>NW_028246705.1:0-685000 GCF_964263255.1 Lissotriton vulgaris
CTGACTGACTTTTGGCGCAAGCCCTGGCCAGCCAGGGATCCCATTTCTAACAGGTTGTAAGTGTGGTTGTGTGTGTGTGGTTGTGTGTGTGTGTGGTTGTGTGTGTGGTTGTGGTTGTGTGTGTTGTTGTGAGTGTGGTTGTGTGTGGGTGTGTGGTTGTGTGGTTGTGGTTGTGTGGGTGGTTGTGTGTGGTTGTGTGTGTAGTTGTGTGTGTGGTTGAGTGTGTGTTTGTGTGTGGTTGTGTTTGTGTGTGGTTGTGTGTGGGTGTGGTTATGGGTGTGGTTGTGTGTGTGGTTGTTTATAGTTGTGTGTGTGGTTGTGTGTGTGGTTGTGGTTGTGTGTGTTGTGGTTGTGTCTGTGTGGATGTGTGGTTGTGCGTGTGTGTGGTTGTGTCTGTGTGGTTGTGTGTGGTTGTGTGTGACAAGACAGGGCCACCTGGACCACTGTCAGGAATCAGCACTTTTAGAACTTAGCACTAGGTAGAATTAGCACTTAGAACATGGAATATAAATCACTGTAGCACAAAATAGAACATAAAACACACAACCAGTAACTACTGGTAAAGGTTAAGTACCACCTACGCAATCCTAACCACCTTAGGAACAGGTCACGCAGGGAACCAGGACCTCACTAGCACCACCTGTACTAGCAAGAACTACCACCTAAGTATCACAATACCTGTAGGGGCATAGGCACATTACACATGATGCATCACAACACATTCAGAGGTGTAGGGAAGGAAAACACATGATGCATAACATACATTCAGCGGTGTAAGAACATGGCACATGACGCATTAAAACACATTCAGAGGTGCAGGGAAGGAAAACACATGATGCCTAAAAACATTCAGAGGTGTATCAAAGAACAATTGCGCCAACTCACATAAGTCACCACCTGTGACTGTCCCTAGGCCCTCTGGCCTTGTTGGGGCTAGGACGCCCTGTGTCCCAGTGTCAGGGTCCTAAATGTGGCAGCTGCCCACGAAGTGCTGGGCAGCTGTGTAACAAGGATGGGGCCAACGCTGAAGCCTAGCAGGCTCTGGCCAACTGACTGTCGCCTGAGCCCCTCTGGGCTCTAAACAAAGGACTGGCCCCTCCGGAGCCTCTTAGGCTCAAAATAAACTGATGCCCCTAGAGCCCTCGTGGCTTTATACACAGCAAGGTCGCCTGAGCCTCTCTGGGCTCTTAACTAATGATGTGCCCCTCGTTGGAGTCCCTCCTGGACTCAAGACAAATAAATGCCCCCTCGAGCCTCCCGGGGCTCATCAACACATGGGGCCGCTTGGGGGAGAAAGAAGACTGCTCTGGCAATAGTTGGAGTCTCTCACGGGAGACTCGACACAACCAACTGCCCCCCACGAGCCTCACAGGCTCTAGGACGATGTGGCCAGACGTTGGAGTCCCACTCGGGGAACTCTGAATTAAAAAATGCCCTTGTGAGACTCTCAGGGGCTCAAGACAGCGAATGCGGCGCTGTGAGCCTCTCGGGGCTCTGAGAGCAAAGGCCGCCTTGAGGGTGGGGGGGAGAGCAAAGGCCGCCTTGAGGGTGGAGTCCCCCCCTCTGGGGGACTTAAGAACAGCGGAGTGCCCTGGAGCCCTCGTGGCTTCGCAATGCTGCGGTAGGGGGGGGAGGGCACCGGCAATGTGCCCCGACGCCCCCCCTCTCTGTAGCACAGCCCCGGGGCCCACACACCGGGTCTTGTCTCCGGCTCCGGTCTGGTTGAACCTTTCTTCTGGCTCTAGTGCGGGGCTCCGGGGATGCGCTTGAGCAGGTCTCCTCTTCTTCCTGCTTCCACCGGAGCACTTCCGGGTGTCTCGTTGTCCCGCCCCAGCCTGCCTGACTTCCGGTTCGGCCGGGCGGCAACGGGGATTATCTCGGGGCAATGCCGGGTGGGCACTGGTTCGTAATTTATCAATAAAGCGCTCCCAAAGCGCTTGTAAAGGAATACGCAATTCCGCTGGCGATGCCGGGTGGGCACCGGCTTTAAAGCTCAATAAAGCGCTCCAGGCGCTATAAGCAGAGTAAGGCACTATTAAGCGCCGTGGGCCCCATTAAAGCGCTCCCAAGCCCTAAGGAGGATAAACAGCGCTCTCAGGCGCTAGCATAAACATAAAGCGCTCCCCAGCGCTCTGGGCATACAGGTCAGCACAAGTCCTTCAGGAAGGCAGTAGGGCAGGGGGGGCAAGACTGGGACAGGGGCCAGCTCACTGGCCCTCCAGGCAGGGAGGCAGTCCAAGTGGCGGTTCCTCCTGGCACCAGCAGTAGCAGCAGCCCCCCCTCAAGTAGGATCAGGAAAAGAACAACTTCTGTGGGGACACAGCCCCATTTTTATACACCACATTCCTTTGTCTTTGTGCAGGGTGGGGGAGAAACCTTTCGCAGCTGGTTTTGAAGCACCCTTGATGTGCTCAATCACCCTTTTCATTCACTGGCAGGACTAGGGTCATCAGGCGCACCACAGGGGGCGGAGCCAGCATTGTGTGGGGAAAACCCAGCCTCATTCAGGACACAGGTGCACTCCTCCCCAGCCATGAGCATGCTAATCTCCACACTCACCACCGGGCAGACCCATCATGACTCATGGAGCCTGGCATGCCAGCCAGCTCCAGCCAATCACACTCCAGCACCCTCACAGCACACATACAGCCATGTCTAGAACTGGCACTTCCCCACTGGACACATAAACACCGCACATACCATTGCGCAGCATTCACTCTCATAAGTTCGCACATACCAAACTCGAGCATGCACACCTCACGCATCAGGAACTACCAGGGACACAGACATTCCCCATGCATTCCTATGGGAGGGCAGGCCAACCTTACTCCACGCATTCAGAGTGCGCACGCACTTTCCACTGGGACACAGTGAAAGTGCGCACAACTCAAAAATCACCATCACCAGGTCACCATTAAAAGCAAAACGTTTAGGAGTGAACCTGCCAGAAGGGCCAAGTCCAACACAACCACACACACACAACCACAACCACGCACACACAACCACACACACACACACCACACACACACACACAACCATACCCACAACCACACACAACCACACCCATAAACACACCCCCATACAACCACAAACACACATCCACACACACAACCACACACACAACCACACACAACCACAACCACACACACAACCACACACAGCCACAACCACACACAACCACACACACACACAACCAAACACACACACACATCCAAACATACACAACAAAACACACACAACCACACCACCACACATACAAATACAACCACACACACTCACACAATCACACACAACCACACACAACCACACACATACACACAACACACACAACCACAACCACAACCACACACACACAACCACAATCACACACAACCACTCACACACATCCACAACCACACACGTGTTACCATCCTTGTGGGGACTAATAATAATTACGCACTTATATAGCACACGACTACCCATAGGCATCTCAGGGCTTGTACGAATACCGCAGAGGAACCCTTCCTGGCCTTTCCCTGTGAGGAGCCCACTCCTGGGCACCCCCAAGGTGAAGTCAGGCATCCTCAGCGTTGTTGGGGCCGTTGTAGAGATTAAGCAAGCTATGCCCAGAGGTGCAGAGTGGGGCTCATGATCAGAATAGGCACCAAGGCGAGAATTATCAGGTCCGAGGAAATTGAGCCCAAGACCCGCCGAGGCGGGAATTGAACCCTGGTCCCGACCAGACTCCTGCATCAGGGTCTGCCACTCTAACCATTGAGCCACACTTCTCTACTTGAGCCACACTTCTCTACAATATGACTATGTGTGAATACCTGCCTTGTGGGGACTAACCTTTCCCAATGTTTATACAACACACTAATAACAGAAAAATGTTGAGAAAAAATTCATAAAAGAGGATCCAGCTTCAAATTTGCAAATATATTGTTATTTAATCGCGCGCACAGCACCATCATTGTGGGGACTTGAACACGTGCTACCATCCTTGTGGGGACCTAGTCCGTAACACTATATGTGATTGAATACAGGCAAAGGCACATGGCTAAAGGTTTATTTTATCAATAATATACACAAACAACATTATAATCTATTCATTAATGAGTTGCTGCATATATACTAGGTGTGTACATTAAAGACAGATTATGTTAATATGCCAGAAAATATCATATCATTGTTGGACAGGCCACATAAAGGGCCCGCTCCCCCTCTGCCCGACCAGGCCCGAGCCCGGTCCCTCAAGTGTCACACACCACCACTTCACGTTTGCCGTCCCCTCCGGGACCCCTGCCTCTGAACATATCGACCCCGTGGACCTGATCCACTACTGGCCCGCATGCCGAACCTGGGCGCCATCTTGGACACTACACCACGAGGCCGCGTGGCCTCCGATCGACCCTAACCCTGGGCCTGGCCAGGCCTCCGACATCCCGGCACCACCATCCACCCAGGAGGTGAGCGGACTACTTGGCAGGTCAATGGGAGGAAGAGGTGTCGATGGCTCTCCCCCGCCAGGTAGCGCTCGCCCCCAGCCTCCCCGGGCGCTGGCTCCACCCCCCTGCTGGGTGTCTGAACTCCCTCATCCCGGACCTCCCGACCTCCAAGTGCGAGGGTCCGGACATCAAAGGGCATCAGCCCTATAACTGGGGCAGCTCCAGAGCAGGAAGGCAGTTGTATCCTGGAGTCGAGAGACGCAGAGAAGAACTCATCCTTGACGGACTACTGGCGCTGCCGTAGCCCTGCCTTGCGAACTATCGTCCTGCCTGCTGGCGCTGCCGCAACCTTCGTAACCTTCATCGTCGTCGGGACCTGCTGGCGTGGCCGCGGACCGTTTGTAACTACCATCTTCATCGGGACCTGCTGGCTCCGCCGCGGACCGTCACTTTCTTCATCCACCTCGGGACCTGCTGGCTCCGCCGCGGCCCGACCATCTAGAACGCCGAGCTCGAGGATTGAGAGCTATTTCATCCATTGGTAACAAGACTGTCCCGCTACCCTTTTCCCAACCCAGAGACCAGAATCGAGGGGACCCCTGAGTCCAGACCTCCTTGTATCATGTTAGACGGACCGGGAGGGTCGGCCGAGATTACGGGGAGAGGTCTCCAGGGAGAGCCGTCTCCAACGACTGTACAGGTAAGTAACTTCCCCCCCACAGACGGACACCACACAAGATTGAAGGTTAACGAGACTTTATATGCAATTCTTAGGTTACGTCGTTATGATACAAGGAGGTCTGGACTCAGGGGTCCCCTCGGTTCTGATCTCTGGTTGAGGAGAAAGGGTAGCGGGACAGTCTTAGTTACCAATGAGTTAAATAGCTCTCAATCCTCGAGCTCGGCGTGGTTGCTGATCGGGCCGTGGAGGAGCCAAGCAGGTCCCGAGATGGATGAAGGATGGTCGACGGGCCGTGGAGAAGCCAAGCAGGTCCCGATGAAGATGATGGTTACAACGGTCCGCGGCCTCGCCAGCAGATCCGGACGACGGTGAAGAATGAAGGTTACGACGGCTGTGGCAGCGCCAACAGGCAGGACGATGGTGCACAGGACAGAGCTACGGCAGCGCCAGTAGTCCGTCCAGGATGAGTTCCTCTTACGTCTCTCGACTCCAAGATACAACTGACTTCCTGCTCTGGAGCTGCCCCAGTTATAGGGCTGGCGTGCTTTGATGTCCGGACCCTCGCACTTGGAGGTCGGGAGGTCCGGGATGAGGGAGTCCAGACACCCAGCAGGGGGGTGGAGCCAGCGCCCGGGGAGGCGATGGGCGAGCGGCACTGGGCGGGGGGAGAGCCATCGGCACCTCTTTCTCCCATTGACTTGCCAAGTAGCCCGCTCACCTCCTGGGTGGAGGGTGGTGCCGGATTGTCTGAGGCTGGGCTAGGCCCAGGGTTGAGGTCGATCGGGGGCCAGGCGGCCTCGTGGCGAGGTGTCCAAGATGGCGGCCCGGGCTGGGTGCATGGGCCGGCAGTGGATCGGACCCACGAGGTTATCATGTTCGAGGGCAGGGGTCCCTGAGGGGACGCAGGGCGTGCAATGGTGGTGTGTGGTGCTTGCGTGACTGGGCTCGGGCCTGGTCGAGCCGGGGGAGAGCGGCCCGTCATGTGGCCTGTCCAACATGCGTCCCCCCCAGCTGAAGGCGGGGAGAGTTACCCATCCTCTTGGGGACTCTCTTCGTCGAGGCGGAAAAACCGGGACAGGCCATCGGCGTTGGCGTGGTCGGACCCAGGCCGGTGTTCGACTGTGAAGTCCATACCTTGTAAGGAGATGGACCAGCGTAGCAATTTTGGGTTTTCCCCCCGCATATGCATCAACCACTGCAGGGGTCGGTGGTCAGTCTGCACCCGAAAGTGGGTGCCAAAAAGGTAGGGCCGGAGCTTCTTGAGGGCCCATACCACAGCGAAGGCTTCCCTCTCTATGGTGCTCCAGCGTTGTTCCCGGGGTAGGAGTCTCCGGCTGATGAAGGCCACCGGTTGATCGAGGCCTTCGGTGTTCACTTGGGACAGGACCGCCCCAATGCCCTGGTCGGAGGCGTCCGTCTGGACGACGAACTCCCGGCTGTAGTCTGGGGCCTGGAGCACAGGAGCGGAACACATGGCGGCCTTTAACTGTTCGAACGCCGCTTGACACTCTGGGGTCCAGTTCACCTTCTTGGGCTGATTTTTTGACGTGAGTTCGGTGAGAGGCCCCACGATGGTACCATAGTCTTTCACGAACCTTCGGTAGTAGCCCGTGAGGCCCAGGAAGGCTCGCACCTCAGTTTGAGTGATAGGGGGTTGCCAGTTCTGGATGGCGGCAATTTTCAGCTGTAGGGGGGCCACTAGGCCGCTTCCCACCTGGTGTCCGAGGTAGGTCACCGACCCTTGTCCAATTTGGCATTTGCTGGCCTTGATCGTGAGGCCAGCTCGCTGAAGGGCTTGCAGCACTGCTTGGAGGTGGTGGAGGTGCTCGGTCCAATGGTGGCTGTACACAGCGATGTCGTCCAGGTAGGCGGCGCTGAACTCTTCGAGCCCCGCCAGGACCTGATTGACGAGCCGTTGGAACGTCGCTGGGGCATTCTTCATGCCGAAGGGCATGACCGTAAAGTGATAGTGGCCATCGGGGGTGGAGAAGGCAGAGCGTTCTTGTGCTCGGGGTGTGAGGCCGATCTGCCAATAACCTGCCGTCAGGTCGAAGATGCTGAGGTAGCGGGCAGCGCCCATTCGGTCGACCAGTTCATCTGCCCGGGGGATGGGGTGTGCGTCCGTTCTGGTGACTTCATTCAGGCCCCGGTAGTCGACACAGAACCGGAGTTCTGGTGTGGTCCCGGGGGCGGCTGCTTTGGGGACCAGTACGACCGGGCTGGCCCATGGACTGTCTGAGGGCTCGATGACCCCGAGCGTGAGCATCTTAGCTACTTCCGCCTGGATGCAGGCCCGTACCCGATCAGGTACGCGGTAGGCCCGGTGGCGGATAGGAGGGCTGTCTCCGGTGTCCACATCGTGCACACACCAGGAAGTGACACCCGGGGTGAGGGAGAACAGACTGGCGAACCGTGATAGGAGGGCTTGGCACTCTTGCCGTTGTTCTCTGGTGAGGGTCTCCGAGAGTCGGACCCCATCCACGGAGCCGTCTTGCTCCTGGGTCCGCAAGAGGTCAGGGAGAGGCTCGGAGTCGTCTTCAACCCCATTGTCTGTGGCCATCAAGAGGCTGAGTTCTGTTCGTGCAAAGTGGGGTTTCAGTCTGTTGGTGTGGAGGACTCGGAGCGGATTCCGGGCGGACTCCATATCGATCAGATAGGTGGCAGGACCCTTGCGCTCGATTACCTTGAAGGGTCCCGTCCATTTGTCTTGGAGAGCGCACGGTTCTGTGGGGGACATTACCCAGACCTGTTGCCCCGGCTCGAGTTCAATGGATGAGGCGTTCTGGTCATACCATTTCTTCATGTCCTCTTGACTGGCCTCTAGGTTGGCTTTTGCTAGGTCTCTGAACCGCCGGGACTGGTTGCGGAGGGTGAGGAGGTACCGGAAGACATCTGGAGGACTCTTGGCCGGAGGCATCTCCCAGCCTTCTTTGATCAGGCTGAGTGGCCCCCGTACTGGGTGCCCATAGAGCAGCTCGAAGGGGCTGAAGCCTAGGGACTTCTGTGGGACCTCCCGGTAGGCGAAGAGGAGGCACGGCAGCAGCACGTCCCACTGGCGACGGAGGGGCTCTTCCAATCCCCCGATCATCCCTTTTAGCGTGCGATTGAACCGCTCAACAAGTCCGTTTCCTTGGGGGTGATAGGGGGTCGTGAAGCGGTAGGTGACCCCACACTGTTGCCAGAGGGACTTCATATATTTAGAAATAAAGTTCGTGCCTCTGTCACTGACGACTTCCCGGGGGAACCCCACACGGGAGAAGATCCCCATCAGGGCCCGGCCGACCACTGGGGCTGTCACGGTCCGGAGAGGAATAGCCTCAGGGTAGCGGGTGGCGTGGTCCACTAGTACCAGGATGAAGCGATGGCCTTGTCTTGTACGCGGGTCCAGGGGTCCCACAATGTCTATCCCGACCCTCTCAAATGGGGTTGTGACTACTGGAAAGGGTTGCAGGGGAGCCTTTAATTTGCGGCCGCTCTTCCCACTGGCTTGGCACGTGGGGCAAGATCGGCAATGCTGGTGCACATCGTTTCTCATTTTGGGCCAGAAGAAGTGGGTCACTAGGCGGCTGTAGGTTTTATCCTGTCCCAGGTGCCCTGCCAGGGGGGCATCGTGGGCCAGGTTTAGCAGGAAGTCTCTAAAGCGGAGGGGCACCACTAGTACTCGGTTGGCCCCCAGCTCGGCGATTCGTTGCTCGCTGTACAATAGATCATTGTCCCAGTAGACCCAATGAGTTCCGGAGGTATCCCCGGCGCTTTGGGCGAGCGCTTGTTGTCGGAGTCCCTCAAGGGAGGGACAGGTCTTCTGTTCCTGACGAAATTGTTCTTGTGTGGGTCCCCCTTCTTGAGCCCACTGATCAAGATTAGCGAGGTCGGAAGGTTGAGCAAGTTCGAGGGGGATGCCATGGTCGGGGGTCTCGGCGGGGGCGACCGGAGGCGGTGGCGCCGGCCATTCGGGTTCTTCCGGGTGATGGTTGGCACGGGCGGCCATGGACCGGGTGGTGACGCACGCCCAGTCTGGGACGCCCAACATCCCCAAGTGTTCTTTTCGCTCCACGGCTGCCCACGGGGAGCTTTCCAGGTCATTTCCGAGGAGGCATTCCACGGGGGCGTCGTCTCGGACCGTTACCTTCAACATGCCGGAGACCCCTCCCCACTCAAAGGGGACGCAGGCCATCCGACACAGACTTTCCGAGTTGTCGGCTGATCGCACAGGGCAGAGAACGTTCGGTAGATATTGTTCTGGGGTCACCAGATGACAGCGGACGGCTGTCACACTGGCCCCGGTGTCTCGAAGGGCTTCGGCCCGTTGTCCATTGATGCTCACCCATTGGCTGTACTTCTGGGTGTTAGCGGGTAGGGGGACCCGCGGGACCATGTCTCTTCCCCCTAAGCACGCGAGAGTCATGGCGGCTGGCTCCCACTCTTGATACTCTTGCTCGCCTGTTTCTTGTTCCTCGGAGATCTGTTCTTCCCCTAGTGCCGCGGCGGCCACCTGGCGGGGTCTTGGACTCTGATACTGCGGGCAGCTTGGGTCGTTTGCATAGTGGCCGACTCGTTGGCATCGGTGACATGTAACATTGGCTCTGTATCCCGGTCGCGCCGGGGTGCTGCCCCGGTTGGCCGGGGGGGTGGTGCTGGTAGCGGGGGCGGCCGGAGTATTGTCTCTTCCTCGTCCTTGGCCCCCTCCTCCTCCTCTGGGTCGGTAGTGACCATTGTTGTTCCTGTTCTGCTCGTAGGACCCATTCCGGCCCACTCTGGTGATCTCCCACCGGTCAGCTTCGGCTGCGAGCTGCCGGGGATCGGTTAACTTGCTGTCGAGGAGGTGTTGGCGTAGTTCAATGAAGCAATTGTTGGACAGATGCTCCCATACCATCAGATTGAACAGCTGCTCGTAGGTCGTGACGTTGTTCCCTCTGATCCAGCCTTCGAAGGCTCGGCTAAAGTACGTTACATAGTCCACCCAAGTTGTACCTGGAATGCGTGTGCAGTCTCGGAACCTCTGACGGTACATCTCGGGCGTGAGGCCATAGCGGGTGAGGAGGGCCGCTTTCATATGGTCGTAGGAGGTCATCTGGTGGTCTGGGAGCTGTAACAGAGTATCGCGGCCCTCATTGAGGAATTTGCCCCATAGGCCGGCTCCCCAGTCGGCTCTATCGATCCGGTGCGCAGTCATCGCGATTTCATAGGCCTTAAACCATTGCTGGATGTCGTCTTCTCGAAAATATTCTCGGACCACATCCTTGGGGATGTGCACTTTTTTCTCCGCGGTCCCTGGGGTGGACGGTCTGTCGGGCACCCCTAACTCTTTATTTTGTTTGCGCAGGTTGATCTCGGCTAGGTTCCGTTCGTGCTCGTACGTTAGTCTTTTTTCCTCGAGCTCCCTTTGCCTCTGTTTCTCCTCTCTTTCTTCTCGGAGGCGAAGGTGCTCTAAGTTTATTTTTTGCTCGGCCAATTTGAGTTCTATGTCCATCTTGAGTCGGGCCATTTCGAGTTCGTGTAGTCGGGCTTTTTCTCTTTCTTGGATCTCGTCTTGCGAGAGACTGGTTCTTTGCCCCTCAGGGGCCGTGTTGGTATTTTTCGCGGTGCTTTGCTCAGGGGCTTCGACATCCCCGGTCTCTGCCCAAGATTCTAGGGCATGCTTAAAATCGTCCTTGGTACTTAGTCCGGTGGTAGCGATACCTAGTTCGATGCAGAACTGCTTTAGTTCACGATGGCTGTATTCCTCTAGTTTTTCCATTTGGAACTTCTCAGTTGATCCGCTCTCTTTAGTCGACATTTGTTGTTCGTTGTGGGGTGAGCTACTCTCTGTACGTTATGCGGTGATTCGGATCGCGCCGCTGGCCACCAATGTTAGACGGACCGGGAGGGTCGGCCGAGATTACGGGGAGAGGTCTCCAGGGAGAGCCGTCTCCAACGACTGTACAGGTAAGTAACTTCCCCCCCACAGACGGACACCACACAAGATTGAAGGTTAACGAGACTTTATATGCAATTCTTAGGTTACGTCGTTATGATACAAGGAGGTCTGGACTCAGGGGTCCCCTCGGTTCTGATCTCTGGTTGAGGAGAAAGGGTAGCGGGACAGTCTTAGTTACCAATGAGTTAAATAGCTCTCAATCCTCGAGCTCGGCGTGGTTGCTGATCGGGCCGTGGAGGAGCCAAGCAGGTCCCGAGATGGATGAAGGATGGTCGACGGGCCGTGGAGAAGCCAAGCAGGTCCCGATGAAGATGATGGTTACAACGGTCCGCGGCCTCGCCAGCAGATCCGGACGACGGTGAAGAATGAAGGTTACGACGGCTGTGGCAGCGCCAACAGGCAGGACGATGGTGCACAGGACAGAGCTACGGCAGCGCCAGTAGTCCGTCCAGGATGAGTTCCTCTTACGTCTCTCGACTCCAAGATACAACTGACTTCCTGCTCTGGAGCTGCCCCAGTTATAGGGCTGGCGTGCTTTGATGTCCGGACCCTCGCACTTGGAGGTCGGGAGGTCCGGGATGAGGGAGTCCAGACACCCAGCAGGGGGGTGGAGCCAGCGCCCGGGGAGGCGATGGGCGAGCGGCACTGGGCGGGGGGAGAGCCATCGGCACCTCTTTCTCCCATTGACTTGCCAAGTAGCCCGCTCACCTCCTGGGTGGAGGGTGGTGCCGGATTGTCTGAGGCTGGGCTAGGCCCAGGGTTGAGGTCGATCGGGGGCCAGGCGGCCTCGTGGCGAGGTGTCCAAGATGGCGGCCCGGGCTGGGTGCATGGGCCGGCAGTGGATCGGACCCACGAGGTTATCATGTTCGAGGGCAGGGGTCCCTGAGGGGACGCAGGGCGTGCAATGGTGGTGTGTGGTGCTTGCGTGACTGGGCTCGGGCCTGGTCGAGCCGGGGGAGAGCGGCCCGTCATGTGGCCTGTCCAACATATCATTTTACCGTACTTGAAGAATTGCCTATAAAGTATCGTTGAACCTGAACCCTGTGTGGCGTACGTCTGTGGGGGGGAAGTTACTTGTCTGTACGATCGCTGGAGGTGGCTCTCCCCGGAGACCTCTCCCCTTATCCTCGGCCGACCCTCCCGGTCCGTCTAACAATCATGCTTAAGAAAGAGACTTAAAACTGTATTTAACCTATTCATTAGGGCTTAAACTCTTAGAAGATAAGGGAGCTAGCACATAAATAATAATAATAATAATAATAATTCTTTATTCGGAATTTCAATAGAAATCCATAAAAGCAGTTTTGATACATAGTAGAACATTTTTACATAAAATATTTAAAAAGTGCAAAATAGTTTCACGTACAATAAATGGGTTTTGCGTCTGAATTACAAAAACTGTGAGTTTAGAGGTTTTTTCTGTGTCTGTATATGCATTTCAGAAAATTAAGAACGTGATAGCAGGTAATTTCAGTGTCCAACAACTGTAGGCACAACATGGCAGGACGACACTGCCTGAGTCCCCAAGATTTTAAGAGAGTCAGTAACCACACTTTGCGATGTTCATGATAAAATTTGCAAAATCCCTTCCTGAGGTTTACTCATAACTTCAGTAGGGAATCGATCATTTTCCTTGATGTGGTAATCAAGATAGAGGGAACCTCTCTCACAACTGTGACCCACCACAAACCAACGACGAAAAACAACCTTCTTGATTTTAGGAGTTTCCACCCAAGACCTTTAAGGGAAAACTTGCCCTACGGCCAATTCCTACGGCTGAGAAGAAATTGTAGTAACATTAACGACTACAAGGAACAGGCCAAGGAGCTAACAGAAAAACTAAAACAAAGAGGTTACCCCGAAGGAGTACTCAAAAAAGGCCAAACTAGAGCACGAAACCAACCCAGAGATGCACTCCTAGAGGACAATGTAAAAACAACCACGGAAGTACCACTCACGTGTGTAACCACCTACAGTACCCTCTCAGACACAGTCAAAAAATCCATTAATAAGAATTGGAGAACTATCACTAGCAATTTGAGTAACTGGGAAAAACCTCTTTTCTCCTTCAAGAAAGGCAGGAGTATAAAAGATGCCTTGGTGCATACAAGACCATTATCAGCCCCTATTGCAAACACTGCTACCAGGTCTATCACAGATGCTTGGCACCTACCCCCAGTTACGGGTCATTTTCCATGCACAGACTGCAGTGTCTGTCATCTCACCACTCACTCTAAACAACTTAACTTGGAACCTGGAAAAGTGTGGACGCAAAAATCCCACACAAACTGCAATTCAACAAATGTGATTTACTTGATCACCTGCCCCTGCGCAAAACGCTATGTGGGGATGACCACCAGGAAGGTTAAGACACGCATTGGTGAACACCGCAGCAACATTCGATGCAAAAAAATTACCACAAAACTCAGTGAACACTACCTACAAGCCAATCATACTCTGAATGATATGACCTGGACAGTGATCGAACAGGTCCATTGTGTAAAAAACAGAGACAACATATTGTTTGAAAAAGAACAGCGCTGGGTCTATCGACTCAGCACTCATATTCATGGACTAAATGACCAAATTCCATGGACTAGCGTCCTAAAACACTAATCAACCTTAGTTCTCCTGTTATCTCCCATCTCTGCTGTTAATACTACAACTATACATGTTGGCTCTGACTGTTCCCACAAGAGCTGATATTAGCATTTTCCCCATGTCTGACAAATTGAATCAGCCAAACATTATCAGGGATTCCACACTAAGGCTGTTCCTTTTAAGCTCCACCTTAACTGGGCAATATATGCTGGCCATTATACCTGCCCCGCTTTGTTCTATCTGTACACATGGGCGGACCCCGCCCACTCCATGACCGAGGCTTGCGTTCCAGCCTGCTTGCGTTGCAAGCCTTGTTTTCACTTCAGGAACCCTCTCGGGGCTCCGCGACCTCTAGAGGGACTACGCGAGCATCTAACCTAGCCTCTGGTTCATTGCCGGTCCCTGATTGGCTCAAACGCTTCTGTTTCCAAGCCTCGCTTGGATCGAAGGACCCCGATTGGCCCGCGCGCAGTCACCGCTCCTTAAACGCCTTGCTCGCCCATCGCTAAGGATCCACGAGATCCAGCGAGGGTGCAGCTAGGTGCCGAGCGGGTGCTGAGCGTTGCGGGCGCAAGAGACCTTACTTTTGGACATCTTCGCATCAGATAAGTTGTATAAATGGGACCTTGCCAGTTCTAAAAACCTCCTTTGTGTGTATTTGTTTCTCTCCCCTTTATTAACAGGGTGTGCCATTGTCGCTCCCACCCCCCTCCTGAGTTCTATGGGGCGTGGATCTATTTCTCTACAAGTGAGGACATTTTCCTATATCTTGTACTTAGTGTTGTGTGCTTGGTTAAATTACAAACCACGGCCAGCAGTGTCACGGCGTTTTGCGCCGGAACCCTGCTCTCACGTTTTCTTCCCTCGGGGTTCATTCCCTGACACCCCACCATAGGTAGCGTGTTACTTACCTGTACTACCTCACAGATAGACTTAGACACGATAAGTCTTCTCGTTAAACCACTGTTGCTATACTACACATATGCAACAGTCCGCGCTGAAATACATTTCTTCAGCGCTAGTTGAGGCCCCTCCACCATGGATTTTGGCACGACCTCAACAGCGCATCTCATGCATACCGGCCACGGCCCTTGATAGGTATGCAAGCACGTGTCATGCCACAAAGTCACTCTTTATGGCCACTGTACATATGCACAAACCATTGATTTTATATCTTTGTGTTTATGTTTTTGTTTGTCTGTTTGTCATTTTCCTCCTACAGACTCCTAGGTTCCTCGCAAAAGAGGTAAAACCCCACAACTTATGAGTTTGTTTTTTCTTCTTTTTTGCACCATTTTACACATAGTGCTATTTTTAACTTTCACGACCATTGGCAGGGCGGGCCTTAGCGCGCCCCTCCTGTCATTGGCACACTCGCTTACCGGTCCTGATGAAAGCCCAGTAAAATAACACATAGAACGGGCAGAAACATGTTGACCTTCTTTACAGGGTAAACACCAGTATAATGTAATTGGCTAGTTTCCCTTCACATAACCAGTTTTTAATATGTCAGGTTGACCAGTGAATAAAGTTTTTTTGGCACAACCATTGACATTTTTAACCCCATTATTTTTTCACACTTCATCTTCACACAAAAACCTGCTCCGCAGTCTCCTGGCGTCGCAGCACACCGGGGAGGTACTCGATCTCTCCCGGTGGACCCGATGATGAAGCATGTCCCACTAGGGTGAGTGAGGGTTTCCTGAAAAAACAGTGTATTTTTTCATGAAATTGGTCTTACTACCGGACCACTTACAACTGGCCTCAGACTTCACGTGCGACAACCACTTTTCTATATACCTTGTCTTCATGGACACTCTTCCTTTGATTACCTGTAGCTCTAACCATTGAGCCACACTTCTCTACTTGAGCCACACTTCTCTACTTGAGCCACACTTCTCTACAATATGACTATGTGTGAATACCTGCCTTGTGGGGACTAACCTTTCCCAATGTTTATACAACACACTAATAACAGAAAAATGTTGAGAAAAAATTCATAAAAGAGGATCCAGCTTCAAATTTGCAAATATATTGTTATTTAATCGCGCGCACAGCACCATCATTGTGGGGACTTGAACACGTGCTACCATCCTTGTGGGGATCTAGTCCGTAACACTATATGTGATTGAATACAGGCAAAGGCACATGGCTAAAGGTTTATTTTATCAATAATATACACAAACAACATTATAATCTATTCATTAATGAGTTGCTGCATATATACTAGGTGTGTACATTAAAGACAGATTATGTTAATATGCCAGAAAATATCATATCATGCTTAAGAAAGAGACTTAAAACTGTATTTAACCTATTCATTAGGGCTTAAACTCTTAGAAGATAAGGGAGCTAGCACATAAATAATAATAATAATAATAATAATTCTTTATTCGGAATTTCAATAGAAATCCATAAAAGCAGTTTTGATACATAGTAGAACATTTTTACATAAAATATTAAAAAAGTGCAAAATAGTTTCACGTACAATAAATGGGTTTTGCGTCTGAATTACAAAAACTGTGAGTTTAGAGGTTTTTTCTGTGTCTGTATATGCATTTCAGAAAATTAAGAACGTGATAGCAGGTAATTTCAGTGTCCAACAACTGTAGGCACAACATGGCAGGACGACACTGCCTGAGTCCCCAAGATTTTAAGAGAGTCAGTAACCACACTTTGCGATGTTCATGATAAAATTTGCAAAACAAGACTGTATGTAAAGTGGTTTGTACTGACTTTTCATCGCAGGGGCACAGGGGTAGGATCGGATCCCAAATTTTTGCTACTGGGAAAGCTACTAGCCTGTGAAACAAATTTAGTCTGAATCTTGTCAAAAGAAAACGGTCAAAGATACCAATTTTAAGATTAAGATAAGGCTGAATTAAAAGAGTAGATTGAACCATTACAGCATGTTGAACAGACGGTTTGCCTGCTTCGGATTGTAATCTCAAGTTTTCCAAATGTCCCAGGGCTAGTGTTTTTAATTGTTTTTTTGAGAGTTCACTGATTTTTTCAGGAGTTGAGTAGTATTTTTCTGCCCCAAGGTCAATAAATAAGTTCCTGATGTAGGCTAGCCATTTTATTTTTAGAGCATGGTCTAGTGTCATAGCATCTGCCACTATCATCTTGGTAAGGGCGTTTTTTTCTGAGGTCCAGATGCGGCGCCATAAAAGTAATGGTTGTATTCTTGCCAGGTCCTCAATGTATGGGACGCCTAGTTCGACATGACATGCATACGTTGAGGATCGCTTGGGGGCCATCAAAAAGAACCTCAAAAAATTATTTTCTGCAATTTGCAGAGAAGAAACGTCCATATGACCCCATACATTAGCTCCATATAGTGCTGTTGACTGGCATTTGGCTCCGTAGATGGCTAGCAGTTCCAGGGGCGGTCGGTTTCCCAATTTTTGTGAAAAAGACACCAAAGCGCTATCGCTCTCTTAAAGCAGTGTTTCCTTGCTTCCACTGCCTTTTTCCAAGACAATTTGTCATCTATTGTGATGCCCAAGTAGCAGTATTCAGTTGCAAAGTCTATTTTTTGGTTATTGAGGGTGATGTCTTTCATGTGTTTTCTCCCAGCACCTGCCGTCATCACAAAGGTCTTTTTCACGTTTACGTGGAGGTCTAAAGCGCCCATAAACTGGGAGTATCTGTTAAGTGTCTTTTGAAGCTCACAGGGGGTCCGTGCCAGGAGGACAGCGTCATCCGCATAGAGTAGAGCGGGAATCGGGCGTTGTTTTGCCTGTGGGAGGTCCCGGGCGCCTTTCAAAAGCTCAACCTCCAAGTTGTTGGTGTAGAGGGAGAAAAGGAAAGGCGCCAGGACACATCCTTGTCTGACTCCACGCTCCACTCTGAAGGACGTTGTCAAGTCTCCCTTTGTGCCAAAACGGACTCTAGCAGAGGGTTTGGAGTACATTTCTCTCAAAAAGTTCAGAAGTGGCGGATCTACCCCCATTTGTGTCAAGAGGGATCATAATTTGGTGTGAGAAACACAGTCAAACGCGGCGGACAAGTCCACGTAGATCATATAGAGTTTGTCCTTTTTTGCATGTATGTATTTTCCGATGATAATGGAAAGGTTTAGGGCTTGTTCCACGGTTCCAAAACCCTCCCGGAAGCCGAATTGTAGCTCAGACAGGATGCCTCTCTCCTCCACCCATTTCTGAAGTCGCTCCAGGATCACCCTTCCTGCTATCTTTCCCAGTGAGTCCAACAGAGATATTGGACGATAGCAGGCGGGGTCCTGGCGATTGCCCTTCTTAAAGATCGGAACCATCACGGACCTTGTCCAAGACTCCAGGATTCCTTTTTTTGCCGCTACCGTGCATACCCTGGTAATGATAGGGGCCCAGAGATCTACATTGTGCTTGAAAAAGTCTACCGGGACTCCGTCCGGTCCTGGAGCTTTTCCGTTTTTGCTTGATTTCAGGGCCAGAAGGACCTCGGAGACTTCAAAATCTATTTGGATCGGGTAAGATGGGGCTACTAAATTTCTATCTTCCGTTTCTTGTTCTGTTAAGTGTTTTTGGAAGATTTTTGAGAAATGTGATACCCATTCTGATTCATCTATTGCGACTTCGATTTTTGGATTTTTATCATCAGCCAAAAATGGAGCTCTTCCTACTCTCCAGAATGCCTGGCTGTTTTTTTCCTGAGCACTAGTGTGGAGTTCATCCCATAAGGCTTGCTTTAGCTCCGCCTTTCTCTTTTTTCTAATGGTAAGGTATTCCTTTCTTAGAGCGGATATGGTATGGGGATCCCTTTCGTCTTTATTTAAAGCTACTTTGAGCTTTGAATGAGCCTGGGTACATTCGTGATAAAACCATCCTTTAGTTTGGTGGGGGCCAGTTTATTTTGCTGTGAGTAGGGTCTTGGTTTTTTTCATGATTTGGGCAAAGCTGCTAAGGAGTTCCTCATCTTCCGTCAGTATATCTAGACATTTCTTGATTTGGGGGTATGCCGATTTTACCAATTTTTTGGTGAGTTCCCCTGGGTTTATCTTCCCCCACTTTATTGTATACTCATTTAGTTGGCCCAGGTTTATATTATCCTGGGTCAATGCACTGGCTATTGTCACAGGTAGGGATTGTTGATGATTTAAAATAATTTCCAATTTAAGGATGGAATGGTCACTTAAGGTGTTTGGGAGTACTTAAAAATGGTTAACTCTAGGTTGTAAGCTAGCCGATATTATGATATAGTCAACCGTTGTACTGAAGCCTCTTCCTACATAAGTCGGTTCTAGTAATTTGGTTCTATCATCTGGGGTGTTTACTATTTTGAGGTCCAGGTCTGATAGAAAGTCATTCATTATTCCACCTATATTGTTGTGAGAAAAGTGGGTAAGGGGATTACCTTCCTCTGTCACCATGTCTGGACATTTTTCCTCTGGTTGGGTACAATGATGTAAGTTGAAATCCCCTGCCCATATTATAGATATTGCGCCCTTTGCTCCTCGTTTCTGCCTAAGGGTGGTTAGTTTCTCGTGTAAGTGCGCCAAAACTCTCTGGAGCTGTGATTCCTCGAGATTATTATAGAAGTTGACGAGGACAACAGACTCATTTTTGGGTAGGGAGAGAGAAATGATCTGGAAATTATGTTCCAGTTCGATGATGTTTATTTTTTATTTTTATTATAATTTTTTTTTCCCAAAACCTTTATTGCACTTTGTATATTACACAGCGGATCGCCTACAACCCTACGGGCCAGCCGCTAATACTTGCAAATTAGACATGGCATAGCTTTGCAATGTACCAAAGAAATCAACAATGCTTGCAAGTGTCCAGTAGAGCATACTGCAAATTAAAAGTGCATTTGAGACAGCATTATAAACATTAGAGGTGGTTTTGGTGGCATTTTATCTTTTTTTGAAAAACAACAAACTCTAAACCTAAAACAGTAGGAATGATAGTACGGTCAGATATAGGTCAATGCAGTTTAGGCGATAAGTGCCTCTTGGGAGAGGCCTACTCCCATCCCTCGCCCCCGTGTGCCAGTGCCCCTGTCTACTTCATGCTCACATCCACCCTCGCCCCTTATTCAGCAGTTCAAGGAAGGGACGCGTGTCACAGCCCCTGTCGCTCCCTTGCCCAACCATGTCTACCAGGTTCACCCCTCCCCCCCTCCTCGTCAGAGTCCTCCTGTTCTTCCTCCGCTAAGGGATCACAAATGTCCCCCCTATACCCATTCCATTGCAACCACACTTTGTTCCATTTCCTTGGGCAGGCTCGGCTGGAATATACCGCCCTCTCGGTCACCATCACCGTATCCATATGTAGACACCATTGGGACTTGGACGGGAGGTCTGCCACACCCCATCGCTGCGCTATGTCTCGCTTTGCCATCATCAACCCCACCGTAACCCAGAGTTGTTCATATCTGGACAGATCAGTGGGCTCCCAAATGTTAAGTAAGCACCTCCGCGGGTCGGGCAGTAGGGACCGATTCAATGTTTGGGAAATTGTACGAAGTACTTGCTTCCAATAGTCCTGTATCTTAGGGCACTCCCATATAGTGTGAAAAAACGTACCCTCCTCCCCACACCCACGAAGGCAGTACGGATGGGGCGTCCTGTGTATGCGGTGTAGCATGGTCCTCGTGTAGTAAACCCTGTGTAGGATCTTGAATTGCACTAGGCGCATGCGCGCTGAGATGCCCACCTCCTTGGGGGACCCAAGAGCTTCATACCATTCATGTTCATCCATGTCTCCTACGTCCTCCTCCCACTTCCCCTTTAGTTGGAGTGTTGGATCTGGGGAGTTATTAAGCAGTTTGCGGTACGTGAGTGACGTCGCCCTTTCTAACATGTAGTCAGTGAGGAGGCGATCTTCCAGAGGCGAGGATTCGGGCAAAGGTGTGTCGGGGGGTAGGGCCGTGAGCAATGCATGCTGTATTTGGATGTACCTATAAAGCTCTCTGTCACCCAAACCATATAATTCTTTTAGACGGCCAAAGGGTATCACAGCATTCCTCTCCCATAAATCACCCACCGTGGAAATACCTATCGTGTCCCAGTGCTCAAAACCCTTAGTATTCCTCATATTACCCAGTGCCCGCGAATCCCACAGCGGAGTCATCCTAGTGATCTTCCCCTTCCAGCCCAGTGCCGCTGTCGCCGAGTGCCATAACTGAACAGTTAATTTAGTGGGGCCCACTAAGGCCCGCACCTTGCGGTGATCATACAATGGACCCAACAAGGTATCCGTTCCCAATTGAGCCCTATCCGACTGGAAGGCCGGTTCGGTTTGTGGGGCAAGAATCCAGTGGTTTATTGGCTTCAGGTGCGCAGCCCAGTAATATAGCCTAATATTTGGCAGCGCAATACCCCCATCGTACCAATCTCTATGCAGCTTCGATTGCACCACGCGCGCAGGGAGGTTCCCCCATAGAAGGTTCGAAACCAGAGCAGCCACTTTCTGGAAGAATCGCGGTGCCACGGGATAGGGCGTATTTTCGAGGACGTACAAGAAACGTGGCAGCGCCATCATCTTGTAAAGCGCTGCCCTGCCCAAGAGCGTCAGCGGCAGGTCAGACCAGAACTTGACATCCCGTTTCAGCCTGTCCAGGTGGGGTTTCAGATTTTTATCAACAAATTCAATCGGGTCTCTGGTGATATGGATACCTAGGTAGTTGAATGAAGAACCCGCCAGCTTCAGTGGGCACGTGTCGGCCAGAATCGGGGCCGGACCCCGCAGGACGTATAGCTCTGATTTGGTCCAATTCAACGCATATCCAGAAACACTGCCATACGTATCACAAATATTTAGCAACGCCGGCACCCCACCTACAGGGTCCGTTAGATAAAGCAGCATATCGTCTGCGTATAATGACAGACGGTCCTCCCAACCCCCCTTCCACGTTATACCCTTGAGGAGAGGCGAGGTCCTCAAAAGGGTCGCAAGAGGCTCCAAGGAGATTGCAAACAGCAGGGGCGACAGACGGCACCCCTGCCGCGTGCCCCTCCCCAGAGGAAATGTACGTGACATATGGCCGTTAGCCACCACGTGCGCCACCGGGTCGGTGTATAATAGTTTGACCCATGCAATAAAGCGAGGTCCGAATCCCAGGCGGCTCAGCGTCTCAAAAAGGTACTCCCATTCCGCCAGATCAAAAGCCATTTTGGCGTCAAGTGCCAAAATTACTGCTGGCGTGTCGATGGTGTCCGCCCTAGCCAGTACCCCGTGCAGCCGCCGCAGATTTAACGATGTATTTCTATGTGGCATAAATCCGGACTGGTCCTGGTGTATAATCGACGACAGATGGGGCAGGACACTTTGCGCCAGGAGTTTAGCCAATATCTTCACTTCGGCATTAAGTAAGGAAATAGGCCGATAAGAGGAACACTCCTCCGGCGGTTTGCCGGGCTTGGGGATGGTCACGATGGTCGCTGCCCGCTGGAGCCCCTCTCCAGACAATCCCTATACATTCCTAACAGATGCACACTGAGGGTCTCAGGCATCGCTTGGTACCATTCAATGGGTATGCCGTTTGGTCCCATTGCTTTCCCCGGGTGTAGAGCCTTAATTGCCATCTGGATTTCGTCGGCAGTGATGTCCGCCTCTAGCTCATCGGATGCCTCCCGCGACAACGTCTGGACCTCTATCGGAGCTAAGAGGGTCCTGGCCCTTTCAGCTGTGACCGTACAGTCCGGGGTGTACACTCGCTCAAAATGGGCCGCCAGTAGCTCCGTGATACGCCGTGGATCAGTATGCACCACCCCTCTCTCATCTTTCAGACTTTGGATCCCCCTAGAGCTGCCCTCCCGCTTATCAAGCCACGCCAACATTTTCCCAGCCTTATCTCCTACCTCATAAATTCTATTGCGAGTGTCGGCAATGTGTCCTTTTACTAGCTGGCGCAAGTGATCAGTATATAATTGCTGCTGGAGGGTGAGGGCGTGAAGGCCGGCGGAAGAGGGGTTACGCTCATGAGCTGCGGTTAGTTCCTGCAGTGCCACCTCCAGATCGTCCAGTTCCCGTGACAGCTGCCTCCTATGCCCCGTGATGGAATTAATGGCTTGCACCCGTAAGACCGTTTTATAGGCTTCCCAGAGTGTCGCTTGGGAGCGCACAGAATGCATGTTCTCAAGGAAATACTGCTTCGTTGCGTTTTTAAGTGCCTTACGAACCTGTGGGACCTTGAGGTATGTAGCACTAATGGGGTAAATGCGTTTGCGTGCACTAGTCTGCGAGGAAAGTGACAGTGTGAGTGGCGAGTGGTCAGAAATCCCTCTAGGGTGAATCACCATTGCATCCACATATTGGAGGCCCTCCCCCAGCGATAGGAAGTAGTCAATGCGCGAAAGGCTGCCATGCACCGCAGAGTGGAAAGTGTATTGCTGCGCGCTGGGGTGCAAGTGTCTCCAGATATCAGTCAAACCCATAGCTGCTGCGAAGCGTTGGAGGTAGGAGCCCCCCCCCCCCGTGGAGCCGGCGTGGGGTGTTTGTCTAATTGCGCGTCCATGACCGCATTAAAATCCCCCCCCAGAATGATCTCACCCTCGGGGAGGGTCAAAAGGAATTCTCCCAGTTTTGGGAGGTGGACCGACTGCAAAGCTGGTGGGATATATACAGACACCACGTTAAAGAGCTTTCCCTCCCACTGTCCATGTAGGGCTGCGAAGCATCCTTGGTCATCAATCTTAGTCGACAAGGGCAGGAATTGTGAGTTTTTTTGTACCAGTATGCCGGTCCCCCTGGATCCTGACGTAAACTCGGAGTGAACCCACATTTTATAGCCGCGTCTGTCCAAGGCTTTCACTGCCCCCCCTACCAAATGAGTCTCTTGCAACAGGGCTAAGTTAGGTCGCTGGCGCTTAATTGCAGTCAATACCAACCCCCGTTTAACCTTGTCCCCCAAGCCCCTCACATTCCAGGACAGCAAACGCAAGGGAGGGCAGTGTGGATCAGCGGATTCTGCATCTACTACCGGGCCAGTGTTATCAGCCATCGGTGATTAATGGGTTTGGGGTGTACCGGTTGAAAAGCTGATTTGTACTAGTGGCCGTGCCCTTGCACAGCAAAGAAGTAAGGGACATTACGGGGGCATAGTATCGTTGTCCTTCCCCAGCAACATGCATTGGCGTACATAGGGATTAAAACAGTGACCCTGACCACTTGTATACATTCCCAACAACAACAAACACCATTCAGAACAAACCCCCCTCCCTGCTCCCCTGCCGAACGGACTTCGAACTGCCCGCCACCCCAACCAAGCAGAGTGCTTTACCCATCCCACAACCAGAGTACTTGCGTGTAGGGGGGAGAGCGTCTCCCCGGGCAGGCGGCCTCCCTGTAGGCTGTCGGGATGATGTTTATTTTTATGTTTTGGATAGTATTAGCTATATAGATGTTTAATCCTCCCTTTGGCCTACCCTTTTGTCCCACCTGGGCAGGAGAAAAGTACATCTTATATCCCAGCAGGTGGAGTTCTGTTGGCGACCATGTCTCCTGTAGGCAGACTATTTGGTGTCTGTGTACAGGGTGCATGATACTCCCATCCTCAACCTTTGAGCGTAATCCCGCGATGTTCCAGGAGATCATGGTCAAAGATGGAGGTTCACACAAAGAAATTAACATATGAAACCAAGGAATTTGGTCAAGTGGAACCCAGAGCTTGCTTAGCTGCTTACAGTTTTGTCAAAATAGAAATGTAAGTCCCCACAGAGATAGTGGGTGTTGATCATTGTGTTCAGGTCTCCATAGAAATAATGTGTACATTCAAAGCTTAAATCCTATTATAAAGAGTGTGAAGCTAACTATGTTCAAGTCCATACAGAGGTTGTGTGTAATTCTAGGAATGCTAAAGTCCCCACAGAGATGGTAAGTTATTATTGCGATGTTTAAGTCCCCACAGAGATAGTGTGCTATCATAGAGATGTTCAGGTCCCAACAGAGATGGTGTGTTATTATAGTGATGTTCAAGTCCCCACAAAGATATTGTGTTATTACAGTGTTGTTCAAGTCTCCACAAAGATAGTGTGTTATTATAGCAGTGTTTAAGTCCTTATTATTTGTTTATGGCCGTGTTTAAGCACTCATTAAAATATGGCCTGATTCACAAAGGTAAACTTAGACAAAAAGTCTAACTTTACTACTTAATTCTAGGAATGCTAAAGTCCCCACAGATATGGTTTGTTATTATTGCGATGTTTAAGTCCCCACAGAGATAGTGTGCTATCATAGAGATGTTCAAGTCCCCACAGAGATAGTGTGCTATCAAAAAGATGTTCAAGTCCCCACAGAGATGGTGTGTTATTATAGTGATGTTCAAGCCCTCACAAAGATAGTGTGTTATTACAGTGTTGTTCAAGTCCCCACAAAGATAGTGTGTTATTACAGTGTTGTTCAAGTCCCCACAAAGATAGTGTGTTATTATAGCAATTTTTAAGTCCTTATTATTTGTTTATGGCTGTGTTTAAATCCTCATTAAAATATGGCCTGATTCACAAAGGTAAACTTAGACAAAAAGTCTAACTTTACTACTTTTCAATATTCACAAAGCTCATACAGAGAATGTGAAGCTGATGATGTTCAAGTCAAAGCAAACACAAGGAGATGATGCACGAATGCTGAAACTTTTCAGTCACTCACTTTCAGTTACAGATCTGGGTTGAGTCCATCATCATTCTTTAGCTCAATTCGCCACCCCAGTTCAGACCCAGCTATACCCCAATCAGTCTTGACCCTGTGCCTCGTGGGAACAGTCCAGCCTGAACTGTGAAGCCAGTTCTTGCCTGGACTGGAAACAAGCATCCTAGGACATGTTTCAGGTAACATCCCCTCATCAGCCAGGCTAGCTTGAACCCAGTGGCAAAGTGAGAAAGGGACCCACATCTGGGCATACCCTGCCAATTTAGGGCAAACAAAGCAAACAAAAGGAGATTATGGATGGTGTGTTGAAACTTTTCAGCCACTCACCCCCAGTCACATATCTGGGTTGAATCCATTGTTCTTTAGCTCACATTGCCACCCCAGTTCAGACCCAACCCAGACCCAGCTATATGCAAATCAGTGTTAATCCTGTGCCTCATGGCATCCCTGGTGCTTCATGTGGAAACAGAGCTTACGTTTAAATGTAGGAATGCCTAAGTTCCTACAGAGAAGATGTTTTTATAGTGATGTCAAGTCCCCACAAAGACAGTGTTTTATTATGGTTTTTTTCAATCCCCCACAAATATAGTGTGTTATTATAGCAATGTTTAAGTCCCACAGATCTAGTGCATGAAGATGATTGTGTTCAAGTCCTCATTAAAATAGGGCCCAATTCACAATCGTAAACTTAGACAAAAAAATCTAACCTTTCTACTTTTCAGTTTCAACAATGTAAACTTAGACCAAAAGTCTAACTTTACTACTTATCAGTATTCACATAGCCCCATACAGAGAATGTAAGGCTGATGATGCTCAAGCCAAAATAGAGCTTATGTGTAATTACAGGAATGCTCAAGACCACACAGACATGTTGTGTGACTTTAGTATTACCACGGTTGCCTAAAAGAATGTGTGTGATTATAAACATAGTACAAAGTTCCCCAAGGAGTAATGCTAATTTTGCAACGGAGTCTCTCTCTCTAAGTTAATTGTGAAATCGACAGTCAGGGAACCAAAGGGGTCCCTTGTCGGAACTAGGAAACCTCACACAACTAATTAGCTGGATGACTTGTTTCATCCCGCCCTATGGTTGTCTTGCCTCATCACCGGCTTCCTGCTCCAACGTCAAGCCGGTGCTGCAATGCCTGATGGGTAACACAAGGTGTTACACTTTTGTGGAGATCTTTTGTTCCTTGCCGTAGTTGGGTGCGTGTGAGGGGCCTAGGAAAGTGAAGTTGTGAGCAAGGGAAAGTGTGTTAAAAAGGTTAGTTAGTCCTCTCAGTACACTTTATTCGCGTGGCTAACTGCCTTATTAAAAAGTGAAAGGAGGGGTACCGAGAACCAAAGTCAAAGTAGTATGGCCTCATTCAACCCTCGTCTGTTGTCAACATGTTTCATGCCCTATAGGCAATTCTTCAGGACTGTTCTTGTGTGTCCCTGAGGGTTGAGCCTGCCACGCCCATTATTGGTTGTGCTGGTCCGCCCCTCATGCCAATGGTCTCCAGTGGAGGTGGTCTATGTCTCGGGTGTTACGTGCGACGTCGTTCCTCGGCGCCGCAACTGAGGCTGAGAGGTATGTCTTACGGGCACCCGCTGTCTGGTGGGACAGGACTTCATACGGGCTGTTGGTCGGTTCCATACCCCGACCTGGCCCTCGACTGGGTGAATTAACCCCTCCTCGTTCCATCTTGCATGTAATCACCTTGCAGCACAGGTCCCACAAGAACAGTCTGCGGGGACTTTCATATGGGTTATTAGGGTAAGATACCAGCTCTCACATTAATCAATCCATACCCCTTATTCGGGCTAGAATGGCCCCTCATCTTCGCTATACTAACCTACTGAGCCTGTCATATGAAAAGGAAGCAGATTTTTAGCATGAGTTAGTAATTAGATGTTAATACACTTGGTTTTTATAAATGCACTAAGTAATTCGAGTCTCCCTCTCTCTCTCTTTCTCTCTCACGGTTACACTACTTGACCTTCCTGTACCTGGGTGATCACTGATGCCCGGTTGATATGTCTAGACTTTGGATAGTTGTGACATGCAATAACTAGCGTGTACTCTTTTGTATATAATACTTTCTTTTATCCCTCTAGGTCTGACTTTTTACGCAGGACCATCGGCCTGCTCTGGTTATTGACGCACCAGGTTGTATACTGCATACACTTTAGCCCATTCTGGGCCCCTTATAAGTTTATGAGCACAATTAGGTCCTGAAGAATTGCCTATAGGGCATGAAACATGTTGACCACAGACGAGGGTTGAATGAGGCCATACTACTTTGACTTTGGTTCTCGGTACCCCTCCTTTCACTTTTTAATAAGGCAGTTAGCCACGCGAATAAAGTGTACTGAGTGGACTAACTAACCTTTTTAACACACTTTCCCTTGCTCACAACTTCACTTTCCTAGGCCCCTCACACGCACCCAACTACGGCAAGGAACAAAAGATCTCCACAAAAGTGTAACACCTTGTGTTACCCGTCAGGCATTGCAGCGCCGGCTTGACGTTGGAGCAGGAAGCCGGTGATGAGGCAAGACAACCATAGGGTGGGATGAAACAAGTCATCCAGCTAATTAGTTGTGTGAGGTTTCCTAGTTCCGACAAGGGACCCCTTTGGTTCCCTGACTGTCGATTTCACAATTAACCTAGAGAGAGAGACTTCGTTGCAAAATTAGCATTACTCCTTGGGGAACTTTGTACAATTTTTGGTTAAATGTTCTTAGGACAGGTACACTGGACCCCCATAAATATTGTCCTTTTATGTCCCCTCTTGTTCACACTGATTATAAACATACCCAGGTCCCCACAGAGATAGTGTGTGATTGTAAACATGCCCAGGTCCCCACAGAAGTAGTGTGTGATTATAGAGATGTCCAGGTCCCCACAGAGATAGTGTGTGATTGTAGACATGCCCAGGTCCCTAAAGAAGTAGTGTGTGATTATAGAGATGTCCAGGTCCCCACAGAGATAGTGTGTGATTATAGAGATGTCCAGGTCCCGACAGAGATAGTGTGTGATTATAGAGATGTCCAGGTCCCCACAAAGATAGTGTGTGATTATAAGAATTCTGAGGTCCCCACAGAGATAGTGTGTGATTATAGACATGGCGAGGTTCCCATAGAGATGGTGTGTGATTATAGAGAAGTCGAGGTCTCCACAGAGATGGTGTGTGACTATAGTATTACCACGGTTGACAAAGAGAATGTGGGTCATTACAGACATGCCCAGGTCCCCACAGAGATAGTGTGTTAATATAAACATGCCCAGGTTCTGCCAGAGAGAGCGTGTGATTGATGGGATGCACAGGGATAGCACACAGTTATAGTGTGTGATTATAGTCGTGTACAAGTCCTCACAGCGATATTGTGCAGTTATAGTGATGTTAAAGTCCCCACAGTGATAATGTGTTATTACAGTCATGTTCAAGTTTCCACATTGATATGTGTAAATATAGATATGTTGAAGAACCCATACAGATCGTATTGATCTGGTGGCTTATTAAATTATTTAATCCACTTGAGGGATATGTGTTTGACTACTCTCTCACATGTTTGAATCCTGGTGCTACCACTCAGACTTCATTCCTTCCAAAGTCTATACAAGTATTATTTACTTGGATAGCAAAAAACATATGGTATTCACCAACATTGATTTTTTAATAAATATAAATATACATATTACACTGTTTTTTGCCAGGCTTATTGTGTGATCAAGGAAGTTTCTTCCGAAACGCGTAACCTTGAGCTAATAAACTACCCTTACACAGCACTGGATTCTGAGAGCACGAGTTATTGAACTTTGGGTCGCTCCAAGTTGCGATAAGCCAAATCCGAATATGCTCAGGGAGTGGGGAGAAAGTAATCTTGCAGCCTCTATGAATCTAGTGAACATTTTAATTAAATATACCGAGATAGACGGTAAAAGCATTCTGGATGAAATTGACAGAATTAATGAGGACCTCAATAAATTAGAAATGACAGAATACATAAAGAAATCAAGAGATAAAATTAAAGAAAGGCTAAGAAAGCATGAAAACAAAATCAAAATCCGAAAAGCCCATAAATTTGTGTGTGATCAAGCAGATTATGATAATGGGCAAATATTCAC
This sequence comes from Lissotriton vulgaris, assembly GCF_964263255.1. Classification (NCBI taxonomy): domain Eukaryota; kingdom Metazoa; phylum Chordata; class Amphibia; order Caudata; family Salamandridae; genus Lissotriton; species Lissotriton vulgaris. The sequence continues at coordinate 29,333 of NW_028246705.1, forward strand.
CTTCGCGCGAAAATTCGACAATGCCAGAAGACAGCAGTACAGTGACAAAATGAAAAGCAATGTTACAAGAGAGATACAAAAAGTGGTTCCCAATGAGGAACTCTCTGGTGCCACCATGGAATCAATGACAAGCAAATCTGGCTCCGAATTTGAAAGTATGGTGGTAACTAAAACAAAATTGAGTGTGGGCGAAGAGCGATTACAAACTCTGAGGCCGAGACAACAAAGGAAACCAGTTGAAAAAGAAAAAACGCAAGACGGGTGATAGGAGAAAAAGGTGGAAACACAAGGCAAAAGAAAAAGCCGCAATGGCACAGGAGACAGTGAAAAATGACAATACAATAATCAATCTATTTCTGATTTCATTAACAAAGTCCGAGGAACAACTGTTGGCACTAGGACTGAACTACTGCTCAAAAAGTAGCTTTGATTATGCAAGTATCAGAATCAATGTATTCTGTTTCATTCAAAAACGAAAACTTAAAACGTTTTTTTCACAATCAAAACGGGTCTGGGACAATCTAAAATGGCACCGGACATAGGGGCTGACGAAGGGCAAACACTCAAGGTGTCTGAAATTTCCACTCTGCTGACTATGCACAATTTGAATAATGAAACTGGAACTCAATCTTCAATATCTGAGTCAGAAAAAAGCCTTAAATGGAATTGGTTACCTGGAGTTCTGTCAAGTCGATCTATCCTTTTTCCCAAACCCTATACCTATCTTTAATATTGATTTAAAAATAATATTGTGGAATACGGCTGGAATAAAGAATAGTCCAGATAAATTGCAATATCTGCATACACTAGAAGCTGATGTGATCTGTCTCCAGGAGACTTGGTGTGATGAGAAATTCTTTGCGGGAAAGGACTATTATTTGTTAGATGGCAGAGCCATTCCCTCTAGGAGAGGCCATGCTAAGGGCGGAGTGGCATGTTTACTCTCTAATAAGATCAAATGGAACTTTGCCCATTATTTAGATCCTAATAATCTTTTTCAGGCAATAACGTTGTCGAATCTTGTTAACGGTAACCCGCGAAAATCACTGGTATTGATAAATGTTTATATTCCTCCAGATGCATGTTTTAATGTAGGTTTGAAGAAGATTTTTTCCTTCATAAAGAATCTGCTCGATTCTGTATCCCCTCCCCATATAATTCTATTAGGGGATTTTAATTGTAAAAATCTCTAACTGTAGTGAGGTTCCGTGACGATTTGAACCCGTGTTTTCAACATTGTCGTAAATACATAATTTTGGTATCAGCGAACCGCAAATGGTCCATTTAGTATATCCTGGTGTTTTCGCTATGCTACGAGCAAGAGTACTCCTGTTACAAACACATTTCTGATCTACTCATGGCATCCATTTTAGATTATGGCAGCCATTTTGTGTTTCTTGCCCTCACATAGACAATGGACACGCAGTGACCTCTGATTACTTCATTTCGATTAAAGACACGTAGGCTTGGCCGGCGATTCACCTCTCTAGTGACACGTGCACCTTGGAACAGAACACGCCATGGCTGCATGACTCGACAGAAACTGCCTCCTCTGCCCGAGGCCAGTCCTGCTATACTGGTTCTCGTGTTCGTTGGCCTGATCATGATTAGGCGGCCGAAGTTGGTAGCCTTGCCCATTTACGACCCACAAACATCTCTTATCCTGCTTTTCTATCTTCTGCACCTGGCTCTGCTCTTTTCCTTCTGGGCCTTTATTAGGGGGAGGTAACGAAATTTACGATGAGGCGGTCCGGGTCTTGAATGAGAAGTTGACATGGGATTATGATGGAAAAGTGGGAACCCCTCGTTCGTAATGTTTTGACATCAGATATTGCCGACGATTCCTGTGCAACGCCAAATATTTATTGTTTAGGACACAAAGGTTTAGGAATGTACTAACATGTAAAGAATTTGCCCGAAGCCCAATTTTTAGTATATAAGGAGCAACCCTATTTGTACAAATCGAACAGGCTCCTAGATACTGCCCGTGTGTAGTTTCTGTGACTTCTGTGTCCCTGCAGTAATAAACCTTTGGTCCTTGACGCCACCACCGAGAAGCCCGTGTTTCTGTTTATTTACGCACCGAGACAGGTAGAACTCCGGGGTCTTCGGGTGTTATCCCTGACACCTCTGGACGGAACCAAAAAGTCCAGAACTCCAATTGGCGCCCAACGTTGGGCGACGTCATTCGGTACCGGTCCAAAAGCCTGAAGAGTTCGAGAAGCTTCGTGTGAAGATTCCAGAGGGAGGCGCCCCACTTCATCGATCCCGGCATATCGCAAAAGTGGCCCGACGTTCTCTTCCACGAGGGTTCCCGTTCAGACGGCTGCAGTGGTCCGTTGCCTTGACCGTCGCCCTGTCTTGGACCCGAGGTGCAGTCCTTAGTACGGCGAGACAAGACGGGTTTCTCCTTGGTGACGTCTTCAGTGCCTCAGTTAAGTATTAAGTGGTTGCTAGTTGGTTATTTCGTAAGGGTTGCTCCTGTTTGGATAATCCTTTTAGTTCTTGGTTTGGTTTGGTTTCGTAAGATTATCACTGGTTGTTCTAGTTACGATAATCTATTGGTTTAGTTTGGGTATCGATACATTGGTTCGTTTTGGTAGGCCTAAGCTCTTGGTTCGAGTGCACATTTCTGTTTGTGTTTTTGTCTGTTCTGTGTTCCGGATTATAAAATGGTAAGTCGGAAAAATTGTATGTTGTCGTGTTTTGGTTGCAACAGTGATTCCCGGTTGGAGGACTCATGTCTGGTTCCTCCGATCGGAACTCCTCTTTATGATTTATATTGTAAGTTTGGTGTGGGTCCGATATCTTATAATGAGGTATGGATCCGTTATACCGAAAAAGACGGTGTCCTTAGTTGGCCACTGCATGGTAGTTTTGAACCCGAGGTCCTTGATAATTTGGAAGTGAAATTGTTTAAGAAGAAAGCCCGGCCGGCAATGTTTGATTCTTTCCGTTATTGGCGAAAAGAATCTAAACAAAGAGAAATTAAAAAATTAAAGAAAGAACAGAAAGAGCAAGAGTTGACTTTAGAACAGGCTGCTAAGCAGCTGCAACTCAATGAGTCTGAAAAAGCAATAGAGGTGGCTACTAGAGAGCATAATTTAGCGATGGACAAGTGCTACCCTGCCTTGCCATCAAGTACAACTAAGGCGGTAGAGGACTCCGAGAATGATCCTCTGCTGTCTTATTTGTTAAGGTCACCCCCACCGTATGCACAGGGTGCTACGGCTCCACCTGTACCGAATGTTCAATTGCCGGTTGCTGGACAACCTGGTATTCCTGCTCCTGCTCCCCTGAATCAAGCTCCTGTACCTCCTGTGGTCAATGTTAATGTTCCTTCGGCACCCCCTCTTCCAGGGTTGCCGACTTCTTTCCCTATACCTGCATCACTTACACCTGTTGTCTCACAAGCTACTTTGCCTGATACTCCTACTGTTCCTGTTCTATCTGTTCCAACTGCTACTGTATTTTCTACTTCTGCTAGTATTATGACTCCACTTTCTGTTCGTCGGAGAATCACTGATTCTGTCTCCAATATTCTGTCTCCCTTCTATAAAACTTTAATTAAGACTCCGGCCTCTGACTCTGTACAGAGACGTAGTCAGCTTCCCAGTACTGAAGAACGGGGAATATTAGATTCCACCGCTCTTAGATGGATTTCGAAAAGTAGAAGATATAGTACTAGAGATGTATTAGATACATTTATGCAATGGAAAGAACCGACACAACGATATGTGTTCGACGAGATGTGCTCTCTTTTGCGTGACGAATTAGAAGAAGATGATTCTGAATCAAATCTAGAAGAATTAATTAATGTTCAGAAAGAATTTGCTGCGGGTATGATAGTTGGTGAGGATATAAAGGAAGCGATGGAACTAATTTTAAGCTATAGGAATGATCCATCTCTTCGCTCACCGAGAGAGTTAGAGAAACATAGTACGAAGCAGAATCGCCAATATCCAATGAGGGAGGTCCCTCCAATTTGGCACGAAGCCGTTCCAGCGGATGTGAACCGTGGTATTGCAGCCGCTCCGGCCCAATTCCAGAGAGTGTGGATACACATTCCATGGAAGCGAGCCGAAGTGTTAGCAGTGAAACAGGCCTTACCAGATCCGCATAAGAATCCCGCCGGATACTATAAAGAGTTAGCACAGACAGTTGAGGCTTGTGTGATGAATTTAGCGGACATTGACATGTTATTTGGGAATGTAGTTCCGCAACCAATATGGGCTAAAATCCGTAAGGAGAATCATCCCGTTGCCCTAGGTGGTGATTGGGCAGCTATCATTGCGGCAGATGGTCAGCAAATAGGTGGTTCCAAACCCGAACCTCTAATTGCTAATCTTCCAGGTAGGATAATTGAATTAATGAAGACTCTGATGCCAGCATTGCGCGTTAACTGGGACAAGTTGTCCGCATGCAGACAGAAGAAAGACAAGAGTGTCTCCGACTTTTTCACAAGGTTCGAAGAGACTTTTGTAGATCACAGTGGTCAGGATATGAGTACAGAAGGAGGACAGAGACTGTTTGTCGATAAATTTGTACACAATCTACTGCCAGAGCTCAGTAATAAATTGAAAGATTCAGAGAGTGCGTGGGCTGTCTCTACAACTGCGCAAATACTTGCAACTGCACAGTATTATGAAAATAGGGATAAAGAGGAGAAAGAGAAATCAGATAAGAAGACGAAAGATTTAAAAACTAAAGTTCTTTTACAGCAGGCATATCCGCCTCGCATGAATCAGACTAATACACAGCAAGGATCATATCAAAGGACAGATTATAGTTCACCGAGGCCGCAATATCAGTGGAACCAGTGTGCGTACTGTAAGAAAGAGGGTCATTATAAGAATGAGTGTCCAGTCTTAGCGCAAAATAATGCTGCAGCAGCTCAGAGAGGTCGTGGTGGGTGCCGCTCGTCAAGGAGTGTGATCCTGTGTTGCCTGCTGCCCGTTTGGAGCCCTGCTGGACTTTGGGATCTGTGAGGGGGAGAGTTGCTGCCAAAGGAGCTCGGGACTGCGAGGTCCGGCAGGCTGTGCGTGATCCATCGAGCACACCTGCCGCCTCGTCCCGTGTCTCCGCCCTCTGCCCTGTGTGCCTCTTAACTCCTCGCGGCCCCCGCTTCGCGGGAGCCGCTCGTCAAGGAGTGTGATCCTGTGTTGCCTGCTGCCCGTTTGGAGCCCCGCTGGACATTGGGATCTGTGAGGGGGAGAGTTGCTGCCAAAGGAGATCAGGACTACGAGGTCCGGCAGGCTGTGCGTGATCCACCGAGCACACCTGCCGCCTCTTCCCGTGTCTCCGCCCTCTGCCCTGTGTGCCTCTTAACTCCTCGCGGCCCCCGCTTCGCGGGTGCCGCTCGTCAAGGAGTGTGATCCTGTGTTGCCTGCTGCCCGTTTGGAGCCCCGCTGGACTTTGGGATCTGTGAGGGGGAGAGTTGCTGCCAAAGGAGATCGGGACTGCGAGGTCCGGCAGGCTGTGCGTGATCCATTGAGCACACCTGCCGCCTCTTCCCGTGACTCCGCCCTCTCATTGTACAGAGCGTATTTGATCTGGCGTAATTACGCGGTAGCGGGACGCGTGTGCGGGACATATCCCGGGACAAAGCCCGGACTAAGGGCGGACCCTCTGAGACCCTCCGAGAACCGAGGAGACCGGACTGGGCATACCTTCTTGTTTACAGGTACTGTCTGTTCTTCTATTTAATCTTCGTATCACCATCGTCATTTGCTATACCAACCAATCCCTGTTATTTACACATGGCAACTGTTAATGTTGAGCAGCATGTGCAGGACAAACAGGGTTTGCTGCCCAATGGGACTTTGGACAGTTATTTCTCCAAATCATCGCCTGATATTGCTAGGGAGATTGTGCTGGCGGAGCGGCGGGCAGACCGCCGACGCTCAGTGGAAAGTATGAAGAATGGGTCCGCTTTACCATCTTTATCTCCCGTGATTGGACCCCCTGCCAATGCTACCGGGATATTAGTCAACGAGTCGATCCCTTCATTAGATAGTATACTCCCGGATGTACATACGGCTGTTCATTCATCTGAAACCGCATCTAGAGCGGATACGGTTGACCTGTCCGTAACATCTACTGGAAGTAGCTTATCGACACTAAAGGGAGACGCTTTGTCACAATTGCATGCAGCCCGCATTAAGGCTAAAAAATTACCACCTATGGGGAAAACTTATGGTCCCCCGCCGAACAAAAAACGACGGAAAAGGAGGGATCCGTTGCAACCCAAATTGAGCTGTTCTGACTTTGGCAAAAAATTGTCCACAGCTGCCAAGAATCCCTGTGTTGTTCAGTCCGACTCTGAGGGGATCCACATCATTTCCGCATCCCCAGCCCGACTGAATACATCTGTAGATAAAGAGGACAATATGGATACTAGTGCGAGAGACGATGTTCACATTGAGAACAAGGGTCCTGTGTCCCTACTTGATATTGAGAATCTGATTAGATCATACTCTGCATCTATTTTGGAGAGGTTAATGGAGGTGGAGTGTAGATTGTCAAAAATTGAGAATGCATTTCCCAAAAAAGATCTTGTAGGCCATAAAGGTGTTAACAACGCAGACAGTCAGGCATTTAATTGTGCACCACAAGTTTTGTTATCTACTGTTCGATCTCCGCCTCCTACTTCCCCTTATGTTGTTCCTACCCCCTCCCCAATTCTATCTGCACCAAAATCCCTGGGGAATACAGTATCAGCTATTGTTCATCACCATGTTGCCTCTAGACCATCTCAAGCAAAAACTGGTGATCAACTGCTGGGTACTGTTGCTAGTAACACCTGTGTTAATACATCCAAAAGTACTGGCAATACAACTAATTTAGCTTTGACAGACTTAACAAGGGAGGTGAGGGAAACTAAACGCACCTGGGGGAAACCAAAAAGGGTTCTGTTGCCTGAACTTCCACCGGAGGCATTACCCTATGAGGTAGTCCTAACAGGTGTGCCGGCCCTTGAACAAAATAAGAGGGAGGGTTTTTTCCAACTAAAAAACAAGATAACGCACTGGTTGAGAACACATAGGCCTATTGCAAATTATATCAACGGGGAAATAGTTCATGTTCGACGCCTCGAATGGTTGGGGGGCAGAACAAAAGACATCGAAGGTGACGTAGTGGTTGTCAATTTCAGGGATCCAAATGCTGTCCACTATATATTGAACTGGCAGATGGGCAGCTCTAATACCACTATAATCCCAAGACCTTTAACGTATTTTTATCCAAGGCCAGTGGTGTTTCCATCTCAGTTTCCCCTTTTACAGGGTTCAAGCCAAACTCAGCCACTTAATTATTCAATTGTACAGAATGTTGGGAGCAGTCAATATGCTCAGCACCCCCCGATCCATCAGAGTATGAGAAATATGTCTTGTGCCCCTTGCCCTGTAACAGTCCCAGACCCCTTGGGATGGAACTTTGTCCCAGTTAGACATCAAAACTTTCATAACTTTCAAGACAGAAGGATGGATCATCTGAAACCCTTCACACCACTTGAAACGTCAAATCGTTTTGATGTCTTCAGTGGCCTTGATAGTTGCGATTGAAGTTTTCTGAGTGGGGGGGATGAGGGAAGGGACATAAGGAACCACACTGATATGGGAGTTGTAACTGAGTGTAACCTATTGCCAACTGTTGTATCTCGACCTCTGGGAAAAAATGTAATATGCAACGACAACATTCCTGAAGAACAGGTAGAACCAACCCGTACTTTAAGACACTCACCTTCTGAGGGAATATCTTCGGGAATCCAACAAGTGACATATATCGGTGATGAGATGCCAAGGGTTAATACTGTTATGTCTTCTGTATTGGGGACTTCGGTTAAGCTTGTCAGTTGGAATGTAGCTGGGGTTGCCAGCAATTTGAGGGATCCTGACTGGGCTGCATTTATGGAATCCTTTGATTTTTGCTTACTTCAGGAAACATGGGCAGTTGACACTCCCCATAGGGTGGGCTACAAGACTTTTGGTATTGGAGCAATCCCATCTAGGAGTGGTAGGCCGTCTGGGGGTCTCCTGATCTGGGCAAAAATCAATCTAAGGGTTGACATCGAGGTGATAGACACAAATTCCGTAGATATCCTAGCACTAAAAATAATAACCTCCAATGGGAATAAATTATTCCTAATAAATATCTATAATAGGCCAGCCCCGTCATCAAAGGAATCCCCGACTGTTCTTAAGTTGGATTGCTTTCTGAGAGGGTTGGATCTTGGGGAGGATCTCGTCATCTTGGCTGGGGATCTGAATTGTAACTATGAACCTGTGTTGGGCATAAGTGAGATTTTTGAGGAGGAAGATCAGGCAAATAAAATCCCCCTCCTTGGGAGCAACAAATCGGTGAAATGTTCCATTCTGGCTCTCCAACTGATCAAATTATGTACAGAGCATCACCTTAGGGCCTGTAACGGTCGGTTACCGTCTGACACCTTAAAAAAACAACCTTTAGTAGGCATACATATAGGAGCAACTTGGATTTTGCGATAGTTTCTATCCCTCTTTGGTCGTATCTCATAGATCTTGAAATAATGGAGAGGGCAGAAAGTGATCACTTTCCATTAAATTTGTCACTAAACGCTGCATTATTTAGCGATCCTTCTTCACCACTCTCCTTGGAGGAGGGTGTTGGGGATGGTAATGATATTCATATCAGTAACAACAGGAGATCGCTAAAATGGCCATTTATTTTGGATCATGGTGATATCTTGAGCGAAATATACTCACTTTTCGCTGGGACTTTTGCTACATATCTGAGTCTAACTCCCGAGGAGGAAGCAAAAACCCCTTTTTTGACCACACATCAGGAGTTTTTCCAAAAATTAAAATTACTGGTAACTAAAATGCCTAAAAAACCCCAGCAGAAAACTCAGAATCTGTCTCACAGTAAGCCGTGGTATGACAGATCCTGTAGAGAGTCCAAGAGGGAACTGTTAATTGCTATTAAATCCAAGTCGCAATTGGATGTTAAAAAAGCTAGAAGTAACTATAAAACTGCCCAAAGGACATCGAAAATTGCGTGGGAGGAAGAAAAGTGGGCGGAATTACTGATAGCTGCAAGATCACACGACACTGTAGTTTTCTGGAAGTTGATAGCAAATGGGAATAAGGGAGGAAGGGTGGTCAAAGACACTTTTCTAGACGAGCAAACCTGGGTAACCCATTTTACCAATTTGTATAGGAAATATGACGACCCTTATACAGCATCCACTGCAGCAAGTCCCGAAATCCCAGTAGATCCGCTTGTTTTTACCTTGGGGGAAACTGAGTTGGCCATAAGCCAAGTAAAAACTGGGAAAGCCCCAGGTTTGGATAAAATCCCCGGGGATCTTTACAAGCATGACTTGAAAATATGGGCACCATATATCAATTACCTATGCAACAAACTATCCCACAGCTTAGAATTTCCTGAAAGCTGGAAAGGAGCTGAAATTGTTTTAATATATAAAAAAGGAGACAGGAAGGATCCCTGTAATTATCGCCCAATAAGCTTAATGGACATCCTTCAGAAAATTTACTCACGCCATATTTTAGTACGAGTGAGTAACTGGTTGGATGAAAATTCATTTTTGACTAAATTTCAAGCCGGGTTCAGAACTAAAGTCAGCACTATAGATCAGTGCTTTAGATTCTGCTGCCTCTATTGGAAGTACGTAAAGATAAAGAAGGCCCACTTATATGTTGCCTTTGTTGATTTAAGGGCAGCATTCGATTTGGTCCCACGTGATCTTCTGTGGAAGACGCTGAGTGCAGCGGGTATGCCAAACAATATAGTAGCTCAAATTATAAAATTACATGATGGGAACTTTGCGAGAATTAGATGGGGACAAAATGGCGAATTATCACGGAAAATCCCAATTGAACGTGGAGTTCGCCAAGGATGTGTTTCGGCCCCCACGCTCTTTTCTATTTTCGTGAACGATATTCCCTCATACTTAGAAAGATGCAAAAATGATGCACCTAAATTGAATGGCGAAAGAGTAGCATCTCTATTGTTTGCTGACGATACTATTCTGATATCCCAAACAAAAAATGGCTTGCAGACTTTACTGAATACTTTTAATGATTACTGTAGTCAAAAGGGGCTAGAGATTAACGTAAAGAAAACGAAATACATGGCCCTTAATCCAACCAAACCTGACAAGGGTTGCCTAACCTTAAAAGGGACAAAGTTGGAATCAGTGTCTCACTTTTCTTATTTAGGGATGACGCTAGATTGCAACTTTACCTGGAAAGCACAATTGGAAAAAAGCAAATTGTTATTTGCTCAGAACGTTAAACCAATACTCAGAGAGCAAAGCTTAAGCACCAGTAAAGCGGTGCGTCCAGTTATGGAACTTTTTAAATTTAAGGTTCAATCATCAGTGCTATATGGCGCTGAATTGTGGGGGCCAGGGTCCAAGGAGACCTTTAGTATCCACGATAACAACTTTATGCGAAGCTTGGTAAGGGTTCCGAGAGGAACCCCATTAGTACCTCTGCAATTGGACCTCGATTTTAAAAGAACAGATCATCAAGTTCTTATTAGACCGCTTATGCTCTGGGTAAGATTGTGGCACGTTTCTGAGCTTCAAGCTTACAGAGAAGGGCTGATAGAGATCATGGCGTTGGATAGTAACAAAATAATCCCTTTGCTTACACATGTTAGGACTTGGCTTAACCTCATAGGCCTGAAACATTTTTGGGTGCATCCCGAGCTGTTACCATCTAATCCCAAACTAGTCCTGAAAAAAGCTTTTTGGTCCTATGTAGCAAATATGACTGCAAACATCAGTACTAGTGGCTCATTAGTCTCAAAATTCTTAAGTTTTAAGGACGAACCCTTATATGAGTCCTTTATGGACGAAATAGAGCCCCCACTTGCCAAAACACTATTTCTAAAGTTTAGATATGGAAATCTTTTATTAAAATCAACTTTGGCTCGCTGGGCAAGGAACCGTGATCCATCGGCCGAGGTATTGGACGAAGCTTGCTCACTTTGTGAAAACAACCAAATAGAGAATGAGCAGCACATTCTTTTCTTCTGTCCTATCTACGCCCATGAAAGAAAAAGATGGATTAAACCGATATGCCTTCTATTAGGCTTGAGGTCCTGCCATCAGGCTCTGAGAATTTTGACTACTAACACTTCACAACAGATAATATTCAGTGTCAGTAGATTTCTACTTTCTATTTGCTACCGTAGGAAAAAAATGGGCCATCAGCTGTGAATCGAATTTTTTTATAATTTTGGTCTTGATGGAACTGAATTTGTTCATATTAGCACTAATAGCACTACACAATTGAATTTGCTTATAGAACTACTGAGGTGTCCTCCAGTCTCATATGATTTTTATTGTCATGCTCCAAGTATTTACCAATATGTGTTGCACAGTTATATAGAATGTATTTTATTCTTTTAGTGATTGTCATTTATTTCTACTAAATTGTAATGTTTAAACTGTTCTTTTATGGCGTAATGCCGAAATAAAGATTTGAAAATGAATAAGGTTCTATGCAAAATTCTAGAGGTCGAGGACGAGGTGCTATGCCCCCACAAACGAATGACCGCCCTTCTAATCATTTTGATCAGCGGAATGGACAGTCTGCCCAACAAAATAGATCTCAACAGTATCATGTTGAAGACTATTGTGAGGTTGATGAGGGATTTCAGCAAACTGAGTACTAGGACAGCCGTGGACAAAGAGAGGGAGTAGTATCAGTTCCAGTGGATCAGAGTGGGCCTTATGTCGCAGTAGCAACATCAGGTGTAGTCGAACCGTTTCTGTTGGATACTGGTGCCGCAAAAAGTTCTATCATTCATGCGAAACTCCCTGGCGCACCTTTGTCTGGCTTAACAAATGTTTCAGTAGGTTTTTCAGGCGCCCCTGTTTACAACCCTGTATCTGGTCCTTTGCCTATCTCTGTTGGACCGTGTCAATTGAAAGCACCCTTGATTTTGACAACAGGTTGTAATGAAAATCTGCTTGGTTTAAACGCCTATATGCGACATCAGGAGTACAGCTTACATTGGGTAAAAGAATCACCTCTCCGATGTACTTGTCAATGGATGCACTCCCGCCAGAGCTGCGTTCACTCCCTGATACTCTTTGGGCGACTGGTCCTAACGATGTAGGCCTTTTGGAAATTCCACCATATGTAGTCACTTTGAAAGCAAATGTCAAATTTCCACGAATTCCTCAATAAAGGCGTGGTTGAGGAAACTAGAGGAAATGTCTGTAACAGTCCTGTATTGCCAATTTTGAAACGTACTGATCCTTCAAAGCCTCCAGTGTATAGGTTTGTTATCGATCTCAGAGAGGTTAATAAAATTGTGGTTCCGCAGTTTCCTGTGATTCCAGACATTACTGCATTGTTAACGTTGATTCCTGCTACAGCTACATGGTTTTCAGTCATCGACTTGAAGAATGCCTTTTTCAGCATTCCGATAGCCGAGGAAAGCAGAGATATTTTCGGCTTCTCTCTAGAAGGTCGAAGCTTCAGGTTTAAACGTGCTCCACAAGGCTATTGTGAGAGTCCGTCCATTTACAGTCAGGCATTAAAAAGTCAGTTAGATTCTTTTGTACTTCCTCCTGGTTCTGCCTTAGTACAGTATGTAGACGATCTTCTAGTGGCTGCCGATGACAAGGAAACTTGCAAAGCAGCTACAATTTCCTTATTGCATCATTTGTCTAGTTTGAACCATAAGGTGTCACCTTCGAAAATGCAATACTGCTGCCAAGAAGTGACCTACCTAGGTCATCTCTTGTCAAAGGAGGGAAGGAAGTTGACCCCAGAGAGAATAAAAGCAATTACGCAGATGAGTGTTCCCCGCACACAGAGAGAAGTACGTGCCTTTTTAGGTATTACCTCATACTGCAGGCAGTGGATCCCAAATTTTTCTCTTTTGGCAAAACCATTAGTAGCTTTGACTGGGAAAGGTGTTCCGAGTCCGGTGCCATGGTCTGCTGAATGTCAGGAGAGTTTTTCTGAGTTACGTAATGCACTATGTTCAGCTCCTGTGTTGGGTACACCCGATTACAGTAAACCATTCACGCTCTATGTTCACGAAAGAGAAGGTTGCGCGTTGAGTGTTCTGACACAGAGATTTGGTGATAAACAACGCCCTTGTGCGTATTTTTCATCAACGTTAGATCCGGTAGCTAGAGCGTTGCCTAGTTGTTTAAGAGCTACAGCGGCAGCTGCAGCTTCCATTCGACAATCTGCTGGTTTGGTGATGAATAACATGCTAGTGGTCATGGTTCCTCATGCTGTGGATACACTCATGAACCGAACCAATACGCAGCATCTTACCAGTGCTAGGTTATCAGGTTATGAATTGACAGTAGTGTGGCTCACTGGTTAGAGGCGGCAGACCCGAGAGCAGAGGACGGCCCGGGACCAGGGTTCGATTCCCGGCGCGGCAGGTTTCTGGACCAGGGTCAGCGGACTCGATAATTCTCTGGCCTCGGTGCCCACTCTGATCAGCGATCACACTCGGCAACTCTGGGCATTAGCTTGCCTCATCTTCACTAACGGCCCCACCAGACCGCCGGGGATGCCTGGTCTCACCCTGGAGATACCCATTAAGGGACCATCTCTCAGGGAAGCCAGGAAGGGTTTCGCAGCGGTCGAAGCGCCTTGGGACCCTACGGGTAAGTAGTGCGCTATATAAATGCCTATACATTTACATACATACATTTACACTGTTAGCGAGTCATATTCAGATCAAAAGATGCAATGTATTGAATCCAGCAACATTGTTGCCGACTAATCAGGAGTCGAGTGATTCTGAACCCCATGATTGCTGTTTCAGAACCGAGGAGGAGACAAAAGGACGAATTGATTTAAAAGACACTCCGTTGTCAGATCCAGATGGCACGTTGTATGTTGATGGGTCGTGCTTTAAACTGGACAATGGTGATGTGACTGCTGCTTACGCAGTAACGACTTTGAGTACGATTGTGGAGACTGCGAGAGTGAGTCAGAATTCTGCCCAAGCTGCAGAATTGATAGCACTAACGAGAGCGTGTGTTTTAGCTAAGGGAAAGAGAGTGAATGTGTTCACAGATAGTCAGTACGCGTTTGGCGTGGCCCATAGTTTTGGCCGTTTGTGGAAAGAAAGAGGTTTCATTACGTCCCATGGGACTAAGATTCAACATGGTCAGTTAGTTAACGACTTGTTGGAATCTCTAACCTTGCCGACTGAAGTTGCAATTGTGAAATGCAGTGCTCATAAAGCAATCACGGATGATGTTGGTCGTGGGAATGCTTTTGCTGATGAAACCGCTAAACAGACAGCTAGAAATATGATGAGTAGAATGTATGTTGCAACATCTGCAAGATGGATTTCTGAGTCTGGAATGTGTGAGGACACAGTGGAAAGTGTGAAAGAAATTCAGAAAGAGGCGACTGAGGAGGAAAAGCTTGCATGGAAAGAGAGTACGGGTAAATTGGACTCGAGTGGATGTTGGATTGATCTGTCGGAACAACAGCGTTGGATGTTGCCTGATGCGTATGTGCTTGCAGTAGTAACGATGGCGCATGGAGCAGCGCACATCAGTTCTAAAGGGATTTGCAAGATGTTGGCTCCAAGTCTGGAAGAATGATGGGATTAGTAAGTGTGCAGAGAGAGTGGTGAAAAATTGTATGGTATGCCTGATGCATAATCCTGGCAAGGGAGTCCCCACACCTGCTGGTCACTTCGCTCCTCCTTCCTGCCCCTTTGAAGTGATTCAGTTAGACTTCATTCACATGGATCGTTGCAACAATCTAAAATACGTCCTAGTGGTAGTTTGTGCTTTCTCCAGATGGATCGAAGCATATCCACTGAAGGACAACACTGCCCTGTCAACTGCCAAAATTCTTCTCAAAGAATACTTCCCTAGGTACGGTATGCCACGGATTGTATGGTCAGATAACGGAAGTGAGTTTGTAGGGAAAGTTATGCAGAGTGTGTGTGCCGGTTTAGGGATCAAGCAGAAATTTCACAGTGCAAACCATCCACAGTCTGCTGGTTTAGTTGAGGGTTACAATGGCACCCTCAAGCTGAAACTTGCTAAAATACAGGCATCCACGGGTTTGCCCTGGCCAGATGCACTGCCTTTGGCTCTGTTATCCACAAGAGCGACTGTACATTCTCGAGTAGGGCTTAGCCCTTATGAGATTGTATTCGGTCGTCCTGCCAATATTTGGGGGGTGCCTAGGCCAAAAGAGTTCAGACAGCTGGAATATCCAATGTTGATTGATTACCTTTACGACTTGACTGCTAAATTGAGTCTTATTCACCAACAGGTTTTCGATGCATTGCCAAAGCCACCGGAGAGTCCAGGTCATCAGCTGAAACCTGGAGACCAGGTCGTCGTGCGCAATTTTGCAAGGACGAAAAATCTTCAACCCAGATTCGTCGGCCCCTACCAGGTGCTGCTAGCAACGAGAACTGCTATTCGTGTGGCCGGCCGCAAGAATTGGATCCACACGACACACGTCAAACGTGTGCCCTTGCCACTTCCTTACGATAACTGGGTGAAGAAGGGAATTGGTGCCTCTGAGTTTGAACGAACACCCAGGTTTATCCCTTTCAGCGATGCCGAACTAATCACTGATACATCGAACTCTGGCTCTTCTCCTGAAACTGCTCCTTTGAACTCTGAACATTTGTCTTCCACATCAGAAGAACATTTGCCAACTGCGAACCTGAACATTGCAACACCTGCTGATAATACACTGTTTCCAGAACAAACAGCTCCTGCAAAACTGAGATACAATTTACGATCTCGCAATATGGACAAATAAAGCAGGAAACTGCCTATTTTTACACATTTGAATTTTGACACTTTTGCCTCCAGCCAGGAAGTTTGCTATTGTTTTGTTGTTTTAAAAATTGCCTTGCCGTCTGGGCAGCCGTAGGGTCGTGGCTGTGTGCCAGTTGAATCTGCAGGGGTCAGACACAAGGTCGATCTTTCTGTTAGTTCTGGGAACTCCCAGAGCTGATAGAGGCATTTTCATCTACGTACACATCATCAGTGGTCGCGAGCGGATTGTAGAAGATGGAGCTTCCTGAGCTGCAACGAGAAAATGTAATTTATGTTCGCAGAAATAGACTTTACAGAATTCTTCACAGCAAATGTTTTCTAATGCAATGTGCCATTACATTTTTGATTGTTTTAATAACGTTGGTGGGTGGAATCGTCTTTGGTGTGAATTTAATTTTTATGCCAGTAACAACAGTACCTCCCCTTGATCCTGCTACTTCTACTGTTTCTTCTATGCATTCTTTTCACTCATTTCCTGAACATGAGCAAGCTCGACGCTCAGAATTCATTAATAACACATTTGTACAGCTCTTGCATCAACACCAACTGGTAGTTAACACAACAGACTGCTGGGTGTGTGGCTTGATACCCCACACCATGGATAAAGGCATTCCCTATCTAGTTTTGCCTTTTAGCTATAATGGATCATTTCAGGCCTTCCAGACCATTTTTGCCTATGCCCTTGAGACCTATCCTCCGCGTCCACCACGTTCCACTAAATACAACTCTGTCAACAAAGCTTTAGTCCAGGGAATTATTGACATGATTAGAGACGTCAATAATACTCCATCTTACCCTAGAGATGAATTACGGGTGTATTTGAGTTGGAACTCTACAGAGTATCGCCTTAGCTTGGGAGAAAGCAAGCGTAAAAGCTCAACTCCAGTCTGGGTCGTACCTCACCGGGGTCAAGTCTGTTTGCAGGGAAATGGGAGGAATCCAAGAGCTCAGCTAGGGAGGAGTGAGTGCGTTGAGACCTACGTGTTTCCGTCTAACTCTTCCCCTGCCTTTCTTACTGCTAGGGGTACCTACTTCATCTGTCAGGACAGAGCGTATACATGGTTGCCTGCTGACTTTTCAGGATCATGTTATATTGCTCGATTGTTGCCTCCAACATACACTGCTTCTTCGGATTATCACAAAACCAGAGTAGTAAGAGGTGTCTTCAGCAAGGAAGATACCGCTGGTCAAGAGGCTGGAGACTTCTTTAAAGGTTTCCTTCCGTTCTGGGGGCCTATGGCCAATAGTAGAAACATACGTCAGCTAACACGGGTAGTTGAATCTACTATTACCGAAACTGCTGGTGCCCTTAGCAACTTGACAGCTGAGCTTCAGGCAGATCGTCTCATGACGTTGCAGAACCGTATGGTTCTAGACGTGATACTTGCAGATCGAGGTGGGGTATGCAGAATGATCCAATCGAGCTGCTGTGTTTTTATTCCCAATAATGCTCCAACTGTTTATGAGGCGATCTCTAAGCTACACAAGATTTCCGACTCTATACATGTAGACAAGGGAAACTGGTCCTTCATGGAGTGGTTTTGGACTCTGATATCAGCGTGGGGATGGAAGGTTCTGATGGTCATTGGTGTCATCTTAGTATTCCTATTCTCATGTTGCCTGATTATCCAGTGTGGTCCAGCTTTGTGTAGTCTCTGTGCTGCAATCTGTCTCCGAAAACCACCTGTGTTTGGAGAAAAGGCGCGAGAAAGGATGATGATACAGCAACATGTCACTGACCTGATGAGCATAGAATTAGACTCTGACATAGACTGAGTAATTGCCTATGTTAGGGCAAAAGGAGGGACTGAGGTTCCGTGACGATTTGAACCCGTGTTTTCAACATTGTCGTAAATACATAATTTTGGTATCAGCGAACCGCAAATGGTCCATTTAGTATATCCTGGTGTTTTCGCTATGCTACGAGCAAGAGTACTTCTGTTACAAACACATTTCTGATCAACTCATGGCATCCATTTTAGATTATGGCAGCCATTTTGTGTTTCTTGCCCTCACATAGACAATGGACACGCAGTGACCTCTGATTACTTCATTTCGATTAAAGACACGTAGGCTTGGCCGGCGATTCACCTCTCTAGTGACACGTGCACCTTGGAACAGAACACGCCATGGCTGCATGACTCGACAGAAACTGCCTCCTCTGCCCGAGGCCAGTCCTGCTATACTGGTTCTCATGTTCGTTGGCCTGATCATGATTAGGCGGCCGAAGTTGGTAGCCTTGCCCATTTACGACCCACAAACATCTCTTATCCTGCTTTTCTATCTTCTGCACCTGGCTCTGCTCTTTTCCTTCTGGGCCTTTTTTAGGGGGAGGTAACAAAATTTACGATGAGGCGGTCCGGGTCTTGAATGAGAAGTTGACATGGGATTATGATGGAAAAGTGGGAACCCCTCGTTCGTAATGTTTTGAAATCAGATATTGCCGACGATTCCTGTGCAACGCCAAATATTTATTGTTTAGGACACAAAGGTTTAGGAATGTACTAACATGTAAAGAATTTGCCCGAAGCCCAATTTTTAGTATATAAGGAGCAACCCTCTTTGTACAAATCGAACAGGCTCCTAGATACTGCCCGTGTGTAGTTTCTGTGACTTCTGTGTCCCTGCAGTAATAAACCTTTGGTCCTTGACGCCACCACCGAGAAGCCCGTGTTTCTGTTTATTTACGCACCGAGACAGGTAGAACTCCGGGGTCTTCGGGTGTTATCCCTGACACCTCTGGATGGAACCAAAAAGTCCAGAACTCCAGTAGTTTAGAACTGTTTAGGAATAAGCTTAAGGAAGAATCATTACAGATACCGCAAGCTCTTTTCCCTGGAAATATTAAGACCAATAAAAGAGGGAAATTATTTTTGGAGGAACTGCTAGAGGTAGATAGCATCATAGTAAATGGAAGGCTTCCCTCTGATACTCTGGCAAATTTCACCCATAAGTCTAACAATAGCGAGTCTATTCTCGATTACGTGGCAGTGGGAAGCTCCTCCTTCTTTCTTTTGAAAGATTTGTCTGTCTCTAACACAGTATTCAGCGACCATAAGGTACTCGCCATTACTGTAAATTTAAATCCACCCTTGACGGACTCGTGGCATATAAATAGCGAACTGGTGAATTTTAGTGCCAATTCTGGGAGATGTTACTGGAACTTTAAAGCTATCAAGGGCTTGGTGAGTATCCTAGAGGCCGCCGAGGAGAATTTGGCTCATTGGAATGGTTGTGAATTAACATCTTTCGCTGACTTTATGAATGTGGTAACCTCTATCACAAAAAAAACATATCCTATAGGAAACCCTAAAATAACTTTTAGCAGCCCTCGATACCTTAATATCGAAATAAATAAATTAGTAAGGGAACAGTATCTTTTTTATACCCCTGAAAGATACCACAGAATAGTCCTTTTAAGAAGAAGGAGGAGTAGGGACAAGGCTAAATTAAAAAGAGAGAACGAAGATAACTTAAGGATTAAATTACGGGAAGCGGCACATAAGGGTCAAGCTAGAATATTCTGGTCATTAATTGGGGAGGGCTGTCGAGCAAGATCTAGACCTCTGCCAATTCTCATTGAAGAGCAAACATGGGTTGGGTTTATTGAAAACTTATATGCCAGTAATGGATTGATGCTTGAATATGGCAGAACACATGTGGATAGCTCTCCATATGGCCCACCGTCCGAAAAGGACATTGAACCAGCCATCAAGGGCTTGCGCTCTTCTGGCACAATGGGTCCGGATGAGCTTCCTACTTCAGTCATAAAACAAAACAGTGAGTTGTGGAGCAAAATCCTTTTTCCAGTTTTTAGTTTCTGTTTTTCCTGTAAAACCGTTCTTCCCTCCTGGAGGGGGGAGCATATTGGTCCCCCTACATAAGAAGGGAGACTGTGATGCTCCACATAATTATCGCCAAATTGCCCTTTTGGGCGCCATAGGCAAAGTTTTTACAAAATGCCTTCTTAAGTCGATCAATGATAGGGTGTCCAAGGATGACATCTTGCCCCTTGAGCAGACGGGGTTTAGACAAAGGCATGGCACTATGGAGAACCTGACGGCATTACAGGTTATAACAGAAAAATATGTCAAGGTCCGAGGAGGGAGTGTCTATGGAGCATTTATAGACTTCTCCACAGCATTTGACAAAGTAGATCAATCTTTGCTGTGGAGGAAACTATCAGACCTAGGCATGCCACTCACTCTTCTGGAGCTAGTACGAGCTTTGCACTCTGACACCTGGTGCAGAGTTTTGTTAGGTGGGGAAAGGGGACTCTCTCAAGTAATTACAACAGCCAATGGGTTAAAACAAGGCTGTTAGTTGGCCCCCTTATTATTTTCCCTCTATATAGCTGATCTTCCTCATGCTCTGTCTTTAAGTGAAGGAATTGGTCCTGTTCTGGGGGGCCTCCCTATTGTTTGTTTACTATATGCAGACGATATATTAATCCTGGATTTAACACCAAAGGGATTAAATAATCGTCTGCAGGTTCTCAATAAATACGCGGAGGCACACCACTTGAAGATAAATGTCTCAAAAAGTAAAGTAATGTGCATGACGGGAAGGAAAAAGTTGAAATATGCGAGCTTTCCATGGTCTGTAGGTGGACAAAGATTGGAAGTAGTAAAATCTTATGTCTTCCCCAGAAAAGTTATTTCTAGTAACTTAAGTGAAAAGGCTCATATAGCATTAGGAAATAACATTCGGAAAGCAATCATCCTAGGAAAAAGTTTACTCTCCCTTTACAAGGCTACAGGTAGAAGGCACTTCGCTATTCTGTTAGAGGTGTATTGTGCTAAAATTCCAGCATCATTACTTTATGGTATGGAAATACTTGATTTAAGAAAATGTTTTTTTTTAAACACTACGGAAGGCAGAATTTTGCGCAGTCTAATTACGGTCAACACAGCATGCTCTATAGCCGCCTTTGGACTGGAATTCGGCCTACGTAGTAGTTGGGTTCAGGGCCTAGCGGGGATAGTGCACTGGGTCTTTAGCCTTGCTGGGGGAGATCTGGGCACCCTAAGACATCTTATAAAAACTGAGTTGTTAGGAACTTTTAAAGAACATTCGTTAATTGTAAAAAAATTTAGAACCGCGGTTGATCTTTTGCAACTTGATGAATCGGTTCTTTTTACCTTATCTGCATATAAGCTGAAATCCATCTTGAAGCGGGCCTCTTGGAAATTAAGCTTTAAGATGGATAGGGAAGCACGTACCCTGAAGAAAGGTGTTTCTTTGGCCATTGATACCTGCCTAATGAGAAACGCCCAATTATATGTCACCTGGAACCTCCCCCATGGTGTACGGCGATTCTTGTTTTTACTGAGGCAGGACCTACTACCTTTGAATATTCTTTTGTCCAAATGGTACGGATCCTCAGCTATGTGTAATTTTTTTAACACTTCAACCCAGGATATTACCCATGTACTCTTTGTGCGCCCAGCCCTAAGTCTGCATAGGCGCAAGTGGCTGAGACCAATCTGTCTTCAATTAAGTATTTTCTCTGCCACTTCTTTTCTAGACGCCATTTACAACCCCCCCAATGAAATGTTTTGTTATAAAATGTTTAACTTTTTCAAAAGTTTTCTAGCTATATATTAAAAGGTTTGAAATGTTTATTCTATTCTGTATTTTAACTATGATTGTACACAAATGTATTTCCTTGTCAATCTTTTATGTGGATCTCATTTGAGTTCCGAAACCATAAATAAATAAACTTGAAACTTGAGTCAGAAGACCTAACACAGACAAGGCTACAAAAAATGAATATGGTTCAGAAAGGGTCTGGAAGTAGCCCATTCAAGCCAAAATCAAGCTTCATCCCTATAATGCCAAAAGATATTGTGGACATTTTCCATGAAAGAGTGACCGAAGACATAAAAAAACGTTACCATCAAGTAAAACATAAGAAAAAGAGCAAACAATACAAAAAACAAGAATATGCCGAACTGATGAAAAAGCTGTAAGAAAATCAGGAAATCATAATAAAAAAAATCAGACAAAGGTGGTAACATCGTGTTATGGCCAAAAAAAGATTATATCCAGGAAGCAATAAGACAACTTGATAATGGAGAGTGATATGAAAAAACAACAATAAAGGACTACAATAAATCAAGGAAAGTATTAAAGAAAAATTTAGCACAATGGAAACAGGAAGGATTAATTTCAACAGAAGAATACAAATTCATGCACAAGGAATTTCCATTCCTCCCGATACTATATTCAATCCCGAAGTTCCACAAAAACATAGTACCCATACCTAGAAGGCCAATAATTTCAGCTATTAACAGCGTGGGAGAGCAAGTCGGACAATATGTTGACTATTTCCTACAAGACATGATGAAAGAACTACCCAGTTATGTAAAAGACACAGGGGACTTCCTAATTAAAACCAAAGATATTGTATGGACAGAGGAAATACTTCTAATTACACTAGATATAGAGTCTCTCTATACGAGTACTGACCATCTAATGGGTTTACAGGCAGTTAAACACTTATTAGATGGAAGGCCCTGTAAATTCTATGAACACAACAAAGTGATACTAGAACTTATTTCCTGGTGCCTTAACAACAATTATTTTATGTTTAGTAAAGATGTTTTTAAACAGTTATGAGGAGTAGCAATGTGAGCCTGTTTCTCCCCCAGCTATGCATGTCTTCACGTTGGATGGTGGGAGGAACAGGTTCTGAGGAAGGTACATCGTGAAACATTTGATCAGCATGTATTGTATTGGCTCAGATACATAGATGATGTTTTTATATTGTGGAAGAGGGATGATATAAAAGAGAAAATTCATTGAGGCCATCAACATCAATTCTATGAATCTTAACTTTAAATCGCATATGAGTACAACTAATATTGAGTTTTTAGATGTAAAAGCCTACATCAAAAACTGCAAGTTTGAGACTACCCTATTTAGAAAGCCGACAGCACTTGATAAAGAGCATACCCTACGGGGAAGTGTTAAGGCTAAAACGAATTTGTAGTCTAGAATCTGATTTTAATATCTGTGTGGAAGATACCATGGATAGACTCAGGAAACCAGGGTACAGTGAGAACATTCTAAAAGAGGCGATTACTAAAGCTAGTGCAAGACCAAGAACAAGTCTCTTTGTTAGAAGTGACAGTGAAGAAATAAAAGATCTATCTAGAGAGACTGAGAACTCACTGAGAGAGACTGAAGGCCCTTGTTTATTTACCACTTACAGCAATGAAGAAAGGAAAATAAGGTCGATAATTAAAAAGAACTGGCCAATAGTACTCACCGACAGTGTGTTAGGGAATAGATTACTTGAAACACCTACTATCTTTTTCAGGAAATCCAAAACCACGGGATCAAGATTGGTTAAAAGTAGTCCAGAACTAAGTCAAACAGGGACTTGGCTAAAACACGGACAAGGCTTCAGAAAGTGTTCCTCTTGCAGAGCCTGTAAATTTGGAACTAACAAAACTCATTATGTTACTCCATTCTGTGAGAAGGAGATCGCAATCATAGGCAGCTTTAACTGCAGAACTGAGTATGTGATGTATGTTCTGACATGCACCTGCAGCCTTAATTAAATCGGGAGTACAAAGCTGCAGATGCATGTTAGAATTTTACAACATCTCAGAGCCATTATTAATAGTGATCCCGCATACCCAGTCGCAAGGCACTTTAAGATAACACACAATTATGAAGTAAACTGTCTTACATACTATGTAATTGATGCCATTCCCAAATCCCGGAGGGGTTGAAATAGAGAACGTAAGTTAAGACAGTTGGAGACACGGTTGATCCTGGAGTTTGATAGTAAAATACCTAGCGGTCTCAACAACACATTTCTTTGAGAATTCTGTCAATTAATGATATCATGAAAGCTCATCAAATAAAATAGTTAAATTAAAGAGAATCTAAGAAATCAAGAAATATATGGATGCAACGGGCAGAGACCTTTTAATCATGAAGCAATGTTTTTGAGTGTTTTAATTGCTGCCTTAACTTTGCAATGTGGTAAATTTTAGCATAATTTTTGGAAATTCTTTTAAGATGTTTTTAAATAGTATTAACTAAAATTAAGTTATTACTTTTAATAATAAGCTAGAACTTTGAACATACAACATTAGGCACTTTATGAATAAGCACTTTTGTGCACTTTTTTGCATATTAAGGGGTCTATTACGATGGCGGGCGGACAAAGTCCGCCCGCCATCCCCCGGGAAATGGGACCCCCTGCTATGTGTGCAGCGGACCCGCATGTACAATTAGGATGCGCCCGCCACACTGGCGGGCACATTCCGCATTTTTTGCAATGCTGTGGGCAGTGCTGTCAGCAGCACCTGCCGCAATGCAAAAAAGGCATTTGTACATTTGGATGCACAACGTGGCAGTCACCGAGGGGTGCCTGCCACATTGCTCATGCAAATGGAGGAGGGTACTATAGGTACCCCTCCCATATACCCCTCCCACCCCTCAACATCCTGGGGGCTCGCAACGGGCCCCCAACTAAGAAAACCAAATGCCTTTCTGTGGCAGCAACGTCACCACAGAAAGGCTGCTTCCTGCAGATATTGTAATATGGATGGCGGTGTCTAGCAGACACCGCCATCATATTCAACTCTTTTCTCGCCCGGTCGACGAGTCGGTGGATGGTCTTCCCATCCGCCGCAGTACCCCCCGATATCATAATATGGTGAGGGGAAATGGGAGGCGGGCAGGGGATAATGTTGGGCGGATCTGCCCGACATTATAATAGACCCCTTAGTTTTGCTTCTAAGCACCTACACACTTTAAAATACAACAAAATGTGAGCAACGGGGAATAAACAATATGAAAATAATATGATGTATTTATACAGATAGATTTCACAGCCCAGTAGAGGAGTAACAAAAACAACAATGGGAAAAATAAAATCCGGCATTTAGGCAAATAAATCAATAAAAGAGACATTAAATAAGAAATGTTTACTATAGGGTTTTTACATCTGTATATACCTTCTTTATTTGTAATGGCAATTTTTTAGATTTGTGTATTTATACATTTATATACTGTTGCAAATATTTTAAAATATTTATTTGCATCTGTTATGAATTATAATGTCTTTGGGCTGTTGATTATTGCAATGTCAAAAAATGAAAAGATTTAAAAAATGTTGCTAATGGAATACATGCTAGAGAACTAGTGAAAGTATGTTTTCCCTATTTTTTTATCATGTGACAGGGTCCTGGTACTGGACATAGCTGGTGCTCGGTGGAGCCCAGCCTGGCTTGTCTTTGGCATTCTGTCAGAGCAGCATTCTCACTGCGTGCAGCCACCATTAGGAAGATGTTGAGAGGCTGGAGGAGATCCTGGGTGCAGCGGTCGGTGCTGGATGGGTCAAGAGTGGACGGCAGGAGAACTCAGGTGGTGGGAATCAGCCAGCAGACAGGAGCAAATGAGTGCAGGATGCTGAGAGAAAAAAAGCGGCAAAGGAGAGAAAAAAAGACCAAAAAAGCCAGGAAAGAGGCTAAAAGGAGAAAAAAGCACAAGGCAAAAAGTGAAAAAGGCCACATGTCACATTAGAACAGAATGAAAGGAGAAAAAAAGCTCCAACAAGAGCGCAACGATTTGAAACGCAGAACCAAAAGGTGCAAAGAAAGAAAAACAGAACCACAAAGGTCAAAAGGTGCAAAATGAAAAGAGCAAAGGGGCAACAGAATAAAACGAGAAGAAAAGGCCTGGAGGCTGCTTGATTCAGTCTGATGCAGCAGAGCAGAAGCAGGGTCTAAAGGACTGGGCCTGGTCGGAGGACTGAGGCAGCAGGATAGGCAGTGCTAGGCAGCACCTTCTTAATATTAAACAAAATACAGTACAAAGTTGTCTCAATGACATGAACTTTGACGACTTCAAACCCCAACTTTCACCAAATGACAAGTCACTTGGATTCGCCCTGGACACCAACATCTTCCTCAAGGTACACTCTGCTAAAAACCCAGGGGCATATTATCAAGGGGGTTTATCTCCGCTTTTTTGGCTTTAAAAGCCAAGAAAGCGGAGATAAAATTATCTCCCTATTACCTAGCTGTCGCTAACACCAGTTAGCGACAGCTAGTAGGAGATAGCGACCATCTTGGGCCCCACTTTGCGTGTCAGTGATATTTATCACTAATGACATGCAAAGTGGGCGCGCCAAGATGTTAGCGACTGGAAACAGTCGCTAACATCGCTATCTCCTATTACCAACTTTTGGAGATATTCGAGCTAAGCGCGAATATCTCCAAAAGCTAACACCTGCCATTGAGCAGTTCTTAGCCATGTTATCCAATGGTAGGTGGATAACATGGCTAAGAGCATTAGCTCGGTAATGCATGAATATCGCTGACTTTTCAGCGATATTCATGCATTTCGGACAATTTTTATCGCTTAGGAGATATACCTTGATAATAGCAAGGTTCCGAAGCTATAAAAATCGCCGCAGCTCGGCGATAAAAATATCGCCGCTAAACCAACATAGCGATAATTATCGCTAGTTGTTGGTAATATGCTCCACAAAGTCTGCCTAAAACCAGCTCTCTCTTCTAAAGAAAGTCAAACAACTTTAGAACAACTGTTTAAGCCCTCTTACTGCTGCATCTGGATGGTGGTAATGCCTTACTCCATGGCCTCCCATACTCCACACGCGCCCTGTGAGAAGTTAGCCTGGCATATGATGTCCACTAGCTTGCACCAGTCTAATCGACACTTATTGATGGTGGTTGTAAAGTCAACTTTATAGAAAGCTATCCTAGTGGTAGCATGGACCCGCAGTCAATAGGCTAAGACTTCAGAGAGCATGTGAAGCTCGTTGTTTTACCAATTATAATCCCTTGAATACCAAATGAAAGGACACCACACAAGGTATTTATCAAATATATATGTATTTATTCTAAACACAACCCCTCTGCACTCTTTATGAGGTCAGAGGTAAAAGCACAATACAAGTTACTCAATTAGCATACGATAAGTTGCTCAAATACAGTTATGCCCTAGGGCCCTCACAAACCATATACTAAAATAGTGCTATAAGAACCACGCCTGGAATAGAAAGTAGGCCTAGGGCCTAGGGAATCGCTGGGGCTACTCTAAACAACCAAAGGTTAGGAAGTAGGAGGCCCACGGGAGACGCGTGCAGTGTCTATACACAGCCGCGAGTCACCATTGACTTTCTATGGGAAACGAAGAAGTTACAAAGTTACTGTTTAAGGGCACTTCCGGATGGACTACGACAAAACCCCTTTAAACTAGGACACTTCGAGAGTCAAGACCCACGGGAGCACCGGAGTACTCGTGTTATCCCACCCAGGAAAGCCAGGTGCACAGGTGCCTTTTGGTGTCGGGTTTCGTCGTCGTTTTCAATGGAGATCTGCAATTAAAGTGCTGCAGGCGACCAGAGAAAAAGTGTCCAGGTGGATCCAAGGGTGGATCGAAGATCCGAAGAACCTAACAGCAGAGGGGACAGAGTCTGGGTCACTAGCCAGTGACCAGGAAGGTACCAGGCGTTGGGTGCTTTAAGGTGAAGAAGATGAGTTTGTCTCTCCAGCCACGAGGTCCAGGAGGCATCGATGATGACCAGGCACTGGATTCGAGCTGTCCCACAAAGGATCTAGTTGACTGTGGTGTCGGTATCCGGATTGGACCCAATAAGCCTTGGCAAACGCAACCCGCGCAGGATGTCGAGATTGGCTCTGTTGCAGACCAGCAAGGTCTGTGGCGCTTTTCCTTTGCAAGGAAGCTGGAGCAAGCCTGGAGCAACCAGGAAAGCAAGTTAGATTCAAGATGGAGTCCTCCTGGGGCTCACTAGCCAACGGACTAGGAACCAAGAAGACTCGTCGAGCAAGAGCAGGCCCCACGCCGCACTCGGGCAGTGTGGAGGGCTGAGCTTCGGTGCAAATGGTGCTCGGTCTGCTTCTCGTACCCCAATGCACAACTGCGAGTTACCTGGGGAGTCGATGCAGTTCGCAAAATGCAGGATGTCCAGGAGTTCTGGTCCCACGTCTCTCGTGTCCGCTACAGGTCTCAGCTTTGCTGGGATTGTCGAGCAGGGTCAGAGATGTCTGGAAGTCCGTGTCCTGAGTCGCAAAGTCTTCGAGTTCCGGCGGGAGCCTCAACAATGCAGACCGGCAAGTTACTGGTGGTGCCTGTTTGCACAGGGTGGTCACTCCTTGACCACAAGTGAGATGTCTTCCGACTTCCAGTAGAAATGGAAAGTTGAAGGTCCGGGAAACGTCTTGTGAAGATTCGTCCAGGGTAATCTGAAGTCCTGGGGACACAGCTCCTATACTTATACTAAGGTTAGGGGCTGGACTACCTGGCTAGGTCCCTCCTATGGGTGGACCTGAGAAGGGGGTGGTTACACCCCTTTCCCTTTGTCCAGTTTCGCGCCAGAGCAGGGGTGGAGTGCCCCAGCAACTGGTTTGAACCGGGCTATGCATGGAGCACCTTGTGTGCCCCACGCAGTGTCTGGAAAATGCATTCTGAATGCAGCCCTCCCTGCCCCAATACACTACAGCCTGTCTGGGGAGGTGCTGGCACCTCCCTGGACAGGAAACCTATTGTCCAGGCCCCCCCTGCCAGTTTTATCCAACAGCAGGCGGTCAGACTCTTGTCTGTGGCAGCAGCATCAATTTTGTGATTCTGAGGCTCTTTAACCGGGTTTACCAGTAACTACATGTCTTCTCCCTCTAGAAGGGTGGAAAGCTACCACCGCCACCAGGACTGGTGGGGGGGGTGGGTGGGGGATAGTATTCCAAAGCGTTTGACACCTTACATGACATGTTTTGACAAAGTCAAACCAAAGTTAGCATTAACCGCGAGGATATAATGCACTTAAGAGTATATGGAATGGCTATATCATAGAACAGCTATAAGGAGATGGTTCTGAAAGCTGCAGAGGGGCTCAGCTCCTGCTTGGGTACCCTCTCACATAAAACCAAGCACTCTGCCTCCAGGATTTCGAGGCCTACCATAGAAGTGGCTTATAGGTTACTATGTGTCTATATATAAGGTAGATATAGGTATACTACATCTAATACGGGGTGATTACACCACCTTACCCAGGCTGTGTGAACAGACCTGTGGTGTCAGTTTGGAGGGCCAGCCAGGGGTGGCATAATACATGCTGCAGCCCTTGGTAGGCTTTGGATGCACCTATGCCATGGGTACCTATGCTACACTATACAGGGGCTCACAAAGGTGACCCAATGCCCAATCTGGTATGTACCTAAAGTACATGGTATCAATTTAGAGAGAGAACAGCTGGGCTGTGGTCCTGATTAGCAGGGCCAAAGCCAGTCAAAAGTCGAAAAACCAGAAAATCACAGCAAAAAGTGAGGGTGACCATAGGAAGCAGACCCAACTCTCCTACAGGCCCCCCTTTGGGGCATCTTACATGCTGCAGCACATCTCACCTAGGCCCTTAAGAAATATGAGCAGATCACTCTCAACATGATGGAACTCCTTTGGCTCCCCTTGCTGGCCCACACTATCTTCAAAATCTGCTACGTCATTTATAAAGCTTTCACTACCAACATCACTGCTTATCTTGCAGATAAACTCATGATCTCAGGTGGGTCTTGGCACACCTGTAGACAGGGCACCATCAGACTGCAGACTAAGAAATGTAAAAAAGAAAGAAAAGAGACAGCAGGCCATTTCCATCTATTTGACCAGGATCCTGAATAACATGCCTGTATCAATCAGCAAGCTATTGTTGGCTCTCTTGACTGAAGCCCATGGCTCCCCAGACCTTTCAGCAGCGGGAATCATGTAAGTAACACCTCTGATTCCAAAAAAGGCTCTTGAGGTCCCTGGATGTAGTCAGGCTCACTTTAGTGTGCTGTTATTTATGGAGTTTCAAGTATACAAAAAAGTTATGGATGGAAAGCTTGAATTAATCTCAGCCACTGGTAATTACTTGGGCTCCATGCCAGGCCATCTTAATTTTGTTCACCACTCCACCTCAATGAGGACCCAGCCATATGCAAAACAGCCCTGACTCTGCCCAACAGGAACAGTCCAGCCCGAACTACCAGGCCAGGTCGTCCCTGAACCAGAACACAAGCAACCCAAGACTGGTTTTGTCCGTATTAGGGCTCATTAGTAGGGTATACCTTGGTACAGGCGGTACAGTGTGCACTGGACTTATGTCTGAGTATAGCCATCCCACTTACCTCGTCTGACTGCAGAATACAAAACAATTAATTGATGGAATGTTTGAATAAATCTTAGCAACTGGTAATTACCTAAAGGAGCTTCCCAGTCCATCATTATTTTGAACACATCATGCCACTTCATTCCCAATAAGCCATATGCTAATCAGTCTTGACTCTGCTTCAGTTAAAACAGTGCAGCCCAAACTGCCAGGCCAGGTCCTCCCTGAACTGGAACATAAACAACCCAGAGCCCCTATGCCATTGACTGCTTCTGGACGGCATGCTCACATCAGGGTCTCCTGTGCTGAAGCCAGCGCATGTACATTTGAATGCTCTTCTCACTTACGTGGATTTCTTTTGGGCCCAGACCTGTGTCATCAGCTTGTTTTACCTGGATCACTGTCTGAAATGTCTTGTTGCTCCACTCCGGTTATCACAGCCAAGTTACATCTGCATACACACCGTGCTACTTACCGGGGAGGGATGTGCTGTTGGGCCTCTATTTATATCCTTCTCTGTCACCGCTTTTGCCTAGTGGTATAAACATGATTACAAGTCCAAGACTGCAAAGGAAAAGATATGAACTGTCTGAGATATACTAGTATGAAACTGGGAAACTTGAGAGCTCTGACATAAGCCTCACACATAGTGCTGTACAGAGAAATCTGCTGCACACTGATGAGTCAGCAAAGATGCTTAAAGCTGGCATTATATGGGCATGGCATGTCACGTATGCAGATTATTTGAGGTGCCAGCTTCTGACCCACGTCTTGTATTGTAGTTTACAGGTGTTCGGTGTACACGTCTTTGAGATGGTGCGATCGCAATTTACAATGGCCACCAACAGATCTTTCAGTGGTGGAAATGAAGGGATTTTGAAAATTCCCGTGCGTCTGAGCTGCTCATTTCTGAAAGGCAAGAGACAGCTGTAAATCAAATATTACCACAATATATTTTATCATGGAGACAGATTTAGGAGGGGCACTTTCTTGTATGATTTCAATGATGTCTGCAAAACAGTGAAACCAAAACTACTCAACTTTGTAATTTTAAGTAGGCCTCAGCAACATTGAAATTAAGCAGGTGAAATTTGTGTAATGTTGAGAATTTTGCATTAAACTTGCAATGCAAAATTCCACTATTATGACCCTTTGCATAATTACGCCTCATAATGCACCATTCACTGTGAAACTTTACTATGAATGCATAGAAACAACAGAATGCAAGTGGCTGTTCCTCACTGTGCTTATGTTTTTTTGCAAGCTTTAGCGCAAAATGTGAAAACTGACCCAAGCATGCATGTTGTTCTAAAATATAGCATTAAATGATGGATTTGCATTTTCTGTTATTACACGAAATTTCACAAAAATATTGCAGGAATTTCACATAATTACACAAAAGCAAATTACGTGAATTTTGTGCACTCCTCATTTTAATCATTCTGTATGTGTGCAAATAGATTTTGTAGATGACAAAGCGGCTAAATGCAAAGCTGCTAAAATCTGTGGAGACAGTCTAAAGTCTAAATCCTGCGAAAGCAAACTCAGCCTTCCATTCATGTATGGTTGGCAAAATTAGTATCACCATTTCCTTAGATAGCAGTATGTCTGTTATTTACAGCACTTAAAAGTGACCGCAGTTATTAAAAAAACCTCACTGTGGTCTTAAGTACACAGCAGCAACGTGGATTTGAGAGACACCTGAGAGAAAAAAAAAGTTCATAAGTCACCACAGCCTAGGGAAAGTGCAGCCTCGAAGCTTTACTGTTTAACCAGGGTGAAGAATGTATCTAAAAGTGTTGTTCTGCCAGGGCAGATTGTGACTGAGTTGCCCTAAAATTTGGCAGTGGAGGCTTTTCTGATCTGATGCGAAAACCTCTCCAAAATGAATGTGTTTAATTCACATTCGATGCAGGGAAGAATTGGAGAGGGGAAAAGTTGTTCAGGAGTTGATCCTGTCTCCTCACAATCGCAGGTGACATTGTTCCCTTCAGCCTGAGGCCGTGGGAGAAGGAGGTGGCATCCCATTTCATTTGATCGGGCAATTAAACCCCGGTCCGCTCTGCTCCTGTTCTCTCACATGCAAATGTACCTTGGCCTCACAGGGTGCTTTGTAACTCTCCTGGCTGCGGCCTTTTTGCAAGAGAATGGCCTGGGAGTGCCTGGTCTTCTGAGCTACAAACTGTCTGGACAGGAACCTTCTTGCCATTAACTTCGGTTCGGCCTATATAGTTGTAATTAGAGGCAAAAGATGTGTTGCATAAAATGCGGTTTTGTGAACAGAATTACGTTACAATTAATTCTTCTAGGAAACAAAAGTGTACTACATTTTCAGTTTTCAATATCAAAATGTTTTTTCCCAATCCAAGCTGCTGCTCATTTCAGTAGGACCTCGAGACGTGGAATGAAATGTGTAGGAGTTAAAACAATCACCTGACCTAAAAGGAAATACAGCAAGTTTGTCAGGGACATGATTTGTGAATTGTGTCGCTTCGTGCTTTGTACGAGGTGTGCCATGGAGTTGCTCAAAGTATCCTAGGACAAGTGTGTTCCCAAATGCATTCAGAAAAGGGTATTTATTTTGATATTAATAGTTTGTTTTATTTATTCCAAATCATATCTCATATCTTTGCACTGAGGACATGTGGGTTTCTTAGCTGGTCTAGAGAATTCGGTGGTATAAATTAACATCTTCTCAAATTGGGGGGCATAATTTCAAGCACACTTCGTGGCTGGTCTAGGGCCTAGTATGAGAAATATATTTAGCCATAAAACAGAAAATAATCTAAATTGAGTTATTTACGTATATGCACTTGCAATCCTTTTGTTCGACATCTGCCTCTGTATTGCTGGTGAAAGGTTAAAAGAGTTGAAGAAAAGCGGTTCTGAATATGTTTTTTCCACTTGAGAACATGCTGTAAACTACTGTGATGTACTTACTGCAAAACTAGTTTAAAATAACCCGGAATTGCTTTTGCTAACCTCGCCTGCAAATGGCTTCATTCCCCGCAGGTGGCAGGTGCAGTCCTGTGCTGTCACATTTCCCTTCCATTGCTTGCTGCTCTGTGGGCGCTGGTGCCAGGGAGTGAAATGGGTCTGAATGGAGCTGGGAGAGTCAACCTCAGGGCCCTTTGTTATGCTGAATTTGGACTAGACACATACACATCTGATTCTTAGCCACAGTCTGACAAAAGAGACTGACAAAGAAGACTCTCACCCGCAGCTCAACAGTAGTATGGGGGAGGGCTGCCTCAAAAGACTAAGGGCCAGATGTAGGTAAATCACATTTACCGATTTTGAAACACCGAATATTACCGAATTTTACCGATTCGGTATTTCAAAATCGGTAAATGGGATGTAGGTACCAACATCTGGATTTTTTACCGATTCCTTAAAAATTCGGTATTTACCGATTCGGTAAATACTGAATCGGTATTTGCTATTGAATCCTATGGGCCTTGAAGCCCATAGGATTCAATTCAAATACTGATTCGGTATTTACCGAATCGGTAAATACCGAATTTGTCAAGGGTGCAGGGGGTGTCACTTTGACACCCTCCAGCACCCCCAAAACGGGCATGTGTGCAATGTGGCACACAGACATGCCCTAAGGGCACGTCTGTCTGTCACATGGCACATTCGTACATGCACAGATGTGCATGTACACAGGAATCGGTATTTTACCATGGATTTGTATTCCATGGTAAAATACCGATTCTGAAAGCCATGTGCCAATGGAAAATTGGCTACCCACATTTCAATCTTGCATTTTCGGTAAAATTACCGAATCGGTAAAATTACCGATTCGGTAAAATTACCGAAAATGCAACATTTAAGGGCCCCTACATGTCAATGGCCATTTACCGGTCGGTAACGGCCGAATTCGGCCGTTACCGATCGGTAAATGGCTATTTTCGGCCACCTACATCTGGCCCTAGGTACTGAAGGGTTTCTTATTTTAGGAGGAAGAAAAGTTGCGGCACTGTTGACATGCAACTTCTTATCCACAGTCAGACATTACCTACAGCTGAGAAGTAGATAAAGTCAGGAATCTGCTAAAGCACCTAAAGAGCACACCTGCATGCCTCCAAAATTTTTATGTTACTGTGCGACATATCATCCAAATTTCCCTCATTTTTCGGCTAACTTTATTTTCTAATTGTCTTCCCATTTAGTCATATGACGGCTCGGGGGTACAGAGACCTGTGCATAATTGGCTGCCCATGTTTTCGGATTTAGTTATGATTTTGCTCTATTTATTTGCCAATAGTAATACTTTACCTTCAATTTCCCTTTGTCAAAAAATTTGGAGATTAGTGGTGCCTTGGAATTTTAGTTGCTAACCTCCTCTGCCGTGTCCAACATTCCTAGACAGCGTACGACAATGTGCATCATGTATAGTTTTAGTAGTACATACGCCTCATGCTTAACTTCAGTACTGAAGGCCTTATTTGTGAAATAGTGTCTCAGTCTGCCAGATTACGAGTTTCCTCGTGACTGGCAGACTGTTTTTGGTGGTCCCATGGGGGTGCTTCTGAAAATGGGCACAGCATAACACCAAAAACAGCTCCTGCATGGCATGGGCTATAAAGTCCATGCCGTGCAGGAACTGGTTCGCATGCACACAGGAGGGCACATGTTGTGCCCCCTGCATGCATCCCCATGCACATAGGCAGCAGGGAGCCTGTAGGGGCCCCTTTGTTTCAGGCTCACCAGCATTTTCGTGGAGACAAGACCTCAATGACACATATGGCAGTCCTGAAACTGCCACAGCGGCACCGCCAGCATATTACTTTGCCCCTGACCTCTGTGCCACCACCAGGGAAAGGTGGTTCCCTGGCGGCTGCGGCGGGGCAATGAAGATCAGACTTCCAAAGTCGTAATTGGGTGGTCGGACTGCTGGTGTGGCAGTGGTTGGACCGCCACTGCTGCACCCCTCGAATCTGGCATTCTGCAGCTCTCATAGGACAAGGAAATCACCGCTTATGATTGTTCATGGGCAGGAAGGTGGCCTTTCCTGCACATAAACAATCGTTAAAGAAATTACATTTTACAAGTTATATGTGTGCTAATGCAGCACATATAGAAGTTAAAAAACGGCATTTTAGATTGTTTATGTGTAGGAAGGGACACCTTCCTGCACATAAATAATCATCCCCGTGACATGGGCATCCTTGCACCATGGTGCAAGGGTGCCTGCTTTGACGCATGGCAGCTAATTGTGTGCCAGCGCAGGGGAGAGCAATGGGATCCGTCATATACTTGTAGATGACCTGTGCTTTGAAAGTGCCGCACCATGGCACAGACAAAGGGCTAGAAGTGCCCTTGAAAATGAGGCCCAGAAAGTGCAAAATCAAGAGAAAAGATTACAAGACCAATGTTTTTGTGGGGAAGGAGTGATATAATGAAGCTCTGTAAGCATTTCTTTGAAATGCCTTTCCTCTCCATTGCTAGAATGGTATCAGTTTACCTAAGCGTGTTTCGATTCCTTGGTGTGTTTCAGACTGTACTACCACCTCATTTCTACATGGGAAGACCTGAGCAAAAATATAAACACACATGCAGTAGCACAAGGTCCTGCAAGGAGGGCGAGGTGAACATTGGCACAGATGTTTGTAAAGTCATTTTCTATCACTTAGAAGACATTGCCTTGTGGGGACTTGGTAGTAGTGTCGCCCTTGTGTCTCCATTGCATGGCGCAACAGCAACACAACTATTTGACAAAACTGGCCCATAGTGTGTTAATGATAGTCAAAGCTAAGTCTCTGCTGAGATAGTGTATTAATGATAGCCATATTTATGTCTCACTTGAGATCAGCTAAGTCATTCTCAAGTCCCCACAGAGATAAAGAGTTCCCCATAGAGATAGTGTAGCTCATAGTCATGCCGACGGCACCACAGAGATAGAGTGTGATTAAACTTGTGCTCAAGACCCTGTATAGATAGTGTGTTAATGATAGTTATAGTTAAGTCACTGTTGAGATAGTGTGCTGGGTTAGTAAATCACGAGTCCCTGCATAAATATGTGTGATTATAGTGATGCCTAGGTGCCCATAGAGCTAGTGTGTGATTATAGTGATGCCCATGTCAACACAGAGATAGTGTGTGATTAAACTTGTGCTCAGGTCCCATTAGAAATAGTGTGTTAATGATATTTATAGCCAAGTCCCTTTCGCAATAGTGTGGTATGTTAGTCATTTTCAAGTCCCAGCAGAGCTGGTTTGTGATTATTGCGATGCCCAGGTCCCCATAGAGATAGTGTGTGGTTATAGGGAAGCTCATGTCACCACATAAATAGTGTGCAATTAAACTTATGCTACAGACCACTTAGAGTTAATGATAGTAATATTTGACTCCCCGTTGATATAGTGTGTTAAGTTGGTTATTCACAAGTTTCCTCACAGATATGTTTGATTATGGTGATGCCCAGGAACCTATAGCGAAAATATGTGATTATAGTGATGCCCATGTCACCATAGCGATGGTGTGTGGTGTGTGTTTAAACATGTATTGAAGTACTGTAAAGATAGTGTGCTTATGATAGTCATATTCATGTCCCAGTTGTGATAGTTTATTAGGTTAGTCATACTGATGTCTCCTTAGACATAGTGTGAAATTGTAGTGATGCCTAGGTTGCTATAGAGATACTGTTTGCTCAGTGTG
Source organism: Lissotriton vulgaris (assembly GCF_964263255.1). Classification (NCBI taxonomy): domain Eukaryota; kingdom Metazoa; phylum Chordata; class Amphibia; order Caudata; family Salamandridae; genus Lissotriton; species Lissotriton vulgaris. The sequence continues at coordinate 65,956 of NW_028246705.1, forward strand.
AAGTCCACAGAAATACGGTGTAATTAAACTTGTGCTCAAGTCCTTGTAGCGATAAGGTGTTATTGATGGTCATAGGTAAGTTCCTGTTGAGATAGTGTGTTAGATTCGTCATATTTAAGTCCCTCTTGAGATACTGTATTAGGTAGTCATTCTCAAGTCCACACAGAGATAGTGTGTGATTATAGTGATGCAGATGGCACCCACAGAGATAGTGTGATTAAACTTCTGCTCAAGTCCCTGTAGAGACAGTGTGTTAAAGGTAGTCATAGTTAAGTCCTTGTTGAGATAGTGTGTTGGGTTAGTCATTCATGAGTACCCACAGCGATATGTGTGATTATAGTGAGCCCAGGAGCCCATAGAGATAGTGTGACTATAGTGATGCCGAGGTCACCACAGAGATGGTGCATTTTTAAACTTGTGTTTCAGTCTCCATAGGGATAGTATGCTATTGATAGCCATATTTAAATCCCTGTTAAGATAGTGTGTTGGGTTAGGTCCCCACAAAGAGTATGTGATTAAACTTGTGTTTAAGTCCCTATAGACAATGGGCCAAATTCAGAAAAGTAATCTGAGACAAAATCCTAACTTTACGAAATTCCTTAGTCACAAAAGCCATTTAGGAGTAGTAAAATTAGGATTTCTAACTTTACTACTCCTAAATACCTTTTGTGAATACTGAAAGTTGTAAAGTTAGGATTTTGTCTCAGATTACTTTTGTGAATCGGGCCCATAGTTTTTAAATGATACTCATCGGAGTCCCTGAGTGTGTTAATGGAGGAGTTCTTAGAGGGGAACAGAAATGTATATGAGAAGTCCATGCGTGAGTCAAATCTCCCTGCAAATAATGTGGTTACTGATATGCTCAAGTCCCCACAGAGATAGTGTGTGATTACAGGAACAGTCAAGTTCCCACTTACTGGGATGTTCAAGCTGTCACAAAGATAGTGTGTGTTTATTAGAATGTCCAAGTTCCCCAAAAGATAACAGTCTTCAAGTCCTTACATTGATAGTGTTTAAATATAATCTTTAAGTCCCCATGCAGATAGTGTGTGAAAATAATGATGTTCCCATTCAAACAGGGTTAATATAGGATTATAGGCATGTTCACATCTGCATATACAAAGTGTGTGTTTATAGGGCTTTTTAAGTCTTTTGAAAATTGCGTGTGAAGATAACGATGTCGAAGTCCCCACAGAGATAGTGTGTGACTATTGAAATGGTTTAGGTCTCACATAGATGGTGGAGAAGGTAATGATGATCAAGTTCCCACAAAGGAAGTGCATGAAGATGATGTTTAAGTCTCTACCCAGATATTGTGTGTAGATAATGATGTTCAAGGTCCCATAGAGATAGAGCGATTATAGGAAAGTTCAAGACCTCCCAGTGATTGTGTGTGAAGGTAATCATGTCCAAGTCGCCACACAGATAGTATGCAAAGATAATGTTTGAGTCTCCACACAGATAACTCACGTTTATATTGAGATTATTTTGCGTGTACGCATAAATACTGGGAATATTTTTGCAATATCATGCACATCGAATGATATGTTGATTGGCTGTGTATTCTACTTATTATAGATGAACCAGTCCCCTGAAGAAGGGAAAGCCCCAAAATGCATTGGGCACACAAGGAATATTATGATGAAAGTAATCATAATGATAAGGAACTGAATGAAGTAAAAAACACAAAGAATAAAAATAAAATAGCACATCTCGAACATTTATGAACTTGGTTGACCTTTATTGAAAAGTACTCTAGAGTGCGGTCGAGGTGACATTGCCCACTGCTGGGATAACGCATCTATGGAGTTACTCATCACCCTTGAACTCAGGAGGGTCCACCAAACCGCTCCTACCCACACTGTCATCTGGATTTACAGTACTAACTGACCTTAGGAGTATGATTGTTCATTTAAATTCGCAGTATAAGATACAGATTAGTAGACATGACAACTACTTCAATGTGCACCCAGTGCCCACAATAAATTAATCTCCAGTCAAATATTTATTTTTTATTAAAGAAGCATTTTAATTTTAATTCTACACAAGCAAAGTTATGATGGTAAAAAGATCTGGTCACTACTTATAATCATCACATGGCATGCTGCTACTAATGCACTTGAGCTGTTTAACTACTGGTGAAGACAGTAGCCTTCCACCACTTTGAGGATAGTGCTTTAAGAGCCCATCCCAGTCCAACATGAGTGCAGTTCATGAGACAGGCCTATTATATGGCGCACACGCATGAACCATGCTTGCCTATGAAAAAAAAGTCAGCATTATGGATCCAGACAATAATACAGTTAGGTACTCAGGGCAGGGGTACACGCCTTTACCATGCAGATGACTTATCGACAGCTTCAACATCCAGACAGCCCCACAGAAAGCAACACAACAGACCCTCCGCACACCCTCGACCACGTCCCCTTGCTAGCCTGGACCAGCGTGAGCGTCGATTACACCATCAAGACCATGAGCACAATCCACTCCGGCTCTCCGTCAGACCCATTCCCTCACTACATCTTCAACAAAGCAAGCAGCTCTATCGCACCCCACCTATGCAACGTCATCAATCTCTCCATTGACACCGTGAACTTCCCAGAGAGCTGGAAACACGCTGAGATCAACGCCCTACTCAAAAAACCCTAGGCAGACCCAAGAGACCTCAAGAACTTCCGACCCATCTCTCTGCTCCCCTTCCCGGCCAAGATCATCGAGAAAATCGTTAACAGACAGCTAACCCGATACCTCGAAGAGAACAGAATCCTGGACCCTTCCCAGTCAGGGTTCCGCAGCAACCACAGCACTGAGACCGCCTTCATCACCGCCACCGACAAAATCAGGACCCTGCCAGACAGCAGGGAGACTGCAGCACTCATCCTCCTAGACCTCTCCGCTGCCTTCGACACCGTCTGCCACCACACACTATGCGCATGCCTCCACGCTGCAGGGATCCGAGACAAGGCTCTGGAATGGACCACCTCCTTCATCTCCGGCAGAACCCAGAGCGTCCACCTTCCCCATTCCGTTCCGAAGTCTCCGAGATAATCTGCGGCGTACCACAAGGATCCACCCTCAGCCCAACACTGTTCAACTTTTACATGGCCCCGCTCGCACACTTCGCCCGACAGCACGACCTCAACATAATCTCCTATGCCGACGACACTCAACTGATCCTCTCCCTCACCAAGCACCCCATCACCCCCAAAGCCAACCTCCATGAAGGTATGATGTCCATCGCCGATTGGATGAAGATCAGCCATCTGAAGCTGAACTCAGACAAGACGGAGGTTCTCATCCTCGGCTCCAACCCGTCAGCCTGGGACGACTCCTGGTGGCCAACGGCACTGGGGGCAGCCCCGACCCTCACCAACCACGCACGCAACCTGGGAATCATCCTTGATTCAACACTCTCAATGACCAAGCAAGTCAACAACGTCTCCTCCTCCTACTTCAACACCATTTGCATGCTTCGCAAGATCTACAGATGGATCCCGACAGATACAAGAAATACAGTCACCCAGGCCCTCGTCAGCAGCAGACTCGACTACAGAAACGCCCTCTACGCGAGAGCCCCGACCAGGCTCATCAATCGACTACAATGCATCCAAAACCCCTCGGCACGACTGATCCTCGATGTACCATGACACGGCCACATCACCCCCCACCTGAGAAACCTTCACTGGCTCCCCATCAACAAGAGGGTATCATTTAAGCTCCTCATCCACGCACACAAGGCACTCCACAAGACGGGCCCAGCCTAATAATAATAATAATAATACCGATATTTATATAGCGCGCAAGGAGGTGTCCCGGCGCTGAGTAATCATTTTTCCAGGTAGGAATGGGCGGTGAAGGGGAGAGAGTGTTTAGTTATTCTGGGAAAAGAGCCAGGTCTTTAGCTGCCTCTTAAAACTGGCTTCCGTTGGAGCCAGTTGGATGTTGGCCGGTAGGGCGTTCCAGAGTGTCGCCGTGCAGACAGAGAAAGATTTGCCTCCGAGTCTGGCTCTCTTGGCGCGGGGGATGGAGAGCTGGTTTCGTGAGTTAGAGCGCAAGCATCTCTCCTGATAGTATCTGGGGAGTCTAAGCTTTAACCCTTTCGCTGCTGATGACGAGCTCAGCTCGTCATCACCCACGGGTGTCGTGTGCTGATGACGAGCTGAGCTCGTCATAACTGCAGCAAAAGTGCAATCTGCAGCACAGGGGAAAAATCCCCGCAACAGCCATGTGGTTAAATAGGAGGGACAGGTCCCCTTTTGGGCTCTAAACGCCAGAGTTAGAGCTTTAAACTTGATTCTGCAGGCTACAGGGAGCCAATGCAGATCGCGCAAGTACGGAGAGACATGCTGTTTAAAAGGGATGTTTTTTAGCAGTCTCGCAGCCGCATTCTGCACGATCTGCAGTCGTTGCACCAGATATTTGGGTAGGCCAAGGTAGAGGCCGTTTGCGTAGTCCAGTCTGGAAGTGACTGTGGCATGGACCACCGTCTTGCGACAGTCTTCAGGCAGAAGGGACAGAAATTTGCGAAGGTTTCTTAGTTTATGGAGACAGCACGCAGAAACCTGCTGAATATGTGAAGAAAAGGAGAGACTCTCATCCCATCTTACTCCCAGATTTTTCGCGTTGGTGCTGGGTAGAGGAGGGATACCCATTTCGGAGGGCCACCACAGGCTTGGGGGGGGCCGAGTATGTTTGCCAAAGAAGATGACCTCCGTCTTGCTCGCATTCAATTTGAGTTTGTTTGCATTCATCCATTTGGCAACATCTCGCAAGCATCCCTTCATATTGCTGAAGGCTGCCTCTGAAGCATCCGAGAAGGGGAAAATTAGTTGTGTGTCGTCGGCGTATGAAATCGCCTTGACACCCCAATTAGCAATAAGGGAAAAGAGGGGAGCCAGATAAATATTAAAAAGTAGTGGACTGAGGGCCGAGCCCTGAGGGACACCACACCAGAGGGGTTTAGGTTTTGAGGAAAGGGGGCCCAAGGCTACTTTCTGGGTACGATCCGTGAGATAGGACCGTAGCCAGCCCAGAGCCTTATCTTCCAGGCCTGTGTTTTTTAGCCTTGACAGTAGCATCTCATGATCCACAGTATCGAAAGCGGCAGATAGATCCAGGAGCACCAACATAGCCGATGCTCCTGAATCTAAAGACCACCTGATCGATTCAGCCACTTCTATCAGAGCGGTCTCAGTGCTAAAGCCCGCCCTGAAACCCGACTGGGTTTCATGTAGTGTGTCTCTTTCTTCTATGAACCTGTTCAGTTGGCACTGTATCAGTTTTTCAAACATTTTGCCAGGGGCTGCTAACAGGGAGATTGGCCGGAGATTGCTCAGATCATCCGGGGCACCGTTTGGTTTCTTTTTTAAAGGCAGGAGTGTGGCATGTTTCCAGCAATCGGGGAATAGCCTACCTCAACAGACGGCTCTCCTTCTACACCCCCAACCGCCAGCTCCGCTCCGCCGACCTCTCACTCGCCACCGTCCTGCGCGGATGAAGAACAACCATTGGCGGGAGATCCTTCTCCCACCTCGCCGCCAAGACATGGAACACCCTCTCACTGAGCCTACGACAGACCCAAGACCTGCTGACCTTCGGGAGGATACTAAAGACCTGGCTGTTCGATCAGTAGCGGCCCCCATCTCCAGCGCCTTGAGACCCTCGCGGGTATGTAGTGCGCTTAACAAATGACTGATTGATTGATTGATCATTCCCAACAGCATGTCTACTGGGAGTTTGCTGAAGCTGGTGAAGATGGGGTCCAGAAGTTGCCAGCAGCATGAGCTGGGGTCCACTCACTGAGAGAGTCCGAGGTGCGACAGACCCTCGAAGATTTTGGCTATTTTGAGATCAGTGAGGTCCTCGAGTTGGTAGTCAACGTCACCAAGTAAAATGAAGCTACTTGAGTCAAGAATCAGCGAGGGAGGAAGGCTAGGGGTCCTTGAGATAGGCTTGGCTTTGACATGCTTTCGGCACGGCACATCTGCGTTATTGCCTCCATTAGGTGAAGACAGTTTGACAGGAATCCAGTCATGTCACTTCCTAGGCAGATGGATGATGGTAAATTCCTTTCCTTGCTTGGCTTCTTCTTTTGAAGACAGCTTTGGTGGGAAAGCAGTGATGTCACTTCCTTTGCAGAATAATGCTGGGAAATCCAGCGATGTCCCTTCATGTGTAGCTAGATGATAGGAAATCCAGTAATATCACTTCCTTGCAGTTGGATGATGGAAATCCTGTGATGTCACTACCTGTGCAGATGACTGAAGGTAAATCATTGATATTTAGGATTGTGAATTGGAATTTTGAAGGGACGCTATAAACACACCCCTTCCAAATAGTAATTCGTTGTGCATTTCTAAACACATTTTGCAATTCAGTAACTAGTTACCAAATCGCTAAATGAGTTTAGTGCATTTGTAAAAACTATTTAGCAGTCACAAACCCTTTGATTTAAAGGCAGGGTTTGTGACCGCTACATGGCATTGTACATCTGGCCCTAAATCTCTATTTGTAATGTTTTGAAAGGATCATCATAACTATGTGATAAAATACATGACAGCTGTAATTTCATAAGCATACCAAAGTTATTGTGCACATACTTTTTATTCAGTATGCATACGAACAGCATCATTTATATAAACAATAAGTGACACATGAAAAACTGCATGATGGATTGTCACAAACAACATGACTGTTGGTAATCCCTTAGCAAGATAATCTGTAACATTTTACTCATGACTGAATCTCTGTTTGGTCACCTACAGAGTATCGTGGAACCAGTTTGTAACGACCTTCAGCCCCTCATCAGAGATAATAGGAGCTGTAGAAATACCCATATCATGCCATACCATCTTCCCTATACCAGACTTCATGTTCTGCTGCTGAGGCTAAATGCAGTTCCTAACATAACTCTTTGTTTTAACAATTTTTAATCAGAGTAACTTTGTCTTAATAATGTGTGCGCCTATATCTAGGAAATCTACAAATATGGATGCGCAGACAACTACGTTGCATGTCTTAGCTGCAGATTGTAGGTACTTGTATAGAAATATTATTTTTGTGTTGTGTGTTTAATGTACACAGAATAGAATATGAATGTGTGCTTAAAATGTATTGGTGCTGGGGTAATGTGAAATAATGCAAACATTGTGTTTCACTATTTGACAGAAGTACTAGTGCTTATAGGGTTTGCAGACAGGCACAATGAAACTGTATGCGAAGCCTAAAAAAATATACAGCGCAAAAAATACACAAAGAGTACAGTTAAGGCTTAGTTTAAATGAAAAACGCTTAAGAGCTATATTATACAGAATGTGGGTGTTAAGTTCCATTTTCCTCTCAATGTTTGTTTCTATTAAATGAGAAGAGCTTGTGCGTGATTATAAAAATTAGGGCTAACAATGCTGAGCGCCCATTACTATAATTAGATTTTCACTACACCGTTATTTCACAAAGTTTGAATAACACGATATCAAAATAGATATATATTTTGTTTTATATTTCCAAACTTAGCCTTATACCAGAGCTCTCACTGCAGCTCTCCGTTTCCTCCCAGATGCACCTGTCAGACATGTCCCTGAAGCTCACTTTTCTCTGCTCGTGAGAAGGCAAAGACTCGTTGCTCCTGAAAGTTTTTTAACACTTTGAGGTTCAGAGGTGGCCTGGGGGATGGAAGCCGTTGCTCAGCAACTATACATATGTTATTGTGATCAATTAACTGGTGTTTTGAGCTACAGCTGAAAGCAGGGCGTGCCTTGCAGCCGAGGTCAGGTGAAGAATGATATGTGGCATTTAGCACGGTGTTATATGTAGTTGCTTTCTACTTGAGCTTTCAGTTCTCTTCGCGTAACTTTGAAAACAAGTACTATTTCCATGGAAACCGAATATTTTAAAATCGGCAAGCTCTAAAGAAGTCCAGCTGCATGCAGAACCTACATGAAAGTGTAAAGTAATTAAAACCTATGTTTCTTTCTGGCACATTTGTCACATAAGCGAGTAGGTCATATCTCCAAATGCAGGTGCATTAACAGAATGTGCTTCGAAGGAACTGAAGGAAAGACTTTAATATTCTATCTTCCTAAAAGCACAAACGGAGCAATTGCAAAATGTGTGTACACAGTTTTTCATATAAGGGACATCCTTCCAAATTCAGACTTAATTTCGATTCGCAAGTGAAGCTAGAGTTACCGCCTTTATTGTCTTCCAATTATGAAAAAACGTCACATTTCAGAGGGCACAGTGAATGACACACTTGCTGCTGACAAATGCAGCAATGTGCAGATCATATTGTTGAATCCCAGCAAGGCTGACTCGGACATCGATTCTTCTGAGGTTGATAAATTGAGTTCCAGTCAGTTGGGCAAAAGTAACCACTATTATTGTACAATTGTTATAAATAAAAGTAGTGAGTTATGAAGCATATGGTATTAATATTCTGTTTCTTTTACTGTAGGTTATGAGTGAATAGCATTCATAAGTATGAAGTGTAATTTCGACTCAAGCACAAAAAATGGGCCATGCCACCCTTAATATTGGGGCGTATATTTTGAACATGCTTTTGCAACCTGCTTTTTGCAGATTGTAACAGCACATGGAAAAGGTGAAGTGCAAAAACTAAATGTGTGCATTACTGCCATGTTTTTTTAAACAAATTGGTCAATCTAGTATAAAAAATCACCCACATTTTACCTTCTGGATTTTTTACACCCCAAACTTACAATAGGATCTAAATGATACCTTCAGTATCATATTACAGATTTTCTCACTGTCGATTTTGCAGAGCAGTCATAATTTAGCTTTGGCTGAAAAGCTTCGCAGGGCATAATAATGCATGGATTACTCTCTTGTTATCTCCACGTAATCTCATTCTGACCCCAGAGAAATTGCTGTGCGGGGACTGTGCTCTAGACAAAATAGTGCAACCCAGATTTACTAATTTATTACGCAGTGCAATGGAGCAGCCACAAATGCAGCACTGCATGAGGAGGAGCGGGCAGGAGAGCACCATATTTACAGAAACATGGCACGCTCCTCTCTTCTGCTGTGCAACACACACACCTTTACACCATAGTGCAAGGGTGCCTCTGTGAGTGTAGCATAGGTTTTGTAATGGGAGGAAACACTTCTGTACAAAATACTATGCTTAGACTAACTTTGAGACTTTACCCACCTTGTATGTCTGCTGTGCAGTGCAGTACACATGCAAAGTAGGAAAAGAAAGGAGAAATGAAAGCATTTCTCCATGACAGTGCCTGGTTAAAGTGGAAGCTTATTTATGATGCAAAACACTGTCTATTTATGTTAGTAAATACGGTTTTGCATCAGAAACCTTTGGTGGTTTCATGGGAATGCCCATGACCACACCCATGGAAGGTCCCCTTTGGTGCTAAGTTATGCAAAGCAGCAATATGTACTGCTCTGCGCTACCTTCAAGTGATTTTCCAGTGCAAAAAAACTTTAGCCCTGGAAAGTAAACTAGCAAAACAAGATTTTGCATTGATTTGGAGGACCTTTGTGATGCAAACACGACGCTACAACTTAGTAAATATACCCCCCAATCTTGTGGTTTTGCTTTGGGGCAAAATTGCTGCACAGTTCTGAGTGTTTATGCTCAGAATGAGGGATGATAATATGTGCAATCAGAGCTATCACATTAAATTTCCACACTTTCTTCCTCTTTGCTAGAAGTTTCACCATATAAATATTGGTAGGCAGTACCTGACAAAATTTGAACATGGAAAATACACAGGCATGCTTAATTGGACATGCCTGAGAATATCAGGAACAGATGCAATGTTTTTTCTAAATCTGGTCACTCACTCACCCAGCCACCATCTAAAAGATCATATTTCATAATGTATTTTAATAGCTGAACAAAGGCAAACCAACATAAATATTCAGGATACCTGGCACAAGCAATAACGTTCAACAATGTTCATTGATAACTCTGTTATTTGCAAACAAATCAGGTCTGTTGATATCTTGTTGCAGTGCAATGCACCACCATTCTGTAACTGCAGATAAGGTCAAACAGCAATAGTGAACTATTCTTGGATTTGAAACTGACCCAAATTGCATTTAGCAATGTTTATCAAACCACTAATACATTTTCAAATACAAAAGTCTTAATTCAATAGTAAATACAATTTCATTTTTTATAAATGGAGTAAAAGTTAATGTGTATAAATAATATTTGGATAAATGAATGATTTAGCCTTTTTTCCTTTAAAAGGTCTGTTTTTTCTGCTGCTTTTGTGCTATTCTGGTGAACAAGGTGTGTTTAAATGCAAAGTGTGTTTAACCCCTTCGAGGCTAATGACGAGCTGGGCTCGTCATGGCGCTTACCTGCCGTGCGCGGATGACAAGGCCAGCTCGTCATAAAACAATGAAAATCAATCATCTGCAGCGCAGGACGGGAAAACGCCTAGCAGCCATGGGGTTAAGGCTGCAGTACCGGCTCCTGTCTACAGGGGAAGAGCGAGCAAAAATATAAACACACTTGGTGAAACACAGGTCCCCACAAGGCAATTTTTTTAAAAGTTGTAAAAATCGACACAGATGTTTCTGAAGTCATTTTATATCATTTAGAAGACATTGCTTTGTGGGGACTTGGGTTCAGGTCCCCACAGTGCAATCAAGTCCCCACAGCGTGAGTGTGTTATCACACTCAAGTCCCCACAAGGATAGTGTTAGACGGACCGGGAGGGTCGGCCGAGATTACGGGGAGAGGTCTCCAGGGAGAGCCGTCTCCAACGACTGTACAGGTAAGTAACTTCCCCCCCACAGACGGACACCACACAAGATTGAAGGTTAACGAGACTTTATATGCAATTCTTAGGTTACGTCGCTATGATACAAGGAGGTCTGGACCCAGGGGTCCCCTCGGTTCTGATCTCTGGTTGAGGAGAAAGGGTAGCGGGACAGTCTTAGTTACCAATGAGTTAAATAGCTCTCAATCCTCGAGCTCGGCGTGGTTGCTGATCGGGCCGTGGAGGAGCCAAGCAGGTCCCGAGATGGATGAAGGATGGTCGACGGGCCGTGGAGAAGCCAAGCAGGTCCCGATGAAGATGATGGTTACAACGGTCCGCGGCCTCGCCAGCAGATCCGGACGACGGTGAAGAATGAAGGTTACGACGGCTGTGGCAGCGCCAACAGGCAGGACGATGGTGCACAGGACAGGGCTACGGCAGCGCCAGTAGTCCGTCCAGGATGAGTTCCTCTTACGTCTCTCGACTCCAAGATACAACTGACTTCCTGCTCTGGAGCTGTCCCAGTTATAGGGCTGGCGTGCTTTGATGTCCGGACCCTCGCACTTGGAGGTCGGGAGGTCCGGGATGAGGGAGTCCAGACACCCAGCAGGGGGGTGGAGCCAGCGCCCGGGGAGGCGATGGGCGAGCGGCACTGGGCGGGGGGAGAGCCATCGGCACCTCTCTCTCCCATTGACTTGCCAAGTAGCCCGCTCACCTCCTGGGTGGAGGGTGGTGCCGGATTGTCTGAGGCTGGGCTAGGCCCAGGGTTGAGGTCGATCGGGGGCCAGGCGGCCTCGTGGCGAGGCGTCCAAGATGGCGGCCCGGGCTGGGTGCATGGGCCGGCAGTGGATCGGACCCACGAGGTTATCATGTTCGAGGGCAGGGGTCCCTGAGGGGACGTAGGGCGTGCAATGGTGGTGTGTGGTGCTTGCGTGACTGGGCTCGGGCCTGGTCGAGCCGGGGGAGAGCGGCCCGTCATGTGGCCTGTCCAACATGCGTCCCCCCCAGCTGAAGGCGGGGAGAGTTACCCATCCTCTTGGGGACTCTCTTCGTCGAGGCGGAAAAACCGGGACAGGCCATCGGCGTTGGCGTGGTCGGACCCAGGCCGGTGTTCGACTGTGAAGTCCATACCTTGTAAGGAGATGGACCAGCGTAGCAATTTTGGGTTTTCCCCCCGCATCTGCATCAACCACTGCAGGGGTCGGTGGTCAGTCTGCACCCGAAAGTGGGTGCCAAAAAGGTAGGGCCGGAGCTTCTTGAGGGCCCATACCACAGCGAAGGCTTCCCTCTCTATGGTGCTCCAGCGTTGTTCCCGGGGTAGGAGTCTCCGGCTGATGAAGGCCACCGGTTGATCGAGGCCTTCGGTGTTCACTTGGGACAGGACCGCCCCAATGCCCTGGTCGGAGGCGTCCGTCTGGACGACGAACTCCCGGCTGTAGTCTGGGGCCTGGAGCACAGGAGCGGAACACATGGCGGCCTTTAACTGTTCGAATGCCGCTTGACACTCTGGGGTCCAGTTCACCTTCTTGGGCTGATTTTTTGACGTGAGTTCGGTGAGAGGCCCCACGATGGTACCATAATCTTTCACGAACCTTCGGTAGTAGCCCGTGAGGCCCAGGAAGGCTCGCACCTCAGTTTGAGTGATAGGGGGTTGCCAGTTCTGGATGGCGGCAATTTTCAGCTGTAGGGGGGCCACTAGGCCGCTTCCCACCTGGTGTCCGAGGTAGGTCACCGACCCTTGTCCAATTTGGCATTTGCTGGCCTTGATCGTGAGGCCAGCTCGCTGAAGGGCTTGCAGCACTGCTTGGAGGTGGTGGAGGTGCTCGGTCCAATGGTGGCTGTACACAGCGATGTCGTCCAGGTAGGCGGCGCTGAACTCTTCGAGCCCCGCCAGGACCTGATTGACGAGCCGTTGGAACGTCGCTGGGGCGTTCTTCATGCCGAAGGGCATGACCGTAAAGTGATAGTGGCCATCGGGGGTGGAGAAGGCAGAGCGTTCTTGTGCTCGGGGTGTGAGGCCGATCTGCCAATAACCTGCCGTCAGGTCGAAGATGCTGAGGTAGCGGGCAGCGCCCATTCGGTCGACCAGTTCATCTGCCCGGGGGATGGGGTGTGCGTCCGTTCTGGTGACTTCATTCAGACCCCGGTAGTCGACACAGAACCGGAGTTCTGGTGTGGTCCCGGGGGCGGCTGCTTTGGGGACCAGTACGACCGGGCTGGCCCATGGACTGTCTGAGGGCTCGATGACCCCGAGCGTGAGCATCTTAGCTACTTCCGCCTGGATGCAGGCCCGTACCCGATCAGGTACGCGGTAGGCCCGGTGGCGGATAGGAGGGCTGTCTCCGGTGTCCACATCGTGCACACACCAGGAAGTGACACCCGGGGTGAGGGAGAACAGACTGGCGAACCGTGATAGGAGGCTTGGCACTCTTGCCGTTGTTCTCTGGTGAGGGTCTCCGAGAGTCGGACCCCATCCACGGAGCCGTCTTGCTCCTGGGTCCGCAAGAGGTCAGGGAGAGGCTCGGAGTCGTCTTCAACCCCATTGTCTGTGGCCATCAAGAGGCTGAGTTCTGTTCGTGCAAAGTGGGGTTTCAGTCTGTTGGTGTGGAGGACTCGGAGCGGATTCCGGGCGGACTCCATATCGATCAGATAGGTGGCAGGACCCTTGCGCTCGATTACCTTGAAGGGTCCCGTCCATTTGTCTTGGAGAGCGCACGGTTCGGTGGGGGACATTACCCAGACCTGTTGCCCCGGCTCGAATTCAATGGATGAGGCGTTCTGGTCATACCATTTCTTCATGTCCTCTTGACTGGCCTCTAGGTTGGCTTTTGCTAGGTCTCTGAACCGCCGGGACTGGTTGCGGAGGGTGAGGAGGTACCGGAAGACATCTGGAGGACTCTTGGCCGGAGGCATCTCCCAGCCTTCTTTGATCAGGCTGAGTGGCCCCCGTACTGGGTGCCCATAGAGCAGCTCGAAGGGGCTGAAGCCTAGGGACTTCTGTGGGACCTCCCGGTAGGCGAAGAGGAGGCACGGCAGCAGCACGTCCCACTGGCGACGGAGGGGCTCTTCCAATCCCCCGATCATCCCTTTTAGCGTGCGATTGAACCGCTCAACAAGTCCGTTTCCTTGGGGGTGATAGGGGGTCGTGAAGCGGTAGGTGACCCCACACTGTTGCCAGAGGGACTTCATATATTTAGAAATGAAGTTCGTGCCTCTGTCACTGACGACTTCTCGGGGGAACCCCACACGGGAGAAGATCCCCATCAGGGCCCGGCCGACCACTGGGGCTGTCACGGTCCGGAGAGGAATAGCCTCAGGGTAGCGGGTGGCGTGGTCCACTAGTACCAGGATGAAGCGATGGCCTTGTCTTGTACGCGGGTCCAGGGGTCCCACAATGTCTATCCCGACCCTCTCAAATGGGGTTGTGACTACTGGAAAGGGTTGCAGGGGAGCCTTTAATTTGCGGCCGCTCTTCCCACTGGCTTGGCACGTGGGGCAAGATCGGCAATGCTGGTGCACATCGTTTCTCATTTTGGGCCAGAAGAAGTGGGTCACTAGGCGGCTGTAGGTTTTATCCTGTCCCAGGTGCCCTGCCAGGGGGGCATCGTGGGCCAGGTTTAGCAGGAAGTCTCTAAAGCGGAGGGGCACCACTAGTACTCGGTTGGCCCCCAGCTCGGCGATTCGTTGCTCGCTGTACAATAGATCATTGTCCCAGTAGACCCAATGAGTTCCGGAGGTATCCCCGGCGCTTTGGGCGAGCGCTTGTTGTCGGAGTCCCTCAAGGGAGGGACAGGTCTTCTGTTCCTGACGAAATTGTTCTTGTGTGGGTCCCCCTTCTTGAGCCCACTGATCAAGATTAGCGAGGTCGGAAGGTTGAGCAAGTTCGAGGGGGATGCCATGATCGGGGGTCTCGGCGGGGGCGACCGGAGGCGGTGGCGCCGGCCATTCTGGTTCTTCCGGGTGATGGTTGGCACGGGCGGCCATGGACCGGGTGGTGACGCACGCCCAGTCTGGGACGCCCAACATCCCCAAGTGTTCTTTTCGCTCCACGGCTGCCCACGGGGAGCTTTCCAGGTCATTTCCGAGGAGGCATTCCACGGGGGCGTCGTCTCGGACCGTTACCTTCAACATGCCGGAGACCCCTCCCCACTCAAAGGGGACGCAGGCCATCCGACACAGACTTTCCGAGTTGTCGGCTGATCGCACAGGGCAGAGAACGTTCGGTAGATATTGTTCTGGGGTCACCAGATGACAGCGGACGGCTGTCACACTGGCCCCGGTGTCTCGAAGGGCTTCGGCCCGTTGTCCATTGATGCTCACCCATTGGCTGTACTTCTGGGTGTTGGCGGGTAGGGGGACCCGCGGGACCATGTCTCTTCCCCCTAAGCACGCGAGAGTCATGGCGGCTGGCTCCCACTCTTGATACTCTTGCTCGCCTGTTTCTTGTTCCTCGGAGATCTGTTCTTCCCCTAGTGCCGCGGCGGCCACCTGGCGGGGTCTTGGACTCTGATACTGCGGGCAGCTTGGGTCGTTTGCATAGTGGCCGACTCGTTGGCATCGGTGACATGTAACATTGGCTCTGTATCCCGGTCGCGCCGGGGTGCTGCCCCGGTTGGCCGGGGGGGTGGTGCTGGTAGCGGGGGCGGCCGGAGTATTGTCTCTTCCTCGTCCTTGGCCCCCTCCTCCTCCTCTGGGTCGGTAGTGACCATTGTTGTTCCTGTTCTGCTCGTAGGACCCATTCCGGCCCACTCTGGTGATCTCCCACCGGTCAGCTTCGGCTGCGAGCTGCCGGGGATCGGTTAACTTGCTGTCGAGGAGGTGTTGGCGTAGTTCAATGAAGCAATTGTTGGACAGATGCTCCCATACCATCAGATTGAACAGCTGCTCGTAGGTCGTGACGTTGTTCCCTCTGATCCAGCCTTCGAAGGCTCGGCTAAAGTACGTTACATAGTCCACCCAAGTTGTACCTGGAATGCGTGTGCAGTCTCGGAACCTCTGACGGTACATCTCGGGCGTGAGGCCATAGCGGGTGAGGAGGGCCGCTTTCATATGGTCGTAGGAGGTCATCTGGTGGTCTGGGAGCTGTAACAGAGTATCGCGGCCCTCATTGAGGAATTTGCCCCATAGGCCGGCTCCCCAGTCGGTTCTATCGATCCGGTGCGCAGTCATCGCGATTTCATAGGCCTTAAACCATTGCTGGATGTCGTCTTCTCGAAAATATTCTCGGACCACATCCTTGGGGATGTGCACTTTTTTCTCCGCGGTCCCTGGGGTGGACGGTCTGTCGGGCACCCCTAACTCTTTATTTTGTTTGCGCAGGTTGATCTCGGCTAGGTTCCGTTCGTGCTCGTACGTTAGTCTTTTTTCCTCGAGCTCCCTTTGCCTCTGTTTCTCCTCTCTTTCTTCTCGGAGGCGAAGGTGCTCTAAGTTTATTTTTTGCTCGGCCAATTTGAGTTCTATGTCCATCTTGAGTCGGGCCATTTCGAGTTCGTGTAGTCGGGCTTTTTCTCTTTCTTGGATCTCGTCTTGCGAGAGACTGGTTCTTTGCCCCTCAGGGGCCGTGTTGGTATTTTTCGCGGTGCTTTGCTCAGGGGTTTCGACATCCCCGGTCTCTGCCCAAGATTCTAGGGCATGCTTAAAATCGTCCTTGGTACTTAGTCCGGTGGTAGCGATACCTAGTTCGATGCAGAACTGCTTTAGTTCACGATGGCTGTATTCCTCTAGTTTTTCCATTTGGAACTTCTCAGTTGATCCGCTCTCTTTAGTCGACATTGTTGTTCGTTGTGGGGTGAGCTACTCTCTGTACGTTATGCGGTGATTCGGATCGCGCCGCTGGCCACCAATGTTAGACGGACCGGGAGGGTCGGCCGAGATTACGGGGAGAGGTCTCCAGGGAGAGCCGTCTCCAACGACTGTACAGGTAAGTAACTTCCCCCCCACAGACGGACACCACACAAGATTGAAGGTTAACGAGACTTTATATGCAATTCTTAGGTTACGTCGCTATGATACAAGGAGGTCTGGACCCAGGGGTCCCCTCGGTTCTGATCTCTGGTTGAGGAGAAAGGGTAGCGGGACAGTCTTAGTTACCAATGAGTTAAATAGCTCTCAATCCTCGAGCTCGGCGTGGTTGCTGATCGGGCCGTGGAGGAGCCAAGCAGGTCCCGAGATGGATGAAGGATGGTCGACGGGCCGTGGAGAAGCCAAGCAGGTCCCGATGAAGATGATGGTTACAACGGTCCGCGGCCTCGCCAGCAGATCCGGACGACGGTGAAGAATGAAGGTTACGACGGCTGTGGCAGCGCCAACAGGCAGGACGATGGTGCACAGGACAGGGCTACGGCAGCGCCAGTAGTCCGTCCAGGATGAGTTCCTCTTACGTCTCTCGACTCCAAGATACAACTGACTTCCTGCTCTGGAGCTGTCCCAGTTATAGGGCTGGCGTGCTTTGATGTCCGGACCCTCGCACTTGGAGGTCGGGAGGTCCGGGATGAGGGAGTCCAGACACCCAGCAGGGGGGTGGAGCCAGCGCCCGGGGAGGCGATGGGCGAGCGGCACTGGGCGGGGGGAGAGCCATCGGCACCTCTCTCTCCCATTGACTTGCCAAGTAGCCCGCTCACCTCCTGGGTGGAGGGTGGTGCCGGATTGTCTGAGGCTGGGCTAGGCCCAGGGTTGAGGTCGATCGGGGGCCAGGCGGCCTCGTGGCGAGGCGTCCAAGATGGCGGCCCGGGCTGGGTGCATGGGCCGGCAGTGGATCGGACCCACGAGGTTATCATGTTCGAGGGCAGGGGTCCCTGAGGGGACGTAGGGCGTGCAATGGTGGTGTGTGGTGCTTGCGTGACTGGGCTCGGGCCTGGTCGAGCCGGGGGAGAGCGGCCCGTCATGTGGCCTGTCCAACAGATAGTAACACAAACCCCCCCACACAACCCCAAACACACACACACAAGCCCCCAAACAAACAACCACATACATAACACACACACCCACACACAACCCCACACACAAACCCATAATCACACACACAACCCCCCCACACAACCCCCGCAAACACATACCCCCACACACAACCCCCCCACACAACCACACACACATACCCCACACAACCACACACAACCACACACACAACCCCCCACACACAACCCCACATACACATGCTCACACACAACCCTACACACACACAACCCCACATAACTCACAACCCCCCCCCACACACACAACCCCACACACACAACCCCATACACACAACCCCACACCCACAACCCCACGCACACAGACAACCCCACACTCACACCCAACACCCCCCACACACCACACACACATAACCCCACACTACCCCACACACACTACCCCCCCACACACACACAACCCCCCACACAAACAACCACACAACCACACACACAACCCCACATACACAACCCCCTCACACACACAACCACACACACACAAGCACACACAACCACATACACTTTTTCTTTCTACGACACTCACAGAAAGTCTCTCACAGACACACTCACAGACTCACACTCTCTCACAGACATTCTCTCATAGTCTCTCAGAGACAGTCTCAGACAGTTACTCTCAGAGACACTCTCACAGACAAACTCTTACAGACACTCTTTTAGAAGCACACTCTTTCACAGACACTCTCTCAGACACTCTCTCACACACCCCCAGACACTCTCATAGATACTCTCTCACCCACTCTCACAGACACTCTCACAGACTCTTACTTACATTCACTTGACACTCTCAGACTCTCAGACACTCTCTCACAGATACACTCTAACAGACACACTCACAAACTCTCTCACAGACCCTCACAGACACTCTCTCACAGACTCACAGACACTCACAGACATTCTCACAGACACTCTCACACTCTCACAGACTCTCTCTCAGAGACTATCTCACACACTTTCACAGACACTCTCTCACAGACTCTCACAGATGTTTGAACAGACACTCTCTCACAGACACTCTCTCACAGACTCACTCTCACAGACACTCTCTCACAGACTCACTCTATCATATTCTCTCATAGACTCTCACAGACACTTTCTCAGACTCTCACAGACTCACACTCTCACATACTCTCTCTCAAAGATACTCTCTCACGGGCATTCTTTCACAGACACTATCAAAGATACTATCATAGACACTCTCACAGACACTCTCTCACAGACACTCTCTCAACTGGCTCCCACAGACACTCTATCACAGACTCTCACACTCTCTCACAGACACTCTCTCAGACTCTCAGACTCTCTCTCATACTCTCACAGACACTCTCTCACAGACTCTAAGACTCAGACACTCTCACAAACACTCTCTCACAGAAACTCTCACAAACACTCTCTCACAGACTCTCACAGACACTCTCTCAGACTCTCACAGACACTCTCAGACAGACACTCTCTCAGACACACTCTCACAGACTCTCACAGACACTCTCTCTCACAGGCATTCTCTCACAGACTCTCACAGACATTCTCTCACTCTCACAGACTCTCACAAATTTTCACAGACATTCTCTCACAAACTCTCTCACAGACACTCTCTCACAGACACTCCTTCACACTCTCACACAGACTCTAAGACTCAGACACTCTCACAAACACTCTCTCACAGAAACTCTCACAGACACTCTCTCATAGACTCTCACAGACACTCTCTCAGACTCTAACAGACACTCTCTCAGACTCTCACAGACACTCTCAGACAGACACTCTCTCAGACACACTCTCACAGACTCTCACTGACACTCTCTCCCACAGACACTCTCTCACAGACTCTCACAAACATTCTCTCACTCTCACAGACTCTCACAAACTTTCACAGACATTCTCTCACAAACTCTCTCACAGACAATCTCTCACAGACACTCCTTCACACTCTCACAGACACTCTAACAGACACTCTCGCATAGACATTCTCACACTCTCAAACAGACATTCTCTCACAGACTCACACAGACACTATCTCACAGACACACTCTGTCACAGACACTCTCTCACAGATGTTCTCTCGCCGACTCTCACAGACATTCTCTCACAGACCTTCTCTCACAGACTCTCTCACAGACACTCACAGACTCTCTCAGACACTCTCTTGCAGACACTCTCTCACAGACTCCCAGATACCCTCTCTCACATACTCTCACAGTCACTCTCTCATCCTCTCTCAGACACTCTCAGACGCTCACATACACTATCTCACATACACACTCTGTCACAGACACTCTCTCACAGATGCTCTCTCACAGACTCTCACAGACATTCTCTCACAGACCCTCTCACACAGACTCTTATAGACTCTCTCACAGACACTCACAGACTCTCTCAGACACTCTCTTGCAGACACTCTCTCACAAACTCTCAGATACCCTCTCTCAAAGACTCTCACAGACACTCTCTCATCCTCTCTCAGACACTCTGAGACTCTCACAGACTCTCTCTGACAGATTCTCACAGACACTCTCACAGACACTCTCTCACAGATACTGTCTCACAGACACTCTCTCACAGACTCTCACAGACACTCTCTCACAGTGTCACAGACACTCTCTCACATTCACTCTCACAGACACTCTCTCACAGACACTCTCTCACACTCTCTCATAGGCACTATCAAAGACCCTCTCTCACAAACGCTCTCTCACAGATACTCTCTCACAGACACTCTCACAGACACTCTGACACTCCCTCATAGACACTCTCTCACAGACTCTAACAGACACTCTCTCACAGACACTATCTCACACTCTCTCACAGACACTGTCTCACACTCTCTCACAGACAGACTCTCACAGACACACTCTCTCACAAGCACACCCTCACAGGCACACTCTCTCACAGAAACTCTCTCACAGACACTCTCAAAGACTCACAAACACCCTCTCACAGACTCTCGCAGACACTTTCTCACAGACTCTCACAGACACTCTCTCACAGACGCTCACAGACACTCTCACAGACTCTCACAGACACTCTCACAGTCACTCTATCTCAGACACTCACAGACACTCCCTCATATACTCTCACAAACTCTCACAGACACTCTCACAGACACTCTCACAGACACTCTCTGACAATCTCTGACAGACAGACTCCCGCAGACTCTCTCACAGACACTCTCACACTCTCAGACTCTCACGGACACTCTCACAGACTCTCACAAACTTTCAGAGACACTCTATCACAGACACTGTCTTACACTCTCTCACAGACTGTCTCTCACAGACACTGTCTCACACTTTCTCACAGACAGACTCTCACAGATACTCTCTCACAGAAACTCTCTGACAGACAGACTCTCAAAGACACTCTCACAGACTCCCACAGACCTTCTCTCAACACTCTCTCACAGACACTCTCTCACAGATACTCTCTCACAGAAACTCTCTGACAGACAGACTCTCAAAGACACTCTCACAGACTCCCACAGACCTTCTCTCAACACTCTCTCACAGACACTCTCAGACTTTCACAGACAGTCTCACAGACTCTCTCACAAACTTTCAGAGATACTCTCACAGATACTCTCACAGACACTGTCTAACAGACACTCTCACAGACAGATACTCTCACAGACACCTTCTCACAGATACTCTCTCCCAGATACTCTTTCACAGACACACTCTCACAGGCATTCTCTCACAGACACTATCAAAGATACTATCATAGACACTCTCACAGACACTCTCTCACAGACACTCTCTCAACTGGCTCCCACAGACACTCTATCACAGACTCTCACAGACACTCTCTCAGACTCTCAGACTCTCTCTCATACTCTCACAGACACTCTCTTACAGACACTGTCACAGACACTCTCTCACAGACACTCTCATGCTCTCTAACAGACACTCTCTTACAGACACTCTCTTACAGACAGACTCTCACAGACACTCTCTCACAGATACTCTCTCATACTCACCGACACTCTCGGACACTCTCTCAGAAGCTCTCTCACAGACTCTCACTCTCATATTCTCTCACAGACACTCTCTCACAGACATTCTCCCACAGACTCTCACAGATGCCCTCTCACAGACTCTTACAGACTCTCTCTCAGACACTGTCTCACAGACACTCTCTCACAGACTCTTAGAGACCCTCTCTCGCAGACACTCTCTCATACTCTCACACTCTCTCACATACACTCTCTCACAGACTCTCTCAGACACTCTTAGACTCTCACACACACTCTCTCACACTCTCTCTCACAGACACTCTCTCACAGATACTCTCTCACAGATACTATATCAAAGACACTCTCTCACAGACACTCTCTCACAGACACTCTCTCACAGATACTCTCTCACAGACACTCTCTCGCAGACTCTCACACACAGACACTGTCTCCCCGATACTCTCACAGAAAGACTCTCACAGACACTCTCTCAGACTAACAGACACTCTCTCACAAACACTCACAGACATTCTCTCGACACTCTCACAGACTCAGACACTCTCACTGACACTCTCTCACAGACTCTCTCACTGACACTCTCTCACAGACACTCTCACAGACTCTCTCACAGACACTCTTTCACAAGCACACTCTCACAGATACACTCTCACAAGCACACTCTCACAGACACACTCTTACACAGACACTCTCTCACAGACACTCTCTCACAGACACTGTCTCACCGACACTGTCTCACCGACACTCTCACAGAAAGACTCTCACAGACACTCTCTCAGACTAACAGACACTCTCTCACAAACATTCACAGACATTCGTTCGACACTCTCACAGACTCAGACACTCTCACACTCTCACAGACACTCTCTCACAGACTCTCTCACATACTCTCTCACTGACACTCTCTCACAGACACTCTCACAGACTCTCTCACAGACACTCACAAGCACACTCTCACAGATACACTCTCACAAGCACACTCTCACAGACACACTCTTACACAGACACTCTCTCACAGACACTCTCGCAGTCTTGCAGACATTCTCTCACAGACTCTCACAGGCACTCTCTCACAGCCTCTCACAGACACTCTCTGACTCACAGACACTGTCTCACAGACACTCACAGAAATTCTCACAGTCTTTCACACTCTCACAGACACTCTCCCACAGACACTATCCCAGACTCTCACAGACACTCTCTCACAGACGCTCACAGACATTCTCACAGTCTTTCACACACACTCTCTCACAAACACTCTCACAAACACTCTCACATACTCTCTCACAGACACTCTCTCACAGACTCTCTCACAGACACTCTCTCACAGACACTCTCACAGACAGACTCTCACAGTCTCTCACAGACACTCTCTCACAGACACTCTCACAGACACTCTCTCACAGACACTCTCACAGACACTCTCTCACAGATTCTGTCTCACAGACACTCTCCCACAGACTCTCACAGACACTCTCTCACAGAGACTCTCTCATAGTCTCTCACAGACACTCGCTCACAGTCACTATCTCACAGATTCTCACAGACACTGTCTAACTGTCTGTGAGAGACTATGAGAGAGTCTGAGAGAGTGTCTGAGAGTGTCTTTGTTAGAGTGTCACTGAGAGTGTCTGTGAGAGAGTATCTGTGAGAGAGTGTCTGTGAGAGAGTGTCTGTGAGAGTGTCTGTGAAACACTGTCTGTGAGAGAGTGTCAGAGAGTGTCTGTGAGTGTCTGTGATAGTGTCTGTGAGAGAGTGTCTGTGAAAGTTTGTGAGAGAATCTGTGAGAGAGTGTCTGTGAGAGAGTTTATGTGAGTCTGTGAGAGAGTGTGTGTCAGAGTGTGTGTGAGAGCATGAGAGAGTGTCTGTGAGAGTGTCTGTGAGAGTGTGAGGGAGTGTGAGGGTGTCTGTGATAGAGTGTGAGAGAGTGTCTGTGAGAGTTTGTGAGAGAGTGTCTGAAAGTTTGTGAGTGAGTCTTTGAGAGAGTGTCTGTGAGAGTCTGAGAGTTTGAGCGTGTCTGTGAGAGAGTGTGTCAGTGTCGAGAGAATGTCTGTGAGAGTCTGTGAGAGTCGGAGAGAGTGTCTGTGAGAGAGTGTCTGTGAGTCTGAGAGAGTGTGTGAGAGAATGTTTGTGAGAGAGTGTCGGTGAGAGTGTCTGTGAGAGAGTGTCTGTGAGTGGTGGTGAGGAAGTGTCTGTGGGAGTCTGTGAGAGTGTATGTGAGAGAGTCTGTGAGGGAGTGTCTGTGAGTGTCTGTGATAGAGTGTCTGTGAGAGTGTCTGTGAGAGAGTGTCTGTGAGAGTGTGTGAGAGATTGTCTGTGAGAGTGTCGAGAGAATGTCTGTGAGTGTCTGTTAGAGTCTGTGAGAGAGTGTCTGTGAGCGTCTGTGAGAGTGTCTGGGAGAGAGTGTCTGTGAGAGTGTGTGTCTGTGAGAGTGTGCTTGTGAGAGAGTGTGTCTGTGAGAGTGCTTGTGTGTGTCTGTGAGAGAGTATATGTGAGAGAGTATCTGTGAGAGAATGTCTGTGAGAGTCTGTCTGTGAGAGAGTGTGAGACAGTGTCTGTGAGAGAGTATCTGTGAGAGTCTGTGAGAGAGTGTCTGTGAGAGACTTTGAGAGTCTGTGAGAGTCTGTGATAGAGTCTGTGAGGGAGTGTATGTTAGTGTCTGTGATAGAGTGTCTGTGAGAGTGTCTGTGAGAGAGTGTCTGTGAGAGAGTGTCTGTGAGAGAGTCTGTGAGTGTGTCTGTGAGAGAGTGTCCGTGAGAGTGTGAAAGTGTCGAGATAATGTCTGTGTCTGTCTGTGGGAGAGTGTCTGTGAGTGTCTGTGAGAGAGTGTCTGTGAGAGTGTCTGTGAGAGAGTTTATGTGAGTCTGTGAGAGAGTGTGTGTGAGAGTGTGTGTGAGAGCATGAGAGAGTGTCTGTGAGAGTCTGTGAGAGTGTCTGTGCGAGTGTGAGGGAGTGTCTGTGATACAATGTGAGAGAGTGTCTGTGAGAGTTTGTGAGAGAGTGTCTCAAAGTTCGTGAGTGAGTTTGTGAGAGAGTGTCTGTGAGAGTCTGAGAGTTTGAGAGTGTCTGTGAGAGAGTGTGTCAGTGTAGAGAGAATGTCTGTGAGAGTCTGTGAGAGTCGAAGAGAGTGCCTGTGAGAGAGTGTCTGTGAGTCTGAAAGAGTGTGTGAGAGAATGTTTGTGAGAGAGTGTCGGTGAGAGTGTCTGTGAGTGGGGGTGGAAGTGTCTGTGAGAGAGTGTCTGTGGGAGTCTTTGAGAGTGTATGTGAGAGAGTCTGTGAGGGAGTGTCTGTGATAGAGTGTCTGTGAGAGTGTCTGTGAGAGAGTGTCTGTGAGAGTCTGTGAGAGTGTCTGTGAGAGAGTGTCTGTGAGAGTGTGTGTCTGTGAGAGTCTGCTTGTGAGAGAGTGTGTCTGTGAGAGTGCTTGTGAGAGTGTCTGTGAGAGAGTATCTGTGAGAGAATGTCTGTGAGAGTCTGTCTGTGAGAGAGTGTGAGACAGTGTCTGTGGGAGAGTGTCTGTGAGAGAGTGTATGTGAGAGACTATGATAATCTGTGACAGTCTGTGAGAGAGTCTGGGAGGGAGTGTATGTTAGTGTCTGTGATATAGTGTCTGTGAGAGAGTCTGTGAGTGTGTCTGTGAGAGTCTGGAGAGAGTGTCTGTGAAAATGTGAAAGTGTCGAGAGAATGTCTGTGACTGTCTGTGGGAGAGTGTTTGTGAGAGAGTGTCTGTGAGAGTCTGTGAGAGAGTGTCTGTGGGAGTCTGTTATAGTGTCTGTGAGAGAGTGTCTGTGAGAGAGTGTGTCTGTTAGAGTTTGCATGTGAGAGTGTGTCTGTGAGAGTGCTTGTGAGAGTGTCTGTGAGAGAGTATATGTGAGAGAATGTCTGTGAGAGTCTGTCTGAGAGAGCATGAGACAGTGTCTGTGAGAGAGTGTCTGAGAGTGTCTGTGAGAGAGTGTCTTTGATAGAGTGTATGTGAGAGTGTCTGTGAGATAGTATCTGTTAGACGGGGACCCGGAGGGTCGGCCGAGTACAAGGGGAGAGGTCTCCGGTGAGGGCCCTCTCCGGTAATCGTACAGACAGGTAACTTCCCCCCCACAGATGGACACCACACAGAGATCAGTTCTGCACACTTTTATATATATATCTTGCGGCAAGGTGATAAGCGATACAGCAGGACCAGGACACTAGGATCCCGTCAATTCTAGTCTCTTTGGGGAAAAGGGGTAGCGGGACAGTCTGAGTACCGGTCCGGTACAGGAGCAGCAAGAGATGTAGCTCACAATCCTCGCTGGAGGGTTCGCAAGGATGGGCCGCGGCAGCGCCAGCAGGCTTCGAAGATGGTTCACGATGAGGAGGGCCGCGGCAGCGCCAGCAGGCTTCGAAGATGGTTCACGATGAGGAGGGCCGCGGCAGCGCCAGCAGGCTTCGAAGATGGTTCACGATGAGGAGGGCCGCGGCAGCGCCAGCAGGCTTCGAAGATGGTTCACGATGAGGAGGGCCGCGACAGCGCCAGCAGGCTTCGAAGATGGTTCACGATGAGGAGGGCCGCGTCAGCGCCAGCAGGCTTCGAAGATGATTCACGATGAGGAGGGCTGCGGCAGCGCCAGCAGGCTTCGAAGATGGTTCACAAAGAGGGGCCGCGGCAGCGCCAGCAGGCCTCCAAGGATGAGTGCGTCTCGGTGTCTCTCGACTCCAGGATACAACTGCCTTCCTGCTCTGGAGCTGCCCCAGTTATAGGTCTGGCGCCCTTTGATGTCCGGACCCTCGCACTTGGAGGTCGGGAGGTCCGGGATGGGGGAGTCCAGACACCCAGCAGGGGGGTGGAGCCAGCGCCCGGGAGACCGGGGGCGATTGACACCTGGCGGAGGGGAGCCATTGACACTCCTTCTCCCATTGACCTGCCAAGTGGTCTCTTCACCCCCTGGGCGGATGGTGGTGCCTCGATGTCGGGGCCTGGCCAGGCCCGAGGTGGAGGTCGATCCGAGGCCACGCGGCCTGGTCGTGTAGTGTCCAAGATGGCGGCTGGGCCGGGGGCAGTGGTTCTGGAAGGGGTCCGGGCCAGCCGATACCGGGGTGTTCAGGAGCTGGGGTTCCGTCGGGGAAGGGTCGTGGGTCGCCCCCGCGGGTTGCAGGGGTTGTTCTTGTCCGGGAAACAGGAGGAGCAGGGGTCCGGGACCCACCATGCGGGGAGGAATCGGGCCTTCCACGAGGCCTGTCCAACATGCGTCTCCCCCAGCTGAAGGCAGGGAGAGTCACCCATCCTCTTGGGTACTCTCCTCGCCGAGGCGGAAGAAGCGGGACAGGCCGTCTGCGTTGGCGTGGTCTTGGCCGGGGCGGTGCTCCACAGTAAAGTCCATCCCCTGCAGGGAGATGGACCAACGCAACAGCTTCGGGTTTTCTCCCCGCATCTGCATCAGCCATTGCAGGGGTCGGTGATCTGTTTGCACCCGGAAGTGGGTACCGAAGAGATAGGGCCGGAGCTTCTTGAGGGCCCACACTACGGCGGCGGCCTCCCGCTCGATGGTGCTCCAGCGCTGTTCTCGGGCCAGCAGGCGCCGGCTGATGAAGGCCACTGGCTGATCAACTCCCTCGGTGTTGAGTTGGGAGAGGACGGCCCCAACGCCATGATCTGAGGCGTCCGTCTGTACTATGAATTCCTGGCTGTAGTCGGGGGCCTGGAGCACGGGGCTGTGCACATGGCGGACTTCAATTTCTCAAAGGCCGCCTGACATTCAGGAGTCCAGTTGACTGTCTTGGGGTTCTTTTTGGACGTGAGTTCTGTGAGGGGCCCCACAATGCTGCCATAGTCTTTCACAAAACGCCGGTAGTACCCGGTGAGCCCCAAGAAGGCTCGGACCTCTGTTTGGGTGACCGGAGGTTCCCAGGCCTGGATGGCAGCGATCTTGAGCTGGAGGGGGGCCACCAGACCGCTTCCCACTTGGTGTCCCAGGTAGGTCACGGACCCTTGGTCAATCTGGCATTTGCTGGCTTTGATGGTGAGCCCGGCCTGCCGGAGGGCGTTCAGGACCTCCCGGAGGTGGTGAAGGTGTTCTGCCCAGTGGCGACTGTACACAGCGATATCGTCCAGATAGGCGGCGCTGAATTCCTCGAGCCCCGCCAGTACCTTGTTCACGAGTCTCTGGAAGGTGGCGGGGGCGTTTTTCATGCCGAATGGCATCACCTTGAAGTGGTAGTGGCCATCTGGGGTAGAGAAGGCGGATTGCTCCTGGGCCCCTGGGGTGAGGCCGATCTGCGATAGCCCATTGGGGACCTGAACGACCGGGCTGGCCAAGGGGCTGTCGGAGGGCTCAATCACTCCCAGAGCCAGCATTTTGGAGACTTCCGTCTGGATGCAGGTGCGCACTCGATCCGGTACTCGGTACGCCCGGTGTCGGATAGGGGGGCTATCCCCGGTATCCACGTCGTGAAGGCACCAGGGGGTGACCCCTGGGATGAGGGAAAACAGGTCGGCAAACTGGAGCAGGAGGTCTTGACAGTCTTGACGCTGCTCTGGGGACAAGGCATCGGAGAGGTTGACCCCTTCCACGGAGCTGTCCTTCTCGAGCGTTTTCAGCAGGTCCGGGAGGGGCTTGGAGTCTTCTTCAGTCCCACTGTCAGTAGCCATCAGGAGGCTAAGTTCCGCACGCACAAAGTGGGGCTTGAGTCTATTGGCGTGGAGGACCCGTAGGGGGTTCCGAGGTGACTCCATGTCGATCAGGTAGGTGACTGGTCCCTTGCGCTCCACTACTTTTAAGGGTCCTGGAGTGCGCAAGGTTCAACCGGGGACATCACCCAGACCTGTTGTCCCGGTTCGAACTCGATGGATGAGGCATGCTGATCATACCATCGCTTCATGTCCTCTTGGCTGGCTTCAAGGTTGGCCTTGGCAAGTTCCCTAAATCGCCGGGTCTGGTTACGGAGAGTCAAAAGGTACTTGTATACATCCGGGGGGGTCTTCTGAGGGGCCACCTCCCACCCTTCTTTGACCAGGCTGAGGGGGCCCCGGATGGGGTGTCCATACAGTAATTCGAACGGACTGAAGCCCAGGGATTTCTGGGGGACTTCCCGGTAAGCAAACAGGAGGCACGGGAGCAGCACGTCCCATTGGTGACGTAGGGGTTCCTCCAGGCCCATGATCATCCCCTTGAGGGTTTGGTTAAACCGCTCTACCAGTCCGTTTCCTTGCGGGTGATAGGGGGTTGTGAATTTGTAGGTGACCCCGCACTGTTGCCATAGGGACTTCATGTACTTGGAGATAAAGTTTGTGCCCCTGTCACTGACGACTTACCGGGGGAAGCCCACCCGCGAGAAGACCCCTTCAGGGCTCGGCCCACCACCGGGGCCGTCACGGTCCGAAGAGGAATGGCCTCGGGATAGCGGGTGGCGTGGTCCACCAGGACTAGGATGAATCGGTGTCCTTGGGCTGTCCGGGGCTCCAGGGGCCCTACAATGTCTATTCCCACCCACTCAAATGGGGTGGTGACGATGGGTAAAGGTTGCAGGGGTACTTTGAGTTTTCGGCTGCTCTTCCCGCTGGCCTGGCAGGTGGGGCAGGCTCGGCAGTGATTTGCTACATCGTTCAGCATCTTCGGCCAGTAGAAGTGGGTCACCAGGCGGCTGTATGTTTTGGCATGTCCCAGGTGCCCGGCAAGAGGCATATCGTGGGCCAGGTTCAAGAGGAAGTCTCTGAAGCGGAGGGGGACCACCAGCACCCGGCTGGCTCCCAGCTCGGCAATCTTTTGCTCGCTGTAGAGCAGTTCATTGTCCCAATAAATCCAGTGGGCCCCTGAGGTATCTCCGGCGCTCTGGTTTAGGGCTTGCTGACGGAGTCCCTCGAGGTAGGGACACGTTCTTTGCTCCTGTCTGAATTGTTCTTGAGTAGGGCCACCCTCTTGACGCCACTGGGCTAGCTCTGGGAGGTCCCGGAGCCGATCACGTTCTTCCTCACTGGACTCCGGGGGACCGGGCTCCGGGGTTGTTTCTTCGGTGACGATCGGTGGCGGGGGTTCTGGCCATTCCGGTTCTTCGGTGCTGGAGATGGCGCGGGCGGCCATGGACCGGGTCGTTACGCAGACCCATTCAGGGAGGCCCAGCATCCCCAGGTGCTCCCTTCGCTCAATGGCTGACCAGGGAGAACTTTCAAGGTCGTTCCCCAGGAGGCAGTCTACTGGGGCATCGTCGCGGACAGTCACTTTTAGGTTTAAAGCATTTTATTAAGACAAAAAAACATGGGGAGAGGGAACAGGAGGTTAGGGCCACATACATTAAAGCAAGGAAATAAGCATGGCATTGTGAGTGCGATCGTGGAATAGTCCGCTATGGAAAGAGGAAGCAACAGCAAATGAAAGGGCGAAATACATGCTATATCTCCATTCTGAGCATAGTCAACACCCCAAGTCTGAGCATAGGAAGTAATAAGGAATGACACAAAGAAGCCCAGCCCACCATCCCCTAGAACCCCCCCCAAAACTCCCCAACTCCCCCCACCACCCCCGTCCAATGTTCCACCAACAACACTACCTGCCCCCCAGCCGCATCCCCCCCTCCGAAACCAGCCCCCCCACCCCTCCTAGTCCGCTGGAATCACCGGTGGTGTCAGCCTTAGAAGCCTGAGGTACCTCGGACAGGTGAGTTCCCTGAATTCGGTAGTCAACAGCGCACGAAAGGGTTGCCACAGCTCATCAAACTGGTCTATCTCCCCCGCCACCATGAGTGACAATTTTTCCATACCCAGCACATGCCAGAGCCTGTGCAACCAGCCAGTGATGGAGGGGACCGTGGTCGTGCGCCAGTGGATAAGGATGTTCTGAACCGCTGAGCCCAGCGCAATCGCGATTTGCCTGCCCCTGCGGGACTTCAGCGGATACATCAGGCCATTAGGGAGGCCCAGCAATACATACGCCGGAAAGCGCGGTAACTCAATTTCAAAATGCGTGTCCACCTCATCAAGAACTTCCTTCCAATAAGCGGCCAACAAGGGACAATCCCAAAGAATATGTGAAAGGGTCCCCACCTGACCACAACCTCTCCAGCACCCCTTATCAATGTGCCTATTCATCTCGTGCAGTCTCTCTGGGGTGTAGTACCAGTACGTGGACACCTTGGTGAATGTTTCCGTGAGGCCAGTGTGATACGCTGAGTGTCTCGCCCGGTGTGCAATCTGGTCCCACTCCTTGTGACTAAGTGTCCTGCCCAGTTCCCTATGCCATCGCTCCCTGCCCGGGTTATAATAGTGAAACGGAGGGGGCTGTAAGAACTTGTAAAGATCAGTGATCAATTTAGCATCAGAAGCTCGGGTCACCAGCCACCGCTCATACGGTGTTATCTGACGGTCAGCGGTGTCCCGCACCTGGGGTTGAAGCGCCCAGTGTCGGACCTGCATATATCGCAGTCTATCCAACTCCGTCAGGCAGAACTCCTGCTGAAGCTGCTGAAAGGGAACCACTCCCTCAGACCCATTGATCTGAAAGAGTGCTCGACAGCCCGCCGTCCTCCAATGGGAGAAAGCGCCCGGCTCCATCCCCGGGGAGAAGTCAGGATTATCCACGATGGGCATAAATGTCGAAGGGAACGTGGTGAGGTCCCGGACCTCGCAAACCGCGTCCCACACCCTCAAGGGAACCCTCGTAACAAAGGAAGCATAAAGGTTGGGGGGGCGGTGAGCGCGGCGCAAGAATGGAACTTCCTGGAGGGTACGCCCTGCAACCGCCTGGTCCTGAAAAAGCCAGTGCTTATCGGATTCCCACCTGCTCCACTCCACAAGGTATCGTAGCTGTGCCGCCTGAAAGTATTTACGGAGGTCTGGAATACCAAGGCCCCCCGCTTCCGGGGCAAGTGTGGAGAGAACCCTCTTCATCGGGGCTTGCGGCCTTGCCAGACAAAGCGTGAGATGTCAGCCTGCGTCTGTCTGATCCAACCCACTGGAGGCTGGAGCGGTAAAGCTCGGAAAAGATACAGGATCTGGGGCAGAACCGTCATCTTGACCGCCGCGATCCTGCCAAGCCAAGACAACAGGCCCTTACTCCAGCGGCCAAGCTCCTCCTTAATATTGTTACTGAGAGAAGCGTAATTAGCCGTCACCATCGCTGGCAACGTCGGCGCCAACAGAATCCCCAAGTAGGGCACCAGGGACGAGGACCACTGCATGGGGAAGAGCCGCTGAAGGTCTCGCCTAGTGTCCGTATCCAAGGACACATCTAAAGCCACCGATTTGCTCATATTCATTTTGAAACCGGCCACACGTGAGAAAGCATCCAACTCGTGGATGCAGGCGGGAAGAGACCTCCTGGGGTCATCCAGGGTCAGCAGGACATCGTCCGCATAGAGGCTGACTGTGTGAACGTACTGCCCCATCTTGATCCCAATTGCATCTGGGTTGTGACGGATCCTTTGGGCGAACGGCTCCATGTAAAGAGCAAAGAGGAGTGGGGATAGGGGGCACCCCTGCCTCGTGCCGCGCTCGATCGCAAAACTGCGGGAGCTGCACCCATTGACCCTCACCGTCTCTGAAGGGTACCTATAGCAGTTGAAAACCATCGAGCAGAATTTATCACCGATACCCAGTTTCCTGAGCACCAGCTCGAGGTACGGCCAATGAACCCTGTCGAAGGCCTTCTCAGCGTCCACCGCCAGCAGCATCCGCTCACCCGGGATCCGCGAAGCCTTCTCCAAAATGTGCGTCACTCGCTTAGTGTTGTCGACAGTTTGCCTGCCGGGTACAAAGCCAGCCTGGTCAGCCTCAACCAGACCGGGGAGGTGCAGGGCCAGCCTGGACGCCAGAATCCCCGTGTACAGCTTGAGGTCGACATTCAGGAGCGAGATGGGCCTATATGAGCCACATAAGGCCCGGTCCTTCCCAGGCTTCGGGATCACCGAAACCGTCGCACTTAGGAGATCCGGTGGGATGGCTCCCGGGTCGGAGAAGGAGTTAAACAGCCGAGCGAGGATAGGGGCCACGACAGGGCAAAAGGTTTTGTAAAACAGGGACGTGTAACCGTCCGTGCCAGGGGCTTTCCCGTGCTTAAGTCTGGCTATAGCGGAAATTACCTCCTCAACGTGGATATCGCGCTCAAGATATTCCGCCTGAGCGGGGTCTAGCGCCGGAAGGGGCACAGATTCCAGATATTCCACGGCTTCCCGCGGTGAGGAGGGCTCCCCGGTGTACAGCGCCTCATAGAAACTGCAGAAGGTTTCCGCCACCTCCGCATCCCCAGAGACGGCCACCCCATCCGCACCCAAGAGTTCCTTCACTACGTTACGCTGTTGCGCGACTCGGAGCCTATGCGCCAGGAGCTTGCCGCACCTATCTCCCCCTGTATAAAAAGCATGCTTCAGACGTAACGTCGCGTATTCCGCCCTATCCATGTCCAGCGCCGACAGGAGCTTCCTAGCAGCCTTCAACTGCCTCCAAACCCTTGGAGCACCCGTACGGCGGTGGACCTGTTTGAGCTCCCGGACCTGGGTAGTCAGTTCCTCCCTCTTCCGCTGCCGCTCCCTGTTCTCTGCCGAGGAGACGGAGATGAATTCCCCCCTGAGAACCGCCTTCAGCGCAGCCCACTGTGTCGCCAGTGAAGTGTCTGAATTACTATTATGTGCCTGGTAGTCCCGTATGGCCTCCTCAATTAGTTTCACAACTGTTTTCTTGTGCAGAAGGGTGTCCCTAAGGCGCCACACCCCCCGAGGGGGGGAGGTCGCCGGCCACGCAAACGCCCCTATGACCGGGGCATGATCAGACAAAGTCAGGACCCCAATGTCCGCCGCCGTGGCAGCGGTGCGCATCGGTCCACTAACCAAAAGATAGTCCAACCGTGCGTAGGTCCGGTGCGCATGCGAATAATATGAGTAGTCCCTGTCCGTAGGGTGAAGTGAGCGCCAGAGGTCGTGCAAATCCATGTCAGCGATTCGGGCCTTCCCGGCCTGGGAAAGTTCCCCAGTCTGCGGGAACCGCTGCGCCGACCTAGCTAATGCTGAATCGAAGACGATATTGAGGTCACCCCCTAGAATAACATGACGATCGGGGGAGGCAGTGACATCTACCAGCACTGAGTCCAGAAAGCGTTCCTGATGATCATTCGGGCTATATAAGGAGCCAATAGTTAACGATATGCCCCCCAGGCGGAGGCGGTATGCCAAAAGCCTCCCCTTCTGTTCAGCATATTTATACAACACCTCCCCCTTGAAGGAGTTCGCTATGAGAATGGCCACCCCCGCGTTTTTGGATGCCGCAGAGGAGAAAAACTGGGTGGGAAACCTAGCAGAGCGCATTCTATGGCAGTCACGGGACAACAAGTGGGTCTCTTGCAAGAGGCAGATATCAGCCTGCGTCCCCTCAAGCAGAGACAAAATCGCCTTGCGCTTAACAGGATTATTCAGGCCCTTAACATTAAGGGTCACCACCTTCAGGGACGACATGTCTCCCAGAGAACGGGGACGCTCTGCCGCGGGCAGGGAACTGGAGGGGGGGGGGGGCGCAGGGCAGCAGCGCGGGACAGGTAAAAGTAGGCCAAGCGTGAACACAGGCAACATCGGACGGTTCTTTCCCAATCCCTGAACAACTCCCAACCCCACCCCAAACAAACCAATGGCAACTAGCCAAATACCAACTCAAACAACCCATTGTCCGAGTCAAGTCCCAAAACGGACAAGTCTGTAGAAAGTAGTAAAAGTGGACGTCCGGCCACTCACTTCCCCCCGCTCCCCCCCGACCCTCCCTCCAGCCCCCGAACCTGGCCTCGAGGAAGCTGTGTCCATCTCCCCCCGGAGTGAGTCTAGGCCGTCAAGGCCACACCGTTCGAGGCGGCCGAGTCCCTGGCCGCTTCTCTCAAGGCACTGGCCATGTCCCCTCTGATGGTGGGCGAGTCAGGCCGCCCAGCGCTCGCCGCCGATCGTCTTCTCGCCGACCTCCGCCGACCTCCTCTATCTGAGCGCCTCCAAGTCGGCGTTGCTCCATCCTTCTCCGTAGCCGTGAGCCCCAAGACACCGCAAATATCCTGCAAGGAGCGCAGCTGGTGAAGCACCCCGTTCCAACAAAATATCAAACGGAAGGGATGTCCCCAGGAGTACGGCGTCTCATGTTCACGCAGGAAATCGGTTGCAATCTTGAAGGACCTGCGCTTCTGCAATGTGATGGCGGACAGGTCCTGATACAGCGCCACGTGCCGCTCTCGGAAAGTCAGTGGTTGTTTCCTGCGGGCTTCGGACATGATATGCTCCTTCAGCGAGAAGTCAGGTAGGAAGGCTAAGATGTCTGGCGGGGGCGCCGCCGACTGACGCTGTCGGCCAACTCTGTGGGCCCTATCAATGCGGATAGGAAAGTCTGCGGCCTCTCCCAGAATCTCCCGGAACAAGTCTTGCAGATAGCCCACCAGGTCCGTCCCCTCGTCTGCAGACGGTACACCCCGTACCCGGATATTATTCCGCCTCGACCTGTTCTCTAGGTCCTCGGTGTGGGCCTGGAGTTCAACACATTGCTCCCGGAGACGGAGAACGTCTTGTTGCAAGTGGACAATCTCGTCGTCCCGGCGTTGGGCCGCTGTCTCCACCGTCTCTATCCGCTCACCAAGGCCCTCCACCTCTCTGCGGACCTCGCGTACCTCACTGGCCACCTCCTGCTTCAGCGTCTGGAAGTCTTCCTTAAGCGAGCTGAACAGTTCCTCCATGAAGGATCTCGTGACAGGGGGCTCTCCCCCGGTCGCGTCCGCTGTGGCCCGGGAAGATCCCGGTGACGGTTGCGCCCTGTCCCGCTGTTGCTGGGCCCTGCCAAGCATGTCCGGCAGGGTACGGTCTCCCTTCCTCGATCCTCCTCTTCCGGACATCCTTGTCCCGTACACTGTCGCACTCAACTGAAGAAGGAGCACAGGCCTCGGTCACCTCGGGGAGTTTCCAACAACCAGCAGAGTCCCTCAATATGGAGCTCTCGGCCAGATAGGGGACCTGCGCCACAGATGACAAAATGGCGGGCCAGTCTAGTCACAGCGAGCCGTGGGCGCCCAACCAAGATAGCAACTGGGATCTCCACTGGGGGAACCCCGGCTGGTGCATCCCACAAGAAGGGAGAGCTGTACAGAGGCAGAGGTGCAGGAAATGGCTTCAAGCGACACTGAAGGAGGTCTGCGACTCCGTCCCCGCGAAGACAAGATGGCGGTTGGGTGGGGCCAAGTAGATCGTCCGAGCCCGGCGATGCCACCGGGGCCACCTCAGAAGCCAGGCAAGTGGAGGAGTTCTCCAACCAGGGTCGTCCGGCTAGAAAGGTGAAACAGTAGATCTGGCTCCGATCCCAAATCGATCATCATCTGGCTCCGGGGCTGGGGTTCTCGCCACAGGAGAGGCCACCACCGCAAGTTCAAGCACCACGACACTCACTCGGCAGGTCCCCCGTGCAGTGGATCACACAGCCGACAGCCCTCCGTCGATCCCCGTCAAGCGCCGGGGCGGCCCCCACACCAGGTCGCTAACCATCAGCACCAGGCCCAACCGAGGCGTCCGGACAGCGCTCCGATCTGCTCCGCCCCCAAGGCGCTCCGTCGTCCTGCGATTGGTCTTTTAAGGTGCTTCTACCGGAGCAATCAGGGCCAAAGTAGCATCAATGCGTGCTCCAGGGTCTCCGCCA
The DNA here is from genome assembly GCF_964263255.1 of Lissotriton vulgaris. NCBI lineage: Eukaryota > Metazoa > Chordata > Amphibia > Caudata > Salamandridae > Lissotriton > Lissotriton vulgaris. The sequence goes on from NW_028246705.1 coordinate 102,238, forward strand.
CACGCCTCTCAGCCGCTGAGCGTCAGCGGGGGGAGAGAAGCTGATGAAAAAGGGCTCGAGCCTAGTCGGGCCGGAGGAGCTACGGGAAGAAGCGTCCGCTCACCCCGCCATCTTGGCCACGCCCTGACAGTCACTTTTAGCATGCCGGACACCCCTCCCCACTCGAAGGGGACGCAGGCCATCTGGCACAGGCTTTCGGAGTTGTTGGCCGACCGCACTGGGCAAAGTACATTTGGTAAGATCTGGTCAGGGGTCACCAGATGGCAGCGGACTGCGGTCACACTGGCCCCTGTGTCGCGGAGGGCTTCAGTCCGGTGTCCATTTATGGTGACCCACTGGCTGTACTTCTGTGTGTTGGCGGGGAGGGGCGCCACGGAACCATGTCTCTTTCTCCGAGACAGACCAGGGACATGGCGGCGGGTTCCCACTCAGGCTGGTACGGCTCGTACTCTTCGGTGTCTTCTTGGGCCGGTTCTTCCCCCAGGGCGGCGGCAGCGACCTGGCGGGGCATGGGACTCTGGTTTTTCGGGCAGTTGGGATCATTGGCGTAGTGCCCGGGTCATTGGCATCGGTGGCAGGTAACGTTGGCGCGGAACCCTGGTCGCGTTGGAGGGCTCCCTCTCCCGGCCGGAGGCGGTGTGTTGTTGGTGGTGGCCGCCGGGACGGTGTCTCTGCCCCGACCCTGGCCTCCTCCTCCCCCCCGGGGGCGGCGGGGCTCTTGGAAGGCCCTGTTCTGTTCGCTGGGCCAGCTTCGAGGAACTCGTGTGCTCTCCCATCGGTCTGCTTCGAGGGCGAGTTTCCGAGGGTCAGTCAGTTTACTGTCCAGGAGGTGCTGCCTGAGTTCGACGAAGCAATTATTGGAGAGATGCTCCCATACAATGAGGTCCAATAACTGTTCATAGGTGGTCACCTGGCTGCCCTTGATCCACCCCTCGAAGGCTCGGCTAAAGAAGTTCACGTACTCCACCCAAGTTGTACCCGGGATTCGTTTGCAGTCTCGAAACCTCTGACGGTACATCTCGGGCGTCAGCCCATACCGAGTGAGGAGGGCGGCCTTCATGTGGTCGTAGGATGTCATCTGATGGTCGGGCAGTTGCAGCAGGGCGTCTCACCCTTCGTTGACGAACCTCCCCCATAACCCGGCTCCCCAGTCGCTCCGTGGGATTCTGTGGGAGGTCATGGCTACTTCGTAGGCTTTAAACCACTGCTGGATATCATCGTTCCGGTAATATTCCCTGACGACATCCTTGGGGATGTGGACCTTGGGGTCCGTAGGAGCAGGGGGGGTCTGGTGCCCGGAGACTCCGAGGTCTTTGTTCTGCTTCCGAATTTCTAGTTCCTTCAAGTTGTGCTCATGCTCGTAGGCTTGTCTTTTCTCTTCCAGCTCCCTCTGACTCTTTTTTTCTTCTCGCTCCTCTCGGAGCCGTAAGTGTTCCAGTGTTATTTTTTGTTCTGCCAATTTGAGTTCTCCATCTAAGCGAAGTCGAGCCAGTTCCAATTCGTGGAGCCGGCTCCTTTCTCGTTCTCGGGCCTCCTCGGACGAGAGGCCCGATCTTCTTTCCTCCGTGGGAGCGGTACTTGTTTCGGTGGTCTCAAGGCTTTGATTCTGGGATAAGGGTGTTTCCGTCTCCACCCACGATTCTAAGGCGTGTTTGAGGTCATCTTTCGTGCTCAGTCCTGTGGTAGCAATGCCTAGTTCTATACAGAATTGTTTCAGTTCCTTGTGGCTGTATTCGTCTAGCTTCTCCATCAGGAATTTTTCGGTTGTTCCACTTTCCTTTGTCGTCATGGTGGCTGTGTGTCGTGGGGTGAGTTACTCTCTGTACGATTATGCGTCGGCTCGGATCGCGCCGCTGGCCACCAATGTTAGACGGGGACCCGGAGGGTCGGCCGAGTACAAGGGGAGAGGCCTCCGGTGAGGGCCCTCTCCGGTAATCGTACAGACAGGTAACTTCCCCCCCACAGATGGACACCACACAGAGATGAGTTCTGCACACTTTTATATATATATCTTGCGGCAAGGTGATAAGCGATACAGCAGGACCAGGATACTAGGATCCCGTCAATTCTAGTCTCTTTGGGGAAAAGGGGTAGCGGGACAGTCTGAGTACCGGTCCGGTACAGGAGCAGCAAGAGATGTAGCTCACAATCCTCGCTGGAGGGTTCGCAAGGATGGGCCGCGGCAGCGCCAGCAGGCTTCGAAGATGGTTCACGATGAGGAGGGCCGCGGCAGCGCCAGCAGGCTTCGAAGATGGTTCACGATGAGGAGAGCCGCGGCAGCGCCAGCAGGCTTCGAAGATGGTTCATGATGAGGAGGGCTGCGGCAGCGCCAGCAGGCTTCGAAGATGGTTCACGATGAGGAGGGCCGCCGCAGCGCCAGCAGGCTTCGAAGATGGTTCACGATGAAGAGGGCCGCGGCAGCGCCAGCAGGCTTCGAAGATGGTTCACGATGAGGAGGGCCGCGGCAGCACCAGCAGGCTTCGAATATGGTTCACAAAGAGGGGCCGCGGCAGCGCCAGCAGGCCTCCCAGGATGAGTTTGTCTCGGTGTCTCTCGACTCCAGGATACAACTGCCTTCCTGCTCTGGAGCTGCCCCCGTTATAGGTCTGGCGCCCTTTGATGTCCGGACCCTCGCACTTGGAGGTCGGGAGGTCCGGGATGAGGAAGTCCAGACACCCAGCAGGGGGGTGGAGCCAGCGCCCGAGGAGACCGGGGGCGATCGACACCTGGCGGAGGGGAGCCATTGACACTCCTTCTCCCATTGACCTGCCAAGTGGTCTCTTCACCCCCTGGGCGGATGGTGGTGCCTCGATGTCGGGGCCTGGCCAGGCCCGAGGTGGAGGTCGATCCGAGGCCACGCGGCCTGGTCGTGTAGTGTCCAAGATGGCGGCTGGGCCGGGGGTAGTGGTTCTGGAAGGGGTCCGGGCCAGCCGATACCGGGGTGTTCAGGAGCTGGGGTTCCGTCGGGGAAGGGTCGTGGGTTGCCACGGCAGGTTGCAGGGGTTGTTCTTGTCCGGGAAACAGGAGGAGCAGGGGTCCGGGACCCGCCATGCGGGGAGGGATCGGGCCTTCCACGAGGCCTGTCCAACAGTATCTATGAGAGAGTGTATGTAGAGAGAGTCAGTGAGAGTCTGTGAGACAGTGTCTGTGAGAGATTGTGTGTGAAAGTCTGTGAGAGAGTGTCTGTGAGAGAGTGTCTTTGAGAGATTATGAGAGTCTGTGAGAGAGTGTCTGTGAGAGAGTGTCTGTGAGAGTGTCTGTGAGAGACTGTCTTTGAGAGTCTATCTGTGAGAGTATCTGTGAGAGAGTGTCTGTGAGAGAGTGTCTGTGAGAGAGTGTCTGTGAGAGAGTGTCTGTGAGAGAGTGTCTGGGAGAGTGTCTGTGAGAGAGTGTATGTGAGAGTGTGAAGCAGTGTGAGGGAATGTCTGGATGGAAGAGTGTCTGTGAGAATGTGAGAGTTTCTGAGAGAGTGTCTGTGAAAGTCTGTGAGAGAGTGTCTGTGAGACAGTATCTATGAGAGTGTCTGTGAGTGTATGTGAGAGAGTTTATGTGAGCCTGTGAGAGAGTGTGTGTGAGAGTCTGTGAGAGAGTGTGTGTGAGAGTGTATGTGAGAGTCTGAGAGTCTGTGAGAGTGTCTGTGAGAGTGTGAGGGAGTGTGAGGGAGTGTCTCTGATAGAGTGTGAGAGTGTCTGTGAGAGTTTGTCAGAGAGTGTCTCTGAAAATATGTGAGAGAGTCTGTGAGAGAGTGTCTGTGAGAGTGTGTGTCTATGAGAGTGTGCTTGTGATAGAGTGTGTCTGTGAGAGTGCTTGTGAGAATGTCTGTGAGAGAGTATCTGTGAGAGAGTATCTGGGTGAGTCATTCTGTGAGAGTGTGAGACAGTATCTGTGAGAGTCTGTGAGAGAGTGTCTGTGAGCGACTATGAGAGAGTCTGTGTGGGAGTGTCTGTTAGTGTCTGTGATATAGTGTCTGTGAGAGAGTGTTTGTGAGAGAGTCTGTGAGTGTGTCTGTGAGAGTCTGTGAGAGAGTGTCGGTGAGAGTGTGAAAGTGTCGAGAGAATGTCTGTTAGTGTCTGTGGGAGAGTGTCTGTGAGTGTCTGTGAGAGTCTGTGAGAGAGTGTCTGTTAGAGTCTGTAATAGTGTGTGTGAGAGAGTGTGCATGTGAGAGTGTGCATGTGAGAGTGTCTGTGAGAGTGCTTGTGAGAGTGTCTGTGAGAGAGGATCTGTGAGAGAGTATCTGTCAGAGAATATCTGTGAGAGTCAGTCTGTGAGACAGTGTCTGTGAGAGAGTGTCTCTGAAAGTTTGTGAGAGAGTCTGTGAGAGAGTGTCTGTGAGAAAGTGACTGTGAGAGAGTGTCTGTGAGAGTCTGTCTGTGAGAGTGTCTGTGAGAGAGTGTCTATGAGAGTGTTGGTGAGGAAGTGTCTGTGAGAGAGTGTCTGTGAGAGATTATGAGAGAGTCTGTGAGAGAGTCTCTGAGAGTGTCTGTGAGAGTCTGTGAGAGAGTATGTAAGAGTCTGTGAGAGAGTGTCTCTGAGAGTGTCCGTGAGAGATTATGAGAGAGTCTGTGAGAGAGTGTGTGTGAGAGTCTGTGAGAGAGTGTCTGTGAGAGAGTGTCAGTGAGAGATTATGAGAGAGTCTGTGAGAGAGTGTCTGAGAGTGTCTGTGAGAGAGTGTCTGTGAGAGACTGTCTTTGAGAGTCTGTCTGTGAGAGTGTCTGTGAGACAGTGTCTGTGAGAGAGTGTCTGTGAGAAAGTGTGCATGTGAGAGTGGCTGTGAGAGTGCTTGTGAGAGTGTCTGTGAGAGAGTATCTGTGAGAGAGTATCTGTGAGAGAATATCTGTGAGAGTCAGTCTGTGAGACAGTGTCTGTGAGAGAGTGTCTCTGAAAGTTTGTGAGAGAGTCTGTGAGAGAGTGTCTGTGAGAAAGTGACTGTGAGAGTGTTAGTGAGGAAGTGTCTGTGAGAGAGTGTCTGTGAGAGATTATGAGAGAGTCTGTGAGAGAGTCTTTGAGAGTGTCTGTGAGAGTCTGTGAGAGAGTCTGTGAGACAGTGTCTGTGAGAGTGTCCGTGAGAGATTATGAGAGAGTCTGTGAGAGAGTGTGTGTGAGAGTCTGTGAGAGAGTGTCTGTGAGAGAGTGTCCATGAGAGATTATGAGAGAGTCTGTGAGAGAGTGTCTGAGAGTGTCTGTGAGAGAGTGTCTGTGAGAGAGTGTCTGTGAGAGTGTCCGTGAGAGATTATGAGAGAGTCTGTGAGAGAGTGTGTGTGAGAGTCTGTGAGAGAGTGTCTGTGAGAGAGTGTCCGTGAGAGATTATGAGAGAGTCTGTGAGAGAGTGTCTGAGAGTGTCTGTGAGAGAGTGTCTGTGAGAGAGTGTCTGTGAGAGACTGTCTTTGAGAGTCTGTCTGTGAGAGTGTCTGTGAGACAGTGTCTGTGAGAGAGTGTCTGTGAGAAAGTGTGCATGTGAGAGTGTCTGTGAGAGTGCTTGTGAGAGTGTCTGTGAGAGAGTATCTGTGAGAGAGTATCTGTGAGAGAATATCTGTGAGAGTCAGTCTGTGAGACAGTGTCTGTGAGAGAGTGTCTCTGAAAGTTTGTGAGAGAGTCTGTGAGAGAGTGTCTGTGAGAAAGTGACTGTGAGAGTGTTGGTGAGGAAGTGTCTGTGAGAGAGTGTCTGTGAGAGATTATGAGAGAGTCTGTGAGAGAGTCTCTGAGAGTGTCTGTGAGAGTCTGTGAGAGAGTCTGTGAGAGTCTGTGAGACAGTGTCTGTGAGAGAGTGTGTGTGAGAGTCTGTGAGAGAGTGTCTGTGAGAGAGTGTCCGTGAGAGATTATGAGAGAGTCTGTGAGAGAGTGTCTGAGAGTGTCTGTGAGAGCGTGTCTGAGAGTGTCTGTGAGAGAGTGTGTCTGTGAGAGTGTCTGTGAGACAGTGTCTGTGAGAGAGTGTCTGGGAGAAAGTGTCTGGGAGAGTGTCTGTGAGAGAGTGTATGTGAGAGTGTGAGGGAGTGTGAGGGAGTGTCTGGAAGAGTGTCTGTGAGAATGTGAGAGTTTCTGAGAGAGTGTCTGTGAAAGTCTGTGAGAGAGTGTCTGTGATACAGTATCTATGAGAGTGTCTGTGAGAGAGTTTATGTGAGTCTGTGAGAGAGTGTGTGTGAGAGTCTGTGAGAGTGTGTGTGAGAGTCTGAGAGTCTTTGAGAGTGTCTGTGAGAGTGTAGGGGGGTGTCTCTGATAGAGTGTTAGAGTGTATGTGAGAGTTTGTGAGAGAGTGTCTCTGAAAATGTGTGAGAGTGTCTGTGAGAGAGTGTCTGTGAGAGAGTGTCTGTGAGAGAGTGTCTGTGAGAGTCTGTCTGTGAGAGTGTTGGTGAGGAAGTGTCTGTGAGAGAGTCTGTAAGGGAGTGTCTGTGGTAGAGTGTCTGTGAGAGAATGTTTGTGAGAGTCTGTGAGAGATTGTCTATGAGAGTGTGAGAGTGTTGAGAGAATGTCTGTGAGTGTCTGTGAGAGTCTGTGAGAGTGTATGTGAGAAAGTGTCTGTGAGAGTGTGTGTCTGTGAGAGTGTGCTTGTGAGAGAGTGTGTCTGTGAGAGTGCTTGTGAGAATGTCTGTGAGAGAGTATCTGTGAGAGAGTATATGTGAGAGTCGTTCTGTGAGAGTGTGAGACAGTATCTGTGAGAGTCTGTGAGAGAGTGTCTGTGAGCGACTATGAGAGAGTCTGTGAGAGTCTGTGAGGGAGTGTCTGTGAGAGAGTCTGTGAGTGTGCCTGTGAGAGTCTGTGAGAGAGTGTCGGTGAGAGTGTGAAAGTGTCGAGAGAATGTCTGTTAGTGTCTGTGGGAGAGTGTCTGAGAGTGTCTGTGAGAGAGTGTCTGTGAGAGAGTGTCTGTGAGAGACTGTCTTTGAGAGTCTGTCTGTGAGAGTGTCTGTGAGACAGTGTCTGTGAGAGAGTGTCTGTGAGAAAGTGTGCATGTGAGAGTGTCTGTGAGAGTGCTTGTGAGAGTGTCTGTGAGAGAGTATCTGTGAGAGAGTATCTGTGAGAGAATATCTGTGAGAGTCTCTCTGTGAGACAGTGTCTGTGAGAGAGTGTCTCTGAAAGTTTGTGAGAGAGTCTGTGAGAGAGTGTCTGTGAGAAAGTGACTGTGAGAGAGTGTCTGTGAGAGTGTGTCTGTGAGAGTGTCTGTGAGAGAGTGTCTGTGAGAGTCTGTGAGAGAGTCTGTGAGAGAGTCTGTGAGAGAGTCTGTGAGGGAGTGTCTGTGATAGAGTGTCTGTGATAGAGTGTCTGTGAGAGTGTCCGTGAGAGAGTGTCTGTGAGAGAGTCTGTGAGTGTGTCTGTGAGAGTCTGTGAGAGAGTGTCGGTGAGAGTGTGAAAGTGTCGAGAGAATGTCTGTTAGTGTCTGTGGGAGAGTGTCTGTGAGTGTCTGTGAGAGTCTGTGAGAGAGTGTCTGTGAGAGAGTATCTGTGAGAGAGTATCTGTGAGAGTCTCTCTGTGAGACAGTGTCTGTGAGAGAGTGGCTCTGAAAGTTTGTGAGAGAGTCTGTGAGAGAGTGTCTGTGAGAAAGTGACTGTGAGAGAGTGTCTGTGAGAGTCTGTCTGTGAGAGTGTCTGTGAGAGAGTGTCTGTGAGAGTGTTGGTGAGGAAGTGTCTGTGAGAGAGTGTCTGTGAGAGTCTTTGAGAGAGTCTGTGAGAGAGTCTGTGAGAGTCTGTGAGGGAGTTTCTGTGATAGAGTGTCTGTGAGAGTGTCCGTGAGAGAGTGTCTGTGAGTCTGTGAGAGATTGTCTGTGAGAGTGTGAGAGTGTTGAGAGAATGTCTGTGAGTGGCTGTGAGTGTCTGTGAGAGAGTGTCTGTGAGAGTCTGTGAGAGTGTCTGTGAGAGAGTGTCTGTGAGAGTGTGTGTCTGTGATAGAGAGTCTGTGAGTTTTCGACAACTGCAGATACTGGTGGTGGGAGCACACTGCAAGCTACTTCTGGGTCACTTGAGCAGCAGATGGGTAGCCATTTAGACAGGGACACACTGCATGCTAGCAGTCACAGTGAGCACTTTGTAAACGCAGCAGGGTAGCGGTTACATTCACAAGTTTCAGCTTTGATGGCAAAGATCTCCATGGTCACAGTTGTTTCACTTTACCAGCGAGGACACTCGCATTCATTCCTATTGCACTGCCGCGAGGTTAACGGCCAATCCGCAATTTACGTTTTCCACCTCATTTCTGGAGAGACTGTGCCCATGCTATCGGGCTCACCAATCAGTCTTTGCTGTCTCCATGAGTCCCTTGGGTTGACCCTCAGCACTAGGGTCTGGGTCTGTTACTCCAACACCTCCTGCAGGGTTGGCAGGATATTTCACTCTCTCAGTTGGCCGGCTGGCTTCCAGGCACTTAAGGTCAGGGATACAGCTCTCCCAGCAAGACAAGACTCCAGGGAATAACCCCTGTCATCTGGGAAGTAGGCTGTAAGACAGACACCAGCTCTGGGTGCACAGCAGTTCTCACGGTATGCTGCAGAGCAGAGTAATGCTCCCTGTAGTACGGTAGTCTCCATCCAGGAGTAACCACAACAGAGGCACAAAGAGATATGAGCCTTCTATACCTGGCGTATCAACAACCACACTATGCAGTGATCAGTGATTGATAGAGTACACTCTTGAGGCGGAAGCCGGGAGATAGACATAGAATTGTGTTTTTTAATGCACTTGTGAATTGGTAAATCTGCAACTTTTAAAAATCGCCGTTTTTTGTAAACTTTCACTCTAACTTCTCTGGGCACTAGAAAACGTTTCCCCTGACTGTACTTACCTAAGTATTCATTCCCTTTTGGGACTCCTGCCATCCTTTCTTGGTCGATTTACGGGCCCAGCAGGTTCTCACTCCCCTCCTCCCCACGCTCAGACAGCGGCCACCATCTTGGGTGAGGGCTAGGACAGCGTGCTAGTGCTAAGGCCGATTTGGGGACAGAGCACGATAAAAGAAGCGCGAAAAACAGCTCGCCATTGATAGAGTACACTCCTGAGGCGGAAGCCGGGAGATAGACATAGAATTGTGTTTTTTAATGCACTTGTGAATTGGTAAATCTGCAACTTTTAAAAATCGCCGTTTTTTGTAAACTTTCACTCTAACTTCTCTGGGCACTAGAAAACGTTTCCCCTGACTGTACTTACCTAAGGATTCATTCCCTTTTGGGACTCCTGTCGTGCTTTCTTGGCCGATTTATGGGCCCAGCAGGTTCTCACTCCCCTCCTCCCTACTCTCAGACATCGGCCGCCATCTTGGGTGAGGGCTAGGACAGTGCGCTAGTGCTAAGGCCGGTTTGGGGTCAGAGCACGATAAAATGGATCCCGCTTTCCGTCCGCGCAGCAGGCGGGTGCAGCGGGCGCGCCGGAGGCGCGCCAGAGGCAAGCCCGTATGAGCCCGTCCGGGCTCTGCCGGGCTCAGGGAGCGAACCTATGCCCGATTTCACTGATAGCTCCATTCTCTACTCTCGAAGTGAGCTTCTCGCCCTGAGACCCCACAAGAATAAACATTGTCATTATATGTATAAACCTGAGCACATATTCGCGCGCTGCGATCTGTGCAGCTCAGACCCGTCTGGTTCAACGCCTTATCACCCAGCCATTACGGACCTACGTATGGCCTCATTGAATTGTAGGTCCCTCCCGAAACATTCTCTTGAGCTTAAAATTTTGCTTCAGGATTATGACCTGGATATTCTGTTTCTCACAGAAACGTGGCTATCTACCAACTCTGAGGCCGACATTGTTAGTGCTCTCCCTACAGGATACCTTACCCACTCGCAGATCAGAACCTCGGGCAAAGGAGGTGGACTGGCGATTCTATATAAAAACCATCTAACTTGCAGGATGAAGGACGGCGGGATCGCGGATTCCGAAAACTGTCACTTCTATTTCCAGCTTTCCCCCACTACTTCCTTCACAGGCCTCTTAATATACCGTCCCCTGGGCACCCTGGTTACTTTACCAGCTCCCTCCGGTCACCGTTTTAGCCTCCGCCGCGCCTAACTTTACCATCTTAGGTGACCTGAATCTTCATTTTAACGAACCCTCTGACAAAGTAGCCTCTGACTTGCTACTTGATCTATCATCCTATGATATTCATCTCAGGAACTCAGGAGCCACACACAACAGAGGGCACCTTCTAGACCCGATACTCTCTAATATCGGGTCACTTCAAACCAGCCCTCCGTCTCCCCTCCCCTGGACCGACCATTTTCTCCTGACTTTCTCTTGGTAGGTCGAGCTCAAAACTGTTCATACGCTCAGTACCTCCACTTATGATAGAATGTGGTCGAAACTCTCAGTAGAAAAGTGGACTGACATCCTAGATAGTTCCCTCCCACCCCCCGCTCTGGACCCCGTTGTGGCCGACACTAATTTTAAAAACTGGCTCTCTAATTCACTGGACTTAGTCTTATCGAAACAAATCCTGAGGAAAAAGCAGGTCAGAACTGGCTCTGCACCCTGGTATTCTCCTGAGCACAGAACCCTTAGGCAAGGCTGTAAGAGACTTGAGCGTATCTGGAGAAGAAACTGGGATACGGCCAACAAGGACACCTATCGCGACTCGATCAGAGCGTATAAAGTCGCCCTCAGAAATGCCAAAACAACATTTTATGATCATAGAATCAAAAACGCCTCTAATTCAACGAGAGAGACCTACATGATTATGAAAGAACTTCTGAAGATCCCCAACCCTCCGTTACCCCAAGATTCCTCAGGCGCCAAATGCAACGAACTAGCCACTTACTTTGATCAGAAAATAAAAAATATCATTTCCACCCTACCCCAAACAGAGAGCCCTCCACACTATGAGATCCCGCTCCCGGACACTACCCCTCAGTTGGACACTTTTAATTTAATCTCCGAGGAGGATTTCCTCAAAATCTTATCCAGCATCAAAAGTGGTTCTCCCAGTGACCCTGTCCCGATGCATTTCTTAAAACAGATAGCTGCCTCCATCTCCACCCCGGCAACTGAACTCATCAACCTCTCTCTCTCTCAGGGCATTGTGCCTCCCAGTTGGAAAGGAGCCATTGTCAAGGCTCTTCTCAAGAAACCTCATCTCGACCCTCTTGAGCTTGCCAACTTCAGACCGATCTCCCTTCTCCCAGGGCTCAGTAAGATCACAGAAAAAGTGGTGAACCACCAACTCTCCCACTTTCTGGAGTCCAACGATCGGTTGCGTGACTCCCAAACCGGATTCCGACCAGGCCAAGGCACCGACACCGCTCTCCTCTCTGTCATCGAGGAGGCTAGGCGCATTCCGGACTCAGGAGGATCAGTGGCAGTGATCCTCCTGGACCTGAGTGCGGCCTTCGATACGGTGAATCACCGAATATTGATCCACTGCCTGGCCGAAGCCGGAATACGAGGGTCCGCTTTGACCTGGCTATCGTCCTATCTTTCGAATCGCACCTTCCAAGTCTGGGAAGGCAACTCACAATCTGCTTTAATTCCCCTCCAGTGTGGGTGCCGCAGGGCTCATCGTTGAGCCCCACATTGTTTAATGTGTATATGGCCCCCCTGGAGGAGGTGGTCGCCCCTTTCGGGATCAAAATAATAAGCTATGCTGATGATACCCAATTGGTCGTCTCACTATCACAACTCAGCCAAAGCCTTGACAATCTCCATCAATGCCTGACTAAGATCCATGCCTGGATGTGTGACTCCTCACTCAAGCTTAACGGAGCAAAAAGAGAAATCATGATGTTAGGCTATAAGTCGGCCTCTCTGTCCCCTTCCATCTGGCCGGCTTGTCTAAGGGATCTACCCACCCCGAAAAAGGAATTCAAAAGCCTGGGGGTGTGGCTTGAAAAGGACCTTTCGCTCAAGACAAATGTGAAAAAGACAGCAGGTACCTGCTTCGGTCTACTCCGTTCCGCCCGTAAAACACTTCCCCTCCTCCCGCAGCACTCCAGGAGACTATTGATACAAGGTCTAGTTCTTTCGAGACTAGACTTCAGCAACGCAATCTTCTTGGGAGCCCCGGAAGCGACAATCAACAAGATTCAACAAAATGCCGCTGCTAGGCTCTTAATGGGTATCCCCTTCAGGTCATCAGCAAAACCTGCTCTCAAAGCACTTCATTGGCTCCCCGTACGAGAGAGGATCATTTTCAAATCCCTCTGCATTGCCCACACTATCCTCCAAGGTAAAGGACCCCCAATTATGAGAAACCTGGTCACCCCCTACAAACCCAATAGACCCCTGCGCTCTGACAATGTGTTTCTGGCCACAGTGCCTAGAACCAAGAAAGCTCGCACCGGTCAACGCGGCTTCACATTGGAACTCTCTCCCATTGCAACTTCGCGCAGAACCCGGTCTTCTTCGCTTTCAGGAATAACTGAAAACTCTTCTCTTTCCCAAATGATTTCCCCCTTTCCTTCCCCCCCCCTCTGAGTATCACTCTATCTTAGCGCTGGGATGCCTTCTGGTAATCATGCGCTTTACAAAAATGCCATACAATACAATACAATACAATACAATCAGTGGAAATACAAAAGGCTGGCTCACCTAAAAGATCCTTTCCACACTGAAAAGGAGACTTCAGTCCCACCCTTCACCGCCACCATCTTTCAAGTGGCGGCACTACAGCAAGACTAATCAACAGCTCCTCTCAGCAAAAGGGCTTCAGTGAATTTATGAAGGTGTCTTGTCTCCACCCTTCAGCTTTAGGAATGTCAGCAAAACACTTACACTGTCTGGGAAAACAATCTCACTTCCATCTTGTGCACAGGAGCAGATTTGGGGCTTCCAGAATGGAATCCAGAGGCATCCATTACATGGGCACACTTGTGTACATATTGCATGTACCAAACAAGACACAACATAAACACACACAGCATATATTTAGAATATTAGCACAAGGGTTAGGATCAGCGCACTGAAGCAGAACTTCACATCGGTGGGGCCTCCACTCCAGTGACACAGATAAAAAGATCTGATCATGACTATGCATTCACAAAACACAGTATGCTGTGCCGTCGATCTACATGCTTAACCCGTGGCAGGCTGGTAGTCCACTATCGGGACAATGAGGGCATGCTTGACATGTCCCTCCAGGTCACAGGGTAGGTCCATGACCTCCATGCACTAGATTACCACAAAGCTAGGGCCAAAATTAAATAATCTCTGGGACACCAGCTACTCACAGTCGAGTTTTCAAGATAGGCAGCCTGACACACCTCACAGGGGACATTCCAGTCCCAATAACATGTTCAGGCAATATTATGTTTTCCTAAATTAATATTGCTTCCTGTATGGTCTTTCCACTCTGTAGGTGTAAATCTGATGTTTTGTGGATTCTAAACAAGTGCACATGTGTGTCTTAATGTATAGTCACTGGTCTAAACAAACATTATTTCTATGCACACATGCGGTTATAGCCGTACTGCAGCCTGTAAACGTTAAACAATGTGGAGAGCTGCTGAGTGGCCTGTAAACCTGATGAGGGGCCTGTAAGTCACAAGCTACAGCCCCTCTACACGAGTTCAGAACAGAAAGGATCAGCCAACCGCAATACCTGAAGTGGTAGTACCTAAGGACAACTTGGCTCCTTGGCAACACACTAAAAAGGCCTTCACACCCCTGACCCTGGCTGTCTGCAGGACACGCCTGAAATAATTCCCACTCACCCTTGTCAGTCTTCCTCCTTTGCCTTCCCACTGCTCAACCACAATTCTAGCAGCACAGCTCAGTTCACCAGAAAACAAAACATGAAAGCAATTACAATTAATCACCTTTAACCTTCCTAACCATAGAAGAATTCATCAATGCTGAAAACTCTTGCCTTAGAGATAAGTCTGTCTGCTTCTGCCTAGCTACCCAGGGGTGAGCAGGGGTTATCTTGAGTGTATATCCCCCTTACCCTGACTAGTAGCAACGGTCCCAATTTGGACAAAGGTACCTACCCCTGCCAAGTAGAGAACCCATTTCTAACAACAAAGTAACATGTCATAAATCGAAATATTCATGTGCGGCAAAAGGATCTAACACTGCTATGAACAATTTGGCCTTAGTAGCTAGCCCGCCACATAACTCAACCCTAGGAAGGAATATAGGGGTAAACATGGACTCCAATCTTTCAATCATAATCAGATTGGGTTTGTCCAATGTGTCAAAACTACAAAATGTGTCACTTCTTTCCCTCATATTGGCTATGAAGATGGCTCTACCCGCATTGCCTGAAATTCTTGGCCTGCATCACTTTCGGGAAGTGCTAGCCCACCTTCCCTGCCGCCCCCCACACCCCCAAAGGATGGGTCTTGTTGCTCTCCTGACCTGACAGCACAGGTATCTCGCAGAGCTGCCAAGTTTTCCGGGTCCATCCGTGTTGTGCTGCTCCAGTCCACGTTTTTTCCTGGAATTCTGGGACTTGTAGTCTTGTTTATTTCATTATAAAACAGGACTACACGTCCCATAATACAGAGGGAAAAACCTGGACTGGCGTGGCACATCACACAATGACCGCAGGACCTTGGCAGCTATGACTAAGACTCACAGGGAAAGTAGAGGCACCCCGGTGCAACACACAGTAAAGATTGTACTAGAAATTCACACAAGTGAGACCCCATTACGAGCCTGGTGAAGAATGAGAGCTCCTGCTGTGAATGGTGTACCGTCCACGAGGGGAGACCCATTTATCAGCAGGGACGCAACAACTGCACCCGGGTGTGATTGGTTCGAAGTTATCTCACTGTGACCAATGAAGAGTGGCCCTCATCGGGCTCTCTTTGTAAAGTTCCCTGTGTGAGTGACTTCGCACGTGCTTGTATGGATGTGTGTGTGTGCAAGTTGTGACAGCCTTAGGGCCGCGCCTTCCCAGCAGCAGAATCCTGTGTAATGAACACCTGTGACGTGCCATGCAATCCACTGTGACGTCACTAGGTCGAGGCCAGCACCAGCAGGGGAATCCTGTGGATAGAACACCTGTGAGGCGCCAGGCCCTTCGCTGTGATGTTACGAGGCCCAGCCTAGCACCAGCAGGGGAATCCTGTGGATGGAACACCTGTGAGGTGCCAGGCCCTCCACTGTGACGTCAGGAGGCCCAGCCTAGCACCAGCAGGGGAATCCTGTGGATGGAACACCTGTGACGTGCCAGGCCCTGCACTGTGATGTCACGAGGTCCAGGCCAGCACCAGCAGGGGAATCCTGTGGATGGAACACATGTGACTGCCAGGCCCTCCACTGTGATGTCACAAGGTCGAGGCTAAGTGCAGAGGGGAGGCTTCCGCCTCAGCAGAGACAAGGAGAGGCCACTGTGGGGGGAGAAGGTCGGGCAAGATTAGATCGTCTTTGAGGCTCGTCGCAGGATCCTTTTGTGATTAAATAGTTTTTTGCTTTTTTTTTAGGTGATTGAATTAAAACCGTGCCTCGCCTGCTCTCCCCCCCTTACACTGCAACACCTGTCATCGCCCATAAACCGGTGATGCATGATGACAGGTTGAAGGTCTCTATTGTGACGTGTCCGTGGTATACAAGGCTGGTAACCAGGCAGCCTCGGCATTGCATTCATGAGCACCGGACGGGGAGGACCACAGCTGGCGGCTGGAGACGAGGCCCAGAGAGGCTGAGGGAGCCGGGGCCTCACAGGCTCCAAAAAGAAATGGGCGGGGCTGGGTGAAAGGGACGAGGTGAGTATAGAAACCAAATGAAAACCGAACTTGAAACTGAACTGAAACCAAACTTTAAACTGACTTGATACTGACTTGATACTGGCTTGATACTGACTTGATACTGACTTGATACTGACTTGATACTGGCTTGAAACATCCCTTCCCTTTTCCTTTCTCTTTCCCGTTTTTCCTTCTCTACCTTAAATTCCTATCTCTCCTCTCATATCCCCTTCTCCCCCTTTCTTTTAAGTTCCCTTTTTCTCCATCACTCTTTAATCCTCTCCCCTTCTGTCAATACCCTCCCCTTCCCATTCAATTCATTCCATCCCATCCTGCACTCTCTTATCTCCTTTTCCATCTCTACCCCTTCCCTTCTCTTCCCCTCCATTCCCTCCCATTCACAGCATCTTTCCCTTCCGATCTGTTCCCATCGCCTCTGCTCCTTTTCTGCTCCCCTTCCACTTACCCATCCTTTCTCCCTTATTCTTCCTTCCTTCACCTCCCTTCCTCTTCACCATTCCCTCCCCTTTCCCCTCACCCATCCCTTCTTCCATACCCTACCCTTCCCCTCACTACCCTTCCCCTCACCTCCCTCTCTCTCATTTGCCCCCTCCCCTCTTCTCCATTCCCTTCCCTGCCTTTCTCCTCCTTTCTCTTCTCGGCCTTCTTCCCCTCATTCTTCCTTTCCTTTCCTTTCATGTCCCTTCCATTCCCTTCTCCCACTCTTCCCTAACCCATCCCTTCTTTCCATTTACCCCACCCTCCCACTACCCCTCTTCCTCCTTGTTCCCCTCCCCTCCCCCTCCCCCTCCATTTCCATTACTTTCTTCTTTACCTCTGTAATCCTCTCCCCTTCTGTCACTCTCTCATCCCTTCCATCCCATTCACCACCTCATCTCCCATCCCATTCGGTTACCCCATACACACAACCCCACACACAACTCCCCACACACAACCTGCCTAACACACAACCCCCCCACACACAACACACACACAACCCCACACACCCACACAACCACACACACAACCCCACACACACAACCCCCCACACACACAACCCCCCACACACAACCCAACACACTCACACACACAACACCCCCACACACAACCCCCCACACACAACCCAACACACTCACACATACAACCCCACACACACACAACCCCACACAACCCCACACACACACCCCACCCCACACACACAACCCCACACACTCACACAACCCCACACACTCACTCACACAACCTCACACACACACAGAACCCCCCACACACAACCCCCCCACACACAACCCCATAAACAAACACAACGCCACACACATACACAACCCCCAAACACACAAGCCCCCACACACAACCACCCAACACACACAACCCCACACACACACAACCCCACACACAATCACAACCACAAAACCACACACACAACCCCACACACACAACCACACACACAACCAACCACATTCAACCACCCACACCCACAAACCCACACAAAAACCCCACACACACAACCCCACACATCACACACTACACAATCCCACACACACAGCCCCATGCACACAACCCCAAACACACACAACCACACACACTCACCCCACACACACAACCCCACCCACTCACAACCCCAACACACACAACCCCACACCCACACACAAACCCCCCACACACAAACCCCCACACACAACCCCCCACATACAAGCCCCCCACACACAACCTCACAGACACACACACCCCAAACACACAACCCCACACACACAACCCCACCCCACACACACCCCCTCCCCCACACACAAACAACCCCACCCACTCACAACCCCCAACACACACAACCCCACACACAAACCCCCACACACAACCCCCCACATACAAGCCCCCCACACACAACCTCACAGACACACACCCCCACATACACACAACCCCCCCCCACACACAACCCCACAAACTCACAGCCACACACACACAACCCCATAACCACACACACACACCACGCCCACACACACACCGCACCACACACACACAAACCCCCACACACAACCTCACACACACAACCCCCACACACACAACCCCACACACACACAACCACACACACATAAAGACACACAAACACACAACAACACACAACCCCACAATCATACACAAACACACACTCACACACACACAACCCTAAAAACACAACCCCACACACACACACATCCCCCACAAACACACAACCCCCCACACACACACCACCACACACACAACCCCCTATACACAAACCCCCCCACACACATAACCCCCTGCACACAACTCCCCCCACACACACAACCCCCCACACACCACCCCCACCCACACAACCCCCCACACACAAACCCACAAACAACCCCCCACACACAACCCCCCACACACACAACCACACACACAAACCCCACACACAACCCCACACCCACAAACAACCCCACACACTCACACACATCCCCGAACACAACCCCCCACAAACACAACCCCACAAACACACAACCCCACACACACACAACCTCACACGCACACAACCCCACACAAACCCCCCACACACAACCCCCACACACACAACCCCACACACTCACACACAACCCCACACACCCCCTCCCACACACACACCCCACAAACACAACCCCTCACACACACAACCCCACACATACACACACAACCCCACACACACACACAACCCCACACACACACACACAACCCCACACACACACACAAGCCCCCCCACACACACATCTTCCCCCCACACACAACCACATACAGAAACATACACACCCCAACACACAAACCAACACTCACACAACCGCACTCACTCACACCACAACCCCCAAACACACAACTCCCACACACACAACCCCACACACACAACCCCCCACACATATGACCAAGCACACACAACCCCACACACACCCCCACACACAACCACACACACAACCACACACACAAAACCCCACACAGACAACCCCCACACACAACCACACAACCCCCCCACACACAACCCCACACACACAACCCCTCCACACACAACCCCCCACACAAACCCCTCAACTCACAACCCCCACACACACCCCACCACAAACCCCCCACACAAACCCCCCACACACAAGTCCCCCCCACACACACAAACCCCACACACACAACCAGACCCACACACACAACCGTACACACACAACCCCCCACACACACACAACCCCCTAAACACACAACCCCCCACACACACAACCCCACAAACTCAAACCCACACACAACCCCACAACCCCACACACAGAACCCCCCACACACAACCCCATTCACTCACACACAGCCCCACACACTCACACAACCCCACGCACTCACACACAACCCCACACACACACCTAAACCTCCACACACAACCACACAACCCCACATACAACCCCACACACAACCACACACACAACCACACACACCCCAACACACAAACCAACACACTCACACAACCACACTCACTCACATCACAACCCCCAAACACACAACCCCCCACACACACAACCCCACACACATGTGACCCAGCACACACAACCCCACCCCCCAACACACACAACCCCACACACAACCACACACACAAAACCCCTGTTAGAAACGGGATCCTGGCTGGCCAAGACTCACGTCGAGGTCAGTCAGGGATCACCATTCCTAAGGTCAGAGCAAGGGAGTTACACGCCAAGATAACCCCTACTCGCCCTCTAGGTAACGTGGCGCGAGCAGCAAGGCTAAACTTGGAGGCGATATGAGTTAAGTATTTGCGCACGCACCCCAGCAACAACACCCAAGGCCCACCACAAAGGAAACTCCACACAAGGGTATATATAAAAATAGCCTTTGTATTCCAATAAACATACATTAGATAAAACACACACTTTACATTGTGCCAGAGGCACGGGCAGAATTTACAAGGGATATTTACAAGACAGGGCCACCTGGACCACTGTCAGGCATCAGCACTTTTAGAACTTAGAATACAATACTTGTAGGCCTAGAACTTAAACATAGAGCCTAACGGACAGTACCTCCCGACCTGGTTGCAGGGATAATGCGAGTGACCTTCTCAGTAAACTTGAGCGGGCGGCCCAGCGAAGCGGCGCGGCTCAGGGGAGAGCGGTGCTGCTCGAGGCTTGGACGGGCTGCCGGGCACGAGCTGCCGGGGGGAATGAGCGAGGCACATTTCAGCGAGGCCCCAGGGGCCCAAGAGAGATCAGACAAGTCCCAGCAATTTGTCAGGGCAGGCACAATAGAGTCCACTGGTCCTGGGACTCTGGTCAGGGGGCGAGCTCAGTACCACGCCCTTGGAATAGCACTTAGAATATAACAGAAAATCACTGTAGCTCAATACAAGTAACTACTGGTAATCAGGTAAGTACCACCTACGCAATCCTAACCACCCTAGGAACAGGTCACGCAGGGAACCAGGACCTCACTAGCACCACCTGTACTAGCAAGAACAACCAACTAAATATCACCATACATTTAGGGGTATAGACCTGGGGACAAAACACATGATGCATAAACATACATTCAGCGGTGCAGGGAAGGAAAACACATGATGTATCAACAACACATTCAGCGGTGTAAGGAACACATGACGCATCAACATACGTTCAGCGGTGTAAGGAACAAGGCACATGATGCATCAACAACACATTCAGAGGTGCAGAACACAGGGTGCGCAAAACATACTACACATTGTACATTTCCTAGCACCCAAAAGCAATAGGACATAGGTCATAACAGCATCTAAACCTCAGTTAGCGCATAAATCACCTTTAGCGCAGAACTCACAAAGTCCAGGTTGCGCCACTTGCGCCAGAACCTAAACGTAGCAATAGCAAAATCCACATTAGTCACCACCTGTGGCAGTCCCTGTGTCCAAAGTTAGGGCAGGCTGTAATGAGCCAAATGTACACCAGCCTAAACGTGGCAGTTGCCCACAAAGTGCTGGGCAACTGGGTAAGGGTGGGGCAACACGAGGGAGCCTCGCAGGCTCTGAGTAAACAATTGGCCCCTGAGCCTCTCTGGGCTCGTAAACAACAATGGGGTCGCCTGAGCCTCTCTGGGCTCTACACAAACAGGGCAGTGGAGTCCCTCTCAGGGGGACTCGAGGAATAAATATGTCCCAGAGCCTTCCAGGCTCAAACATAAAATGCGGCCGTTTTTGGAGCCTCTCTGGGCTCTGAACCCAACTGTGTTGCCTGTTGGAGTCCCTCTCGGGGGACTCGGCACCAGGATCTGCACCCGGCGTACTGGAGCCTCAACAGGCTCAACAACAGGCAAGGCCCCCATGAGCCTTTCACTAGGGGGGAGGGGCGGGCACAGGCAATGTGCCCCGACGCCCCCTCCCTTCACGGGCACTCACCGGTCTCGGGACGCTGCAGCTCTCATCTCTGGGGCTGCTCCTCGGCTTGGTGCGGCGGGCGGCTCTGCACGAGAGCTCCCGCTCCTCGGGGGCTCTCTCTCCTTCAGGCCAGTCACCACGGTGCTCTCCCTCACTCCAGGGAGCCCCGTGGAAGGTGCCGGTTGCGGGCAAATTCACTCACCGGAGCGCGGGGTGGCCTCCCGTCCGCTTCCGGTTGTCTCACCAAAGCTTGCCTGACTTCCGGGTCGCGCTGCAGCCACTAGCAGCGCGGCGCTTGGGGGAATGGAGGCGGGACTTCCGGGTCGCCGTAGGCAGCGCGGCGGCCCGGCAGGGTTCCTGGGCTGCGGCGGTGATTTCCACACGGGGTGAGCTCCCGATAATTTAAATAAGCGAGGTGGGCTCTAACTATGGCCACGAAAATAGCGGCACGGTCCCTGGTGAGGTGGGCACTCGCCAGGGGCTTTGAAATCGGCAATTACAGCGGGCAAATGCCGGGTGGGCACGGCTTTAAAATAACTATAAAGCGAGGTGGGCACTCGTAACCACACAACGAGTGCAACAGAACTCCACAAATGCCGGGTGGGCACCGGCTGGACAAGTAAAAGCGCTCTCAGCGTGCTGCAGCAGACAGGAAGCGCTCCCAAGCGCTTATTAGGCAATCCAGCGCTCCCAGGCGCTAGAAGGGCAGACAGAAAGGGCTCCACAGCGCTAGAGCAAAGAACAAGCGCTCCCATGCGCTTTATGGCATTCCACAGTCCAGCAAAGTCCTTTAGAAGTCCAGGGGCAGGGCAGGGCCCAGGGAGGCAAGCCTTCCCCCGGGCCCCAGCAGCAGCATGCCCCTGGTCAGATTCAAGTTGGGAACAAGAACATTTTTCTGGGGTCACAGCCCCTCTTTTATACACCTTTTCCCTTTGTCTTTAGGTGCAGGGTGGGGGGAGAACCAGTCGCAGCTGGTTTTGGAGTACCCTTGATGGCTCAACCACCCCTTTCATTCATCAGGCAGGCTAGGGTCATCAGTCGCACCACAGGGGGCGGAGCCAGCATTGTGTGGGGGAAACCCAGCCTCATTCAGGACACAGGCGCAGCCCCTCCCTCACATCAGCATGCTAATCTCTCCATTCAGCACCGGGGCAGACCCACACAGACTTCCTGGAGCCTGGCATCCCAGCCAGCTCCAACCAATCACACGCCAGCACCTTCACAGCACATACACAGTCATGTCTAGAAGTGGCGCTTCCGCACAAGACACATACACACCGCACATACCAAACTTGACCATGCACGCCTCATGCATCAGGAACTACCAGGGACACAGACATTCCCCATGCATTCCTATGGGAGAGCAGGCCAATCTCACACACGCACTCAGGGAGAGCACGCACTTTACACTGCGCCACAGTGTCAAAGTGCGCAAAGACCAGAAATCACTAGGCAAAAAGTTCAGGGGTGAACCTGCCAGAAGGGCCAAGTCCAACACGACCCCCTTCCAGCCAAAACGCAGGGGAGAACAATCACCACCGTGATGGACTTCCCTGCTTGGGGCGATAGAACACGGATGCGGGCCCGCACTGCAGGGACACCCTCCGGTTCTACGCCACGTTGATCCATAAGACAAGCACATACTTAAAAAAAAAACAGGCCCAACTAGGCTACCCCACTGGTACTCCTTAGTTGTCCACGGCTAGGACCAGGCCCTAGGCCACCCAGATACCACTGGTCCCTACCAAACCACAGAGTGGGGGGTGGTAACCCCTGGCCTACATAGCCATTCTCCACTCCCTTTCTCAGTGTAGTTCCAAACTACCACTGATCCTCCAACCTAGGGTCCGCACCCTCAGGCTGACCAGAGGTCACGGGCAAGAATGCCCCACCCTACCTCTACTTCTGAAGCACCCTCCAGAACACAACTCTCCCACCAGTTCGGGACCTTTACTCCCTCAGCAGCAGTGACCACGGTCAGACCAGCACAAGATCGGTGTAGTGAGGCGTTGCACTTTGCGGGTTGCCAGATGCGGCGCAGGCAGCGGCTCGCGGACTGCGTCGAGACGGGGACGGCAAGCGGCATAGGCTGCGCGGCCGAAGGCAGACGCGGCTCAGTGCGGTGCCTACAGGACACCAGGCTGGTCATGACAGAGTCACAGCTCCCTTAACTGGTCTACCACCTGGGATTCGAATTCACTCCTCCTTCAGCAGCAAGGCAACCACTGCATGTCAATCCCCCATACAGCTTACCCGGTTCCTTCTCTTCAGGCAGGAGTTCCTTCAGGACACTACATACAGTTGCCCTTACGTCCAGATCCGGACACACCGGCTACTGGCTCCCCAACCGAGGGACGTACCCCTTTGGTCAGATGCCTGGCGCACCAGGACTTCCTTGAGGGTGACACATAACTAATGTGTCGTGTACAAGTCTGCCTGACACTCAGGACAGAAGTGGCATCACCCTGGTCACTCCTTGGCGACACAACCCTTCTGGTTGGCCCCTGACCCACTGGTTACTCCACTGGGGAACCTATCCCCCTCGCACCCCTACATCTGGACTTCTGCACCCTCCCAACTGGAGCGGTACTGCCAGATAACAGAACTACTAGAGCCCTGCTTACAGGCGCTCCACGTTCTCTCCACACTGGGAGATCTCCCTACAAGGACGCTCCATACGGACATGCTAGGCTCCCTCACCTGGTGTTCCTAAGAAAAAAAACACCCAGACTACGAAGACCAGGCTTGTGCTCCTCTGAGCCACTTCCACCACACTGGGCTGGAAGACCAGAACCTTTCCTTAGGGTCACTCCCCAACAATTAACACAATGACACAGGGGCAGGGGAAACTCCCATGAGCTTCAGGCCCACCCATGAAATCATGTTCACTGATGTTCTACCTTCTTCAAATACTCTGGGAGATCTTCCTCAAATGACCTATTGGTACAGCCTAGGCCCCCGACCTGACGTTCCCTTCAGAAACATTCTAGGCCCTGACACTGGGTTTCGGGCACCTGGAGACATGCAGTCCCACCCACTCCTTCTCCTCTTGAGACTGGACGTGAGCCCCTACACCGAGACCTAGCTAGGCTACACTTAACCTCTTCCACCACACTGGGCTGGAAGACACCTCAGCCACTCCTTTTGGAATCACTCCATCCCCTATGCCTCTCTCCTCCCAAAACATTACCAACTCCAAACATCTGTCTCTAAATAGACCACAGAAATCAAAAGCAGGCTCCACTGTCTGCAGACGTTCTTGGGAAAAGTTTAACACATGGAACTTTGGTATCTGAGCAAAACAAGAGTACACAAGCATTCAGCAAGCTCCCCATCCAGAGAACTCACACACACGTCCAGTGCCACACACCATTCATCCACACACACCCCTCCCCAGACTGGTAAGGCAGTTTCTACCACCCCTGATTTCTCAACCTGACCACACGTGACACAGGTACCATTACTCCAGGGCAGGGACGGGGGACACATGCACTGAACACACTTATGCTGCCACCACTGGATCCCACCCTCATGGTGAATCCAGAAAACACACTGCACTTAGGGGGATGATCTACCCTCCCGAGCTAGGGACACCTAACTCAAAGTGCACAAGAAACACATTTCCACAGAAATTACATTTTTAGCAAACTCCATACAATAATCCCCAAAATGTGATTTATCTAAAATGCAGAGTTTTGTAGTGCGGCCAGTTGCCACTGTGGTACAACGCAAACACAAATCCTTATCCTCACCGCTGCGTCCAATGTTAGAAACGGGATCCTGGCTGGCCAAGACTCACGTCGAGGTCAGTCAGGGATCACCATTCCTAAGGTCAGAGCAAGGGAGTTACACGCCAAGATAACCCCTACTCGCCCTCTAGGTAACGTGGCGCGAGCAGCAAGGCTAAACTTGGAGGCAATATGAGTTAAGTATTTGCGCACGCACCCCAGCAACAACACCCAAGGCCCACCACAAAGGAAACTCCACACAAGGGTATATATAAAAATAGCCTTTGTATTCCAATAAACATACATTAGATAAAACACACACTTTACAATGTGCAAGAGGCACGGGCAGAATTTACAAGGGATTTTTACAAGACAGGGCCACCTGGACCACTGTCAGGCATCAGCACTTTTAGAACTTAGAATACAATACTTGTAGGCCTAGAACTTAAACATAGAGCCTAACGGACAGTACCCACCGACCTGGTTGCAGGGATAATGCGAGTGACCTTCTCAGTAAACTTGAGCGGGCGGCCCAGCGAAGCGGCGCGGCTCAGGGGAGAGCGGTGCTGCTCGAGGCTTGGACGGGCTGCCGGGCACGAGCTGCCGGGGGGAATGAGCGAGGCACATTTCAGCGAGGCCCCAGGGGCCCAAGAGAGATCAGACAAGTCCCAGCAATTTGTCAGGGCAGGCACAATAGAGTCCACTGGTCCTGGGACTCTGGTCAGGGGGCGAGCTCAGTACCACGCCCTTGGAATAGCACTTAGAATATAACAGAAAATCACTGTAGCTCAATACAAGTAACTACTGGTAATCAGGTAAGTACCACCTACGCAATCCTAACCACCCTAGGAACAGGTCACGCAGGGAACCAGGACCTCACTAGCACCACCTGTACTAGCAAGAACAACCAACTAAATATCACCATATATTTAGGGGTATAGACCTGGGGACAAAACACATGATGCATAAACATACATTCAGCGGTGCAGGGAAGGAAAACACATGATGTATCAACAACACATTCAGCGGTGTAAGGAACACATGACGCATCAACATACGTTCAGCGGTGTAAGGAACAAGGCACATGATGCATCAACAACACATTCAGAGGTGCAGAACACAGGGTGCGCAAAACATACTACACATTGTACATTTCCTAGCACCCAAAAGCAATAGGACATAGGTCATAACAGCATCTAAACCTCAGTTAGCGCATAAATCACCTTTAGCGCAGAACTCACAAAGTCCAGGTTGCGCCACTTGCGCCAGAACCTAAACGTAGCAATAGCAAAATCCACATTAGTCACCACCTGTGGCAGTCCCTGTGTCCAAAGTTAGGGCAGGCTGTAATGAGCCAAATGTACACCAGCCTAAACGTGGCAGTTACCCACAAAGTGCTGGGCAACTGGGTAAGGGTGGGGCAACACGAGAGAGCCTCGCAGGCTCTGAGTAAACAATTGGCCCCTGAGCCTCTCTGGGCTCGTAAACAACAATGGGGTCGCCTGAGCCTCTCTGGGCTCTACACAAACAGGGCAGTGGAGTCCCTCTCAGGGGGACTCGAGGAATAAATATGTCCCAGAGCCTTCCAGGCTCAAACATAAAATGCGGCCGTTTTTGGAGCCTCTCTGGGCTCTGAACCCAACTGTGTTGCCTGTTGGAGTCCCTCTCGGGGGACTCGGCACCAGGATCTGCACCCGGCGTACTGGAGCCTCAACAGGCTCAACAACAGGCAAGGCCCCCATGAGCCTTTCTCTAGGGGGGAGGGGCGGGCACCGGCAATGTGCCCCGACGCCCCCTCCCTTCACGGGCACTCACCGGTCTCGGGACGCTGCAGCTCTCATCTCTGGGGCTGCTCCTCGGCTTGGTGCGGCGGGCGGCTCTGCACGAGAGCTCCCGCTCCTCGGGGGCTCTCTCTCCTTCAGGCCAGTCACCACGGTGCTCTCCCTCACTCCAGGGAGCCCCGTGGAAGGTGCCGGTTGCGGGCAAATTCACTCACCGGAGCGCGGGGTGGCCTCCCGTCCGCTTCCGGTTGTCTCACCAAAGCTTGCCTGACTTCCGGGTCGCGCTGCAGCCACTAGCAGCGCGGCGCTTGGGGGAATGGAGGCGGGGCTTCCGGGTCGCCGTAGGCAGCGCGGCGGCCCGGCAGGGTTCCTGGGCTGCGGCGGTGATTTCCACACGGGGTGAGCTCCCGATAATTTAAATAAGCGAGGTGGGCTCTAACTATGGCCACGAAAATAGCGGCACGGTCCCTGGTGAGGTGGGCACTCGCCAGGGGCTTTGAAATCGGCAATTACAGCGGGCAAATGCCGGGTGGGCACCGGCTTTAAAATAACTATAAAGCGAGGTGGGCACTCGTAACCACACAACGAGTACAACAGAACTCCACAAATGCCGGGTGGGCACCGGCTGGACAAGTAAAAACGCTCTCAGCGTGCTGCAGCAGACAGGAAGCGCTCCCAAGCGCTTATTAGGCAATCCAGCGCTCCCAGGCGCTAGAAGGGCAGACAGAAAGGGCTCCACAGCGCTAGAGCAAAGAACAAGCGCTCCCATGCGCTTTATGGCATTCCACAGTCCAGCAAAGTCCTTTAGAAGTCCAGGGGCAGGGCAGGGCCCAGGGAGGCAAGCCTTCCCCCGGGCCCCAGCAGCAGCATGCCCCTGGTCAGATTCAAGTTGGGAACAAGAACATTTTTCTGGGGTCACAGCCCCTCTTTTATACACCTTTTCCCTTTGTCTTTAGGTGCAGGGTGGGGGGAGAACCAGTCGCAGCTGGTTTTGGAGTACCCTTGATGGCTCAACCACCCCTTTCATTCATCAGGCAGGCTAGGGTCATCAGTCGCACCACAGGGGGCGGAGCCAGCATTGTGTGGGGGAAACCCAGCCTCATTCAGGACACAGGCGCAGCCCCTCCCTCACATCAGCATGCTAATCTCTCCATTCAGCACCGGGGCAGACCCACACAGACTTCCTGGAGCCTGGCATCCCAGCCAGCTCCAGCCAATCACACGCCAGCACCTTCACAGCACATACACAGTCATGTCTAGAAGTGGCGCTTCCGCACAAGACACATACACACCGCACATACCAAACTTGACCATGCACGCCTCACGCATCAGGAACTACCAGGGACACAGACATTCCCCATGCATTCCTATGGGAGAGCAGGCCAATCTCACACACGCACTCAGGGAGAGCACGCACTTTACACTGCGCCACAGTGTCAAAGTGCGCAAAGACCAAAAATCACTAGGCAAAAAGTTCAGGGGTGAACCTGCCAGAAGGGCCAAGTCCAACAACCCCCCACACACAACCCCCACACACAACCCCACACACAACCACACAACCCCCCACACACAACCCCACACACACAACCCCTCCACACACAACCCCCCCCACACAACCCCCCAACTCACAACCCCCACACACACACCACCACACACATCCCCACACCGCCACACACAAACCCCCCACACAAACCCCCCACACACAAGTCCCCCCCACACACAAACCCCACACACACAACCAGACCCACACACACAACCCCACACACACACAACCCCCTAAACACACAACCCCCACTACACACACAACCACAAACTCAAACCCACACACAACCCCACAACCCCACACACAGAACCCCCCACACACAACCCCACTCACTCACACACAGCCCCACACACTCACACAACCCCACGCACTCACACACACAACCCCACACACACAACCCCACACAAACACCTAAACCCCCACACACAACCACACAACCCCACATACAACGCCACACACAACCACACACACAACCACACACACACCCCAACACACAAACCCACACACTCACACAACCCCACGCACTCACACACACAACCCCCCACACACACAACCCCCCATACACACAACCCCACACACACAACCCCACACAAACAGCCGCATACACAAACACAATCCCACACCCCCCCCCACACACACAACCCCCCACACACAACCCCCCCACACACAAGTCCCCCCACACACAACCCTGCACAGACACAAACCCCACACATACAACCCAAAACATACAAGCCCACCCACACACACAACCCCTTACACACACAACCCCCCACACACACACACAACACCACACCCACACACACAAGCCCCAACACACAACCACACACACACAACCACACACTCATAACCTCACACAACCACATACAAACACACAAAAACACACAACCACACAACCCAACAACCACACACAAACACAACAAAACTCACACCCACACACAACCTATACACACAACCACACATGCCACACAACCTCACACACACAACCCCACACACAACCACACACACACAACCCCCCACACACACCCCCCCCACACACCCTCCCACATACACACAACCCCCCACAAACACACACAACCCCTCTACACACACAACCCCCCACTTACAAGGCCCCCTCACACACATTCCCCCACACACAAACCCCCCTACACACAACCTTACACACACAACTCCTCCAAACACACAACCCCCACACACAACCCCACACTCACACAACCCCCCACACACATGCCCCCCCCACACACACACACACAACCCCACACACAAACCCCACACACACAACCCCTGGCACAAAACCCCCCACACACAACCCCACACTCACACACAGCCCTACACACACACACACAACCCCCCACACAACCTACACTCACACACACAACCCCCCACACACAACCCCACACACTCACCAACCCACACACACAACCCCACTCTCACACAACCCCACACACTCACACACAACCCCACACTCACAACCCCTCCCCACACACAAAACCCCCACACACAACTCCACACAAAACCACACACACAACCCCCCCACTACACACACAACCGCACACACATACACTCACTGAACCACACACACACAACCCCCCACACACAACCACACACACAACCCCCACACATAACCCTCCCACACACACATCCCCCCACACACACAACCCCCCACACACAAACACACAACCAACCACACCACACAACCCAATACACACAACCCCACACATACACCCCCCACATACAACACCCCACACACAATCCCCCCACACACACAACCCCCACACACACAACCCCATACACACACTACCCCCACACAGACACAACCCCCCACACACAACACCCTCCACACACACAACACCCTCCACACACACACACAACTCCATACACACAACCCCCCCCACACAACCCCACGCACATACCCAACCCCACACACACAACCCCCCACACACAAGCCCCCCACACACCCCAAACACAACCCTACACACACAACCCCACACACACAACCCCACAACCACACACAAACACACAACCACACACACATGCCCACACACAAACCCCACACACACACACCCTCACACACAACCCCCCCACACACAACCCCACACTCACACACAGCCCTACACACACACACAACCCCCCCACACCACCTACACTCACACACACAACCCCACACACACACAACCCCACACACTCACCAACCCACACACACAACCCCACACTCACACAACCCCACACACTCACACACACAACCCCACACTCACAACCCCTCCCCACACACACAACCCCCACACACAACCACACAACTCCACACAAAACCACACACACAACCCCCCACCAGACACACACAACCGCACACACATACACTCACTCAACCACACACACACAACCCCCCACACACAACCACACACACAACCCCCACAAATAACCCTCCCCACACATCCCCCCACACACATCCCCCACACACACAACCCCACACACCTACACACAAACACACAACCAACCACATCACACAACCCCATACACACAACCCCACACACACACACCCCACACACAAACCCCACACACAATCCCCCCACACACACAACCCCTATACACACAACCCCCCACACACACACAACCCCCACACAGACACAACCCCCCACACAAAAGCTCCCACACAAACAACACCCCCCACACACACACAACTCCATACACACAACCCCACACACACAACCCCATGCACATACCCAACCCCACACACACAACCCCCCACACACAACCCCCACACACCCCAAACACAACCCTACAAACAACCCCACACACACAACCCCACAACCACACACAAACACAACCACACACACATGCCCACACACACAACCCTACACACACAACCCCACACCACACTGCCCCAATCAACCCCAAACACACACACCACACACATACAACCCCCTACACACACAACCCTCCCACAAACATAACCCCCCACACAAACCCCCACATACAACCCCTGACACACACACAACCCCACACACAACCCCCACACACAAACCCCCACACACACTTAACCTCCCCACACACACACAACCCCCCACTCACACACAACCCACCACACACACAACTCTACATACACAACCCCACAACCAAAAACAACCCCCCCACACACACAACCCCCAACACTCATGCAACCCCCACACACACACAACCCCCCCACACACAACCCCACACAGACACAGCCCCACACACACACAACCTACACACACAACTAACCCCCCCCCCCCCCACACAACCCCCCCCACACAACCCCCCCACACACCCTCCCACATACACACAATCCCCCACAAACACACACAACCCCTCTACACACACAACACCCCACTTACAAGCCCCCCCCACACACACAACCTCTCCACACACAAACCTCACACACACAACCTTACACACACAACCCCTCCAAACACACAACCCCCACACACACAACCCCCCACACACATGCCCCCACACACAACCCCACACACAAATCCCCCACACACACAACCCCCCACACACACAACCCCACACTCACACACAACCCTACACACCCCCCCACACACAACCTACACTCACATACACAACCCCCACACACACAACCCCACACACTCACCAACCCACACACACAACCCCACTCACACACAACCCCACACACTCACACACAACCCCACACTCACAACCCCTCCCCACACACACAACCCCCACACACAACCACACAACTCCACACACAACCACATACACACCCCCACCACACACACACAACCGCACACACATACACTCACTCAACCACACACATACAACCCCTACACATAACCCCCCACACACACATCCCCCCACACACACAACCCCACACACCCACACACAAACACACAACCACACACAATCACATAACCCCACAACCACACACAAACACACAACCAACCACACCACACAACCCCATACACACAACCCCACACGCACACAACCCCCACACACAACACCACACACACAACCCCCACACACACAACCCCATACACACACAACCCCCACACAGACGCAACCCCCCGCACACAAGCCCCCACACGCACAACACCCCTACACACAAACTCCATACACACAACCCCACATACACAACCCCACGCACATACCCAACCCCCCACACACAACACCCCCACACACAACCCCCCACACACACTCACACACAACCCTACACACAACCCCACAAACACACAACCACACACACATGCCCACACACACAACCCTACACACACAACCCCACACACCACACTGCCCCCCAACCAACCCCACACACACACACCACACACATACAACCCCCTACACACACAACCCTCCCACAAACATAACCCCCCACACAAACCCCCACATACAACCCCTGACACACACAACCCCACACACAAACCCCCACACACACTTAACCTCCCCCCACACACACAACCCCCCACTCACACACAACCCACCACACACACAACCCCCCCACACACACAACTCTACATACACAACCCCACAACCAAAAACAACCCCCCACACACACACAACCCCCAACACTCATGCAACCCCCACACACACACAACCCCCCCACACACAACCCCACACAGACACAGCCCCACACACACACAACCCTACACACACAACTAACCCCCCACACACAACCCCCCACACAAACCCCCCCCACACAACCCCCTCACACACCATCCCACATACACACAATCCCCCACAAACACACACAACCCCTCTACACACACAACACCCCACTTACAAGGCCCCCCACACACACACAACCTCTCCACACACAAACCTCACACACACAACCTTACACACACAACCCCTCCAAACACACAACCCCCACACACACAACCCCCCACATACATGCCCCCCACAAACACAACCCCACACACAAATCCCACACACACAACCCCTCACACACAACCCCCCCACACACACAACCCCACACTCACACACAACCCTACACACACACACACCCCACACACAACCTACACTCACATACACAACCCCCACACACACAACCCCACACACTCACCAACCCACACACACAACCCCACACTCACACAACCCCACACACTCACACACAACCCCACACTCACAACCCCTCCCCACACACAACCCCCACACACAACCGAACAACTCCACACACAACCACATACACAACCCCCACCACACACACACAACCGCACACACATACACTCACTCAACCTCACACATACAACCCCCACACATAACCCCCCCACACACACATCCCCCCACACACACAACCCCACACACCCACACACAAACACACAACCACACACAATCACATAACCCCACAACCACACACAAACACACAACCAACCACACCACACAACCCCATACACACAACCCCACACGCACACAATCCCCACACACAACACCCCACACACAACCCTCCCACACACACAACCCCCCCACACACAACCCCATACACACACAACCCCCACACAGACGCAACCCCCCACACACAAGCCCCCACACACACAACACCCCTACACACAAACTCCATACACACAACCCCACATACACAACCCCACGCACATACCCAACCCCCCACACACAACCCCCCACACACACTCACACACAACCCTACACACCACCCCACAAACACACAACCACACACACATGCCCACACACACAACCCTACACACAACCCCACACACCACACTGCCCCCCAACCAACCCCACACACACACATACCACACACATACAACCCCTTACACACACAACCCTCCCACAAACACAACCCCCACACAAACTTCCACATACAACCCCTGACACACACACAACCCCACACACAACCCCCCACACACAAACCCACACACACACACAACCTCCCCCACACACACAACCCCCCACCCACACAGAACCCATCACACACACAACCCCCACAAACACAACTCCACATACACAACCCTACAACCAAAAACAACCCCACACACTCACACACAACCCCCAACACACATGCAACCCCCCACACACACAATCCCCCACACACAACCCCACACACACACAACCCCCCCCACACACACAACCCTACACACACAACCCCCCACACATAACCCACACACACACAACCCCCCCACACATGCACAACCACACACACTACCACACAACCCCACACACACACCCCACACACAACCCCCTCCACACACACACCCACACCCACACACACAACCCCCCACACACAACCCCACACACACAACCCCACTCACTCACACAACCCCATGTGCACACACAAACACACACACAACCCCCTACACACACCCCAAAAAAACCAAACACCTACAAAACCCCACACACAACCCCACACAAACACGCAACCTCCCCACACACAACCCCCACACACCCCAACACACAACCCCACACACTCACACACACAACCTCACACACAAAACCCCCCACACTCTCAAACCCAAACACACACAACCCCATACACAAACACAACCCCCCCACACACGACCCCACACACAACCACACACACACAACCCCCCCACACACGCACCCACACACATACAAACCCACACACAACCAGAACCACACACACAACCCCCCACACACAACACACCCCACACACCACACAACCACACACACACAACCCCACAAACACACAAACCCCACAAACACACAACCCCACACACACAACCAACCCCCCCACACACTCACAAACCCCCCCACAACCGGAACCCCACACAACCCCAGACACAACCCCCACACACAACCACACAACACCCCCCCACACACAACCCCACACACAAAACCCCCACACAAAACCCCACACACACCCCCCACACACAACCCCACAAACACACACCCCCCCCACAAACACACAACCCCACACACACAACCAACCCCCCCCACACACACACAACCCCCCCCCACAACCAGAACCCCACACAACCCCAGACACAACCCCCCATAAACAACCCCACACACACAACCCCACACACAAAACCCCACACACCACACACACACACCCCCCACACACAACCCCACAAACACTCAACCCCCCACAAACACACAACCACACACAAAACCAACCCCCACACACACACACAACCCCCCACACACAAGCCCTCCAAACACAACCCCACACACAAACAAACCCCCCACACACAACCCCACACACAACCCTACAAATACAACCCCACCCACATACACACAACCCCACATACAACCCCCCCACACACAACCCCACAAACTCACACCTACACACACACAACTCCATTACCACACACAAAACCCCACACATACACACACAGCCCCCCACACACAACCCCACACACACACATAACCCCCCCCACACACACAACCCCACACACATACCACCACCCACATAACCCCTCACAACCAAACACAAATACACAACCACACCCACAACCACACATCCACACACACCCCCACACAACCCTACACACAACCCCACACACAACCCCCCCACACACAACCCCACACACACACCACCCCCTACATATACAAACCTCCCACTCACACAACCACCCCACACACACACACAAACCCCCCCCACACACAACCCCCCACACATACACACCCCGCAACACACAAGCCCCCCACACACACAAACCCCACACACACAACCTGTTGGACTTGGCCCTTAGGGCTGGTTCCCCCCTAATCTTTTTGCTTTTATTTGTGACCCTGTGTTAGCGATTTTTGGGTTTCTGCGCACTTTTCCCGGGGTCCCAGAGTGAAAGTGCGTGCGTGCGTGTAGTATTGCTGGCCTGCCCTCCCATAGGAATGCTTGGGGAATGTGTGTGTCCCTGGTAGTTCCTGATGCGTGGGGAGTGCAGGCTCGAATTTAGTATGTGTAAACTCGAGAGAGTGAATGCTGCGAGATGGTGTATGTGGCATGTATGTGTCTAGAAGGGAAGCGCTACTTCTGGACATTGAGATATGTGTGCAGTGAGGGTGCTGGAGCGTGATTGGCTGGAGCTGGCTGGCATGCCAGGCTCCAGGAAGTCTGGATGGGTCTGCCCGGTGGTGAGTGGGAGATTAGCATGAGTGATGTGTGGGAGGAGTGTACCTGTGTCCTGGATGGGCTGGGTTTTCACCACACAATGCTGGCTCCGCCCCCCTGTGGTGTGTCTAATGACCCTAGCCTCCCCAGTGAAAGAAATGGGTGGTTGGGTCATCAAGAGTGCTCCAGAACCAGCTGCGACTGGTTTCTCCCCCACCACTGTTAAAACTTAGGCTGCAGCATCAACATTATCGGCGCCATCTTGCCCCCTTTTCGAGCCCATTCGTGTGCGTAAGCGGCAGCCATTTTGAGTACCATGGCCTCTCTGCCCATCGCTGATAGCCAGCGCATCTCTCTCTCTCCTGACCTCGCAAAGCATCCCCCGCACGCTGACAGCCCCCGCTCTCACATGCCTTGGGTCATAAACCCCTCGTCAGCGCAGCTCTGCCTCGGAACCCCATCCTGTTCCCAGCGAGACACCTCCCTCCATTCCTTTCATGGTCCCGGATCCTTTGATAACACCCCCTTTTTCCTGTGAGCCCGTTTGTCCTACTCGTTCCCAGGCCGCCACCTGGCCCTGCGGATACTGTTTATTGCCCCCCCCCCCTGTACAGTAGGAAGCTTCCCCCATCAAAGGATCCACGAGTTGATCAAAGCCCCCACCCCATGAGATCCGATCAACCACATACATTTCGTGAATCGGCGGAATGTCCAGCTGCGCGATAATCATCACCTGTTGTGACCGGGGTGGGGACTTCAACTGTAAATGTGTGTGGGAACGGGCCTGAAGCGGGGATTCCAAGGATGTCTTTCCGTACATCAAAGTAGTGACAGAGATGTGTTTTACATAATAAAACAATAAACTTGTGTATAAGAGGCCAGGCCTCAGAGATGCGGTTAGAGCACCTCGAGAAGATACCCTGTTGTCTGATTTGATGTGTTCTGCTCCGTCGGAATAAAACTTCTGTTTCCTGCCTTCCAGTCTCCAGCGCCTGCCTCTTTGTTTGATAACTTGAGTGGGTACAGAGGCGGTTAACGCCGGGCAACTCTGAAAAAGGTCATCAGCCCTACCTTTTTCCACAATTGGCGTCCCAAACGTGGGGCCCATCAGCGACTCGTGGATCCAGTGGGAGAGGTCCCGACGACAGAGTGAACGACTGCAACGATCGGGAGAGCTCCTGTCCGATAGACCCTCGTCTGACAGCCGATCATCCGAACTTCACTGGTTCCGAACAGACCTCTCTCGAGTGATCTACGGTCCTGACTGGGAACCATCAGGAGTGCCGCGAGGATCACGAAGAATAGAGGACGATCGGGCGCTGGATTCGGAAGACAAGAAACTGTCCATGCGGTCCGGGTAAGGTCGTGTAAACACGACAAATTGCGAAATGATTGTTTGATTGTTTGGAAAATATTAGTATTACTCTTTTGTTGATTTGTTTGGAGATTCACTGTCTGCAAACGGAGAAACAACAGGCTCTCTCTCTTTGCAAGCAGTGAAGGATAGGTAACGCAGACTTTTGTCCCCATTGTAATCCGTCGTGCCTATCTTTTCTCCCCCACTGATTGATTGTTTGACCCGAACTGTTGTTCGCGGATTGTTTTCTGGAGATTCTCTGTCTGCAAACAGGAAAGAACAGGTTCTCTCTTTGCAGGTAGTGAAAGGGTAGGTAACGCAGACTTTTGTCCCCGTTGTAACCCGTCGTGCCTACTTATTCTCCCCACTGATTGTTTGATTGACCGAACATTGACTGTTCGATATTGGTTCTTTTGAGGTATTCACCGCCTGCAAACAACGAAGAATAGAAATATTCTGTCTAGTCTTTGCACGCAGTGATAAGATAGGTAGTGTAGACTTTTGTCCTTATTGTAATCCGTCATGCCTGTCTTCTCCCCACTGATTGGTAGCCTGTTTAGCCCGGACCGCTTATTAGAGATGAACCATCCGACTCCACTGGAAGGCACCCCTAATAAGGACATGTTCATGAAGCATGGATTGACCGCTATAGCGTATAGCAAGCTGTGGCATAAATATACGAAAAAGGATCGAGAAAGTCAGTGGCCACTGATAGGGTCCTTTGATGAGGATAAAATAAGCGCGCTAGAAACAGCCCTTGGGAAACACAAGACAACGCCCACTATGCTTGATAGTCTTGGCATGTGGCGCAAAGAAACCGAACAGCGTAAAAAGAGAAATGAGAGTAGGTTGGGAAAAGAGCTGCGAAAGGCAGCCCACCTAGCTGCTAAGAAACTAGAAGAAGAGATTAAGGAAAGAGAGGAAGCCAAACAGAAGCCAGAGGCAGAAACATCAAACCAGTGTCCGGTTAGAACGCCCTCTACGCTCTATCCTGAATTGCCCTTGAAACAACGGGTCAACGATGATCTTTTGTTAGGCCCTCCGATCATCTACATGTCCCCTCCATATGCCCCTTCCCAACCCTTAGCACAGTCCCCGCTACCCCCAAGCACAAACGAGAGTAGCACCAAAGCTTCGGCCCCCATGGCCTCTGTGCCGGCCGAACTCCTTGTATTAGATACAACACAAGCGACAGCGTTAGGTGACCCTGAGACCCGAAAGACTGATTCCGCAAGAACAAGCAGATTAAGCAAGGAAGAGCGAGCAGGGATTGACAAGATAGTGAGGACGTTGGTAGAAAGAAAGGAAAGTGAAGAGTACATCACGGATATGTTCAACTCGTATGCAGGGAGTCACAGACGACATTTTACCGTACGACTGTGTTATCATGTCTTGAACGCATACAAGGACCGATATCGAGACAAAGGTCCCGAGAGCCTAACGACTCTGTACAGGAAGGTCAATATCGGGGATGAGGGCGAGTGTGATGTGACGGACCTCCTTGCGCGTACGCTTGAGGTTTTCCGCCACCTCACTGAACAGGAATCGGAAGCTAAACCCACGACACCCGTAGCAACCGAACCACAAACTGAGCGAGCTAACGCCATGATGCCAATAAGAGAGGCTGCCCCTTACTGGGTTCCTCCACGAGGTGAAGGAACTCACGATGACGTCAACCACAAAGACGCAAGAGGGAGGGTAGTGTACAACTGGGTCTACCAACCATGGGATCGGCAAGATATTCTGACGTTCCGGAAATCTCTGCCTGATTTACTTAAAAACCCCACTGCCTTCTATACCGAACTAGGTACAGCCCTAGGTTCAACAATCATGACCCTGGCTGACATCGACTTGTTTTTCGGGTTATGTCTACCAGCTGATGTGTGGAAGCAAATCCGGAAAGTCGACCACCTTGAGCTGTTTGGACATACCTGGTCACAACTCGATGGCATAGATAGACAACGGGAACCTGGACAGAAACCTTTGAAATCCATTTTAGACCTCCCAGATAAAATCGTACAGAAATTGAAAACCCTGATTCCAGAAAAGAAAGTGGACTGGTCGATAGTAACGGCTTGTCGTCAGAAACCCCAGGAGGATGTATCGGACTACTTCTCCCGGTTTGAAACGGTGTTCTCCGATTACAGCGGCCAGGACATGACCACTGCAACCGGACACCATCTGTTTGTCCAGAATTATGTTAAGGGTTTGTCACCGGAGGTCTCCCAGAAGCTGCAGGCCAGCGAGAGTAGTTGGGCAGCCTCCAAACCTGCTGCTATCCTTCAGATGGCCCAATATTACGAACACCAGAAAAACGAAAACGATAGAGCAACAGAGAAAAAGAAGAAAGACTTGAAAGAGAGGGTGATGATTGCACAACTGCAAGGGGTGACTATAGGACGAGACCAATACAAAGGAAACTATCAGACGAATGTCCCTAAGGCCGCACCTCGACTCCCCACATTGGACGTACAGACATTAGAGAGGACCAGTGTGCTTTCTGTAAAGGATCCGGCCATTGGAAATCCCAGTGCCCGGTTCTTTTGGAAATAATCAGAAATAGGGACCCCAAGGACGTAGCAGGTGGACCGAGAAATAGAGGACAGCAACGAGGGCCCGCAAATGACACGACTAACGATAGATCAAGCAGACCAAATACATTTGACCGACCCAGACAGAACCAGTACCAGCAATCTGACTACGACGATGCCCACGACTTCGCATAGGACTGCCAAGGGCAAGGGAGGGATCCAGTCAAGCTCTATGTTGACCAGCAAGGCCCTTATGTCACTGCTAAGGTCCTGGGTACAAAGTCTCCATTTCTGGTAGACACTGGCGCAACACGTAGTGCGTTATCTAAACGACTGATTCCAAGGGCACCCTTGTCTGGCTCACTTATAACATCAACAGGTTTCGATGGAATGCCCTCCACTAACCCTTTGTCCGCTCCGATCCTCTTCGACTTAGAAAACAACACCACTGACACAACGTTTCTGCTTTCCTCC
Source organism: Lissotriton vulgaris (assembly GCF_964263255.1). Lineage (NCBI taxonomy): Eukaryota > Metazoa > Chordata > Amphibia > Caudata > Salamandridae > Lissotriton > Lissotriton vulgaris. Next base: position 142,599 of record NW_028246705.1, read on the forward strand.
AATAGTCCTGACGCCATTATGGGACTTGACTTACTGAAACACTTCCGATCGACCATTAGATGTTCCCAAGACGGAGTTCGAGTTTTCCTGTACGACAACCCCGTTCTGCTTAGACATTGCCCTTCCCGATGCATGTTTTCCATCACTGACGCTGACACGTCCCTGCTTGACACTCTGCCTCCGTATCTGTGGGCCAAGACAGATTCGGACGTAGGGCGCATGATGATTGACCCAGTGCACATTACTGTCCGACCGGACGCGATACTCCCCAAACTTCCACAATATCGGATATCGCCCGAGGGCGAGAAGGCATTGGTAAAGATTATTCAGTCACTGATAGACGCAGGAGTGGTAAAGGAAGTGGTTAGCAACGTTTGCAACAGCCCTATCTTGCCCTTCATCAAGAAGCAAGGAGAGGGAGATGAGAAAGCATACCGCTTCATCATTGACCTTCGAGAGATCAACAAAGTGGTTGTACCCCAGTACCCCGTGGTCTCAGACATCACCACTATCCTGACTTTGATTCCTTCTACTGCCACCACCTTCACTGTCATTGACCTCAAAAATGCATTTTTCTCTATCCCCATCCACCCAGACAGCCGATATCTCTTCGGCTTCACCCTAAAAGCCCGCTCATATAGGTTCTGCCGAGCACCCCAAGGCTACACGGAAAGCCCCAGCATCTACAGCCAGGCCCTCAAGAGACAGCTGGATCAAGTCCAGTTACCCGATGGAGTGGTGTTAGTACAATACGTCGATGACATCCTTTTGGCAGCTGACACCACTCCACTAGCAGTCACAGCCACCATTCAACTCCTGCACTTCCTTGCGGAAAATGGCCACAAGGTCTCCAAAAAGAAGTTGCAATTCTGCCAACCCCAGGTCACTTACTTAGGCCACCTTCTGTCCAAAGACGGAAGGAAACTTACTCCCGACCGGATCCAAACCATTCTTGAAACCCCTGTCCCTAAGACCCAGAAACAGGTTCGCTGCCGACTAGGCCTCACCTCCTTCTGCCGACAGTGGTTGCCAAACTTCAGCCTCATTGTAAAACCGCTGCTTTCTCTGCTAGCCAAAGATGTCCCTTTCCCCCTCCCTTGGACCACTGAATGCCAATCCTCATTCACGGAATTACGAGATGCCCTTTGTTCGGCCCCTGTCCTAGGTACCCCCGATTGCACAAAGCCCTTCTCCCTCTACACTCACGAAAGGGAGGGGTGCGCTTTATCTGTCCTGACCCAGTCCATTGGCCCAAAGCAACGACCGTGCGCTTACTTCTCTGCCACTCTTGACCCTGTAGCCAGAGCCTTACCTGCCTGCCTTCGAGCTGTAGCTGCCGCTGCTATCTCTATCCGACAGAGTGAGGGGATTGTGCTCTCGAATTCCCTCACGGTACTAGTACCCCATGCAGTTGACACCCTCCTGAACCAGACCAAGACACAACACCTGACGAGTGCACGACTGACTGGATACGAACTGACTCTGCTTGCACCCCATATCACCCTGAAAAGATGCACCACCCTGAACCCAGCAACTCTGTTACCCCTACCAGAGAATGATCCCGATGTGCCCCCTGTACATGACTGTGTGACCCTCACGGACGAACAGACTAGAAGTAGGGTTGACCTCAGAGACACAGCTTTTCCTGACCCAGACGGAGAGCTGTGGGTGGACGGCTCTTGCATCAAACTCCCCGATGGCACCACTTCAGCTGCCTATGCAGTCACCACGGCTCGAACTGTAGTCGAGACAGCCCGCATCACGCAACGATCTGCTCAGGCAGCGGAACTGATTGCCCTGACACAAGCCTGCATCCTAGCAGCAGGAACGACAGCGAACATTTACACCGACAGCCAGTACGCCTTCGGGGTGGTTCACCATTTTGGGCTCCTTTGGAAGGAAAGGGGATTCTTGACCTCACATGGCACTCCCATCCTACATGGAGATCTAGTCTCCGCCTTGATCGAAGCTGTCCTTCTCCCCAAAAGACTTGCGGTCATCAAATGCCAGGCACACAAGAAGGTGACAGACATTATTGGACAGGGAAATGCACTAGCCGACCTCACTGCTCGAACGACAGCTGAAAATAGGACAACAACACGTATGTACGTGACCAGGTCACAAGCAGAAAATTGGACCGACGCTAGGGACACTATTAGAGACATTCAAATGGCTAGCTCACAACACGAATTGACTGAATGGGCACGGGTGGGATTGAAAGACGACGAAGGCTGCTGGCGGACAAAGGACACAAACAAATGATTGCTACCTGACTCATACCTGATTCCCATACTGACTATGGCGCACTCCCCTGCTCACATAGGATCAGCCCCCATGATTGAACTTGTCTCCAGAGTTTGGCACAATGATAAAATCACAGACTCCGCCAAACGTCTGGTCCAACAATGCTTGATATGCCTGCAACATAACCCCGGGAAAGGAACTGTGGTACCCCGGGGAGGGTTTGGGGTCCCAAATCACCCATTTGAAGTCCTGCAGATGGACTACATCCAACTAGACAGATGCCAAGGCTTGAAATACGTACTTGTTGTGGTATGTGCATTTAGCAAGTGGGTGGAGGCATACCCAACCGGTGACAACACTGCTATGGCCACTGCAAAAGTACTGTTAAAAGAATTCTTCCCTCGCTACGGCCTTTGTCGAATTTTATGGAGCGACAACGGCCCCCACTTCATAGCCGATCTTACAGGGCCTGGGTATCAAGCAAAGGTTCCACGCAGTCTTCCACCCCCAGTCTGCTGGACTCGTCGAGCGGCACAATGCCACTCTAAAGCTAAAACTGGCCAAGATAGTGGCTACCACAGGACTGAAATGGCCAGACGCTCTCCCACTGGCATTGCTATCGATGCGCTCCACCCCCACCAACCACCGCTTGACACCTTACGAGGTCGTTTTCGGCCGACCCATGAGCGTCTGGTCTGCACCAAAACCGACTTCCATTCATGACGTCCCGGACGTCCTAATGTCTGATTATTTATATAAGTTGACTGAAACTCTGTCTGTCATTCATCAGCAGGTGCAGCAGGCCATCCCCGATGCTTCCAGGGGTCCGGGCCACAACATCCAACCGGGGGACTATGTGCTAGTCCGAAATTTTCAACGGGCGAAGAGTTTGGAACCCCGGTGGACGGGCCCCTGGCAAGTACTGATCACCACCCGGACGGCTCTTCGAGTGGAGGGGAAACGGCACTGGCTGCACGCGCACCACTGCAAGAAGGTCTCCTTGACCCTGGCCACAACAGAAAACATCGACAACCAGGAAGAGCTCCTGAACAAAGACCGACCATCACTGAACTGCTATCCCGATACCGAGGCACTTGAACTTGCAAAATTCCCTGATCCCACTGTGCCATCCAGAGAAGGGTATTTCCTGCGTCGAAAGGAGGGAGCTTCGGCTAAGTAGACCACGGACTAAGTTAAATCTCAGAACGGTGACCTAAACACCACCAAGGGTCACCCGGAGATAAGCTAAACGAAGTCTGTGGTTCTGCCCGCTACCGAGCACCTTGAAGATGATGGAAGCGCCAGATAAGAAGATGATGGAAGTGCCAAATAAGAAGATGATGGAAGCAACTGGAAATACCCACTACAGAAACCCAAAAACAGACAGACTCCACAGCTCAAAGACAATTGCACTTTTCATCACAATCCTTTTCTGCTTTCTCCTCATGACCACACTCTGGATTGTGGAAGAAAATGCACCTGCTCATGAAACATTCCTGACCACTGCACAGCCTACCACCATGAAGGAACATTATCTGATTTCGCTCTCTCCTCAACTCAGAGAGAGGTGAAAGGAGTTTTGGAATAACTCCTTTGTACAGCTGCTGCATCAGCACAATCTTGCCACCAATGCCACCAACTGCTGGATCTGTGGGTTGCTACCCCATGCCACTGGACATTCGATACCTTTCATCCCTTCACCCTTCTCAATTCACGGCTCCTGCCTTGCTTGGCTGATCCTCCTGCAAGAAAGCTATAAGGACAATGCCACCTCCAGCAAAACCATGACGCATTTCTTTCATGAGGTCTGGCGAAACAAAACCAAGACTCACTTCTGCCCGCAGACCTCCAACGACTCTATCCACATGGACATCCCTGCTAAAAAACGAATTGAAATGCAGGTGTTCAACAATCCAACCAGACCCACCTTCTCCTACCTATGGAAACGAACGGCTGCCACCCTGACTGTGGCTCTATCTGTCATCAACGTCATAGGCCATATGTGCATAGAAGGGCTTGGGACACAGCTGGTAGGCCACAGTGCTTGCCATTTTACCAGAACTTTGGACTCCACCGATCCACCTTCCTTCGTATCGTCTCCAAACATGTACTTCGTCTGCGGCACAAAGGCTTACACCTGGCTCCCCAAAGGCTGGGGGGGGGCTTGTTTCATCTCCTTCATCCTTCCTCCGACTTATGTGGCTCCAGCGAATCACCATAGACAAAAATGAGCCAAGGACATTGAACAAGCCAACTCAACAGGAGCACAGTTCCTCGATGCTATGAAGGGACTTGTTCCACTCTGGGGCCCGATGGCAAACAGCCGTGCCATCCGACATCTGACTCAGGCAGTCGAGACAACGATGAACATCACAGCTGGTATCCTTGCTAACAACACCGCCGAGCTTCAAGCGGTCCGCTTGGTGGCTCTCCAGAACCGCCTTTTTCTAGATGTGGTTCTTGCGGACCGTGGTGGAGCATGCCGCATTATTGGGTCCAGCTGCTGTACATATATACCGGACAATTCACCCTCAGTGTACAAGGCCATCGAACACCTCCACAGACTCTCTTCAGAAGTCCACCAGGAGCAGGAAGAATGGTCGCTTGGTGGATGGTTCTGGAGTACTGTTAAGAACTGGGGCTGGAGACTGTTTACCATTATCCTGATTCCTGTAGTTGTAATATGTGGACTATGCTTAGGAATTCAATGCCTACCGCCTCTGTGTTCATTATGTACGAATTGTATTTGCCCTAAGACTGTGGACTTTGGAAATGAACGCATGGGAGCATTGTATGATGCCGAGGTTAGGAATTTAATGAAGATCGATATCGAGTAGACAAGCTGGCTAGATATGTTGAAAAGGGAGGACTGTTAAAACTTAGGCTGCAGCATCAACATTATCGGTGCCAACTTGCCCCCTTTTCGAGCCCATTCGTGTGCGTAAGCGGCAGCCATTTTGAGTACCATGGCCTCTCTGCCCATCGCTGATAGTCAGCGCGTCTCTCTCTCTCTCTCCTGACCTCGCAAAGCATCCCCCACACGCTGACAGCCCCCGCTCTCATATACCTTGGGTCATAAACCCCTCTTCAGCGCAGCTCTGCCTCGGAACCCCATCCTGTTCCCAGCGCGACACCTCCCTCCATTCCTTTCATGGTCCCGGATCCTTTGATAACACCCCCTTTTTCCTGTGAGCCCGTTTGTCCTACTCGTTCCCAGGCCGCCACCTGGCCCTGCGGATACTGTTTATTGCCCCCCCTGTACAGTAGGAAGCTTCCCCCATCAAAGGATCCACGAGTTGATCAAAGCCCCCACCCCATGAGATCCGATCAACCACATACATTCTGTGAATCGGCAGAATGTCCAGCTGCGCGATAATCATCACCTGTTGTGACCGGGGTGGGGACTTCAACTGTAAATGTGTGTGGGAACGGGCCTGAAGCGGGGATTCCGAGGATGTCTTTCCGTACATCAAAGTAGTGACAGAGATGTGTTTTACATAATAAAACAATAAACTTGTGTATAAGAGGCCAGGCCTCAGAGATGCGGTTAGAGCACCTCGAGAAGATACCCTGTTGTCTGATTTGATGTGTTCTGCTCCGTCGGAATAAAACTTCTGTTTCCTGCCTTCCAGTCTCCAGCGCCTGCCTCTTTGTTTGATAACTTGAGTGGGTATAGAGGCGGTTAACGCCGGGCAACTCTGAAAAAGGTCATCAGCCCTACCTTTTTCCACACCCTGCACCCTTAGACAAAGGATTTACAGTATAAGAAGGGGCTGTGTCCCCACTGAAGTTGTTCTGCTTTTGGATCCTGCCAGAGGGGGCTGTTGCTGCTGCTGGGGCCAGGAGGACCGCCACTTGGGGTGTCTCCCTGCCTGGAGACCCAGTGTGCTGGCTCTGGTCCAGCCTTGCTCCCCCTGCCTGCCTCCAGCCCCTGCTGGCGCTTGTGCTGTGCCTACAACACTGAGAGCGCTGCTCTCTGCCCTTCAGCGCTGGGGAGCGCTGAAACCCCTTTCCTAGCGCTTGAGAGCGCTTCAGTGGGCTCCTAGCGCTGTGAGCGCTGTAATTTATCCTGTGGCGCTTGGGAGCGCCTTGCCTTCGTTGTTAGCGCTGTTAGCGCTTTGAGAGCCCAGCCGGTGCCCACCCGGCATCAGCCCGAAATTACGGTGCATAGCGAGTGCCTACCTCGCTTTATATTTGATTTAGAGGCCGGTGCCCACCCGGCATTGCCCCGTTTTGGAGATATTAATTTATCACGAGGGAGCCCACTCCTCGGATAATGGGACCCCGCCTGCCTATCTAAAGTGAGCCGCCGCGCTGCCCGCGGCGACCCCGAAGTCCCGCCTCCATACCCCCAGGGCTGCGCTGCCATTGGCGGCCCCAGAGGAAGTCAGGCGGATTGCTGCGTGACGGGGCCAGGCGGAGAAGAAGTAGAGCTGCCGGCGTGTCCCCGAGGCTCCCCGAGTGGAGAGAGGAGCCCCGGGAGAAGGAGCAGAGCCTGCCACGTCTGGTCGAGGCCCCTGGAGAGTGAGAGGAGCCCGCCCGCGGCACCAAGCCGCCCAGAACAGCCGGTGAGTGTTGCCACAGGAATAGAAGGGAGGGGCGCCGGGACACGTTGTCGGTGTCCGCCCCTCAGCAGCGCGACCTCGCGCCCTTGTGTTTAGAGCCTGAGAGGCTCTTGGGGGCATTTCCTGTTTGCGAGCCTTGCGAGGCTCGATTGCCGGCACCCTTGTTTCGCGAGCCCTGAGAGGCTCGAGGGCAGTTCTTTGTTCGTGAGCCTGTGAGGCTCTGGGGTGCATTTGTCCTTGCTCCGAGTCCCCCGAGAGAGACTCCAACGTGGCCATTGTTCTTTGAGCCCCGAGAGGCTCCCCAGTTGTGCCTGAGTCCCCCGTGAGGGACCCCCCCTGCATAGTGAGGCAGAGTCCGTTGTCTTCGAGCCCAGAGAGGCTCTTGCGCCCACAGTCGTTCTGCGAGCCCAGAGAGGCTCTGAGGGTGCCATTTCCTTGCTTTGAGAGCCCAGAGAGGCTCGAGTGCCTATTTCGAGTTGAAGAGCCTGAGAGAGGCTCAGGGCGCTATTTCTTGTCCAGGAGTCCAGAGAGGCTCCGCAGTGCCACAGTGGTGGTTCTTGAGCCCACAGGGCTCCAACGTTGCGCTAACTTTCCCTGCACCAGTTGCCCAGCACTTTGTGGGCAACTGCCACGTTTAGGCCCCCTGACTTTGGGACACAGGGCGTCCTAGCCCGAGAGAGGCCAGTTGGCCTAGGGACTGTCACAGGTGGTGACTTATCTAAGTTTTGCGCAACTGTGTGTTTTTGCTTACACCTCTGAATGGGTAGATTATTCATCATGTGTTCTCTTGTGCTTTGTCCTTTTACACCGCTGAATGTATTGTGATGCATCATGTGTTTCCTTCCTTAGACCCCTACAGGTATAGCAATACTTAGGTGGTTTCCTTCTTGTTAGTACAGGTGGTGCTAGCAGAGCCCAGGTTCCCTAGTGTAATCTCCTAAGATAGTGAGGGTTGCATAGGTGGTGCTCACCTGGTACCAGTAGTGACTGGTTGTATGTTATTTTTGTGCTACAGTGATAATTCTATGATCTAAAAAGTGCTAAGTTCAAAATTGCTGATTCCTGACAGTGGTCCAGGTGGCCCTGTCTTGTACATAATCCCCTGTAAATTCTGCCCGTGCCTCTGGCACAATGTAAAGTGTGTGTTTTGTCTAATGTATGTTTATTGGAATACAAAGGCTATTTTTTATATAACCTTGTGTGGAGTTTCCTTTGTGGTGGGTCTTGGGTGTTGTTGCTGGGGTGCATGCGCAATACTTAACTCATACCGCCTCCAAGTTTAGCCTTGCTGCTCGCGCCACGTTACCTAGAGGGTGAGCTGGGGTTATCTTGGTGTGTGACTCCCTTGCCCTGACTTAGGAGTGGTGGTCTCTGACTGACTTTGGCAAAAGCCCTGGCCAGCCGGGGATCCCGTTTCTAACATTGGCGGCAAGCGGTGAGGATAAGGATTTGTGTTTGCGTTGTACCACAGTAGCGACAGGCCACACTACAAAACTCTGCAATTTAAATGACCACATTTTAGGGGATTATTGTTTTTGAATTTCCATTATTGCTTCTCCTGAAGAGTGTCATTTGATAACTGTGTCCTGTACATTTGTCCCCTGCCCTGCTTCCAGAGTTTGGTACCTGTGTCACTTGTGGTCAGGTTGAGAAGTCAGGGGTGGTAGAAACTGCCTTACCGATCCGAGGAGAGGGTGTGTGTGGATGAATGGTGTGTTTCCCTGGACGCATGAGTATGAGTTTTCTTTGATAAGGAGATTGTTGAAATTTTGGAATTGTGTACTGTTACTTCAGATTGCTAGGTCCCTTGTGTTACACGTGTCTGAGCATCCTGTCAAGATGGAATCTCCTTTTAACCTCTTTGGCCTGTTTAAGTACAGTGTGCATGAGTTGGTACAGTTTTGTGAGGAGAGAGACATCCCAGTGAGTGAGTCAGACACCCAGTCCAAGCTTAGGGATAACCTGATCCTATGGCAGAAGGATGACTGGGAGCGTGAGCACAATGAGAGAGAGAGAGGGCCCGGGCCGCACACCATGAGGGTGGTGGGTCTGAAGGGAGCCCTGAAGAGTCTGATGTGGATAGTGAGTTTGGCAGTGGATGGGCGCCAGCAGAGAGCGCTTACCCCCTAGATAGGGAGTCCTTTGCGGGGTCCAGTGTCAGATGTAGCACCCCATCCCTTTCCCTGTCCCCAGAGGAGTGGGTGGATAGGAGAGAAGAGAGGGAGCACCAGCTGGCCATGGAGAAGCTCAGGTTAGAGCATGCCAGAGAGATGGCGCAGCTGGGTGTGAATGAGCGGACTGCAGAGGCTGAGAGGGCCTTGGCCAGGGAGAAGATAGCCCTAGAGTGTAGGTTATCCCCTGACCGCAGTCATAATTTTCTGGATCCCCCAGGGAGGGTTGAGTCCAGTGGTGGCAGCTATTTGAATCTCAGTGCAGAAAGTCCCAGTTCCCAGAGTATGTTACCTGTTTCCCCAGAAGAGGAGTATAGGTTGAAGTTCAGGGGCAGTAGGAAACTGTCTCACCAGTCTTGGGAGGATTTTGCAGGGTACTGTCAGTGTGCGCTGATTGAGTGGTTAGAGGTTCCCACGGAACCTGATTATGACAAACTGTTTGATCTTATTCTCAAGGAGCAGGTGCTCAGTCGTTGTTGGCCGGAGGTGCGGCAACACTTGTTGAGGTGTGAAAACATGGATCCTTGGGAACTTGCAAGTGAAGCAGACCGCTGGGAGAGTGCCAGAGGTTCTGGAGAGTCATTAGAGAGTGAGTCCAACAGTAGTGGTACAGGTATCTTCCAGCCCAGCATGGTGGAAGAGGCTCAGTGTAGCCCAGCTAGGTCCCAGTATAGTGAGAGGGGTGGAGGGGCTGACTACCTGGCTCAGTGGAGCAGGAGTCAGTGGGAGGCTGAGAGTCCCCAGAGGCCCGAAGCCCTATCTCAGAACCTGGGTGGTTTCTTGAGGGAACACCAGGTTAGGGACCTAGGCTGTCCGGTTAGTACACTTGAGGAGGATCTCCTAGTGTCTAGGGAACCTGGAGCATCTGTAACTAGAGCTCCAGGGGTTCCAGTGTCTGGCAGTGTCGCTCCAGTTGGGAGGGCACAGAAGTCCGAAGTGAGGAGTGATTGGGGAATGAGTTTCCTAGTGGATGCACCAGTGGACCAGGGACTAGCCAGTTGGGCTAGATCTTCTTGGGGGACCCGGGTGGCGCCACTTCTGGTCTGGGGGATCGTCACGCACTGTCAGGTGGACAGGGGACGGGAGATCTGCGCCAGACAGACAGTCACGCAACAGATGTGTCATTTGTTAGCCTCAGGGGGATTGTGTGTGCATCCCCAGAAGTCCTGGAGTGCCAGGCAATTGTTCCACCAAAGGTTTTAGACCGGAGGTTGGATGGCCAGGTTCAGGATCAGCCTGACCTGAAGGGTAGGACGACTGTAACCAGTGTCCTGACCGGTTCTTCTTCCAGAGGAACTTCTCCAGTTGGGAGAGGGCAGACCTCTGGAAGGGGGTGCAGAGGGTGGGAGAGCCCACCTCTGACCCCGGTGCAACCTGAGGGGTTAAACCCTGGGTTGGAATGGCGTGCTAGGTGTACCCCTCGCCGGAGGAGGAGGAACCCTAGGAGAAGAGGTAGGGGGAGGAGAGCCTTCCCTGAGACCCCTGGTCCGCCTGAGGTTGTAGACCCTAGGCTGGAGAACCAGTGGCAGTCTGGCCCTGTCTTGCAGACAGGAAGAGTGGAGAGTGGCTACTATGTACCAGGGGTTTCTACCCCCACTTCGTGAGTAGGCAGGAACCAGTGGCACCTGGGTGGCCTAGGGCCTGGTCCTGGCCGCGGACAGCTGAGGAGTACCAGTGGGGTAGCCCAGTTGGTCCTTACAGTAGCTTTAGAAGGAACCCTAGGGGTTCACCTTGGCATAGAACAGGAGGGTGTCCCGGCAGTGGCGGGCCTGCGTCTGTGTTCTATCGCCCCAAGCAGGGAAGTCCATAACGCTGGTTCCCCCCTAATCTTTTTGCTTTTATTTGTGACCCTGTGTTAGTGATTTTTGGGTCTCTGCGCACTTTTCCCGGGGTCCCAGAGTGAAAGTGCGTGCGTGTAGTATGGCTGGCCTGCCCTCCCATAGGAATGCATGGGGAATGTGTGTGTCCCTGGTAGTTCCTGATGCGTGGGGAGTGCAGGCTCGAATTTAGTATGTGTAAACTCGTGAGAGTGAATGCTGCGAGATGGTGTATGTGGCATGTATGTGTCTAGAAGGGAAGTGCTACTTCTGGACATTGAGATATGTGTGCAGTGAGGGTGCTGGAGCGTGATTGGCTGGAGCTGGCTGGCATGCCAGGCTTCAGGAAGTCTGGATGGGTCTGCCCGGTGGTGAGTGGGAGATTAGAATGAGTGATGTGTGGGAGGAGTGTACCTGTGTCCTGGATGGGCTGGGTTTTCCCCACACAATGCTGGCTCCGCCCCCCTGTGGTGTGTCTAATGACCCTAGCCTCCCTAGTGAAAGAAATGGGTGGTTGGGCCATCAAGAGTGCTCCAGAACCAGCTGCGACTGGTTTCTCCCCCACCCTGCACCCTTAGACAAAGGATTTACAGTATAAGAAGGGGCTGTGTCCCCACTGAAGTTGTTCTGCTTTTGGATCCTGCCAGTGGGGGCTGTTGCTGCTGCTGGGGCCAGGAGGACCGCCACTTGGGGTGCCTCCCTGCCTGGAGACCCAGTGTGCTGGCTCTGGCCCAGCCTTGCTCCCCCTGCCTGCCTCCAGCCCCTGCTGGAGCTTGTGCTGTGCCTACAGCACTGAGAGCGCTGCTCTCTGCCCTTCAGCGCTGGGGAGCGCTGAAACCCCTTTCCTAGCGCTTGAGAGCGCTTCAGTGGGCTCCTAGCGCTGTGAGCGCTGTAATTTATCCTGTGGCGCTTGGGAGCGCCTTGCCTTCATTGTTAGCGCTGTTAGCGCTTTGAGAGCCCAGCTGGTGCCCACCCGGCATCAGCCCGAAATTACGGTGCATAGCGAGTGCCTACCTCGCTTTATATTTGATTTAGAGGCCGGTGCCCACCCGGCATTGCCCCGTTTTGGAGATATTAATTTATCACGAGGGAGCCCACTCCCCGGATAATGGGACCCCGCCTGCCTATCTAAAGCGAGCCGCCGCGCTGCCTGCGGCGACCCGGAAGTCCCGCCTCCATACCCCCAGGGCCCGCTGCCATTGGCGGCCCCAGAGGAAGTCAGGCGGATTGCTGCGTGACGGGGCCAGGCGGAGAAGAAGTAAAGCTGCCGGCCGTGTCCCCGAGGCTCCCCGAGTGGAGAGAGGAGCCCCGGGAGAAGGAGCAGAGCCTGCCACGTCTGGTCGAGGCCCCTGGAGAGTGAGAGGAGCCCGCCCGCGGCACCAAGCCGCCCAGAACAGCCGAGGAGTGTTGCCACAGGAATAGAAGGGAGGGGCGCCGGGACACGTTGTCGGTGTCCGCCCCCGCCCCCCCCCCCCCCCAGCAGCGCGACCTCGCGCCCTTGTGTTTAGAGCCTGAGAGGCTCTTGGGGGCATTTCCTGTTTGCGAGCCTTGCGAGGCTCGATTGCCGGCACCCTTGTTTCGCGAGCCCTGAGAGGCTCGAGGGCAGTTCTTTGTTCGTGAGCCTGTGAGGCTTTGGGGTGCATTTGTCCTTGCTCCGAGTCCCCCGAGAGGGACTCCAACGTGGCCATTGTTCTTTGAGCCCCGAGAGGCTCCCCAGTTGTGCCTGAGTCCCCCGTGAGGGACCCCCCCTGCCTAGTGAGGCAGAGTCCGTTGTCTTCGAGCCCAGAGAGGCTCTTGCGCCCACAGTCGTTCTGCGAGCCCAGAGAGGCTCTGAGGGTGCCATTTCCTTGCTTTGATAGCCCAGAGAGGCTCGAGTGCCTATTTCGAGTTGAAGAGCCTGAGAGAGGCTCAGGGCGCCATTTCTTGTCCAGGAGCCCAGAGAGGCTCCGCAGTGCCACAGTGGTGGTTCTTGAGCCCACAGGGCTCCAACGTTGCGCTAACTTTCCCTGCACCAGTTGCCCAGCACTTTGTGGGCAACTGCCACGTTTAGGCCCCCTGACTTTGGGACACAGGGCGTCCTAGCCCTAGAGAGGCCAGTTGGCCTAGGGACTGTCACAGGTGGTGACTTATCTAAGTTTTGCGCAACTGTGTGTTTTTGCTTACACCTCTGAATGGGTAGATTATTCATCATGTGTTCTCTTGTGCTTTGTCCTTTTACACCGCTGAATGTATTGTGATGCATCATATGTTTCCTTCCTTAGACCCCAACAGGTATAGCAATACTTAGGTGGTTTCCTTCTTGTTAGTACAGGTGGTGCTAGCAGAGCCCAGGTTCCCTAGTGTAATCTCCTAAGATAGTGAGGGTTGCATAGGTGGTGCTCACCTGGTACCAGTAGTGACTAGTTGTATGTTATTTTTGTGCTACAGTGATAATTCTATGATCTAAAAAGTGCTAAGTTCAAAAGTGCTGATTCCTGACAGTGGTCCAGGTGGCCCTGTCTTGTACATTATCCCCTGTAAATTCTGCCCGTGCCTCTGGCACAATGTAAAGTGTGTGTTTTGTCTAATGTATGTTTATTGGAATACAAAGGCTATTTTTTATATACCCTTGTGTGGAGTTTCCTTTGTGGTGGGTCTTGGGTGTTGTTGCTGGGGTGCATGCGCAAATACTTAACTCATACCGCCTCCAAGTTTAGCCTTGCTGCTCGCGCCACTTTACCTAGAGGGTGAGCTGGGGTTATCTTGGTGTGTTACTCCCTTGCCCTTACTTAGGAGTGGTGGTCTCTGACTGACTTTGGCGAAAGCCCTGGCCAGCTGGGGATCCCGTTTCTAACACAACCCCAAACACACAACCCCACTCTCACACACAACCCCCCACACACAACCCCACACTCACACACAACCCCCCCCACACAAACCCCCCACACACACAACCCACACTCACACATACAACCCCTCAACCCACCACCCCACACACAACCCCACACTCACACAACCACACACACTCATATGCACAACCCTACACACACAACCCCCCACACAGCCAAAAAAAACACACACAACCACACGAACACCACCCCCACACCCCAACACAACACCCCACACACATACACACTCACTCAACCCCACAAACACACAACCCCCAACACACAACCCCACACACACAACCCTCCCACACACACAACCCCACACACCCACACTCCCCCACACACACAACCCCTAACACACAACCCCCCCACACACAACCCCCCCAGACACAACCACACACACAACCCCATACACATACAACCCCCACACAAACACAACCCCCACACACACACCCCACACACAACCCCACACACACACAACCCCACCTACACACACACAACCCCACACACACAACCCCAAACACACACACACACAACCCCACACACAAACACACACACACACAACCTGTTAGACGGGGACCTGGAGGGTCGGCCGAGGACAAGGGGAGAGGCCTCCGGGGAGGGCCGTCTCCAGCGATCGTACAGACAAGTAACTTCCCCCCCACAGATGGACACCACACAAGGATAAGGTTAACGCTTTTTATATGCAGTTCTTGAAGCAAGGTATCACGGTACAGTGAGATCGGGACACGAGGGTCCTCTCAATTCTAGTCTCTGGAAGGGAAAGGGGTAGCGGGACAGTCTTAGTACCGATCCGGTACAGAGGTGGACGGGGGGATAGCTCACAATCCTCGTGCTTGAAGTTCTGGGAGGTTGGGCCGCAGCAGCGCCAGCGGCTCGGATGGTAGTTCACACAAGGAAGGGCCGCGGCAGCGCCAGCAGGTCCCGATGAGGCCGTAGATTGCAGAGGGCCGCGGCAGCGCCAGCAGGTCCCGACGAAGATGCAGGTTGCAGAGGGCCGCGGCAGCGCCAGCAGGTCCCGACGAGGATGTAGGGTTGCAGAGGGCCACGGCAGCGCCAGCAGGTCCCGACGAGGATGTGGGTTGCAGAGGGCCGCGGCAGCGCCAGCAGGTCCCGACGAGGATGGGGGTTGCAGAGGGCCCCGGCAACGCCAGCAGGCAGGACGATGATTCACAAGGCAGGGCTGCGGCAGCGCCAGCAGTCCGTCAAGGATGAGTTCTTCAAGGTGTCTCTCGACTCCAGGATACAACTGCCTTCCTGCTCTGGAGCTGCCCCAGTTATAGGTCTGGCCCCCTTTGATGTCCGGACCCCCGCTCTTGGAGGTCGGGAGGTCCGGGATGAGGGAGTCCAGACACCCAGCAGGTGGGTGGAGCCAGCGCCCGGGGAGGCTGGGGGCGATCAGCACCTGGCGGGGGAGAGCCATCGACACTCCTCTCCCCCATTGACCTGCCAAGTGGTCCGTTCACCTCCTGGGTGGATGGTGGTGCCGGGATGTCGGGGCCTGGCAAGGCCCAGGGTTGGGGTCGAGCTGAGGCCACGTGGCCTCGTGGTGCAGTGTCCAAGATGGCGGCTGGGCCGGACAATGGTGCTGACGGTGGCCCGGGCCAGTGATACAGAGATGTCCGGGGGCAGGCATCCCGTAGGGGACGGGTTGCGGGTTGCTTCTGTGGGTCGTCGGGGTTGTTCTTCTGGTGGCACCAGGAGAGCCGGTGTCCGGGCTCTGTCATGCGGGGAGGGAGCGAGCCCTTCACGAGGCCTGTCCAACATGCGTCCCCCCCAGCTGAAGGCGGGGAGAGTCACCCATCCTCTTGGGGACTCTCCTCGTCGAGGCGGAAAAAGCGTGACAGGCCGTCCGCGTTGGCGTGGTCCTGGCCTGGACGATGCTCCACAGTTAAGTCCCTCCCTTGCAGGGAGATGGACCATCGCAACAGTTTGGGATTCTCCCCCCGCATCTGCATCAACCATTGCAGGGGTCGATGATCTGTTTGTACCCGGAAGTGGGTACCGAAGAGGTAGGGCCGGAGCTTCTTGAGGGCCCACACTACTGCAAAGGCCTCCCGTTCGATGGTGCTCCAGCGCTGCTCTCGGGCCAGCAGGCGTCGGCTGATGAAGGCCACTGGCTGGTCGACTCCCTCGGGGTTTAGTTGGGAGAGGACTGCCCCAATGCCATGGTCTGAGGCGTCTGTCTGGACGATGAACTCACGGCTGTAGTCAGGGGCCTGGAGCACAGGGGCGGTGCACATGGCGGCCTTCAGCTTCTCGAAGGCCGCTTGACAGTCTGGGGTCCAGTTGACTGTTTTAGGGTGTTTTTTGGATGTGAGTTCCGTGAGGGGCCCCACAATGCTGCCATAGTCCTTCACAAACCGCCTGTAGTATCCGGTGAGCCCCAAAGAGGCTCGGACCTCGGTTTGGGTGACGGGTGGCTGCCAGGACTGGATGGCAGCGATCTTGAGCTGGAGAGGGGCCACCAGACCGCTCCCCACTTGGTGCCCGAGGTAGGTCACGGACCCCTGGCCAATTTGGCACTTGCTGGCCTTGATGGTGAGGCCGGCCTGTTGGAGGGCGTGCAGGACCTCTCGGAGGTGGTGAAGGTGGTCTGTCCAGTGGCGGCTGTACACAGCGATATCGTCCAGGTAGGCGGCGCTGAATTCTTCGAGGCCCGCCAATACCTGGTTCACAAGTCGTTGGAAAGTGGCGGGAGCGTTTTCCATGCCGAAGGGCATCACTTTGAAATGGTAGTGACCATCCGGGGTAGAGAAGGCGGATCGTTCTTGGGCTCTGGGGGTGAGGCCGATTTGCAGTAGCCTGCTGTCAGATCAAAGATGCTCAGGTAGCGGGCAGCCCCCATGCGGTCAACCAGTTAATCTGCTCGGGGAATGGGGTGAGCGTCGGTTCGGGTGACAGCGTTCAGGCCCCGATAGTCGACGCAGAATCGGAGCTCGGGGGTGGAGCCCGGGGCAGCAGCTTTGGGGACCAGTACGACTGGGCTGGCCCAGGGGCTGTCGGATGGCTCGATGACTCAGAGTGTGAGCATTTTGGAGACTTCGTCTTGGATGCAGGCGCGCACCCGATCTGGCACTCGGTACGCCCGTTGTCGGATAGGGAGACTGTCCCCAGTGTCCACGCCGTGAAGGCACCAGGGGGTGACTCCGGAAGTGAGGGAGAACAGGTTTGCAAATTGCAGCAGGAGAGCCCGACAGTCTTGGCGCTGCTCCGGGGTCAGGCCATCGGAGAGTCGGACTCCGTCCACCGAGCCATCTTTCTCACGGGTCCTCAGTAGGTCAGGGAACGGCTCGGAGTCTTCCTCTGCCCCACTATCTGTGGCATCAGTAGGCTGAGCTCCGAGCGTACGAAGTGTGGTTTGAGTCTGTTGGCGTAAAGGACCCGGAGGGGGTTCCGGGGGGACTCCATGTCGATTAGATAGGTGACAGGGCCCTTGCGCTCAACCACCTTGAAGGGTCCTGTCCATTTGTCCTGCAAGGCACAAGGCTCAATGGGAGACATCACCCATACTTGTTGACCAGGCTCGAACTCGATGGAGGAAGCATGTTGATCGTACCATTTCTTCATGTCCTCCTGACTGGCCTCGAGATTGCTTTAGCGAGTTCCCTGAATCGCCGGGTCTGGTTGCGGAGGGTCAGGAGGTACTTATACACGTCCGGAGGGGTCTTCTGGGGGGCCATTTCCCACTCTTCTTTAACCAGGCTGAGGGGCCCCCGGACCGGGTGTCCGTACAGGAGCTCGAAGGGGCTGAAACCGAGGTATTTCTGGGGGACTTCTCGGTAGGCGGAGAGGAGGCACGGGAGCAGCACATCCCACTGGCGACGTAGGGGTTCCTCTAGCCCCATGATCATCCCCTTGAGAGTGCGGTTAAACCGTTCAACCAGTCCGTTCCCTTGCGGGTGATAGGGGGTCGTGAACCGGTACGTAACCCCGCACTGCTGCCAGAGAGATTTCATATATTTGGAGATAAAGTTCGTGCCTCTGTCGCTGACGACTTCCCGGGGGAATCCTACTCGAGAGAAGATCCCCATTAGGGCTCGGCCTACCACTGGTGCTGTTACGGTCCGAAGAGGAATGGCCTCGGGATAGCGGGTGGCGTGGTCCACCAGGACCAGGATGAATCGATGCCCTTGTGCTGTTCGGGGAACCAGGGGCCCCACAATGTCTATTCCCACCCGTTCGAACGGGGTGGTGATGACGGGGAATGGTTGAAAGGGTGCTTTTATTTTTCGGCCGCTCTTCCCGCTGGCCTGGCAGGTGGGGCAGGCCCGGCAGTGGTTGGAGACGTCATTTCGCATTTTGGGCCAGTAAAAGTGGGTTACTAGGCGGTTATACGTTTTGTCTTGCCCCAAGTGCCCAGCAAGGGGGACATCGTGTGCCAAGTTCAAAAGGAAGTCTCTGAAGCGGAGGGGCACCACCAGCACCCGACTGGCCCCCAACTCTGCAATTCTTTGCTCGCTGTATAGCAGGTCATTGTCCCAATAGATCCAGTGGGCCCCTGCGGTGTCTCCCGCGCTCTGGGCGAGTGCTTGCTGTCGGAGTCCCTCGAGGGAGGGACAGGTCTTCTGCTCCTGGCGGAATTGTTCCTGGGTGGATCCCCCCTCTTGACGCCACTGAGCCAGTTCTGGAAGATCTTGGAGCTGAGTGGGCCCCTCTTGGGTTTGCTCTGGGGGATCAGTACTGAGGGTGTCTTCCTCTGGGGTGATCGGGGGAGGAGGTGCTGGCCATTCGGGTTCTTCGGGTCCGGGGATGGCGCGGGCGGCCATGGACCGGGTTGTTACGCACGCCCAGTCCGGGAGACCCAACATCCCCAGGTGCTCTCTTCTCTCAACGGCTGCCCACGGGGAACTCTCGAGGTCGTTTCCCAGGAGGCAGTCCACTGGGGCATCATCGCGGACAGTCACTTTTAGCATACCGGACACTCCTCCCCATTCGAAGGGGACGCAGGCCATCCGACACAGGCTCTCTGAATTGTCGGCTGTTCGGACGGGGCAAAGAACGTTTGGCAGGATTTGTTCTGGGGTCACCAGGTGACAGCGGACTGCCGTCACACTGGCCCCGGTGTCGCGCAGGGCTTCGGCCTTGCGGCCATTTATGTTCACCCACTGGCTGTATTTTCTGGTGTTGGCGGTTAGGGGAGCCCGCGGGATCATGTCTCTTTCCCCCAGGCAAGCCAGGATCATGGCGGCCGGTTCCCACTCGGGCTGTTCCGGCTCGTACTCTTCATAGTCTTCGGAGGTTTGCTCCTCTCCTAGGGCGGCGGCGGCGACCTGGCGGGGCACGGGAGTCTGGTTCTTTGGGCAGCTCGGGTCATTGGCATAGTGGCCGATTCACTGGCACCGGTGGCAAGTGACGTTGGCTCGGAACCCTGGGCGCATCGGGGGGTTTCCCCGACCGGCCGGGGGCGGGGTGTTGCTGGCGGGAGCTGCCGGGACGGCCTCTCTGCCCCGGCCCTGGCCTCCTCCTCCTCCTCGGGGGCGATGGGGACCTTGGTTGGTTCTGTTTTGTTCACTTGGCCCACTCCGGGCCACTCGAGTGCTTTCCCATTGGTCAGCTTCCGCGGCGAGCTGCCGAGGTTCAGTCAATTTACTGTCGAGGAGGTGCTGCCTGAGCTCGACGAAGCAATTGTTGGAAAGGTGCTCCCACACAATAAGGTTAAAGAGTTGCTCGTAGGTGGTTACGTGTCTGCCCTTGATCCACCCCTCGAAGGCTCGGCTGAAATAGTTCACATACTCCACCCAAGTTGTACCCGGGATCCGTTTGCAGTCGCGGAACCTCTGGCGGTACATCTCGGGCGTGAGTCCGTATCGAGTGAGGAGGGCGGCCTTCATGTGGTCATAGGAGGTCATCTGATGGTCCGGGAGCTGTAGCAGGGCATCGCGGCCTTCATTGACGAACCTCCCCCATAGCCCGGCTCCCCAGTCACTTCGATCAATTCGGTGGGAGGTCATGGCGATATCGTAGGCCTTGAACCACTGCTGTATGTCGTCGTTCCGATAATATTCTCTGACGACACCCTTGGGGATGTGGACCATTGGTTCGGTAGTGCCCGGGGGGTGCGGGCGCTCGGTCACCCCTAGATCTTTGTTCTGTTTCCGCATTTCTATTTCTGCTAGCTTGCGCTCGTGTTCGTATGCCAGTTTTTTCTCTTCGAGTTCTCTCTGCCTTTGTTTCTCTTCCCGCTCCTCTCGGAGCCGTAAGTGTTCTAAGTTTATCTTTTGTTCCGCCAGTTTCAGTTCTCCGTCCAACCGGAGCCGTGCCAACTCTAATTCATGGAGTCTGCTTTTCTCTCGTTCTTGGATCTCTTCCAGGGAGAGACCCGCTCTCCTTTCTTCCGTCGGAGTGGTGTTTGTTTCTGGTGCCTCGAGGTTTTGGTTCCGGGGTACGGCTGTACCCGTTTCTGCCCAAGATTCTAGGGCGTGTTTGAAGTCCTCTTTCGTGCTCAGCCCGGTGGTAGCAATGCCTAGTTCTATGCAAAATTGCTTTAGCTCTCGATGGTTGTACTCTTCTAGTTTCTCCATCTGGAATTTCTCTGTGGATCCGCTCTCTTTTGTTGTCATTGTGGTTGAGTCGTGGGGTGAGCTACTCTCTGTACGATTACGCGTCGGTTCGGATCGCGCCGCTGGCCACCAATGTTAGACGGGGACCTGGAGGGTCGGCCGAGGACAAGGGGAGAGGCCTCCGGGGAGGGCCGTCTCCAGCGATCGTACAGACAAGTAACTTCCCCCCCACAGATGGACACCACACAAGGATAAGGTTAACGCTTTTTATATGCAGTTCTTGAAGCAAGGTATCACGGTACAGTGAGATCGGGACACGAGGGTCCTCTCAATTCTAGTCTCTGGAAAGGAAAGGGGTAGCGGGACAGTCTTAGTACCGATCCGGTACAGAGGTGGACGGGGGGATAGCTCACAATCCTCGAGCTTGAAGTTCTGGGAGGTTGGGCCGCAGCAGCGCCAGCGGCTCGGATGGTAGTTCACACAAGGAAGGGCCGCGGCAGCGCCAGCAGGTCCCGATGAGGCCGTAGATTGCAGAGGGCCGCGGCAGCGCCAGCAGGTCCCGACGAAGATGCAGGTTGCAGAGGGCCGCGGCAGCGCCAGCAGGTCCCGACGAGGATGTAGGGTTGCAGAGGGCCGCGGCAGCGCCAGCAGGTCCCGACGAGGATGTGGGTTGCAGAGGGCCGCTGCAGCGCCAGCAGGTCCCGACGAGGATGGGGGTTGCAGAGGGCCGCGGCAACGCCAGCAGGCAGGACGATGATTCACAAGGCAGGGCTGTGGCAGCTCCAGCAGTCCGTCAAGGATGAGTTCTTCAAGGTGTCTCTCGACTCCAGGATACAACTGCCTTCCTGCTCTGGAGCTGCCCCAGTTATAGGTCTGGCCTCCTTTGATGTCCGGACCCCCGCTCTTGGAGGTCGGGAGGTCCGGGATGAGGGAGTACAGACACCCAGCAGGGGGGTGGAGCCAGCGCCCGGGGAGGCTGGGGGCGATCAGCACCTTGCGGGGGAGAGCCATCGACACTCCTCTCCCCCATTGACCTGCCAAGTGGTCCGTTCACCTCCTGGGTGGATGGTGGTGCCGGGATGTCTGGGCCTGGCCAGGCCCAGGGTTGGGGTCGAGCTGAGGCCACGCGGCCTCATGGTGCAGTGTCCAAGATGGCGGCTGGGCCGGGCAATGGTGCTGACGGTGGCCCGGGCCAGTGATAGAGAGATGTCCGGGGGCAGGCATCCCGTAGGGGACGGGTTGCGGGTTGCTTCTGTGGGTCGTCGGGGTTGTTCTTCTGGTGGCACCGGGAGAGCCGGTGTCCGGGCTCTGTCATGCGGGGAGGGAGCGAGCCCTTCACGAGGCCTGTCCAACACAACCCCATAACCACACACAGAAACCCCCACACACACAACCCCCCACACACACAACCACACATCCACCCCCACACCCCCACACAACCCTACACACAACCCCACACACAACCCCCCACACACACAACCTCCCACACACACAACCCCCCACATATACAAACCTCCCACTCACACAACCACCCCACACACACACAAACCCCCACACACACAACCCCCCACACATACACACCCCGCAACACACAAGCCCCCCCACACACAAACCCCACACACACAACCCCAAACACACAACCCCACACTCACACACAACCCCCCACACACAACCCCACACTCACACACAACCCCCCACACAAACCCCCCACACACACAACCCACACTCACACACACAACCCCCCAACCCACCACCCCACACACAACCCCACTCACACAACCCCACACACTCATATGCACAACCCTACACACACAACCCCCCACACAGCCAAAAAAACACACACAACCACACAAACACAACTCCCACACCCCAACACAACACCCCACACACATACACACTCACTCAACCCCACACACACACAACCCCCAACACAACCCCACACACACAACCCTCCCACACACACACAACCCCACACACCCACACTCCCCCACACACAACCCCCAACACACAACCCCCCACACACAACCCCCCAGACACAACCACACACAACCCCATACACACACAACTCCCACACAAACACAACCCCCACACACAAACCCCACACAAAACCCCACACACACACAACCCCACCTACACACACACAACCCCACACACACAACCCCAAACACACACACAACCCCACACACAAACACACACACACACAACCCCATAACCACACACAGAAACCCACACACACACAACCCCCCCACACACCCCCCCGCACACACAAACCCACACCCACAACCACACACACATAACCCCACACAACCACACACACAACCACACAACCCCCCACACACAACCCCCCACACACACGCCCACACACAATCCTGCACACACAACCCCACACACCAAACAACCCCTCGCACACACACACCCAGATACTCTCAGACTCTCACGGACACTCTCTCACAGACTCTAACAGACTCAGACACTCGGACAAATACTCTCTCACACAGACACTCTCTCAGACACACTCTCACAGACACTCGCAGAGACTCTCACAGACACTCTCTCACGGACTCTCACAGACACCCTCTCACAGACACTCAGACACTCCTTCACACTCTCAGACTCTCACATTCTCACACTCTAACAGACATTCTCTCACAGACTCTCAGACACTCTCACAGATACTCTCACTGACACACTCTCACATACACTCTCTCACTGCCTCTCACAGACGCTCTCTCACACTCTATCACAGATTCTCACAGAAACTCTCACAGACACTCACAGATACTGTCTCACAGACTCTCTCACAGAATCTCAGACACTCTCAGACACTCTCTCACTGACACTCACAGATACTCTCTCACAGACACTCTCATAGACCCTATCAAAGACACTCTCACAGACACTCTCTCACGGATACTCTCTCACAGACACTCACTCACACTCACACTCTCTCACACTCTCTCACAGACACTGTCTCACAGACACTGTTGGAAATGGGATTCCCCGTGGGCTGAGGGTCGCGCCAAAGTCCCGTAGGAACCCCACTCCCACGTAATAAGGGAAGGTGTACTCCTCCAAAATGACGCGGGTTCCCCCAGGTCGTACTGTAACCAGGGCAGACAGGCTTACTCCCTAGATAGCGTGCCAAGCATTTCAGATTACACACAGTAGTGGTAGGGACCCACTACAGATAGACGCCACACCGAATGTATGTAAAAATATCTGTTTCAATTCAATTTCAATTTATTTTATTATGTTCTGGCTCTCAGAAGAGGGCCACATAAAAGTTTACAGTGATAAAACCAAAAGACATGTACATATCAAAATTGTGACATTTAGAAAACATATTTAAGTACAGAAATAACATACACTAACAGATCTACAGCAGGAAGCAATGTCAAACATCTCCAGAAACATCTTAATAAATAGCTAAAAAGCCTTTAAAAAAGTAAAAAATATAGAAACAGAACATTTCATTAGGAGGCCAATAAAGTGCTTGGAGAAAGTCATTCAAAGTAGAAATGCCCAAACGGATACAAATAGGTTTTAACCATCTGAGACGCAATATGCGGAGCGCAGGGCAGATCAATAAAACATGCATACAATCCTGGGTACTCAGTTTACATAAAGTGCATATAGGAGAAGAACCGTACCATTTGGATAAAAGTAGATTTAAGGGAACTAGATCGTAACGTAAAAGAAACCAGAATCTACGAATACCATGCGGCAAGTTCCATGTAACATAGGGTTGGGCCAACTTCATCACATAAGAATTAAGGAGAAGGTCTACATCCCTTTTTTCACAGGTTAACTTCTTATCAGACTGGAAACATAGTTCCCACGAGGCCTGTTTTAGTACGAGTTTTAACTGTAAGGGAGAATACAAAAACAAAGTGTTTTCATCTAATTTTAGTAGGGTTACAGCTTTTCTAAAATTCCTTACAAGTTGTGAAAACTCTTTAAAATTACCCAGTAGTTCACTTCTGAGGAGAGCTCTCATAGTCCCCAGTTCAGCTCTAGCCAGGCAACCCACCCATCTTACTAGGGCACATAGTCCCTGTACCCAGCTGCTCCTGAGGCCGAAATCGAGCCTACAAGCGGCCAAAGAGCACACAGTATTTAGAGAAGATAGGGATCTTAAGAGTTTCCCCTCAATCTTATGGCAAAAGTCCCAATATTTCACCTCTATAAGTTCTATACCATACAGAATCGTTGCGGGGATTTTAGACCTGTACACCTCCAGTAAGCAAGAAAAGTGCCTTTTCCCCGTTGCCTGATAGAGGGAGTTTAAACCTTTGCCGTGGGCGAGGGCTTTGCGTGAACTATGCTCAATATGGGGCCTCTCACTCAAGTTAGCCGTGATAATTTTCCCCAGGAAAGTATAGGAATTAACAACCTCCAATTTTTGGCCGCCGATATACCATCCGAGACTTACAGATCGGCACTTCTTCTTACCGGCTATGCACATAACTTTACTTTTAGATATATTGATCTTCATACAATGGTCAACAGCAAAGACATGAAGGGCATGTAGCCGATTTGTAAGTCCTTTAGGAGTCAAGTCTAAAATAAGGACATCATCGGCATACATTAAGCAGGATATTGGGGACCCCCCCATCACCGGAGCAATACCCTCACTGGCAGACAAGGCGGCGGGTAGGTCTACAGTATATAAGGGGAACAAAAGGGGAGCCAATAAACAGCCTTGTTTAAGGCCATTCAAGGACGGAATTTGATGGGAAAGCCCCCTTTCGCCCCCTTGCAAGACACTGCACCAAGTCTCTGTATGGAGAGTCCGAACAAGCTCCAGTAGGTAAGCTGGAACACCAAGAGCTGCCAATTTTCTCCACAGCGTTCTATGATCTACTTTATCGAACGCTGTGGAGAAATCGATAAAAGCCGCATACACCACCCCCCCTCTCACCTGCACGTATTTATCAGTAACCACATGGAGAGCGGTGAGGTTATCTAAAGTACCATGCCCCCTACGGAAGCCAGTTTGTTCAAGAGGCAAGATATTATGCTCCTCGACCCAGTCGGAAAGGAAATTTAAAAGACATTTCGCAAAGACCTTTCCAATAGAGTCGAGGAGGGCTATCAAACGATAATTGCTGGGGCTATCCCTAGTTCCCTTCTTAAAAATAGGGACCAAGATACTTCCCCTCCAGGAGGTAGGTACCGTTTTAGACAAGAAACAGGCTTTAAACAGTGGATACAGGATTTTACTCCACCTTAAAGGATCCTGCTTCAGGACCGTCATAGGGAGTTCGTCAGGACCCATTGCCCCAGAGGCACGCATATTTTTTATAGCCATCTCAATTGCTTCCTCTGTGGGATAATTAATGAGTCCTTCGGGCGTAGCATCTAGGACAATGTCTTCACCTGTAATACCATTCCCTGCATAGAGGTCCCGAATATAAGTGATCCATACCTCTTCAGCTATAGGGATGGGGCAAGGACTTATTCTAGTACCACATCCTTTCCCAATTATTGCCCAAAATTCTCTAATCCTACCATGAACAACTGATTCCCTCAAGTTGATCCAAACTGTATCTTCCTGCTCCTTTTTTATTTTCGCCTTTAGTCTGCATCTCTTTCTTTATAATCTAGAAATTTCTTTTTCTCGTTCCATAACTCTATCTAGATATTGCTCACGGACTAATTTATTTATTTCTTTGTTCAGGATGCGTAGTATACTAGGCACCACTACCCCTTTTCTAGGGCGAGAAGTCTTTTTTACATGTAAAATAATGTTTCTCATAAGTTTTTCAAAATTAACTATTTCTAGACCATGCCACTCATTTAATTCCATTAAAGTTTCACATAATATATCCTGGACCCCATTAATGGCAGAAGGATTCCAAAAGCACCTTCCCGTGGAAGCGTGGAAAGCAGTGTCACTGCCGTTAAGGGACCATGGCGCAGCGGGCATGGGATTTAAAGAAATAGTTATGAGCATTATACTATGGTCGCTCAGAGATGTAGGGATAATCTTAAAATCCTGAATACAGGGAAACAAACCATAATCCGAGATTGCATAATCCAAGATAGAAGACCCAAAAGGAGACTTATGTGTAAATTTAGCAGGCACATCTGACGGGAATCTCCCATTTAATATAAGTCCCTCAACGGCAGCTAGTTCTTTTAGCAGAATCTTCCCTCTTTTGTTAGTCACTAACTTATCTGGAAAGAGGGGTTGGGGAACAAAATGCGCCTCTTCTTTAGATTTATTTCTGAAAAGTTTCAGACTAGCATTGGAAATTTTGCAGTTCAGATCTCCTACGAGAATGATTTCCGGAGGGGATGGTACATTTTTAATTTGACCAATATATCGAAATACCTGCTTCAATATGAGATTAAAACGCTCTTCTGGAGGAATATACACATTAAGAATAACAATGGGTGATTTTTTAAAATTACTAAACAGATTTGCTATTGTTATAGCGTGAAAGAATTTACTTGGGTCGGTGTAATGGGAAAATCTCCACTGCAATTTATTTGATAATAGACAAGCGATTCCCCCTCTAGCGTGACCTTTCTTGGAAGGGGCAGCTGGCACTTCCAAAACATAGAAATCCTTCGAAACGTCCAGCATATTAATACACCAGGTTTCCTGTATACAAATCACATTTGCTCCTAAGGAGAATAGAAGGTCAAATTTCTCTGGGCTACTATGAATCCCTGCCGCATTCCAAGAAATAATTTTCAATGGGGTGTTAAAGATGGTGAAACAATTTGGGGTTATCTGTGGTCTTAGTAGATAGAGCACTGTGCAGCCAGTTCCACCGATTATTATCTTCTATAAAGGAGGAATTCTGAGGCAGAGGGAGTGGCTTTACCTGAGAGACAGAACGTTTCCCCTTAGAGACCCAAATCTTCAGGTCTCTAAGAGGGGAGGCTACCCCATTTTGTTTATCACCCTTTAGTGCCATCCCAAGGGAAGGGTTGGTATTACCAAGGTTAAAAATTGGGAGAACATCAATACCTGTGCGTTGAAAATTCTCAGCTTGCTGTAATATCAAATTTACAATGATAGGTGAATAAAATGTAACCCTTATACTCAAAATCCTGTCTCCACCAGACAAAGAGACTAGCTCAATGTCCCTAGATTGAATAGGGTGAAGACTTTCAATCTCGCTAAAACGTTTAAGTAGCCATGCTCTGTTTAGGGGTAAATCTGCATCGAATAAAGGTAAAAAGTCTAGCACAAGAGTATCCACATGAGCCTTTGAGATTTTTGGCTGGCGCGAGGGCAGAGAGCGATCTCCAACCTCTGGGGCAGGAGAAAAAGAAGAGGCCAAAGGGTTAAGGGGACCACGTTGATATAGGATTGGGGCTCTTGTCGCAGTCGATGGAGAGGTACTCGGAACAGGGCCCTCCATTTGCGGCAAAACTTCCAAAGACATTGGTGGGCAAAATTCACTTTCCACCTTTAAGGACGTAGAAGTTGGATCCAAGTCTATTTCTTCGTTCTCCGATGCAACTAGAGAATTTTGGAAGATTATCCGTCGTTGTCTTTTCTTCCTGTATTTTCGGATTGGTTTCCTTTTATTCCCTTTATTGTTTCTATGTTTACCGTTTTTTACCTTTACCTCTTGTTTATCTTCAGAAAGTTCTTTTTTATTTTCCGACATGAAGATTGGGAATAAATCTTGAACCACTTTAGAACCAGGAATAGATTTGTTTTCTTCCTCAATCTCTAGAGCAGAGTTCTTAACACAATTGGGCACTGCGGTTAAAGGCTGGACTGTAGTATGAATTTCATGAACTATTGCTGCAGCCTTTATGCCAGTATCCACTATGGGCTCATTTATTTTCCCCTTTGGAGAGCTGGGTTCAGCCTTTGAGGGGGAAACACTCCTTGTATCTGGTGATTTTTGTAACAAAGTCTTCAGTATTTGGGTAACTGAATCCAGGATACAATCCGAGCTTCCTACAAATTTCCCCAGGAGAAATAGAATGGAGGCTAATAATTGTTCCAACGCAATCATGGATTCTGATATCGGTTTATCACTAGCTTCAGCTGGACGACAAATACCAGAAAGATTGAGACCCGAGCTCCTGGAAATATTTAACAGATCAGACATGTCCTGACCGTTTAACGAGGGGGTACTACTATATAACATTAGCCCAGAGGGAGTAGCACCCCCAGAAGGCTTAATAGGATCCAGAGTCTCCGAATTAGCTGTATTTACATAGCGGCCACAAAGTTCAAGATCAATAGATAACGATGAGGTATCCCCACCTAACCTGTCATTCAGCGTAAGAGCTTGAGGCATAGGTGGTTGATTCTCTAGTTTTCCTTCTGATACAAAAACTCCGAGATTACTCTCCCCCTCCCCTTCAGAATGTACGGGGCAGGCATTCACCGCTGCTGCTGTTTGCGGTGGCCTGGTCAGCGAGGAAGGGGACAGAGAGTTTGCAACAGCTTGAGTAAGTTCCTCCTGAACCGCGGAGCGGAGAGCTTCCTTTACAACAGAATTGGACTTCTTATCCATAGGAATGTTCCATAGTTCAAAGAGTTGGCATTGACCCTTCAACGGGGGATTATTCACAGATTTATTTCTTGTGCGGATGGTATCCATTTTAGCACTAGGTTTTCCTCCCACTAACCTACCTGAACGGAGTTTTTTAGACATCTTCTGCAGACTTTTCACACAAATCGATGTTATACAAGTAATTTACCTCCAGAAGAAAGAATCACAAAATAGTACAATGTTCGTAAGAAAATAAATATAGTTCTGGAGATGCAGCAGTAGCTAACCGGTAGTAGATAGCAAGGAAGTGACTTAATAATTTCACCGAATGTTCCTTTCTCTAGCTGCCAGCCGTATATAATATGAATAGCGACAAGGACAATGAAAGTAACAGGGCCCAGCCCAGCCTACCTCAGCCACTGAGGGCCACAGAGGGCCCGCCCTTTGCCCGGGCTTAGCCCGGCGTCGTCCGCGCGCGTCCCGCGATGCGCGCTCCTACTGCCCAATTATCACCAGGTGAGGGGGGCGTGGCGGGGAGGTGCTCCAGGGCCAGATGGCTTGTGGTTCTTTTAGTTTTGCAGGACTGCCAAACAGCCGGTCAGCCAGCAAACAGGAGTGTTTCCCGCGAAGCGGGAAACGCGAGCAGTAAAGACAAAGCGCTGCCCAGTAACGCGTTTAGGAGAGTAGCGCTATACTTTGCTAGCGATGTCCTTTCTTCCAGCGAGGGCTCTGCCTCCACGCACAGCAACCAGGAACAGCAGAGTATCGGCAGTATCACCGGTAGTCACCGCTCTCCAGCGCTCCTACTGCCCAATTATCGCCAGGTGAGGGGGGCTTGGCGGGGAGGTGCTCCAGGGCCAGCAACCAGGAACAGCAGAGTATCGGCAGTATCAGCGGTTGTTTCTTTATATAAATTTGACACAGGACCAATAACGATGACCATCCACAGTATAACTTTTAGGACGAGGCTTATGTGTCTTCTTACCGATGCTTAGGTTGGATGATAGTTAGGGTCATTTACTTGTTCTTTCAACTGCACTCCTTTTATTCGTAGTGTCTAAAAATACCGGGGGAACAATGGAGGGCCAGGCCCCTTCAGCTGGGGTGACGGTAACCAGTAGCAAGGAGGTGCGCCTGTTGGTGCGAGTGGCCGGTACTAGGCGTGCAGGCCACTATGCTGAAATATGTCCATCACTGCGGGTGCACCAGCGGGTGCGGGCCAGGCTCGAGCCGTGATTACATCAGCCAGGCTCGAGTGGGACCACTTGGGATTTCTCTTCCATGCTCGAATGCGGGCCCGTGCTAGGCTCAAGCCGCGATCACTTCAGCAGGGCTCGAATGGGGGCTGCACAGGATTCTTCCGCTGTTATCAAATACATGGGCAGGGCCAGGCTCGAGCCGCAATCGCATCAGCAATGCTCGAGTGGGGGCCTCACAGGATTCGTCTTCAGTTGGCAAATGCAGGTCAGGGCCAGGCTTGAGCCACGATCACATCAGCAGGGCTCGAGTGGGGGCCACACAGGATTCTTCTTTGATTGGCAAATGTAGGTCATGGCCAGGCTCGAGCCGTGATCGCATCAGCAGGGCTCGAGTGGGGGCCACACAGGATTCGGTTTCCGTTGGCAAATGCAGGTCAGGGCCAGGCTCGAGCAGTGATCACATCAGCAGGGCTCGAGTGGGGGTACACATGATTCTTCTTCCGCGCACACTGCGGGCCAGTGCCAGGCTCGAGCCGCGATTATCTCAGCAGGGCTCGAGTGGGGGCACACAGTGTTTCAGTCCCGGAGCCGCAACAGCATAAGCAGGGCTCGGGGGTCTTTTCAGGGTCTCAGTCCAGGAGCCGCGACAGCGTCAGCAGGGCTCGGAGAGACCTTCCTCCTTCTTCCTCTCTGGGGTAAAAAGTCCTTGTCTTTTTGATCCTCTCCTGCTGCAGTCTCGCAGGCATCTTTTCTTGTTCCCCAAGGTCAACCAACAAACCAGTGCGAGGGTCTTTCCTTTATATCGTGAAAATGTCTTTGAAGTCTTTGATGTAGTCCGGGAGTTCCCCTCCCCAGATCTGGGTGGTGGGTGTCCCCTGTCATAGGACACTTCCCCTTGTGAAGCAGGAAGGCAGGGTCATCAGCCGCCCAGCAGGAAGCGGTGCCGGCATTGTGGGAGACAGGACACAGCCTTGAAACTACTCCTCCCCCTGATCTAGAATGCTCGCAGCTACCACCAGATGCTGGAGTTTCCCCAGGCCCTGTCGTGAGCTCCAGACGGGGAATACACATTTCAGCAGCAGTCCCTCTCAGATGGTAGAATTCCTCCATCCTCGAGCGTGCACTAATCAACTCTGAATGCGGAGACGCTAGACTGCTATTTCCATCATGTTCCCGGGGTCATATAACTAATAATAAGCACTAATAAAAAAAACTACTTAATAAAGGAGGAAGGTGGTGAGTATTACGGGGTCATGCCATCCACGCCAGGGCAGGCCCTACCTTGCTACTAACAATGCCCTCCTCCCCAAGGGCTGACCATAGGGGTGCCTGGTAGGTATAAAAAGGAACCAAAAAAGGTTGGAGAAAAGGGTAATTGTGACGCAAGTTCAGGGGTTAGCCTGGGAAGGAGGGCCAGGTCCAACACTCTCTCAAAGATAATCTCTCACAGACACTCTCTCACAAGCACACTCACAGACACACTCTCTCACAAACACTCTCTCACAGACACTCTGTTGTGTCCTATGTAGAAAGGAACCAGGAGTCAGGATGTATATTTAAGTCTTCTTTATTAATCTTCAGTTCAGGATACTTCTGTCTTGACCCCAGTAGCCTAGTGTGGTACCAGCCCCACCAGGAGCAGCCTGCCTAGCTGCTCAGCCCATCTCTAACTGCCACATTCATCCCACTCAGCCACCCAGGCATTCCACGTATCACAGGCACACCAACATTCTAAGACCAAGACACACTCTGGCTGAGCAGCTAGAGGCAGCACGGCTAGAGTACATGTTATACTAGAAAGTAGGATATAACACACTCTCTCACAGACACTCACAGACTCTCAGACACTCTCTCACCGACTCTCACAGACATTCTTTCGACACTCTCACAGACACTCTCACATACACTCTCTCACAGGCACTCTCACAGACTCTCACATGCTCACAGATGCTCTCACAGACACTCACATACACTCCCTCACAGACTCTGACAGCCACTCTCTGACAGACACTCTCTGACAGACAGACTCTCACAGACACTCTCTCACAGACAGTCTCTCACAGACACTCTCTCACAGACACTATCTCACAGACACTCACAGACTCTCACAGATATTTTCTCGACACTCTCTCACACTCACAAACATTCAGATACACTCTCTCACACTCTATCACAGACAGTGACAGACACTATCTCACACTCACAGATACTCTCTCACAGACTCTCTCACAAGCACACTCTCACAGTCAATCTCCCACAGACTCTCAGACACTCTCACAGACACTCTCTGACAGACTCTCACAGACACCCTCTCAGACTCACACACTCTCTCCCAGACTCTCACAGACATTCTCTCCACACTCTCACAGACACTATCACAGACACTCACAGACACTCCCTCGCAGACTCTCACAGACACTCTCACAGACACTCTCACAGGCACTCTCTCACAGACACTGACAGACAGACTCTCACAGGCACTCTCTCACAGACACGCTCACAGACACTCTCTCACAGACATTATCTCACACTCTCACAGACATTCTCTCAACGCTCTCTCACAGACACTCTCCAGACTCTTTCACAAACTTTCACAGACACTCTCTCACAGACACTCTCTCAGACACTCTATCAAAGACACTCTCTCACAGACATTCTCTTACAGACACTCTCTCACATACAATATTTAACAGACACTGTCTCATACTCTCTCACAGACAGACTCTAACAGCCACTCTCTCACAGATACTCTCTCACAGATACTCTCTCACAGACACTCTCTCACAAGTACACTCTCACAGCCACACTCTCTCACAAGCACACTTTCACAGACACACTCTCTCACAGACACTCTCTCACAGACACTCTCACAGACTCTCAGACACTCTCTCACAGACTCTCAGACACTCTCCCATAGATTCTCACAGACAGACTCACAGACACTGTCTCACAGACACTCACAGAAATTCTCTCTACACTCTCACAGACACTCACACTCTCACAGACACTATCTAACAGACACTGTCTCACACTCTCTCACAGATACTCTCCCACAGATACTCTCTCACAGACACTCTCACAAGCACACTCTCACAGGCACATGCTCTCACAATCACACTCTCACAGACACACTCTCTCACAGACACTCTCTCACATACACTCTGACTCTCAGACACTCTCACATACTCTCACAGACACTCTCTCACAGATTTTCACAGAAACTCTCTGACTCACAGACACAGTCTCACAGACACTCACATAAATTCTCTCTACACTCTCACAGACTCTCACAGACACTCACACTCTCACAGAAACTCTCCCACAGAAACTCTCTCAGACTCTCACACACTCTCACAGACTCTCTCACAGACACTCTCTCACAGACACTCTCACAGACACTCACAGACACTCTCTCACAGACACTCTCACAGACTCTCAGACACTCTCTCACAGACTCACAGACTCTCTCCCACAGATTCTCATGGGCACTCTCTCAGACTCACAGACACTGTCTCACAGACACTCACAGAAATTCTCTCTACACTCTCACAGACACTCTCTAACAGACACTGTATCACACTCTCTCACAGACAGACTCTCACAGACACTCTCTCACAGATACTCTCCCACAGATACTCTCTCACAGACACTCTCTCACAAGCACACTCTCACAGACACACTCTCTCACAAGCATACTCTCACAGACACTCTCACACACACTCTCTCACAGACACTCTCTCAGACTCACAGACACTGTCTCACAGACACTCACAGAAATTCTCTCTACACTCTCACAGACACACACTCTCACAGACACTCTCTAACAGACACTGTCTCACTCTCTCACAGACAGACTCTCACAGACACTCTCACAGATACTCTCTCACATACACTCTCTCACAAGCTCACTCTCACAGACACACTCTCACAGACACTCTCTCACATACACTCTCAGACTCTCAGACAGTCTCCCAGACTCTCACAGACACTCTTTTACAAATTCTCACAGAAACTCTCAGACTCAATGACACTGTCTCACAGACACTCACATAAATTCTCTCTACACTCTCACAGACTCTCACACTCTCACACTCTCACAGAAACTCTCCCACAGAAACTCTCTCAGACTCTCACAAACTCTCACAGACTCTCTCACAGACACTCTCTCACAGACACTCACAGACACTCTCTCACAGACTCTCAGACACTCTCTCACAGACTCACAGACTCTCTCCCACAGATTCTCACAGGCACTCTCTCAGACTCACAGACACTGTCTCACAGACACTCAAAGAAAGTCTCTCAACACTCTCACAGACTCTCACAGACACTCTCTAACAGACACTGTCTCACACTCTCTCACAGACAGACTCTCACAGACACTCTCTCACAGATGCTCTCCCATAGATACTCTCTCACAGACACTCTCTCACAATCACACTCTCACAGACACACTCTCTCACAAGCACACTCTCACAGACACACTATCTCACAGACGCTCTCTCACAGACACTCTCACAGACTCTCAGGCACTCTCTCACAGACTCTCAGACACTCTCCCACAGATTCTCACAGACGCTCTCTTAGACTCAGACACTGTCTCACAGACAATCACAGAAATTCTATCTACACTCTCACAGACACTCACACTCTCACAGACACTCTCTAACAGACACTCTCCCACAGATACTCTCCCACAGATACTCTCTCACAGACACTCTCTCACAAGCACACTCTCACAGACACACGCTCTCACAAGCACACTCTCACAGACACTCTATCACAGACACTCTCTCACATACACTCTCAGACACTCTCTCACAGATTCTCACAGAAACTCTCAGACTCACGGACACTGTCTCACAGATACTCCCATACATTCTCTCTACACTCTCACAGACTCTCACAGACACTCTCACACTCTCACAGAAACTTTCCCACAGAAACTCTCTCAGACTCTCACACACTCTCACAGACTCTCTCACATACACTCTCTCACAGACACTCTCACAGACACTCTCTCACAGAGACTCTCACAGACTCTCAGACACTCTCTCACAGACTCACAGACTCTCTCCCACAGATTCTCACAGGAAGTCTCTCAGACTCACAGACACTGTCTCACAGACACTCACAGAAATTCTCTCTACACTCTCACAGACTCTCACAGACACTCTCTAACAGACACTGTCTCACACTCTCACAGACAGACTCTCACAGACACTCTCTCACAGATACTCTCCCACAGATACTCCCTCACAGACACTCTCTCACAAGCACACTCTCACAGACACACTCTCTCACAGGCACTCTCTCACATACACTCTCAGACTCTCAGACACTCTCACAGACTCTCAGAGACACTCTCTAACAGATTCTCACAGAAACTCTCATACTCACAGACACTGTCTCGACACTCTCACAGACTCTCACAGACTCTCACAGATACTCTCTATGAGAGTCTGTCTGTGAGAGAGTGTGAGACAATGTCTGTGAGAGAGTGTCTGTGAGAGAGTGTCTGTGAGAGATTGTCTGTGAGAGACTATGAGAGATTCTGTGAGAGAGTGTGAGAGAGTGTCTGTTAGAGTGTCTGTGAGACTGTGAGAGAATGTCTGAGAGAGTGTCTGTGAGAGTCTGTGAGTGTCTGTGAGACAGTATCTGTGAGGGAGTGTCTGTGAGAGACTGTGGGAGTCTGTCTGTGAGACAGGGTCTGTGAGAGAGTGTATGTGAGAGTGTGAGAGAGTGAGAGGGAATGTCTGTGAGAGTGTCTGTGTCTCTGAGACTTTTTGAGTCTGTGAGAGAGTGTCTGTGAGAGTCTGAGAGTGTGAGAAGGTATGTGAGAGAGTGTCTGTGAGTGTACAGAGAATGTCTATGAGAGTCTGAGAGAGTGTCTTTGAGAGTGTCTGTGAGAGAGTGTCTGTGAGAGTGTCTGTGAGAGAGTGTATGTGAGAGAGTGTCTGTGAGACTGTGAGAGTGTCTGTGAGCGTCTGTGAAAGAGTCTGTGAGGTAGTGTCAGCGTGTCTGTGATAGGGAGTCTGTGAGAGACTGTGTGAGAGTGTCTTTGAGAGTGTCTGTGAGAGACTATGAGAGAATCTGTGAGAGAGTGTCTGTAAGTGTTTGTCTGAGAGTGTCTGTGAGAGAGTGTCTATGAGAGAGTGTCTGTGAGAGTCTGTTAGAGAGTGTGAGACAGGTTCTGTGAGAGAGTGTCTGTGAGAGTCTGTGAGAGATTGTCTGTGAGAGAGTGTCTGTGAAAGACTATGATAGAGTCTGTGAGAGAGTGTCTGAGAGTCTGAGAGAGTCTGTGAGAGTGTCTGTGAGACTGTCTGAGAATGTCTGAGTCTGTGAGAGTGTCTGTGAGAGAGTGTCTGTGAGAGAGTGCCTGTGAGAGTGTCTGTGAGAGTGTCTGTGAGACTGTGAGAGAGTGTCTGATTTTTTTTTTTTTTTGTAAGACGTTTATTAGTTTCCAAAAGTGCAGTACATATAGCAAAGCCTACAACCCTGCGGGCCGGCTGCAAAAAGACAGTAGATCTTGAGGGTGAGGGTGTGCTGTTGCGCCCCACTTGTCTCTGGCAGGTTAAACTTCAGGTATTACGGTCACATCACTTTCATTCAGCGAATAAACAGGTCCGTAAGTGACGTCTTGTTTTACAATTTTTCTAGAACTAAACCATGAATTCAGCAAACGAAACAGAACAGTTCGTATCGGCATGTCCCAATGTCGCTTCCGCGGCTGCGCTGTGTCGTGTCTGTCCTGCTTGCACGGTGCTAAAAGAAGACCCCTCTATACAGTGCAGTGTACACTGATAATGTGTCAGTATATTAGTGGGTCAGTGGTGCGCTCGCGCAAATAAACGCAGACTTGAAATGGGACAGCTCCTGTGGGCCGTGGTGCCTCGCTGTGAGAGAGTGTCTGATAGTGTCTGTGAGAGTCTCTGAGTGTCTGTGAGACAGCATCTGTGAGAGAGAGTCTGTGAGAGTGTCTGTGAGAGACTGTCAGTGAGAGTCTGTCTGTGAGACAGGGTCTGTGAGAGAGTGTATGTGAGAGAGTGTATGTGAGAGAGTGTATGTGAGAGTGTGAGGGAGTGAGAGGGAATGTCTGAGAGAGTGTCTGTGTCTCTGAAACATTTTGAGTCTGTGAGAGAGTGTCTGTGAGAGTCTGAGAGTGTGAGAAGGTCTGTGAGAGTGTCTGTGAGTGTCCAGAGAATGTCTGTGAGAGTCTTAGAGAGTGTCTTTGAGAGAGTGTCTGTGAGAGAGTGTCTGTGAGAGTGTCTGTGAGAGAGTGTATGTGTGAGAGTGTCTGTGAGAGTGTCTGTGAGAGAGTGTCTGTGAAAGTTTGTGAGAGTGTCTGTGAGAGTCTGTGAAAGAGTCTGTGAGACAGTATCTGTGAGAGAGTGTCTGTGAGACAGTATCTGTGAGAGACTGTCTGTGAGAGTCTGTCTGTGAGACAGGGTCTGTGAGAGAGTGTCTGTGAGAGAGTGTATCTGAGTGTCTGTGATAGGGAGTCTGTGAGAGACTGTGTGAGAGTGTCTGTGAGAGTGTCTGTGAGAGACTATGAGAGAATCTGTGAGAGAGTGTCTGAGAGTGTTTGTCTGAGAGTGTCTGTGAGAGAGTGTCTATGAGAGAGTGTCTGTGAGAGTCTGCCTGTTAGAGAGTGTGAGACAGTTTCTGTGAGAGAGTGTCTGTGAGAGTCTGTGAGAGAGTGTCTGTTAGAGAGTGTCTGTGAAAGACTATGATAGAGTCTGTGAGAGAGTGTCTGAGAGTCTGAGAGAGTCTGTGAGAGTGTCTGTGAGACTGTGAGAGAGTGTCTGAGAGTCTGTGAGAGTGTCTGTGAGAGTGTGTCTGTGAGAGTGTCTGTGAGAGTGTCTGTGAGACTGAGAGAGTGTCTGAGAGAGTGTCTGTGAGAGTCTGTGAGTGTCTGTGAGACAGTATCTGTGAGTGAGTGTCTGTGAGACAGTATCTGTGAGAGACTGTCTGTGAGAGTCTGTCTGTGAGACAGGGTCTGTGAGAGAGTGTCTGTGTCTCTGCAACTTTTTGAGTCTGTGAGAGAGTGTCTATGAGAGTCTGAGAGTGTCTGTAAGATTGTCTGTGAGTGTCCAGAGAATGTCTGTGAGAGTCTGAGAGTGTCTTTGAGAGTGTCTGTGAGAGAGTGTCTGTGAGAGTGTCTGTGAGAGAGTGTATGTGAGAGTGTCTGGAGGACTGTGAGAGTGTCTGTGAGAGAGCGTCTGTGAAAGTCTGTGAGAGTGTCTGTGAGAGTCCGTGAAAGAGTCTGTGAGGGAGTGTCTGAGTGTCTGTGATAGGGAGTTTGAGAGACTGTGTGAGAGTGTCTGTGAGAGTGTCTGTGAGAGACTGTCTGTTAGAGAGTGTGAGACAGTTTCTGTGAGGGAGTGTCTGTGAGAGTCTGTGACAGAGTGTCTGTGAGAGAGTGTCTGTGAAAGACTATGATAGAGTCTATGAGAGAGTGTCTGGGGGTTCTGTGAGTGTCTGTGAGACTGTGAGAGAGTGTTTGAGAGTCTGTGAGAGTGTCTGTGAGACAGTATCTGTGAGAGTGTCTGTGAGAGTGTCTGTGACAGTGTCTGTGAGTCCCTGAGGGTGTCTGTGAGACAGTGTGAGAGATTCTGTGAGAGTGTCTGTGAGAGTGTCTGAGAGTCTGTGAGAGTGTCTGTGGGAGATTGTCTGTGAGAGAGTGTGTCTCCGAGAGTGTGCTTGTGAGAGAGTGTGTCTGTGAGAGTGTATTTGTCACAGAGTGTCTGTGAGAGAGTATCTGTGAGAGAGTATCTGTGAGAGCGTGTATGTGAGAGTGTCTGTGAGACAGTGTGAGACAGTGTCTGTGAGAGAGTGTGAGATTCTGTGTGAGAGTGTCTGAGAGTGTCTGTGAGAGAATGTCTGTGAGAGTCTGTCTGTGAGAGAGTGTGAGACAGTATCTGTGAGAGTGTCTGTGAGAGTCTGTGAGAGTGTCTGTGAGAGACTATGAGAGAGTGTCTGTGAGAGAGTGTCTGTGAGACTGTGAGAGTGTCTGAGAGAGTGTCTTTGAGAGTCTGTGAGAGAGTGACTGTGAGACAGTATCTGTGAGAGTGTCTGTGAGTGTCTATGACAGTGTCTGTGAGAGACTGTGAGAGTGTCTGTGAGAGAGACTGTGAGAGTGTCGAGAGAATGTCTGTGAGTGTCTGTGAGAGAGTGTGTCTTTGAGAGTGCTTGTGAGAGAGTTTGTGAGAGTGTGCTTGTGAGAGAGTATTTGTGAGAGTATCTGTGAGAGTGTGAGACAGTGTCTGTGAGAGAGTGTGAGAGAGTGTATGAGAGAGTGTCTGTGAGCGAGTGTCTGTGAGAGACTATGAGAATCTGTGAGAGAGTGTCTGTGAGACAGTGTCTGTGAGAGTCTCTGTGAGAATGTCTGTGAGAGTGTCTTTGAGAGTGTCTGTGAGTGAGTGTCTTGGAGAGTGTGAGAGTGTCATCTAGAGTGTCTGTGAGAGTGTCAAGAGAATTTCTGAGTGTCTGTGAGACAGTGTCTGTGAGTCTGAGTGTGAGACAGTGTCTGTGAGTCTGAGTTTCTGAGAGTGTCTGTGAGAGCCTGTCTCACAAGTGTCTGAGAGTGTCTGTGAGAGTGTCTTGAGTGTCGTTGAGTGTCTGTGAGAGAGTGTCTGTGAGACTGAGAGTGTCTGTGAGATTGTCTGTGAGAGACTATTAGAGAGTCTGTGAGAGAGTGTCTGTGAGAGTGTCTTTGATTGTATCTGTGAGAGTGTCTGTGAGAGTCTGTTAGAGAGTGTGTGTGAGTCTGTAAGAATGTCTGAGAGACTGAGAGAGTGTCTGTGAGAGTCTGGGAGAGTGTCTGAGAGAGTGTGAGTGTCGAGAGAATTTCTGTGAGTGTCTGTGAGTGTCTGTGAGAGTGTGCTTGTGAGAGATTTTGAGAGTGTCTGTGAGAGTCTGTGAGAGAGAGTGAAGCTGTGAGAGAGTGTCTGTGAGAGTGTCTGTGAGAGTTTAAGAGACTATGAGAGTGTCTGTGAGACTGAGTGTCTGTGAGAGTGTACGTGAGAGTGTCTGTGAGGGAGTATGTGAGAGAGTGTCTGTGAGAGTCTGTGAGATTGTCGAGAGAATGTCTGTGAGTGTCTGAGAGAGTGTCTATGAGAGAGTTTCTGTGAAGGAGTGTGTCTTTATGAGACTCTGTGAGAGAGTGTCTGAGTCTGTGAGAGTGTCTGTGAGAGAGTGTCTGTGATAGTCTGTCTGTGATACAGTGTCTGTGGGAGAGTGTCTTTGAGAGTGTGCTTGTGAGACAGTGTCTTTGAGAGTGTCCTTGTGAGGGAGTGTGAGAGAGTGTCTGAGAGTCTGTGACAGACTATGAGAGTCTGTGAGAGTGTCTGAGAGACTGAGTGTTAGACGGACCGGGAGGGTCGGCCGAGGATAAGGGGAGAGGTCTCCGGGGAGAGCCGTCTCCAGCGATCGTACAGACAAGTAACTTCCCCCCCACAGACGGACACCACACAAGGATAAGGTTCAACGATACTTTATAGGCAATTCTTTAAGTACGATGGATTTGTACAAGGAGGTCTGGACTCAGGGGTCCCCTCGATTCTGGTCTCTGGTTTGGGAAAAGGGTAGCGGGACAGTCTTGTTACCAAAAAGTGGAAATAGCTCTCAATCCTCGAGCTCGGCGTTCTAGATGATCGGGCCGCGGCGGAGCCAG
The DNA here is from genome assembly GCF_964263255.1 of Lissotriton vulgaris. NCBI lineage: Eukaryota > Metazoa > Chordata > Amphibia > Caudata > Salamandridae > Lissotriton > Lissotriton vulgaris. The sequence goes on from NW_028246705.1 coordinate 183,135, forward strand.
CAGGTCCCGAGATGGACGAAGGAAACGACGGTCCGCGGCGGAGCCAGCAGGTCCCGATGAGATGATGGTTGCAAACGGTCCGCGGCCACGCCAGCAGGTCCCGACGACGATGAAGGATTTGGAAGGTTACGAAGGTTGCGGCAGCGCCGGCAGGCAAGACGAAGGTGCACGAGGCAGAGCTATGGCAGCGCCAGTAGTCCGTCAAGGATGAGTTCTTCTTTGCGTCTCTCGACTCCAAGATACAACTGCCCTCCTGCTCTGGGCTGCCCCAGTTATAGGGCTGATGTTCTTTGATGTCCGGACCCTCGCACCTGGAGGTCGGGAGGTCCGGGATGAGGGTGTCCCGACACCCAGCAGGGGGGTGGAGCCAGCGCCCGAGGAGGCGATGGCCGAGCGGCACTTGGCGGGGGAGAGCCATCGACACCTCTTTCTCCCATTGACTTACCAAGTAGCCCGCTCACCTCCTGGGTGGATGGTGGTGCCGGGATGTCTGAGGCCTGGCTAGGCCCAGGGTTGAGGTCGATCGGGGGCCAGGCGGCCTCGTGGTGGAGTGTCCAAGATGGCGTCCCGGAGGGCGCGCGGGCCAGCAGTGGATCGGGCCCACGAGGTCGATATGTTCGAAGGCAGAGGTCCCTGAGGGGACGGAGGGCGTGCAATGGTGGTGGGTGGTACTTGTGTGACCGGGCTCGGGCCTGGTCGGGCCGGGGGAGAGCGGCCCTTCATGTGGCCTGTCCAACATGCGTCCCCCCCAGCTGAAGGCGGGGAGAGTTACCCATCCTCTTGGGGACTCTCCTCGTCGAGGCGGAAAAACCGGGACAGGCCATCTGCGTTGGCGTGATCTGGCCCAGGCCGGTGTTCAACGGTGAAGTCCATCCCTTGTAGGGAGATGGACCAACGTAGTAACTTCGGGTTTTCTCCCCGCATCTGCATCAGCCACTGCAGGGGTCGGTGGTCGGTCTGTACCCGAAAGTGTGTGCCAAAGAGGTAGGGCCGGAGCTTCTTGAGGGCCCATACCACTGCGAAGGCCTCCCTCTCTATGGTGCTCCAGCGTTGTTCTCGGGGTAGGAGTCGTCTGCTGATGAAGGCCACTGGCTGATCAAGGCCCTCGGTGTTTACTTGAGACAGGACTGCCCCAATGCCATGGTCGGAGGCATCCGTCTGGACGACGAACTCCCTGCTGTAGTCGGGGGCCTGGAGCACAGGGGCGGAACCCATGGCGGCTTTCAATTGCTCGAATGCTGTTTGACAATCGGCGGTCCAGTTGACTTTCTTGGGTTGATTTTTGGACGTAAGTTCTGTGAGGGGCCCCACTATAGTACCATAGTCTTTCACAAACCTTCGGTAATAGCCCGTGAGGCCCAGGAAGGCTCGTACCTCGGTCTGGGTGATGGGGGGGTGCCAGGACTGGATGGCGGCAATTTTGAGCTGCAGAGGGGCCACCAGGCCGCTTCCCACCTGGTGTCCGAGGTAGGTTACAGACCCTTGACCAATTTGACATTTGCTGGCCTTGATCGTGAGGCCAGCCTGCTGAAGGGCTTGTAGCACGGCTCGGAGGTGGTGGAGGTGCTCGGGCCACTGGTGGCTGTATACAGCGATGTCGTCTAGGTAGGCAGCGCTGAACCCTTCGAGCCCCGCCAGGACCTGATTGACGAGCCGCTGAAATGTTGCGGGGGCATTCTTCATGCCGAAGGGCATGACTTTGAAATGGTAATGGCCATCGGGGGTGGAAAAGGCAGAACGTTCTTGGGCCCGGGGTGTGAGGCCGATTTGCCAGTAGCCCGCCGTCAGGTCGAAAATGCTGAGGTAGCGGGCAGCTCCCATGCGGTCAATCAGTTCATCTGCCCGGGGGATGGGATGTGCGTCTGTTCGGGTGACCGCATTCAAGCCCCGGTAGTCAACGCAGAACCGGAGTTCCGGTGTGGTGCCTGGTGCGGCCGCTTTGGGGACCAGTACTACAGGGCTGGCCCAGGGGCTGTCTGAGGGCTCGATGACCCCGAGCGTGAGCATTTTTGCTACCTCTTCCTGGACGCAGGCTCGTACCCGATCTGGCACGCGGTAGGCCCGGTGGCGGATAGGGGGACTGTCCCCCGTGTCCACATCGTGCACACACCAGGAAGTGACACCGGGGGTGAGGGAGAACAGGCTGGCGAACTGTGATAGGAGGGCCCGACACTCCTGGCGTTGCTCTTGGGTGAGGGCCTCTGAGAGTCGGACCCCGTCCACGGGGCCGTCTTTCTCCCGAGTCCGTAGGAGGTCCGGGAGGGGCTCGGAGTCTTCTTCAGCCCCATTGTCTGTGGCCATCAGGAGGCTGAGTTCGGAACGCACAAAGTGGGGTTTCAGTCTGTTAGCGTGGAGGACCCGGAGGGGGTTCCGGGAAGATTCCATGTTGATGAGATAGGTGGCAGGACCCTTGCGCTCGACTACTTTGAAGGGCCCCGTCCACTTGTCTTGCAGGGCGCAGGGTTCGGTGGGGGACATCACCCATACCTGTTGCCCAGGTTCAAATTCGATGGAGGAGGCATTCCGGTCATACCACTTTTTCATGTCCTCTTGGCTGGCCTCTAGGTTGGCTTTTGCCAGCTCTCTGAACCGCCGGGTCTGGTTGCGGAGGGTTAGGAGGTACCGGAAGACATCTGGTGGGTTCTTGAGAGGGGGCAGCTCCCAGCCTTCCTTGACGAGGCTGAGCGGCCCCCGTACTGGGTGTCCATACAGCAGTTCAAACGGGCTGAAGCCCAAGGACTTCTGGGGGACCTCTCGATATGCGAAGAGGAGGCATGGCAGCAGCACATCCCACTGGCGACGGAGGGGCTCTTCCAACCCCCCGATCATCCCTTTTAGCGTGCGGTTGAACCGCTCAACGAGTCCGTTTCCTTGAGGGTGATAGGGGGTCGTGAATCGGTAGGTAACCCCGCATTGTTGCCAGAGGGACTTCATATATTTAGAAATAAAGTTCGTGCCTCTGTCGCTGACGACTTCTCGGGGGAAGCCCACACGGGAGAAGATCCCCATTAGGGCCCGGCCGACTACCGGGGCTGTCACAGTTCGCAGGGGAACAGCCTCGGGGTAGCGGGTGGCGTGGTCCACTAGCACCAGGATGAATCGATGGCCTTGTTTTGTACGCGGGTCCAGGGGCCCCACGATGTCGATCCCGACCCTCTCGAACGGGGTGGTGACCACGGGAAACGGTTGCAGGGGGGCTTTTAGTTTGCGGCCGCTCTTTCCACTGGCTTGGCATGTGGGGCAAGATCGGCAATGCTGGTGTACATTGTTCCTCATTTTGGGCCAGAAGAAGTGGGTCACCAGACGATTGTAGGTTTTATCTTGACCCAGGTGTCCCGCCAGGGGGACATCGTGGGCCAGGTTTAGCAGAAAGTCTCTAAAACGGAGGGGCACCACTAGTACTCGGCTGGCTCCCAGCTCCGCGATTCTTTGCTCACTGTAAAGCAGATCATTGTCCCAGTAGATCCAGTGTGTTCCGGAGGTATCCCCTGCGCTTTGGGCGAGCGCTTGCTGGCGGAGTCCCTCGAGGGAGGGACAGGTCTTCTGCTCTTGGCGAAATTGTTCTTGCGTGGGCCCCCCCTCTTGGGGCCACTGGTCGAGGTTAGCGAGGTCTGGAGGTTGAGCTGGTTCTGGGGGGGCGTCACGGTCAGTGGTTTCGGCCGGGGCGACCGGAGGCGGCGGCGCCGGCCATTCGGGTTCCTCTGGGCGGGGGTTGGCACGGGCGGCCATGGACCGGGTGGTGACACACGCCCAGTCCGGGACGCCCAACATCCCCAGGTGTTCTCTTCGTTCTACGGCTGCCCACGGAGAGCTTTCAAGGTCATTCCCCAGGAGGCAGTCTACGGGGGCATCGTCTCGGACCGTTACCTTCAACATGCCGGAGACCCCTCCCCACTCAAAGGGGACGCAGGCCATCCGACACAGGCTTTCTGAGTTATCGGCTGAACGTACAGGGCAGAGAATGTTCGGCAGATACTGTTCTGGGGTCACCAGGTGACAGCGGACGGCTGTTACACTGGCCCCGGTGTCACGAAGGGCTTCGGCCCGGCGTCCATTGATGCTCACCCATTGGCTGTACTTCTGGGTGTTAGCGGGTAGGGGGACCCGCGGGACCATGTCCTTCCCCCCTAGGCAGGCTAGAGCCATGGCGGCTGGCTCCCATTCCTGATGCTCTTGCTCATATTCTTCTTGCTCCTCGGAGATCTGTTCTTCCCCCAGGGCAGCAGCAGCCACCTGGCGGGGTCTTGGGCTCTGGTACTGTGGGCAATTTGGGTCGTTTGCATAGTGGCCGACTCGTTGGCATCGATGGCACGTAACATTGGCTCGGTATCCCGGTCGCGCCGGGGTGCTGCCCCGGTTGGCCGGGGGGGTGGTGCTGGTAGCGGGGGCGACCGGGGCGTTGTCTCTTCCTCGTCCTTGGCCCCCTCCTCCTCCTCGGGGACGGTGCTGACCGTTGTTGTTCCGGTTCTGTTCGTAGGACCCATTCCGGCCCACTCTGGTGATCTCCCATCGGTCAGCTTCGGCTGCGAGCTGCCGGGGATCGGTTAACTTGCTGTCGAGGAGGTGTTGGCGGAGTTCAATAAAACAATTGTTTGATAGGTGCTCCCATACCATCAGATTGAACAGTTGTTCGTAGGTTGTGACCTTGCTTCCTTTGATCCAGCCCTCGAAGGCTCGGCTAAAGTAGTTTACATAGTCCACCCAAGTTGTACCCGGGATGCGGGTGCAGTCTCGGAACCTCTGACGGTACATCTCGGGTGTGAGGCCATAGCGAGTGAGGAGTGCAGCTTTCATATGGTCATAGGAGGTCATCTGGTGGTCCGGGAGCTGTAGCAGGGCGTCGCGGCCCTCATTGAGGAATCTCCCCCATAGACCGGCTCCCCAATCGCTTCTATCGATCCGGTGTGCAGTCATAGCGATTTCATAGGCCTTAAACCATTGCTGGATGTCGTCCTCTCGGAAGTATTCTCGAACGACATCTTTGGGGATGTGTACCTTTTTCTCTGTTGCCCCTGGGGTGTGGGGTTGCTCGTACACCCCTACTTCTTTATTCTGCTTGCGTAGATCGATCTCAGCTAGTTTTCGCTCGTGTTCATATGCCAGTCTCTTTTCCTCGAGCTCCCTTTGTCTCTGTTTCTCCTCTCTTTCTTCTCGGAGACGCAGGTGCTCTAAGTTGATTTTTTGTTCGGCCAATTTAAGTTCAATGTCCATTTTGAGTCGGGCCATTTCCAGCTCGTGTAGTCGGGTTTTTTCTCGTTCCTGGATCTCGTCTTGCGAGAGACCCGTTCTTTGCTCTTCAGGGGCCGTGGTGGTCTTTGCTGCGATGCTTTGATCCGGGGTTCCGGCAGCCCCGGTTTCTGCCCAAGATTCTAGGGCATGCTTAAAATCGTCTTTGGTACTTAGTCCGGTGGTAGCGATACCTAGTTCGATGCAGAATTGTTTTAGTTCACGATGGCTGTACTCGTCCAATTTCTCCATCTGGAATTTCTCGGTTGCTCCGCTTTCTTTAGTCGTCATCGTGATTTCGTCGTGGGGTGAGCTACTCTCTGTACGATTATGCGGTGATTCGGATCGCGCCGCTGGCCACCAATGTTAGACGGACCGGGAGGGTCGGCCGAGGATAAGGGGAGAGGTCTCCGGGGAGAGCCGTCTCCAGCGATCGTACAGACAAGTAACTTCCCCCCCACAGACGGACACCACACAAGGATAAGGTTCAACGATACTTTATAGGCAATTCTTTAAGTACGATGGATTTGTACAAGGAGGTCTGGACTCAGGGGTCCCCTCGATTCTGGTCTCTGGTTTGGGAAAAGGGTAGCGGGACAGTCTTGTTACCAAAAAGTGGAAATAGCTCTCAATCCTCGAGCTCGGCGTTCTAGATGATCGGGCCGCGGCGGAGCCAGCAGGTCCCGAGATGGACGAAGGAAACGACGGTCCGCGGCGGAGCCAGCAGGTCCCGATGAGATGATGGTTGCAAACGGTCCGCGGCCACGCCAGCAGGTCCCGACGACGATGAAGGATTTGGAAGGTTACGAAGGTTGCGGCAGCGCCGGCAGGCAAGACGAAGGTGCACGAGGCAGAGCTATGGCAGCGCCAGTAGTCCGTCAAGGATGAGTTCTTCTTTGCGTCTCTCGACTCCAAGATACAACTGCCCTCCTGCTCTGGGCTGCCCCAGTTATAGGGCTGATGTTCTTTGATGTCCGGACCCTCGCACCTGGAGGTCGGGAGGTCCGGGATGAGGGTGTCCCGACACCCAGCAGGGGGGTGGAGCCAGCGCCCGAGGAGGCGATGGCCGAGCGGCACTTGGCGGGGGAGAGCCATCGACACCTCTTTCTCCCATTGACTTACCAAGTAGCCCGCTCACCTCCTGGGTGGATGGTGGTGCCGGGATGTCTGAGGCCTGGCTAGGCCCAGGGTTGAGGTCGATCGGGGGCCAGGCGGCCTCGTGGTGGAGTGTCCAAGATGGCGTCCCGGAGGGCGCGCGGGCCAGCAGTGGATCGGGCCCACGAGGTCGATATGTTCGAAGGCAGAGGTCCCTGAGGGGACGGAGGGCGTGCAATGGTGGTGGGTGGTACTTGTGTGACCGGGCTCGGGCCTGGTCGGGCCGGGGGAGAGCGGCCCTTCATGTGGCCTGTCCAACACTGAGAGTATCTGAGAGACTGTGAGAGAGTGTGAGTCTGGGAGAGAGTGTCATGGAAAGAAAAGGTGTATGTGGTTGTGTGTGGTTGTGTGTGGGGGGTTGTGTGTGTGGGGGGGTAGTGTGTGTGGGGTTGTGTGTGTGGGGTTGTGTGTGGGGTTGTGTGATTGTGTGGGGTTGTGTGTGGGGATTTGTGTGGTTGTGTGTTTGTGTGGAGTTGTGTGTGTGGAGTTGCGTGTGTGGGGATTTGTGTGGGGGTTTGTGTGTGGGGGGTTGTGTGTGAGGGGGTTGTGTGTGTGGTTATGGGGTGGTGTGAGGTTGTGGGGTTGTGTGTGGGTGTGTGTTTGGGGTTGTGTGTGGGGGTTGTGTGTGTAGGTGGGGTTGTGTGGGGTTGTGTGCATGGGGTATGTGTGTGTGGGGGGTGTGGGGGGCATGTGTGTGGGGGGTTGTGTCTGTGTGGGGGTTGTGTGTGTGTATGGGGTTGTGTGTGTGGTTGTATATGGGGGTTGTGTGGGGGGGAGTTTGTGTGGGGGGGTTGTGTGTGGGGTTGTGTGGTGTGTAGGGTTGTGTATGTGTGGGGGGGTTGTGTGGTGTGTGTAGTTGGTTGTGTTTTTGTATGTGGTTGTGTGTCTGATTGTGTGTTTGTGTGTGGGGTTGTGTGTGGGGTTGTGTGTGTGGGGGATTGTGTGTGTGGGGGTTGTGTGTGGTGGGTTGTGTGTGGGGGTTTGTGTGTTTGGGGGTTGAGTGAGTGTGCAGGTGTGGGGTTGTGTGTTGGGGTGTGTGGGGCATTCTGTGAGTGGTTGTGTGAGGGGGGTTGTGTGTGTGTGGGGGGGTTTGTGTGTGGGGGGGGTTGTGTGTGTGGGGTCGTGTGTGTGAGTTTGTGGGGTTGTATGTGTGTGGGGGGGTGTGGAGTTGTGTGTGGGGTTGTGTGTGGGGGGCTTGTGTGTGGGGAGGGGTGTGTGTAAGGGGTTTGTGTGTGTGTGGAGTTGTGTGTGTGGTGGGTTGTGTGGGGGCATTGTGTGTGTGTGTAGGGTTGTGTGTTAATGGGGTTTCGTGTGTGGGGTAGTGTGTTTGTGGAGTTCTGGACTTTTATTAAGGTCCAGAGGTGTCAGGGACAACACCCGAAGACCCCTGAGTTCTACCTGTCTCTGTGCACAAATAAACAGAAACACGGGCTTCTCGATGGTGGCGTCAAAGACCAAAGGTTTATTACTGCAGGGACACAGAAGTCACAGAAACTACACACGGGCAGATTCTAGGAGCCTGTTTGATTTGCACAAAAAGGGTTGCTCCTTAAATACGAATTATTTAGCTGGGGGCAACATTCTCCACATACTAGTACGTTTCTTAACCTTTATGTCCTAAACAATAAATATTTGGCGTTACACGGGAATCGTCAACAATATCTGATGTCAAAACATTACGAACGAGGGGTTCCCACTGTTCCATCATAATCCCATGTCATCTTTTCATTCAAGAGCCGGACCGCCTCATCTTAAATTTCGTTACCTCCCCCTAATAAAGGCCCAGAAGGAAAGGAGCAGAGCCAGGTGCAGAAGATAGAAAAACAGGATAAGAGGTGCTTGTGGGTCGTAAATGGGCAAGGCTACCAGCTTACGCCGCCTAATCATGATCAGGCCAACGAACACGAGAACCAGTATAGCGGGACTGGCCTCAGGCAAGGGAGGCAGCTTTTGCCGAGTCATGCGGCCACAGCGTTTCTGTCCAAAGGTGCACGTGTCACTAGCAAGGTGAATCGCCGGCTAAAGCTTACGTGTCCTTAAGTGAAATGAATTGATCAGAGGTCACTGTGTATCCATTGACTATGTGAGGGCAAGAATACAAAATGGCCACCATAATCTAAAATGGATGCCATGGGTGAATCAGAAATGTGGTTATAACAAGAGTGCTCTTGCTCGTAGCATAGCGAAAACACCAGGATATGCTAAATGGATCATTTGCGGTTCACTGATACCAAAATTGTGAGTTTACGACAATGTTGAAAACACGGGTTCAAATCGACACGGAACCTCAGACCCTCCTTTTGCCCTTACATAGGCAATTACTCAGTCTATGTCAGAGTCTATCTCGATGTTCATTAGGTCAGTGATATGTTGTTGCATCATCATCCTTTCTCGTACCTTGTCTCCAAACACAGGCGGTTTTCTGAAACAAGTTGCAGCATAGAGGCTACACAAAGCGGGACCACATTGGATAATAAGGCAACACGAGAATAGGACTACTAGGATAATACCAACGACCATCAGAACCTTCCATCCCCACGCTGATAGTAGAGTCCAAAGCCACTCCATTAAGGACCAATTTCCCTTGTCTACGTGAATAGAGTCGGAAATCTTGTGTAGCTTAGAGATCGCTTCGTACACGGTCGGAGCATTATTGGGGATAAAAACACAGCAGCTTGATTGGATCATTCTGCATATCCCACCTCGATCTGCAAGTATTACGTCTAGAACCATACGGTTCTGTAACGTCATGAGACGATCCGCCTGGAGCTCAGCTGTTAAATTACTAAGGGCACCAGCAGTTTCTGTAATAGTTGATTCAACTACCCGTGTTCGCTGACGTAGATTTCTACTATTGGCCATAGGCCCCCAGAACGGAAGGAAACCTTTGAAAAAGTCTCGGGCTTCCTGACCAGCGGTATCTTCTTTGCTGAAAACACCTCTTGCTACTCTGGTCTTGTGATAATCTGGGGAAGCAGTGTATGTCGGAGGCAACAGTCGAGCAATATAGCATGAACCTGAAAAGTCAGCAGGCAGCCATGTATATGCCCTATCCTGACAGATGAAGTAGGTACCCATAGCAGTTAGGAAGGCAGGGGAAGAGTTTGACGGATACACAAAAGTCTCAACACAGTCACTCTTCCCTAGCCGAGCTCTTGGATTTCTCCCATTACCTTGTAAACAGAATTGACCTCGGTGAGGTACGACCCAGACTGGAGTGGAGCTCTTACGCTTGCTTTCACCCAAACTAATACTATACTCCGTAGAATTCCAACTCAGATAAACTCGTAGTTCATCTCTAGGGACAGATGGGGAGTTATTGACGTCTATAATCATGTCAGTTATTCCCTTTATCAAGGCTTTATTAACGGAGGTATACTTAGCGGAACGTGGAGGACGCGGGGGATAGGTCTCGAGAGCATAGACAAACACAGTTTGGAAGGCCCGACATGATCCATTATAGCTAAAAGGCAAGACCAGATGGGGAATGCCTTTATCCATAGTGTGTGGTATCAACCCACATACCCAGCAGTCTGTTGTGTTAACTACCAGTTGGTGTTGATGCAAGAGTTGTACAAAAGTGTTATTTATAAATTCTGAGCGTCGAGCTTGCTCATGTTCAGGGAACGGGTGAAAGGAATGAAAAGAAGCAACAGTAGAAGAAACAAGATCAGGGGGAGGTACTGTAGTTGTTATTGGTGCAAAAATTAAATGTATACCAAAGACGATTCCACCCACCAACGTTATTAAAACAATCAAAAACGTAATTGCACATTGCATCAGAAAACATTTGTTATGAAGAATCTTGTAGAGTCTATTTCTGCGAACATAAATTACATTCTCTCGGTGCAGCTCAGGAAGCTCCATCTTCTACAACCGCTTGCGACCACTGATGATATGTACGTAGTTGAAAATGCCTCTATCAGCCCTGGGAGTTCCCAGAACTAACAGAAAGACCGACCTTATGTCTGGCCCCCGCAGATTCAACTAGGCACAAAGCCACGACCCTACGGCTACCCAGACGGCAAGGTAATTAGAACAACAAAATACACATAGAGAAATACAAAATATTAGCAAACTTCCTGGCTGGAGGCAATGTATCAGATCAAAATATGAAAAATAGGCAGTTTTATCTTGCAAGGCAGTATTATCTTTTAGTGGATATGCTTCGATCCACCTTGAAAAAGCACAGACTACCACTAGGACGTACTTAAGATTGTTGCAACGATCCATGTGAATGAAATCCAACTGAATCACTTCGAAGGGGCAAGAAGGAGGAGCGAAGTGACCAGCGGGTGTGGGGATTCCCTTGCCAGGATTATGCATCAGGCATATCATGCAATTTTTCACCACTCTTTCTGCACACTTACTAATTCCATCATTCTTCCAGACTGGAGCCAACATCTTGCAAATCCCTTTAGAACTGATATGCGCTGCTCCGTGCGCCATTGTTACCACCGCAAGCACATACGCATCAGGCAACATCCAACGCTGCTGTTCCGACAAATCAATCCAACATCCACTCGAGTCCAATTTACCCGTATTCTCTTTCCATGCAAGCTTTTCCTCTTCAGTCGCTTCTTCCTGAATTGCTTTCACACTTTCCACTGTGTCCTCACACATTCCTGAGTCAGTAATCCATCTTGCAGATGTTGCAACATACATTCTACTCATCGTATTCCTAGCTGTCTGTTTAGCGGTCTCATCAGCAAAGGCATTTCCACGACCAACATCATCCGTGATTGCTCGATGAGCACTGCACTTCACAATCGCAACTTCAGTCGGTAAGGTTAGAGATTCCAACAAGTCATTGACTAGCTGACCATGCTGGATCTTAGTCCCATGGGACGTAATGAAACCTCTTTCCTTCCACAATCGGCCAAAACTATGGGCTACGCCGAATGCGTATTGACTATCTGTGAACACATTCACTCTCTTTCCCTTAACTAAAACACACGCTCTAGTCAATGCAATTAATTCTGCAGCTTGGGCAGAATTCTGACTCACTCTTGCGGTCTCCACAATCGTACTCAAAGTCGTTACTGCGTAAGCAGCTGTTACATCACCATTCTCCAATTTAAAACAAGACCCGCCAACATACAACGTGCCATCTGGATCTGATAATGGTGTGTCTTTAAGATCAATCCGTCCCTTTGTCTCCTCCTCGGTTCTGAAACAACAGTCATGTGGTTCAGAATCACTCGACTCCTGACTAGTCGGCAACAATGTTGCTGGATTCAATACATTACATCTTTTAATCTGAATATGACTTGCTAGCAGTGTCAGCTCATAGCCTGATAATCTAGCACTGGTAAGGTGCTGTGTCTTGGTTCGGTTCATGAGCGTGTCCACGGCGTGTGGAACCATGACTACTAGCATGTTGTTCATGACCAAACCAGCAGATTGCCGAATGGACGCTGCAGCTGCTGCTGTAGCTCTCAAGCAACTTGGCAACGCTCTGGCTACTGGATCTAATGTTGATGAAAAATACGCACAAGGGCGTTGTTTATCACCAAATCGTTGCGTCAGAACACTCAACGCGCAACCTTCTCTCTCATGAACATAGAGTGTAAATGGCTTACTGTAGTCAGGTGTACCCAACACAGGAGCTGAACACTGTGCATTTCGTAACTCAGAAAAAGTTTGCTGACATTCGGCAGACCATGGCACCGGACTCGGAACACCTTTTCCAGTCAAGGCCACCAATGGTTTTGCCAAAAGAGAAAAATTTGGGATCCATTGCCTGCAGTATGAAGTAATTCCTAAAAACGCACGCACTTCTCTCTGTGTGCTAGGAACATTCATCTGCGTAATTGCTTTTATTCTCTCTGGGGTCAACCTTCTTCCCTCCTTTGACAAGAGATGACCTAGGTTGGTCACTTCTTGACAACAATATTGTATTTTGGAAGGTGACACCTTGTGATTTAAATTAGACAAATGATGCAGTAGGGAAATTGTAGCTGCTTTGCAAGTTTCCTTGTCATCGGCAGCCACTAAAAGATCATCGACATATTGCACTAAAGCAGAACCAGGAGGAAGTACAAAGGAATCTAACTGACTTTTTAATGCCTGGCTGTAAATGGATGGGCTTTCACAATAGCCTTGTGGAGCACGTTTAAACCTGAAGCTTCGGCCTCCTAGAGAGAAGCCGAAAATATCTGCTTTCTTCGGCTATCGGAATGCTGAAAAAGGCATTCTTCAAGTCGATAACTGAGAACCATGTGGCTGTAGCAGGAATCAACGTTAACAATGCAGTAATGTCTGGAACCACAGGAAACTGTGGGATCACTATTTTGTTAACCTCCCTAAGGTCGATTACAAATCTATAGACTGGAGGCTTTGAAGGATCAGTGCGTTTTAGAATTGGCAGTACAGGGCTGTTACAAACATTTCCTCTAGTTTCCTCTATCACGTCTTTCTTGATCAAATCTTGCACGATCAATAAGAGCGCACGTTCACCTTCACTAGAGATCTTGTATTGTGGGATTCGTGGAAATTTGACATTTGCTTTCAAAGTGACTACATATGGTGGAATTTCCAAAAGACCTACGTCGTTAGGACCAGTCGCCCAAAGAGTATCAGGGAGAGAACGCAGCTCCAGTGGGAGCGCATCCATTGACAAGTACATCGGGGAGATGGTTCTCTTACCCAATGTAAGCTGTACTCCTGACGGAGAACAGTACAAAGTCGCATATAGGCGTTTTAACAAGTCTAAACCAAGCAGATTTTCATTACAACCAGTCGTCAAAATCAGGGGTGCTTTCAATTGACGAGGCCCAACAGAAGTAGACAAAGGACCAGATACAGGGTTGTGAACAGGGGCGCCTGAAAAACCTACTGAAACATTTGTTAAGCCAGACAAAGGTGCGCCAGGGAGTTTCGCATGTATGATAGAACTTTTTGCTGCACCAGTATCCAACAGAAACGGTTCGACTACACCTGATGTTGCTACTGCGACATAAGGCCCACTCTGGTCTACTGGAACTGATACACCTCCCTCTCTTTGTCCATGGCTGTCCTAGTACTCATTTTGCTGAAATTCCTCGCTCACTTCACAGTAATCCTCAACGTGATACTGTTGGGATCTAGTTGGTTGTACAGATTGTCCATTTCGCTGATCAAAATAATTAGAAGGACGATCATTCGTTTGTGGAGGCATAGCACCTCGTCCTCGACCTCTAGAATTTTGCGTAGAACCACCACGACCTCTCTGAGCTGCAGCAGCATTATTTTGTGCTAATACTGGACACTCATTCTTATAATGACCTTCCTTTTTGCAGTAAGCACACTGATTCCATTGGTATTGCTGTCTCTGAGAACCATAGTCGGTCCTCTGATATGGCCCTTGCTGTGTATTTGTCTGATTCGTGCGAGGCGGATATGCCTGCTGCAAAAGGACTTTAGTTTTTAAATCTTTTGTTTTCTTATCTGACTTTTCCTTCTCTTCTTTATCCCTATTTTCATAATACTGGGCAGTTGCAAGTATTTGCGCAGTCGTAGAGACAGCCCACGCACTTTCAGAATCTTTTAATTTATTACTGAGTTCTGGTAACAGATTGTGCACAAATTTATCAACAAATAATCTCTGGCCTCCTTCCGTGCTCATATCCTGACCACTGTGATCTACGAAAGTTTCTTCAAATCTGGTGAAAAAGTCGGAGACGCTCTCGTCCTTTTTCTGCCTGCATGCGGACAACTTGTCCCAGTTAACGCGCAATGCTGGCATCAGAGTTTTCATTAAATCGATTATTCTACCAGGCAAATCAGCAATTAGAGGTTCGGGTTTAGAACCACCTATTTGTTGACCATCTGCCGCTATTATAGCTGCCCAATCACCACCTAAGGCAACTGGATGATTTTCTTTACGTATTTTAGCCCAAATTGGTTGCGGTACTACATTACCAAATAACATGTCAATGTCCGCTAAATTCATTACGCAAGCTTCAACCGTCTGGGCCAACTCTTTGTAATATCCAGCGGGATTTTTACGCGGATCTGGCAAGGCCTGTTTTACTGCTAACACTTCAGCTCATTTCCACGGAATGTGTATCCACACTCTCTGGAATTGGGCCGGAGCGGCTGCAATACCACGGACCGCATCAGCTTGCACAGCTTCGCGCCAAATTGGAGGAACTTCTCTCATAGGATATTGACGACCTTGTTTCGTACTACGTTTCTCTAAATCTCTTGGTGAACTACGGGAAGGATCAAATCTAAAATCTAAAACTAATTCCATTGCTTCTTTTACTTCTTGACCAACTATCATACCTGCAGCAAATTTTTGTTGAACATGAATTAATTCATCCGGTACTTGTTCAGAATCGTTCTCCTCCCATTCTTCACGCAAAAGAGAACACATGACATCAAACACATAGCGCTGTGTCGGTTCATTCCATTGCATGAATGTATCTAATACATCTCGTACATTGTACCTTCCAACTTTCGAAATCCACCTAAGGGCAGTAGAGTCTAATATTCCTCGTTCTTCACTACTAGGAAGCTGACTACGTCTCTGAACAGATTCAGAGGCAGGACTCCTAATCAGAGTTTTGTAAAAGGGAGATAGAATATTAGAGACAGAGTCAGTGATTCTCCGACGAACAGAAAGCGGAGTCACATAGCTTGCAGAAGTTTGAAGTAGAGTAGTAGTCGGAACAGAGGAAACAGCAACAGTAGGGGTAGCAGGCAAAGTAGCTTGTGAAACAACAGGTATTAGTGGTACAGGCACTGCAGGCACAGGCAGAGGAGCTGGCAACCCTGGAAGAGGGGGTGCCGGAGGAATATTGTTAACCACAGGAAGTACAGGAGCTTGATTCAGGGGAGCAGGAGCAGGTATACCAGGCTGTCCAGCAACCGGTAACAAAGCATTCGGTAAAGGTGGAGCCGTAGTACCCTGTGCATACGGTGGGGGTGACCTCAACAAGTAAGACAACAGGGGATCCTTTTCAGGGTCTTCCACTATCTTAGCTGTACTCGATGGCAAGGCAGGATAACACTTGTCTATCGCTAAATTACGCTCTCTATTGGCCACCTCTATCGCTTTGTTTGGATTCTTTTCGCCAATAACGGAAAGAATCAAACATTGCCGGCCGGGCTTTCTTCTTAAACAATTTCATTTCTAAATTATCAAGAATTTCGGGTTCAAAACTACTATGTACTGGCCAACTAAGGACACCATCTTTCTCCGTGTAACGGATCCACACCTCATTATAAGATATAGGACCCACACCGTGCTTGCAGTACAGATCATAAAGAGGAGTTCCAATCGGAGGAACCAGACATGAGTCCTCCAACCGGGAATCCCTGTTGCAACCAAAACATGACAACATACAATTTTTTCGACTTACCATTTTATAAACCGGAACACAGAACAAACACAAACAAAGGTGCGCACTCGAACTAAGAACTTAGGCCTACCAAAGCGAACAAATGTATCGATACCCAAACTAAACCAAAAGATTATCGTAACTAGAACAACCAGTGATAATCGTACAAAACCAAACCAAACCAAGGAACTAAAAGGATTATCCAAACAGGAGCAAACCCTTACGAAGTAACCAAACAACTAGCAACCACTTAATACATAACTGAGGCACTGAAGACGTCACCAAGGAGAAACCCGTCTCGTCTCGCCGTACTAAGGTCTGCACCTCGGGTCCAAGACAGGGCGACAGTCAAGGCAGCGGACCACTGCAGCCGTCCGAACGGGAACCCTCGTGGAAGAGAACGTCGGGCCACTTTTGCGATATGCCGGGATCGATGAAGTGGGGCGCCTCCCTCTGGAATCTTCACACGAAGCTTCTCAAACTCTTCAGGCTTTTGGACCGGTACCGAATGACGTCGCCCCACGTTGGGCGCCAATTGGAGTTCTGGACTTTTATTAAGGTCCAGAGGTGTCAGGGACAACACCCGAAGACCCCTGAGTTCTACCTGTCTCGGTGCACAAATAAACAGAAACACGGGCTTCTCGATGGTGGCGTCAAAGACCAAAGGTTTATTACTGCAGGGACACAGAAGTCACAGAAACTACACACGGGCAGATTCTAGGAGCCTGTTCGATTTGCACAAAAAGGGTTGCTCCTTAAATACGAATTATTTAGCTGGGGGCAACATTCTCCACATACTAGTACGTTTCTTAACCTTTATGTCCTAAACAATAAATATTTGGCATTACACGGGAATCGTCAACAATATCTGATGTCAAAACATTACGAACGAGGGGTTCCCACTGTTCCATCATAATCCCATGTCATCTTTTCATTCAAGAGCCGGACCGCCTCATCGTAAATTTCGTTACCTCCCCCTAATAAAGGCCCAGAAGGAAAGGAGCAGAGCCAGGTGCAGAAGATAGAAAAACAGGATAAGAGATGTTTGTGGGTCGTAAATGGGCAAGGCTACCAGCTTCGGCCGCCTAATCATGATCAGGCCAACGAACACGAGAACCAGTATAGCAGGACTGGCCTCAGGCAAGGGAGGCAGCTTTTGCCGAGTCATGCGGCCACAGCGTTTCTGTCCTAAGGTGCACGTGTCACTAGCAAGGTGAATCGCCGGCTAAAGCTTACGTGTCCTTAAGTGAAATGAATTGATCAGAGGTCACTGTGTATCCATTGACTATGTGAGGGCAAGAATACAAAATGGCCGCCATAATCTAAAATGGATGCCATGGGTGAATCAGAAATGTGGTTATAACAAGAGTGCTCTTGCTCGTAGCATAGCGAAAACACCAGGATATGCTAAATGGATCATTTGCGGTTCACTGATACCAAAATTGTGAGTTTACGACAATGTTGAAAACACGGGTTCAAAGCGTCACGGAACCTCATTTGGGGTTTGTGTGTGTGGTTTGTGTGTGTGTGGGGTTGTGTCTATTGCAGGCATCTGGTATTAGTCGCGCTGCACTGCTTAACTTGCTTTTAAAAACGCATTCTCATTGCCTGCTGTATTAATTATATCGTAGCGCTGCTGTGTTTATCTGCTTACTGTGCAATTCATACCATTTTTTTTGTGTGGTTTATATCCTAGCGCCGCTCCGCTTGGACTGGTCAAACTGTGGAATTTGATTCTGTTTTTGTTGCATTTCGCCAGCTGTGTAGCTTATTTAGCGCTCTGCTTCGCTAGCGCTTGATTGTATAATTGCCCTCTGCTGTTGTAGCCCTGTTAGCGCATTAGACTCCAGCGCTCCGCTCTGCTCCCCCCTCCGCCTCCATTTTGTTTGTTGTTGTCCTCGTGTGCCCGCCCCGCCTCCCAGCTGAGACGCCCTCCCACAGAGTAGAGATAGCGCTCCTCTCCCTACACTCGTTGTGACTCGCTCCTCGCTTCAGGCAAGAGAGGTCGCTCCCAGTGTCTATTGCAGGCATCTGGTATTAGTCGCGCTGCACTGCTTAACTTGCTTTTAAAAACGCATTCTCATTGCCTGCTGTATTAATTATATCGTAGCGCTGCTGTGTTTATCTGCTTACTGTGCAATTCATACCATTTTTGTTGTGTGGTTTATATCCTAGCGCCGCTCCGCTTGGACTGGTCAAACTGTGGAATTTGATTCTGTTTTTGTTGCATTTCGCCAGCTGTGTAGCTTATTTAGCGCTCTGCTTCGCTAGCGCTTGATTGTATAATTGCCCTCTGCTGTTGTAGCCCTGTTAGCGCATTAGACTCCAGCGCTCCGCTCTGCTCCCCCCTCCGCCTCCATTTTGTTTGTTGTTGTCCTCGTGTGCCCGCCCCGCCTCCCAGCTGAGACGCCCTCCCACAGAGTAGAGATAGCGCTCCTCTCCCTACACTTGTTGTGACTCGCTCCTCGCTTCAGGCAAGAGAGGTCGCTCCCAGTGTCTATTGCAGGCATCTGGTATTAGTCGCGCTGCACTGCTTAACTTGCTTTTAAAAACGCATTCTCATTGCCTGCTGTATTAATTATATCGTAGCGCTGCTGTGTTTATCTGCTTACTGTGCAATTCATACCATTTTTGTTGTGTGGTTTATATCCTAGCGCCGCTCCGCTTGGACTGGTCAAACTGTGGAATTTGATTCTGTTTTTGTTGCATTTCGCCAGCTGTGTAGCTTATTTAGCGCTCTGCTTCGCTAGCGCTTGATTGTATAATTGCCCTCTGCTGTTGTAGCCCTGTTAGCGCATTAGACTCCAGCGCTCCGCTCTGCTCCCCCCTCCGCCTCCATTTTGTTTGTTGTTGTCCTCGTGTGCCCGCCCGGCCTCCCAGCTGAGACGCCCTCGCCCCTCCCCCTCCACTCTCCATATATGACAGGAGCTCCCGCGCGCAGCATTTACGCGCAGCGACCGCGCCCAACCCGCGCCGAAGGTGCGCCAAAGGTAAGCCCGTCTACGCCCATCCGCGCCTGGACCGCGCCCAGCGCCAGACCCCCTGCCCCTCGCGCTGCCCAGCCCTCCCGCATTACCTACGATGCCGCTTCCCTCCTAGCCCTTAACCCCGGTCGCGCCCCCAACTGCGCCCAAGCTGCCCCTGGACACACCCATGGACCTTTCTCCTGCTACTCCTGCAAATTCATCAGCACAGTCAACATCTCCGCTACGACCACTCCACAGATTCCCGACTCCAATCACCTACAACGCATCCTTCTCAACACCCGATCAGTCCACAGGCACGCCATTGACCTATGGAATCTACTAGACACCATTTCTCCTGACATCGCCTTCCTTACGGAAACATGGATGAACGCTTCCTCCGCACCAGACATCACCATTGCCATCCCTGAAGACTACAAGATCACTCGCAAAGACCGCACCGACCACACAGGAGGAGGGATCGCTATCGTCCATAAGAAATCAATCCGCATCTCAACCAGCTCTGACGCCAACCTCGCCAACTCCGAACACCTTCACTTCCAGATCCACACCGACCCCAAAACCACACTCAGAGGCACCCTCCTCTACAGACCACCAGGACCCCGCGCTAAATTCAGTGAGGACCTCACGGACTTCATCACTCCACATGCACTCCCCTCCAAAGAATACATCCTTCTGGGAGACCTCAACTTTCACCTTGAAAAGATCAACGACCGCAACACCGCCACCCTCGTGGACAACCTCGCCAACCTCGGACTTAAACAACTGGTCACTTCCCCCACCCACATCGCAGGTCACACACTCGACCCCATCTTCACCTCCAGCAACCATGTCTCCTTCAGCCACACTACGAATCTCCTCTGGACCGACCACAGCTGCGTTCACTTCACCTACAACAAGCCAAAACCCACCAACCACCTCCAACCAACTCTGCAAAGAAACTGGAACAAAATCACCGCGGACCAAATCTCCGCATCACTCCTTCGAAACTCCCCAGCCCTCTCTTCTAACGCCAACGAAGCCGCTGCCAACCTCACCCTATGGTTATCCAACACCGCCGACACCTTAGCACCTCTGAAAAAACGTCAAAGCAAACCTGGCAGCAAAAAGACCTCATGGTTCAACGATGATCTCAAGAAGTCCAAGAAACTCTGCCGCTCCCTTGAAAAGGCCTGGAAAAAAAACCCAACCACTAGCACCAAGGACGCCTTCAAAAGCGCCACCCGCACTCACCACCAACTGATCCGAAAAGCCAAGAAAACAGCATTCAAGGATCGACTTGACAACAACGCACACAACAGCAAGGAACTTTTCAACATCGTCAAGGAATTTTCCAATCCCTCGGCCAACTCCAACGACATCACCCCATCTCAAACCCTCTGCGACTCCCTAGCCTCATTTTTCCACAACAAGATCGCAGACATCCACAACAGCTTTGACAACCAACCCGGAAACCAACCCACCCTTCCATCTGCTGATCATCTTCCCCCCTTGAACACCCTTAACGACTGGAACCCAATCTCCACTGAGGACACCATCCGACTGATGAACTCCATCCACTCAGGATCCCCCACAGACCCATGCCCTCACCACATCTTCAACAAAGCAGACTCCGTCATAGCACCGCACCTCTGAGACGTCATCAACTGCTCCTTCAACTCCGCCACCTTCCCGGAAAGCTGGAAACACGCTGAACTCACCGCCCTTCTGAAAAAACCAACAGCGGACCCCACCGAACTCAAAAACTACCGCCCCATCTCGCTTCTTCCATTCCCAGCCAAAGTCATCGAGAAAGCTGTCAACAACCAGCTCGCCACCTTCCTCGAAGCCAACAAATCCCTCGACCCTTCACAATCTGGATTCCGAGCAAAACACAGCACTGAGACCGCCCTCATCGCAGCAACAGACGACATTCGAACTCTACTGGACAATGGAGACACAGTCGCCCTCATCCTCCTCGACCTCTCTGCAGCTTTCGACACAGTCTGCCACAGCACCCTTTTACAACGCCTCAATAACATCGGAATCCAAGGAAAAGCTCTTGAATGGATCACCTTGTTCCTCACCGGAAGAACCCAAAGAGTCCGCCTACCACCATTCAAGTCCGAGGCCTCTGAAGTCATCTGCGGCGTTCCACAAGGTTCTTCACTCAGCCCCACCCTCTTCAACGTATACATGAGCCCCCTCGCGGCCATCGCTCGCCAACACAACCTCAACATCATCTCTTACGCGGACGACACTCAACTGATCCTTTCTCTCACCAACGACCCCAGCACCGCCAAAACTAACCTACACGAAGGAATGAAAGAAGTTGCCGAGTGGATGAAACAAAGCCGTCTGAAACTGAACTCAGACAAAACTGAAGTCCTCATCTTAGGTACATCCCCCTCTGCATGGGACGACTCCTGGTGGCCGGAAGCCCTCGGAAAAGCACCCATCCCGACAGACCACGCACGGAACCTAGGCGTCATCCTGGATTCTTCACTCTCAATGAACAGACAAGTCAGCGCAGTATCCTCTTCATGCTTCAACATTCTTCGCATGCTCAGAAAAACATTTCGCTGGATCCCCTCCGACACAAGGAAAACAGTCACCCACGCTCTGGTCACGAGCCGACTGGACTACGGAAACACCCTCTACGCAGGTACTACCGCAAAACTCCAGAAGAAACTCCAACGAATCCAAAACGCCTCAGCCAGGCTCATATTAAACATCCCACGCAACGAACACATCTCTGGGCACCTCAAAGACCTCCACTGGCTACCCGTCAATAAGAGGATCACTTTCCGACTGCTTACCCACGCACACAAATCACTCTACAACATCGGACCAGATTGCCTCAACTCACGACTGTCCTTCTACACCCCCTCCCGCCAACTACGCTCTTCCAGCCAAGCGCTAGCCAATGTGCCTCGCATCAACAAGACCACCATGGGAGGCAGATCCTTTTCGTACCTGGCTGCCAAAACATGGAACTCACTCCCCGCTTACCTTCGCCTTACCCAGAACCACCTAGCATTCAGGAAGCAACTTAAAACGTGGATATTTGACAAGTAATCCTCCTCCCCTCCTAAGCGCCTTGAAACCCTCTGGGTACGTAGTGCGCTATACAAATTTCTTGACTTGACTTGACTTGACTGTGTGGGGGGAGGTTGTGTGTGGGTGGTTGTGGGTGGGGGGTTGTATGTGTGGGGTTGTGTGGTGTGTGTGGGGGGTTGTGTGTGGGGGATTGTGTGTGGTTATGTGTGGGGTTGTGTGTGGGGTTGTGTGTGGGGTTGTGTGTGTGGGGGGTTTGTGTGGGGGGCTTGTGTGTATGGGGGTTGTGTGTGTGGGGGGAGGTTGTGTGTGGGGGGTTGTGAGTGGGTGGTATGTGTATGTGGTTGTGTGTGTGGGTGGGGTTGTATGTGTGGGGTAGTGTGTGTGGGGTTGTCAGTGGGGTTTGTGTGTGTGGGGTTGTGTGTGTGGTGGGGGTGAGTGGGGGGGGTTGTGTGTGTGGGGGGTTGTGGGTGTGTGGGGTTGTGTGGTGTGTGGGGTTGTGTGTGTGTGGTTGTGTGTGTTGGGGGTTGTGTGGTTGTGTGTGGTTGTTTGTATGTGTGTGTTTGTGTTTGTGGTTTTGGGTGGGGTTGTGTGGTTGTGTGTGGGGGTTTTGGTGTGGGTGTGTGTGTGGGGTTGTGTGTGTGGGGGGGTTGTGTGTGGGGGGTTTGTGTATGGGGGTTGTGTGTGTGGGGGAGGTTATGTGTGGGGGGTGTGGGGGTTGTGTGTGGGGGGGTTGTGTGGTTGGGGGGGTTGTGTGTGGTTGGCTTTGTGTGTGTGGTTGTGTGCTTGCATGTGGTTGTGTGGGGTTATGTGTGTGGGGGGGTTTGTGTGTGGGGGGTTGTGTGTGTGGCGGCTGTGTGTGAGGGGGTTGTGTGTGTGGTTATGGGGTTGTGTGTGTGAGTTTGTGGGGTAGTGTGTGGGGGTTGTCTGTGTGGGGGATTGTGTGTGTATGTGTGGGGTTGTATGTGTGGGGTGGTGTGTGTGGGGTTGTGGGTGTGGGGTTTGTGTGTGTGTGGGGTTGTGTGTGGAGGGGCTTGTATGTGGGCAGGTTGTATGTGGGGGGTTTGTGTGTGTGTGTGAGGGGGTTGTGTGTTTGGGGGGCTGTGTGTGTTAGGGGATTGTGTGTGTTAGGGGTTGTGCATGTGGGGTTGTGTGTGTGGGGTCGTGTGTGTGGGGTTGTGTGGTGTGTGAGGTTGTGTGTGTATGGGGTTGTGTGTGGGGGGTTGTGTGTGGGTGGTTGTGTGGTTGTGTGTGGTTGGTTGTGTGTGTTGTGGTTGTGTGATGGGTGTGTGTTGTTGTTTGTGGGGTTGTGTGTGTGGGTGGATGTGTGGGGCGTTGTGTGTGTTGGGTTGTGTGTGTGGGGGGTTGTGTGTGTGTGGGGTTGTTTGTGTGTCTGGGGTTGTGTGGTGTTGTGTGTGTGTGGGGTTGTGTGGGGGTTGTGTGGTTGTGTGTGGTTGGTTGTGTGTGTGTGGGGTTGTGTGGTTGTGTATGATTGTGTGTTCTGGGTTGTGTGTGGGGTTGTGTGTGTGGTTGTGTTAGTGGGGTTGTGTGTGTGTGTGTGGGGGGGGGGGGTGTGTTGGGTTGTGTGTGGGGGGTTGTGTGTGTGTGTGGGGTTGTGTGTGTGCATGGGATTGTGGGTGTTTTTTGTGTGTGTGGGGTTGTGTGTGTGGGGGGGTTGTGTGTGGGGGGGTTGTGTGTGCGTGGGGGATTGTGTGTGTGTGGGGGGTTGTGTGTGTGTGGGGTTGTGTGTGTGGGGTTGTGTGTGTGGGGGGGTGAGTGTGTGTGGGGTTTTGTGTGTGGGGTTTTGTGTGTGTGGGGTTTTGTGTGTGTGGGGTTGTGTGTGTGGGGGGATTTGTGTGTGGGAGGGTTGTGTGTGTGGGGGTTGTGTTTGTGTGGGGTTGTGTGTGTCGGGTCGTGTGTGTGGGGTTGTGTGGTGTGTGAGGTTGTGTGTGTATGGGGTTGTCTGTGGGGGGTTGTGTGTGGGCGGTTGTGTGATTGTGTGTGGTTGGTTGTGTGTGTTGTGGTTGTGTGATGGGTGTGTGTTGTTGTTTGTGGGGTTGTGTGTGCGGGTGGATGTGTGGGGGGTTGTGCATGTTGGGTTGTGTGTGGGGGGTTGTGTGTGTGTGGGGTTGTTTGTGTGTCTGGGGTTGTGTGGTGTTGTGTGGTTGTGTGTGGTTGGTTGTGTGTGTGTGGGGTTGTGTGAGTGTGTATGATTGTGTGTTCTGGGTTGTGTGTGTGGGGTTGTGTGTGTGGTTGTGTTAGTGGGGTTGTGTGTGTGTGTGTGGGGTTGTGTGTGTTGGGTTGTGTGTGTGTGGGGGGGTTGTGTGTGTGGGGTTGTGTGTGGGGTTGTGTGTGTATGGGGTTGTGTTTGGGCTGGTTGTGTGTAGGGGGTGTTGTGTGTGAGTGTGTGGGTTTGTGTGTTGGGGTGTGCAGGGTTGTGTGTGTGGGGGGTTCTGTGTGTGTGTGTGGTTGTGTGTGGGGGGTTTTGGTTGTGTGTGGGGTTGTGTGTGTGTGTGTGTGGGGGGGTTGTGTGTGAGTTGGTGTGTGTGGGGTTGTGTGTGGGGGGGTGAGTGTGTGAGTGTGTGGGGATTTGTGTGTGGGAGGGTTGTGTGTGTGGGGTTGTGCGTGTGTGGGGTTGTGTGTGCGTGGGATTGTGGGTGGGGTTCTTTGTGTGTGGGGTTTTGTGTGTGTGGGGTTGTGTGTGTGGGGGCTGTTGTGTGTGTGGGGGGGTTGTGTGTGTGGGGGGGGGTTGTGTGTGTGTTGAGGATTGTGAGTGTGTGGGGTTGTGTGTGGGGTTGTGTGTGTGGGGGGGTGAGTGTGTGAGTGGGGGGGGATTTGTGTGTGGGAGGGTTGTGTGGGGTTGTGTTTGTGTGGGGTTGTGTGTGGGGGGGTTTGTGTGTGGGGTTTTTGTGTGTGGGGTAGTGTGTGTGTGGGGTAGTGTGTGTGGGGGGTTGTGTGTGGGGGTTGTGTGTGTGAGGGCGGTTGTGTGTGGGGGGTTGTGTGTGGGGGGTGTTGTGTGTGTGTTGAGGATTGTGTGTGTGTGGGGGGGTAGTGTGTGGGGGGTTGTGTGTGTAGGGTTGCGTGTGGGGTTTTGGGTGTGGGGTTTGTGTGTGTGTGGGGTTGTGTGTGGAGGGGCTTGTATGTGGGCAGGTTGTATGTGGGGGGTTTGTGTGTGTGTGTGAGGGGGTTGTGTGTTTGGGGGGCTGTGTGAGTGGGGGGTTGTGTGTGTTAGGGGTTGTGCATGTGGGGTTGTGTGTGTGGGGTCGTGTGTGTGGGGTTGTGTGGTGTGTGAGGTTGTTTGTGTATGGGGTTGTGTGTGGGGTTGTGTGTTTGGGGGGTTGTGTGGTTGTGTGTGGTTGGTTGTGTGTGTTGTGGTTGTGTGATGGGTGTGTGTTGTTGTTTGTGGGGTTGTGTGTGTGGGTGGATGTGTGGGGCGTTGTGTGTGTTGGGTTGTGTGTGTGGGGGGTTGTGTGTGTGTGGGGTTGTTTGTGTGTCTGGGGTTGTGTGGTGTTGTGTGTGTGTGAGGGTTGTGTGGTTGTGTGTGGTTGGTTGTGTGTGTGTGTGGTTGTGTATGATTGTGTGTTCTGGGTTGTGTGTGGGGTTGTGTGTGTGGGGTTGTGTGTGTGTGGGGGGGGGTTGTGTGTGTTGGGTTGTGTGTGGGGGGTTGTGTGTGTGGGGTTGTGTGTGTATGTGGTTGTGTTTGGGTTGGTTGTGTGTAGGGGGTGTTGTGTGTGAGTGTGTTGAGTTGTGTGAGTGTGTGGGTTTGTGTGTTGGGGTGTGCAGGGTTGTGTGTGGGGATTTGTGTGTGGGAGAGTTGTGTGTGTGGGGTTGTGTGTGTGTGGGGTTGTGTGTGTGCGTGGGATTGTGGGTGTTTTTTTGTGTGTGTGGTTTTGTGTGTGTGGGGTTGTGTGTGTGGGGGGTTGTGTGTGTGGGGGGGTTGTGTGTGTGGGGGGGGTTGTGTGTGTGTTAAAGATTGTGAGTGTGTGGGGTTGTGTGTGTGGGGTTGTGTATGGGATTGTGTGTGTGGGGGGTGAGTGTGTGTGGGGTTTTGTGTGTGGGGTTTTGTGTGTGTGGGGTTGTGTGTGTGGGGGGATTTGTGTGTGGGAGGGTTGTGTGTGTGGGGGGTTGTGTTTGTGTGGGGTTGTGTGTGTGTGGGGTTTTGTGTGTGGGTTTTTGTGTGTGTGGGGTTTTGTGTGTGTGGGGTTGTGTGTGTGGGGGGTTGTGTGTGGGGGTTGTGTTTGTGATGGCTGTTATGTGTGTGGGGGTTGTGTGTGTGGGGGGGTTGTGTGTGTGTTGAGGATTGTCTGTTAGTGTGTGGGGGGTAGTGTGTGGGGGGTTGTGTGTGTGTGGGGTTGTGTGTGGGGTTTTGTGTGTGGGGTTGTGTGTGTGGGGGGTTGTGTGTGTGGGGCTGTTGTGTGTGGGGGGGTTGTGTGTGTGGGGGGTTGTGTGTGGGGGGGTTGTGTGTGTGTTGAGGATTGTGTGTGAGTGTGTGGGGTTTTTTGTGGGTGTGGGGTTTGTGTGTGGGGTTGGGTGCATGGGGGGTTGTGTGTGAGGGGTTCTGTGTGTGGGGGGTTGTGTGTGGGGGTGGTGTGTGCAGGGGGTTGTGTGTGTGCGGTGTATGTGGGGGGTGTTGTGTGTGTGGGGGGGGTTGTGTGGTGTGTGGGGTTGTGTGTGTAGTGTTGTGTGTGTATGGGGTTGTGTGTTGGGGTTGTGCATGTGGGGGGGTTGTGTGTGGTTGGTTGTGTGTGGGGTTGTGTGGCTGTGTGTGTGGTTGTGTGGGGGTGTTGTGTGTGTGGTTGTTTGTGTGGGGGGTTGTGTGTGGGGTTAGTGTGTGGGGGGTTGTGTGTGTATGGGGTTGTGTGTGTTGGGTTTTGTGTGTGTGGGGTTGTGTTTGTGGGGTTGTGTGTATGGTTGTGTGTGGGGTTGTGTGTAGGGTTGTGTGGGTGTGTGTGGGGTTGTGTGTGTTGGGCTGTGTGTGTGGGGGGGTTTGTGTGAGTGGGGTTGTGTGTGTGTGTGGGGTTGTGTGTGGGGGTGTTGTGTGTGTGAGTGCATGGGGTTGTGTGAGTGTGTGGGTTTGTGTGTTGGGGTGTGCAGGGGTGGTGTGTGTGGGGGGCTGTGTGTGTGTGGTTGTGTGTGGTTGTGTGTTAGTTTGTGTGTGGGGTTGTGTGTGGTTGTGTATGTGGGGTTGTGTGTGTGAGTGTGTGGGTTTGTGTGAGTGTGTGGGGTTGTGTTGTGTGTGGGAGGATATGTGTGTGGGAATGTTGTAGGTCTGTGGGGGGTTGTGTGTGTGGGAGGGTTGTGTGTGGGGTTGTGTGTGTGGGGGTTTGTGTGTGCATGGGGTTGTGTGTGTGGGGTTGTGTGTGTGGGGGGTTGTGTGTGGGGGTTGTGTGGGTGGTTGTGTGTGTGGTGTTGTGTGTGGGGGGGTTGTGTGAGGGGGGTGTTTGTGTGGGGGGTTGTGTGTGTGGGGTTGTGTGTGGCGAAGTTGTGTGTGGGGGGTTGTGTGTGTGTTGAGGGTTGTGTGTGAGTGTGTGGGGTTGTTTGTGTGTGGGGTTGTGTTTGGGGTTGTGTGTGTGGGGGCATTGTGTGTGGGGGCTTGTGTGTTGGGGGTTGTGTGTGTATGGGGTTGTGTGTGTTGGGTTTTGTGTGTGTGGGGTTGTGTTTGTGGGGTTGTGTGTATGGTTGTGTGTGTGGGGTTGTGTGTAGGGTTGTGTGGGTGTGTGTGGGGTTGTGTGTGTTGGGCTGTGTGTGTGGGGGGGTTTGTGTGTGTGGGGTTGTGTGTGTGTGTGTGGGGTTGTGTGTGTGTGTATGGGGTTGTGTGTGGGGGTGTTGTGTGTGTGAGTGCATGGGGTTGTGTGAGTGTGTGGGTTTGTGTGTTGGGGTGTGCAGGGGTGGTGTGTGTGGGGGGCTGTGTGTGTGTGGTTGTGTGTGGTTGTGTGTTAGTTTGTGTGTGGGGTTGTGTGTGGTTGTGTATGTGGGGTTGTGTGTGTGAGTGTGTGGGTTTGTGTGAGTGTGTGGGGTTGTGTTGTGTGTGGGAGGATATGTGTGTGGGAATGTTGTAGGTCTGTGGGGGGTTGTGTGTGTGGGAGGGTTGTGTCTGGGGTTGTGTGTGTGGGGGGTTGTGTGTGCATGGGGTTGTGTGTGTGGGGGGTTGTGTGTGGGGGTTGTGTGGGTGGTTGTGTGTGTGGTGTTGTGTATGGGGGGTTGTGTGAGGGGGTGTTTGTGTGGGGGGTGTGTGTGTGGGGTTGTGTGTGGCGGAGTTGTGTGTGGGGGGTTGTGTGTGTGTTGAGGGTTGTGTGTGAGTGTGTGGGGTTGTTTGTGTGTGTGGGGCTGTGTTTGGGGTTGTGTGTGTGGGGGCATTGTGTGTGGGGGCTTGTGTGTTGGGGTTGTGTGTGTGGAGGGAGGTTGTGTGTGTTGGTTTGTGTGTGTGGGGGGTTGTGTGTGTTTGGGGGTTGTGTGTGGGGGGTTGTGTGTGTAGGGGGTTGTGTGTGGTGTGTGTGGGTATTGTATGTGGTGTGTGGGGTTGTGTGTGTAAGGTTGTGTGTATGTGGGCATGAGTGTGGTTGTGCATGGTTTTCGGGGTTGTGTGTGGGGTAGTTGTGTGTGTGGGCCGTTGTGTGTGTGGGGGGTTGTGTGTGGGGGGGCTGTTTGTGTGGTTTTGGGGCTGTGAGTGTGTGGGTATGAGTTTGTGGGGTAGTGTGTGGGGGTTGTGTGTGTGGGGGTGATTGTTTGGGGTTGTATGTGTGTGTGGGGTTGTGTGTGTAGGGGGTTGTGTGTGTGGGTGTGTGTGTGTGGGGGTGGTGGGTTGTGAGTGGGGGGTTGTGTGTGGGGGGGTTTGTGTGTGTGGGGAGGTTGTGTGTGTGTGGGGTTGTGTGTGTGGGGTTGTGTGGTGTGTGGGGTTGTGTGTGTGTGTGGTTGTGTGTGGGGTTGTGTGTGTGTGTAGTTGTGTGGTTGTGTGTGTGGTTGGTTGTGTGTGGTTGTCTGGTTGTGTGTGGTTGTGTTTGGGGTTGTGTGTGTGGGGTTGTCTGTGTGGTTGTAGCGTTTTGTGTGGGGTTGTGTTTGTGGGGTTATGTGTCTGTATGGGGTTGTGTGTGTGGGTGGTTTTGTGTGTGGGGGGTTGTGTGTGTGGGGGGTTGTTTGTGTGAGTGTGTGCGGTTGTGTGAGTGTCTGGGGTTGTGTGTGTGGGGTGGTGTTTGTGTGTGGGTTGTGTGTGGGGTGTGTGTGTGTGCATGGGGTTGTGTGTGTGAGTGTGTGGGGTTGTGTGTGGGGGGGGTTGTGTGTGGGGTTGTGTGTGTGGGGTTGAGTGTGTGAGTGTGTGGGGATTTGTGTGTGGGAGGGTTGTGTGTGTGGGGTTGTGTGTGTGTGGGGTTGTGTGTGTGCGTGGGATTGTGGGTGGGGTTTTGTGTGTGTGGGGTTTTGTGTGTGGGGTTTTGTGTGTGTGGGGTTTTGTGTGTGGGGTTGTGTGTGTGGGGGGGTTGTGTGTGTGGGGGTTGTGTGTGTGGGGGCTGTTGTGTGTGCGGGGGGGGTTGTGTGTGGAGGGTTGTGTATGTGTTGAGGATTGTGAGTGGGTGGGGTTGTGTGTGTGGGGTTGTGTGTGGGGTTTTGTGTGTGGGGGGTAAGTGTGTGAGTGTGGGGGGATTTGTGTGTGGGAGGGTTGTGTGTGTGGGGTTGTGTTTGTGTGGGGTTGTGTGTCTGGTTTTGTGTGTGGGGGGTTGTGTGTGTGAGGGCTGTTGTGTGTGTGCGGGGTTGTGTATGTGGGGGGGTTGTGTGTGGGGGGTGGTGTGTGTGGGGGGTGGTGTGTGTAGGGGGTTGTGTGTGTGTGGTGTGTGTGGGGGGTGTTGTGTGTGTGGGGGGTTGTGTGGTGTGTGGGGTTGTGTGTGTGTAGGGTTGTGTGTGTATGGCGTTGTGTGTTGGGGTTGTGCATGTGGGGGGTTGTGTGTGGTTGGTTGTGTGTGTGTGTGTGGTTGTGTGTGGGGTTGTGTGGCTGTGTGTGTGGTTGTGTGTGTGGTTGTGTGTGGGGTTGTGTATGTGGGGGGTTGCGTGTGTGGGGCTGTTGTGTGTGGGGCTGTTGTGTGTTGGGGGGTTGTGTGTGTGTTGAGGATTGTGTGTGAGTGTGTGGGGTTGTTTGTGGGTGTAGGGTTGTGTGTGGGTGTGGGGTTGTGTGCATGGGGGTTTGTGTGTGAGGGGTTCTGTGTGTGGGGGGTTGTGTTTGTGGGGAGGTTGTGTGTGTGGGGGTTGTGTGTGGGGGGTTGTGTGGGGGGTGGTGTGTGTAGGGGGTTGTGTGTGTGTGCGGTGTGTGGGGGGTGTTGTGTGTGGGGGGGTTGTGTGGTGTGTGGGGTTGTGTGTGTGTGTAGGGTTGTGTGTGTATGGGGTTGTGTGTTGGGGTTGTGCATGTGGGGGGTTGTGTGTGGGGGGGTTGTGTGTGTGGTTGTGTGTGGGGTTGTGTGGCTGTGTGTGGTTGTGTGGAGGGGTTGTGTGTGTGGTCGTTTGTGGGGTTGTGTGTGGGGTTGTATGTGTGGGTGTGTGTGTGTGGGGAGTTGTGTGTGTTGGGTTGTGTGTGTGGGGGGTTGTGTGTGGGGTTGTAAGTGTGTGGAGGGTTGTGTGTGTATGGGGTTGGGTTGTGTGTGTGGGGTTGTGTGTGTGGGGTTGTGTGTGTGAGTGCGTGGGGTTGTGTGAGTATGTGGGTTTGTGTGGGGGGGTGTGAGGGGTTGTGTGTGGCAGGGTTGTGTGTGTGGGGGGTTGTGTGTGTGGTTGTGTGGGGGGTTGTGTGTGGGTTTGTGTGTGTGGGGTTGTCTGTGTGTGGGGTTGTGTGGTGTGTGGGGTTGTGTGTGTGGGGTTGTGTGTGGGGGGTGGTGTGTGGTTGTGTGTCGTGGGTTGTGTGTGGGGTTGTGTGTGTGGGGTTGTGTGTGTGGTTGTGTGTGGGGGGTTGTGTGTAGGGTTGTGTGGGTGTGTGTGGGGTTGTGTGTGTTGGGCTGTGTGTGGGGGGTTGTGTGTGTGGGGGGTTGTTTGTGTGTGTATGGGGTTGTGTGGGGGGTTGTTTGTGTGTGTGAGTGCATGGGGTTGTGTGAGTGTGTGGGTTTGTGTGTTGGGGTGTGCAGGGGTGGTTTGTGTGGGGGCTGTGTGTGTGTGGTTGTGTGTGGTTGTGTGTTAGGTTGTGTGTGGGGTTGTGTGTGGTTGTGTATGTGGGGTTGTGTGTGAGTGTGTGGGTTGTGTTGTGTGTGGGAGGATATGTGTGTGGGAATATTGTAGGTCTGTGGGGGGTTGTGTGTGTGGGAGGGTTGTGTGGGGGTTGTGTGTGTGGGGTTGTGTGTGCATGGATTGTGTGTGTGGGGTTTTGTGTGTGTGGGGTTTTGTGTGTGGGGGTTGTGTGTGGGGGGTTGTGTGTGGGGTTGTCTATGTGGGGTTGTGTGTGGGGGGTTGTGTATGTGGGATGTGGGGGGGGGGTGTTGTGTGGGGGGTTGTGTGCGTGGGGGTTGTGTGTGGCGGAGTTTTGTGTGGCGGAGTTTTGTGTGCGGGGGTTGTGTGTGTGTTGAGGGTTGTGTGTGAGTGTGTGGGGTTGTGTGTGTGGGGGCATTGTGTGTGGGGGGTTGTGTGTGTGGGGGCATTGTGTGTGGGGGGAGGTTGTGTGTGTTGGTTTGTGTGTGTGGTGGGGTTGTGTTTGTTTGGGGGTTGTGTGTTTAGGGGGTTGTGTGTGGGGCGTGTGTGGGTATTGTATGTGGTGTGTGGGGTTGTGTGTGTGTGGGGTTGTGTGTATGTGGGCGTGAGTGTGGTTGTGTATGGTTTGTGGGGTTGTGTGTGGGGGGTTGTGTGTGTGGGGGTGCTGTGTGTGTGTGGTTATGGTGCTGTGAGTGTGTGGGTATGAGTTTGTGGGGTAGTGTGTGGGGGTTGTGTGTGTGGGGGGTTGTGTGTGTGGGTGTGATTGTTTTGGGTTGTATGTGTGTGTGGGGTTGTGTGTGTAGGGGGTTGTGTGTGGGGGGGTGGGTTGAGTGGGGGGTTGTGTGTGGGGGGTTTGTGTGTGGGGGGGGTTGTGTGTGTGTGGGGTTGTGTGTGTGGGGTTGTGTGTTGTGTGGGGTTGTGTATGTGTGTGGTTGGGTGTGGGGTTGTGTGTGTGTGGAGTTGTGTGGTTGTGTGTGTGGTTGGTTGTGTGTGTGTGGTTGTGTGTGGTTGTCTGGGGGTGTGTGGCTGTGTTTGGGATTGTGTGTGTGGGGTTGTCTGTGTGGTTGTAGGGTTTGGTGTGGGGTTGTGTGTGTGGGTTGTGTGTGGGGTTGTGTTTCTGTATGGGGTTGTGTGTGTGGGTGGTTTTGTGCGTGGGGGTTGTGTGTGTGTGGGGGGTTGTTTGTGTGACTGTGTGGGGTTGTGTGAGTGTGGGGTGGTGTTTGTGTGTGGGTTGTGTGTGGGGTGTGTGTGCATGGGGTTGTGTGTGAGTGTGTGGGGTTGTGTGTGTGGGGGGTTGTGTGGGGGTGTGTGTGGGGGGTGGTGTGTGGTTGTGTGTCGTGGGTTGTGTGTGGGGTTGTGTGTGTGGGGTTGTGTGTGTGGTTGTGTGGGGGGTTGTGTGTAGGGTTGTGTGGGTGTGTGTGGGGTTGTGTGTGTTGGGCTGTGTGTGGGGGGTTGTTTGTGTGTGTATGGGGTTGTGTGTGGGGGTGTTGTGTGTGTGAGTGCATGGGATTGTGTGAGTGTGTGGGTTTGTGTGTTGGGGTGTGCAGGGGTGGTTTGTGTGGGGGCTGTGTGTGTGTGGTTGTGTGTGGTTGTGTGTTAGGTTGTGTGTGGGGTTGTGTGTGGTTGTGTATGTGGGGTTGTGTGTGAGTGTGTGGGGTTGTGTTGTGTGTGGGAGGATATGTGTGTGGGAATATTGTAGGTCTGTGGGGGGTTGTGTGTGTGGGAGGGTTGTGTGTGGGGTTGTGTGTGTGGGGTTGTGTGTGCATGGGATTGTGTGTGTGGGGTTTTGTGTGTGTGGGGTTTTGTGTGTGGGGGGGTTGTGTGTGGGGGGTTGTGTGTGGGGTTGTCTATGTGGGGTTGTGTGTGGGGGGTTGTGTATGTGGGGGGGGTGTTTGTGTGGGGGGTTGTGTGTGTGGGGGGTTGTGTGTGGCGGAGTTTTGTGTGCGGGGGTTGTGTGTGTGTTGAGGGTTGTGTGTGAGTGTGTGGGGTTGTGTGTGTGGGGGCATTGT
Organism: Lissotriton vulgaris; assembly: GCF_964263255.1. NCBI lineage: Eukaryota > Metazoa > Chordata > Amphibia > Caudata > Salamandridae > Lissotriton > Lissotriton vulgaris. The sequence continues at coordinate 216,024 of NW_028246705.1, forward strand.
GTGTGGGGGGTTGTGTGTGTGGGGGCATTGTGTGTGGGGGGAGGTTGTGTGTGTTGGTTTGTGTGTGTGGTGGGGTTGTGTTTGTTTGGGGGTTGTGTGTTTAGGGGGTTGTGTGTGGGGCGTGTGTGGGTATTGTATGTGGTGTGTGGGGTTGTGTGTGTGTGGGGTTGTGTGTATGTGGGCGTGAGTGTGGTTGTGTATGGTTTGTGGGGTTGTGTGTGGGGGGTTGTGTGTGTGGGGGTGCTGTGTGTGTGGTTATGGTGCTGTGAGTGTGTGGGTATGAGTTTGTGGGGTAGTGTGTGGGGGTTGTGTGTGTGGGGGGTTGTGTGTGTGGGGGGTGATTGTTTTGGGTTGTATGTGTGTGTGGGGTTGTGTGTGTAGGGGGTTGTGTGTGTGGGGGGGTGGGTTGAGTGGGGGGTTGTGTGTGGGGGGTTTGTGTGTGGGGGGGGTTGTGTGTGTGTGGGGTTGTGTGTGGGGTTGTGTGTTGTGTGGGGTTGTGTATGTGTGTGGTTGGGTGTGCGGTTGTGTGTGTGTGGAGTTGTGTGGTTGTGTGTGTGGTTGGTTGTGTGTGTGTGGTTGTGTGTGGTTGTCTGGGGGTGTGTGGCTGTGTTTGGGATTGTGTGTGTGGGGTTGTCTGTGTGGTTGTAGGGTTTGGTGTGGGGTTGTGTGTGTGGGGTTGTGTGTGGGGTTGTGTTTCTGTATGGGGTTGTGTGTGTGGGTGGTTTTGTGCGTGGGGGTGTTGTGTGTGTGTGGGGGGTTGTTTGTGTGAGTGTGTGGGGTTGTGTGAGTGTGGGGTGGTGTTTGTGTGTGGGTTGTGTGTGGGGTGTGTGTGCATGGGGTTGTGTGTGAGTGTGTGGGGTTGTGTGTGTGGGGGGTTGCGTGGGGGTGTGTGTGGGGGGTTGTGTGTGTGAGTGGGGTTGTGTGTGTGAGTGGGGTTGTTTGTGTGAGTGTGTGGGGTTGTGTGAGTGTCTGGGGTTGTGTGTGTGGGGTGGTGTTTGTGTGTGGGGTGTGTGTGTGCATGGGGTTGTGTGTGTGGGTGTGTGGGTGTGTGTGTGGGTGTGTGTGTGGGGGGGGTTGTGTGTGGGGGATTGTGTGTGTGGGGGAGTGAGTGTGTGAGTGTGTGGGGATTTGTGTGTGGGAGGGTTGTGTGTGTGGGGTTGTGTGTGCGTGGGGTTGTGTGTGCGTGGGATTGTGGGTGGGGTTTTTTGTGTGTGGTTTGTGTATGTGGGGTTGTGTGTGTGGGGAGGGTTGTGTGTGTGGGGGTTGTGTGTATGGGGGCTGTTGTGTGTGTGGGGGGTTGTGTGTGTGTAGAGGGTTGTGTGTGTTGAGGATTGTGAGTGTGTGGGGTTGTGTGTGCGGGGTGCTGTGTGTGGGGTTGTGTGTGGCGTTGTGTGTGGGGGTAAGTGTGTGAGTGTGGGGGGATTTGTGTGTGGGAGGGTTGTGTGTGTGGGGTTGTGTTTCTGTGGGGTTGTGTGTGTGGTTTTGTGTGTGTGGGGTTGTGTGTGGGGGTTGTGTGTGAGGGCTGTTGTGTGTGGGGGGTTGTGTGTGTGTGGGGGTTGTGTCTGTGTTGAGGATTGTGTGCGAGTGTGTTGGGGGTAGTGTGTGGGGGGTTGTGTGTGTGTGGGGTTGTGTGTGGGGTTTTGTGTGTGGGGTTGTGTATGTGGGGGGTTGTGTGTGTGGGGCTGTTGTGTGTGGGGGGTTGTGTGTGGGGGGGTTGTGTGTGTGTTGAGGATTGTGTGTGAGTGTGTGGGGTTGTTTGTGGGTGTGGGGTTGTGTGTTTGGGGTTGTGTGCATGGGGGTTGTGTGTGAGGGGTTCTGTGTGTGGGGGGTTGTGTTTGTGGGGGGAGGTTGTGTGTGTGGAGGGGTTGTGTGTGGGGTGGTGTGTGTAGGGGGTTGTGTGTGTGTGGTGTGTGTGGGGGGTGTTTTGTGTGTGTGTAGGGTTGTGTGTGTATGTGTGTTGGGGTTGTGCATGTGGGGGGTTGTGTGTGGTTGGTTGTGTGTGTGGTTGTGTGTGGGGTTGTGTGGCTGTGTGTGTGGTTGTGGGGGGGTTGTGTGTGTATGGGGTTGTGTGTGTTGGGTTGTGTGTGTGTGGGGTTGTGTGTGTGAGTGCGTGGGGTTGTGTGAGTATGTGGGTTTGTGTGGGGGTGTGTGAGGGGTTCTGTGTGGCAGGGTTGTGGGTGTGGGGGGTTGTGTGTGGGGTTGTGTGTGGGGGGTTGTCTGTGTGTGGGGTTGTGTGGTGTGTGGGGTTGTGTGTGTGGGGTTGTGTGTGGTTGTGTGTCGTGGGTTGTGTGTGTGGGGTTGTGTGTGGGGTTGTGTGTGTGGTTGTGTGTGTGGGGTTGTGTGTAGGGTTGTGTGGGTGTGTGTGGGGTTGTGTGTGTTGGGCTGTGTGTGTGGTGGGGTTGTGTTTGTTTGGGGGTTGTGTGTGTAGGGGGTTGTGTGTGGGGTGTGTGGGTATTGTATGTGGTGTGTGGGGTTGTGTGTGTGTAGGGTTGTGTGTAGGTGGGCGTGAGTGTGGTTGTGTATGGTTCGTGGGGTTGTGTGCGGGGGTTGTGTGTGTGGTTATGGTGCTGTGAGTGTGTGGGTATGAGTTTGTGGGGTAGTGTGTGGGGGGTGATTGTTTGGGGTTGTATGTGTGTGTGGGGTTGTGTGTGTGGGTGTGTGTGGGGGGGTGGGTTGAGTGGGGGGTTGTGTGTGTGGGGGTTTGTGTGTGTGGGGGGTTGTGTGTGTGTGGGGTTGTGTGGTGTGTGGGGTTGTGTGTGTGTGTGGTTGTGTCTGGGGTTGTGTGTGTGGAGTTGTGTGGTTGTGTGTGTGGTTGGTTGTGTGTGTGTGGTTGTGTTTGGGGTTGTGTGTGTGGGGTTGTCTGTGTGGTTGTAGGGTTTGATGTGGGGTTGTGTGTGTGGGGTTGTGTGTGGGGATGTGTATGTGTGTGGGGTTGTGTTTCTGTATGGGGTTGTGTGTGTGGGTCGTTTTGTGTGTGGGGGGTTGTGTGTGTGTGGGGGGTTGTTTGTGTGAGTGTGTGGGGTTGTGTGAGTGTGTGGGGTTGTGTGTGGGGGGTGTTTGTGTGTGGGTTGTGTATGGGGTGTGCGTGCATGGGGTTGTGTGTGAGTGTGTGGGGGGTTGTGTGTGGGGTTGTGTGTGTGTGTGGGGGGGCGTTGTGTGTGTGTGGGGTTGTGTGTGTGTGTGGGGTTGTGTGTGTGTGGGGTTGTGTGTGTGGGGGGGTTGCGTGTGTGGGGGGGTTGTGTGTGTGGGGTTGTGTGTGTGGGGTTCTGTGTGTGGGGTTGTGTGTGTGGAGGATTATGTGCGTGGGGTTGTTTGTGAGTGTGTGGGATTGTGTGTGTGGGGTGGTTGTGTATGTGGGGGGTTGTGTGTGTGGGGTTGTGTGTGGAGGGTTGTGTGTGTTGTGTGTGTGCGGGGGTGTGTGTTAGGGGGTTGTGTGAGTGGGGGATTGTATGTGGGGGGTTGTGTGTGGGGTTGTGTGTGTGGGGTTGTATGTGTGTGGGGGGTTCTGTGTGTGGGGGTGTTTGTGTGGGGTTGTGTGTGTGGGGGGTTGTGCGTATGGGGTAACAGAATGGGATGGGAGGTGAGGCTGTGAATGGGATGGAAGGGATGAGGGAGTGACAGAAGGGGAGAGGATTAAAGAGGTAAAGAAGAAAGTAATGGAAATAAAGGGGGGAGGGGAACAAGGAGGGAGAGGGGTAGTGAGAGGGTGGGGTAAAGGGAAAGAAGGGATGGGTTAGGGAAGGGTGGGCGAAGGGAATGGAAAGGAAATGAAAGGAAGAATGAGGGGAAGAAGGCGGAGAAGAAAAAGGAAGAGAGGCAGGGAAAGGAAGAGAGAAGGTAGGGGAGATGGCAAATGAGAGAGAGGGAGGTGAGGGGAAGGGTCGGGTATGGAAGAAGGGATGGGTGAGGGGAAAGGGGAGAGAATGGTGAAGAGGAAGGGAGGTGAAGGAAGGAAGAATAAGGAAGAAAGATGGGTAGGTGGAAGGGGAGTAGAAAATGAGCAGAGGTGATGGGAACAGATTGGAAGGGAAAGAGGCTGTGAATGGGAGGGAAGGGAGGAGAAGAGAAGGGAAGGGATGGAGAGGGAAAAGGAGATAAGAGAGTGCAAGATGGGACCGGAATGGATTGAATGGGAAGGGGAGGGGAGTGACAGAAGGGGAGAGGATTAAAGAGTGATTGAGAAAAGGGAACTTAAAAGAAAGGGGGAGAAGGGGATATGAGAGGAGAGATAGGAATGAAAGGTAGAGAGGGAAAAACGGGAAAAACGGGAAAGAGAAAGGAAAAGGGAAGGGAAGTTTCAAGCCAGTATCAAGTCAGTATCAAGTCAGTATCAAGCCAGTATCAAGTCAGTATCAAGTCAGTATCAAGTCAGTATCAAGCCAGTATCAAGTCAGTATCAAGCCAGTATCAAGTCAGTTTAAAGTTTGGTTTCAGTTCAGTTTCAAGTTCGTTTTCATTTGGTTTCTATACTCACCTTATCCCTTTCCCCCAGTCCCGCCCAGTTCTTTTGGAGCCTGTGAGGCCCCGGCTCCCTCAGCCTCTCTGGGCCTCGGCTCCAGCCGCCAGCTGTGGTCCTCTCCGTCCGGTGCTCATGAGTGCAATGCTGCGGCAGCCTGGTTACCAGCCTTGTATACCACGGACACGTCACAATAGAGACCTTCAACCTGTCATCATGCATCACCGGTTTATGGGCGATGACAAGTGCTGCATGCGGTGTAAGAGGTGGAGCAGCCGAGACACGGCTTTAATTAAATTACCTTTAAAAAAAAAAAAAAAAAACATTTAATCACGAAATTATCCTGCGATGAGCCTCAAAGACGATCTAATCCTGCCCGACATTCTCCCCCCTCTCAGTGGCCTCTCATTGTCTCTGCTGCGGCGGAAGCCTCCCCTCTGCACTTAGCCTCGACCTTGTGTCATCACAGTGGAGGGCCTGACACGTCACAGGTGTTCCATCCACAAGATTCCCCTGCTGGTGCTGGCCTGGACCTCGTGACATCACAGGGGAGGGCCTGGCACGTCACAGCTGTTCCATTCACAGGATTCCCCTTCTGGTGCTAGCCTGGACCTCATGACATCACAGAGGAGGGCCTGGCACGTCCAGGTGTTCCATTCACAGTATTCCCCTGCTGGTGCCAGGCTGGACCTCGTGACATCACAGAGGAGGGACTGGCACGTCGCAGGTGTTCCATTCAGCAGGATTCCCCTGCTGGTGCTAGGCTGGGCCTCGTGACAACACAGGGGAGGGCCTGGCAGGTCACAGGTGTTCCATCCACAGGATTCCCCTGCTGGTGCTGGCCTCGACCTAGTGACGTCACAGTGAAGTGCATGGCACGTCACAGGTGTTCCATCCACATGACTCTGCTACTGGAAAGGCGCAGACCTTTTATATAAATGTATAATGTGGAGTTTTCGTATTCTTAGTTTAAAATAAATATTTTCGACATTAGGCGCATTGTCCTGCACCAGGTGCGCAATGAAGGTTGGGCTGATAGCCCCCCACCCCTCCCTCAGTTGGCGTGGGCTGGACCCTCCATGCGGAGGCTGCAGGCCTGAAGGCCTCTCTCACCTGAAGTGTCCGCTCTCTCCTCCAGACAGTAGTGCAGGTTTCCACAGCTATGAGGCGAGGTCTAAGTGACGGTCGCAAGAAGTGAACTGTAATGGAGGGGCCTCGTAAGGAGCTGAGCCACTCTAGGGAGATCAGAAGGGAAAGACTGAAACCAGGAGATGACAGAGAAAAGGGGAGTCCGATGAAGGGAGAACTCAGTGGAGAGGCTGGGGAGGGAGAGGAAGGGAGACCTCGAGGAAGGGAGAGGAAGGGGGCCTGGAGGAGAGTCATGGGATGGGTAGAGGCTGGGGAGTGAGACGAAGGGAGACCTCGGGGAGACTCATGGGGTGGGTAGAGGCTGGGGAGTGAGATGAAGGGAGACGTTGGGGAGAGTCATGTGATGGATCGAGGCTGGGGAGTGAGACGAAGGGAGACCTCGGGGAGACTCATGTGATGGGTAGAGGCTGGGAGTGAGATGAAGGGAGACCTCGGAGGAGAGTTGAGGGACGAGTAGAGGCTGAGGAGTGAGAGGAAGGGAGACCTCGGAGGAGAGTCAAGGGGTGGGTAGAGGCTGAGGAGTGAGATGAAGGGAGACCTCGGGGAGAGTCTAGGGATGGGTAGAGGCTGGAGAGTGAGATGAAGTGAGACGTTGGGGAGAGTCATGGGATAGGTAGAGGCTGGGGAGTGAGATGAAGGGAGACGTTGGGGAGAGTCATGGGATAGGTAGAGGCTGGGGAGTGAGATGAAGGGAGATGTCGAGGAGAGTCATGTGATGGATAGAGGCTGGGGAGTGAGATGAAGGGAGACCTCGGTGAGACTCATGGGATGGGTAGAGGCTGGAGAGTGAGATGAAGGGAGACCTCGGTGAGACTCATGGGATGGGTAGAGGCTGGAGAGTGAGATGAAGGGAGACCTCGGTGAGACTCATGGGATGGGTAGAGGCTGGAGAGTGAGATGAAGGGAGACCTCGGGGAGAGTCAAGGGATGGGTAGAGGCTGGAGAGTGAGATGAAGGGAGACGTTGGGGAGAGTCATGTGATGGGTAGAGGCTGGGAGTGAGATTAAGGGAGACCTCGGAGGAGAGTAGAGGGACGAGTAGAGGCTGAGGAGTGAGAGGAAGGGAGACCTCGGAGGACAGTCGAGGGACGAGTAGAGGCTGCGGAATGTGAGAAAGGGAGACCTTGGGGAGAGTCAAGGGGTGGGTAGAGGCTGAGGAGTGAGAGGAAGGGAGACCTCGGGGAGAGTCAAGGGATGGGTGGAGGCTGGAGAGTGAGATGGAGGGAGACGTCGGGGAGAGTCATGAGATGGTTAGAGGCTGGGGAGTGAGATGAAGGGAGACCTCGGGGAGACTCATGGGATGGGTAGAGGCTGGGGAGTGAGAGGAAGGGAGGCCTCGGGGAGAGTCAAGGGGTGGGTAAAGGCTGGAGAGTGAGATGAAGGGAGATGTCAGGGAGAGTCATGAGATGGGTATAGGCTGGGGAGTGAGATGAAGGGAGACCTCGGGGAGACTCATGGGATGGGTAGAGGCCTGGGAGTGAGATGAAGGGAGACCTCGGAGGAGAGTCGAGGGACAAGTAGAGGCTGCGGAGTGTGAGAAAGGGAGACCTTGGGGAGAGTCAAGGGATCGGTAGAGGCTGGGGAGTCCGATGAAGAGAGACCTCGGGGAGAGTCAAGGGATGGATAGAGGCTGGAGAGTGAGATGAAGGGAGACGTCGGGTAGGGTCATGGGATGTGTAGAGGCTGTGGAGTGAGATGAAGGAAGACGTCAGGGAGAGACAAGGGATCGGTAGAGGCTGGGGAGTGAGATGAAGGGAGACCTCGGGGAGAGTCAAGGGATGGGTAGAGGCTGGGGAGTGAGATGAAGGGAGACCTCAGAGGAGAGTCAAGGGATGGGTAGAGGCTGGAGAGTGAGATGAAGCGAGACGTCGGGGAGGGTCATGGGGTGGGTAGAGGCTGTGGAGTGAGATGAAGGAAGACGTCGGGGAGAGTCAAGGGATGGGTAGAGGCTGGGGAGTGAGATGAAGGGAGACCTCGGGGAGAGTCAAGGGATGGGTAGAGGCTGGGGAGCCCGATGAAGGGAGACGTCGGGGAGAGTCATGGGATGCGTAGAGGCTGGGGAGTGCGATGAAGGGAGACCTCGGGAGACTCATGGGATGGGTAGAGGCTGGGGAGTGAGATGAAGGGAGACGTCGGGGAGAGTCAAGGGATGGGTAGAGGCTGAGGAGTGAGATGAAGGGAGACCTCTGGGAGAGTCAAGGGATGGGTAGAGGCTGGGGAGTGAGATGAAGGGAGACCTCTGGGATAGTCAATGGGTGGGTAGAGGCTGGGGAGGGAGAGGAAGGGAGGCCTCTGAGGAGAGTCAAGGGATGGGTAGAGGCTGAAGAGTGAGATGAAGGGAGACGTCGGGGAGAGTCATGGGACGGGTAGAGGCGGGGAGTGAGATGAAGGGAGACCTCTGGGAGAGTCAAGGGGTGGGTAGAGGCTGGGGAGGGAGAGGAAGGGAGACCTCAGAGGAGAGACAAGAGATGGGTAGAGGCTGGAGAGTGAGATGAAAGGAGACGTCGGGGAGAGTCATTTGATGGGTAGAGGCTGGGGAGTGAGATGAAGGGAGACCTCGGGGAGACTCATGTGATGGGTAGAGCCTGGGGAATGAGATGAAGGGAGACCTCGGGGAGGTTCAAGGGATGGGTAGAGGCTGGAGAGTGAGATGAAGGGAGACGTTGGGGAGAGTCATGGGATGGGTAGAGGCTGGGGAGTGAGATGAAGGGAGATGTCAGGGAGAGTCATGTGATGGGTAGAGGCTGTGGAGTGAGAGGAAGGGAGACCTCAGAGGAGAGTCAAGGGATGGGTAAAGGCTGGAGAGTGAGATGAAGGGAGACGTCGGGAAGAGTCATGAGATGGGTAGAGGCTGGGGAGTGAGATGAAGGGAAACCTCGGGGAGACTCATGGGATGGGTAGAGGCTGGGGAATTAGAGGAAGGGAGATGTCGGGGAGAGTCAAGGGATGGGTGGAGGCTGAGGAGTGAGATGAAGGGAGACCTCAGTGAGAGTCAAGGGATGGGTAGAGGCTGGGGAGTGAGATGAAGGGAGACCACAGAGGAGAGTCAAGGGATGGGTAGAGGCTGGGGTGTGAGATGAAGGGAGACGTTGGGGAGAGTCATGGGATAGGTAGAGGCTGGGGAGTGAGATGAAGGGAGATGTCGAGGAGAGTCATGTGATGGATAGAGGCTGGGGAGTGAGATGAAGGGAGACCTCGGTGAGACTCATGGGATGGGTAGAGGCTGGGGAATGAGATGAAGGGAGACCTCGGTGAGACTCATGGGATGGGTAGAGGCTGGAGAGTGAGATGAAGGGAGACCTCGGGGAGAGTCAAGGGATGGGTAGAGGCTGGAGAGTGAGATGAAGGGAGACGTTGGGGAGAGTCATGTGATGGGTAGAGGCTGGGAGTGAGATTAAGGGAGACCTCGGAGGAGAGTAGAGGGACGAGTAGAGGCTGAGGAGTGAGAGGAAGGGAGACCTCGGAGGACAGTCGAGGGACGAGTAGAGGCTGCGGAGTGTGAGAAAGGGAGACCTTGGGGAGAGTCAAGGGGTGGGTAGAGGCTGAGGAGTGAGAGGAAGGGAGACCTCGGGGAGAGTCAAGGGATGGGTGGAGGCTGGAGAGTGAGATGGAGGGAGACGTCGGGGAGAGTCATGAGATGGTTAGAGGCTGGGGAGTGAGATGAAGGGAGACCTCGGGGAGACTCATGGGATGGGTAGAGGCTGGGGAGTGAGATGAAGGGAGATGTCGAGGAGAGTCATGTGATGGGTAGAGGCTGTGGAGTGAGAGGAAGGGAGGCCTCGGGGAGAGTCAAGGGGTGGGTAAAGGCTGGAGAGTGAGATGAAGGGAGATGTCAGGGAGAGTCATGAGATGGGTATAGGCTGGGGAGTGAGATGAAGGGAGACCTCGGGGAGACTCATGGGATGGGTAGAGGCCCGGGAGTGAGATGAAGGGAGACCTCGGAGGAGAGTCGAGGGACAAGTAGAGGCTGCGGAGTGTGAGAAAGGGAGACCTTGGGGAGAGTCAAGGGATCGGTAGAGGCTGGGGAGTCCGATGAAGAGAGACCTCGGGGAGAGTCAAGGGATGGATAGAGGCTGGAGAGTGAGATGAAGGGAGACGTCGGGTAGGGTCATGGGATGTGTAGAGGCTGTGGAGTGAGATGAAGGAAGACGTCAGGGAGAGACAAGGGATCGGTAGAGGCTGGGGAGTGAGATGAAGGGAGACCTCGGGGAGAGTCAAGGGATGGGTAGAGGCTGGGGAGTGAGATGAAGGGAGACCTCAGAGGAGAGTCAAGGGATGGGTAGAGGCTGGAGAGTGAGATGAAGCGAGACGTCGGGGAGGGTCATGGGGTGGGTAGAGGCTGTGGAGTGAGATGAAGGAAGACGTCGGGGAGAGTCAAGGGATGGGCAGAGGCTGGGGAGTGAGATGAAGGGAGACCTCGGGGAGAGTCAAGGGATGGGTAGAGGCTGGGGAGCCCGATGAAGGGAGACGTCGGGGAGAGTCATGGGATGCGTAGAGGCTGGGGAGTGCGATGAAGGGAGACCTCGGGAGACTCATGGGATGGGTAGAGGCTGGGGAGTGAGATGAAGGGAGACGTCGGGGAGAGTCAAGGGATGGGTAGAGGCTGAGGAGTGAGATGAAGGCAGACCTCTGGGAGAGTCAAGGGATGGGTAGAGGCTGGGGAGTGAGATGAAGGGAGACCTCTGGGATAGTCAATGGGTGGGTAGAGGCTGGGGAGGGAGAGGAAGGGAGGCCTCTGAGGAGAGTCAAGGGATGGGTAGAGGCTGGAGAGTGAGATGAAGGGAGACGTCGGGGAGAGTCATGGGACGGGTAGAGGCGGGGAGTGAGATGAAGGGAGACCTCTGGGAGAGTCAAGGGGTGGGTAGAGGCTGGGGAGGGAGAGGAAGGGAGACCTCAGAGGAGAGACAAGGGATGGGTAGAGGCTGGAGAGTGAGATGAAAGGAGACGTCGGGGAGAGTCATTTGATGGGTAGAGGCTGGGGAGTGAGATGAAGGGAGACCTCGGGGAGACTCATGTGATGGGTAGAGCCTGGGGAATGAGATGAAGGGAGACCTCGGGGAGGTTCAAGGGATGGGTAGAGGCTGGAGAGTAAGATGAAGGGAGACGTTGGGGAGAGTCATGGGATGGGTAGAGGCTGGGGAGTGAGATGAAGGGAGATGTCAGGGAGAGTCATGTGATGGGTAGAGGCTGTGGAGTGAGAGGAAGGGAGACCTCAGAGGAGAGTCAAGGGATGGGTAAAGGCTGGAGAGTGAGATGAAGGGAGACGTCGGGAAGAGTCATGAGATGGGTAGAGGCTGGGGAGTGAGATGAAGGGAAACCTCGGGGAGACTCATGGGATGGGTAGAGGCTGGGGAATTAGAGGAAGGGAGATGTCGGGGAGAGTCAAGGGATGGGTGGAGGCTGAGGAGTGAGATGAAGGGAGACCTCAGTGAGAGTCAAGGGATGGGTAGAGGCTGGGGAGTGAGATGAAGGGAGACCACAGAGGAGAGTCAAGGGATGGGTAGAGGCTGGGGTGTGAGATGAAGGGAGACCTCGGGTAGAGGCAAGGGATGGGTAGAGGCTGGGGAGTGAGATGAAGGGAGACCACAGAGGAGAGTCAAGGGATGGGTAGAGGCTGGGGTGTGAGATGAAGGGAGACCTCGGGTAGAGGCAAGGGATGGGTAGAGGCTGGGGAGTGAGATGAAGGGAGGCCTTGGGGAGAGTCAAGGGATGGGTAGAGGCTGGGGAGTGAGATGAAGGGAGACGTCTGGGAGAGTCAAGGGGTGGGTAGTGGCTGGGGAGCGAGATGAAGGGAGACCTTGGGGAGTGTCAAGGGGTGGGTAGAGGCTGCGGAGTTAGATGAAGGGAGACCTCGGGGAGAGTCAAGTGATGGGTAGAGGCTGGGGAGTTAGAGGAGGGGAGATGTCGGGGAGAGTCATGTGATGGGTAGAGGCTGTGGAGTGAGAGGAAGGGAGACCTCGGAGAGAGTCAAGGGGTGGGTAGAGGCCGGAGAGTGAGATGAAGGGAGACGTTGGGGAGAGTCATGGGATGGGTAGAGGCTGGGGAGTGAGATGAAGGGAGATGTCGGGGAGAGTCATGTGATGGGTAGAGGTTGTGGAGTGAGAGGAAGGGAGACCTCGGAGGAGAGTCAAGGGATTGGTAAAGGCTGGAGAGTGAGATGGAGGGAGACGTCGGGGAGAGTCATGAGATGGTTAGAGGCTGGGGAGTGAGATGAAGGGAGACCTCGGGGAGACTCATGGGATGGGTAGAGGCTGGGGAATGAGATGAAGGGAGATGTCGGGGAGAGTCAAGGGATGGGTAGAGGCTGAGGAGTGAGATGAAGGGAGACCTCGGGGAGAGTCAAGGGATGGGTAGAGGCTGGGGAGTGAGATGAAGGGAGACCTCTAGGAGAGTCAAGGGATGGGTCAAGGCTGGGGAGTCCGATGAAGGGAGACCTCTTGGAGAGTCAAGGGATGGGTGGAGGCTGGGGAGTGAGAGGAAGGGAGACTTTAATGGGGAGGTTGGGGAGCGAGATGAAGGGAGACCTCGGGGAGAGTCAAGGGATGGGTAGAGGCTGGGGAGTGAGATGAAGGGAGACCTCAGAGGAGAGTCAAGGGATGGGTAGAGGCTGGGGTGTGAGATGAAGGGAGACCTCGGGTAGAGGCAAGGGATGGGTAGAGGCTGGGGAGTGAGATGAAGGGAGGCCTTGGGGAGAGTCAAGGGATGGGTAGAGGCTGGGGAGTGATATGAAGGGAGACCTCTGGGAGAGTCAAGGGGTAGGCAGTAGCTGGGGAGCGAGATGAAGGGAGACCTTGGGGAGTGTCAAGGGGTGGGTAGAGGCTGCGGAGTTAGATGAAGAGAGACCTCGGGGAGAGTCAAGTGATGGGTAGAGGCTGGGGAGTGAGAGGAAGGGAGACCTCAGGGGAGAGTCAAGGGACGGGTAGAGACTGGGGAGTGAAAGGAAGGGAGACCTCGGGGGGAGTCAAGGGATGGGTAGAGGCTGGGGAGTGAGATAAAGGGAGACCTCTGGGAGAGTCAAGGGGTGAGTAGAGGCTGGGGAGGGAGAGGAAGGGAGACCTCAGAGGAGAGACAAGGGATGGGTAGAGGCTGGAGAGTGATATGAAAGGAGACGTCGGGGAGAGTCATGGGATGGGTAGAGGCTGGGGAGTGAGATGAAGGGAGACCTCGGGAGACTCATGTGATGGGTAGAGCCTGGGGAATGAGATGAAGGGAGACCTCGGGGAGGTTCAAGGGATGGGTAGAGGTTGGAGAGTGAGATGAAGGGACAGGGGAGAGTCATGGGATGGGTAGAGGCTGTGGAGTGAGAGGAAGGGAGACCTCAGAGGAGAGTCAAGGGATGGGTAAAGGCTGGAGAGTGAGATGAAGGGAGACGTCGGGGAGAGTCATGAGATGGGTAGAGGCTGGGGCGTGAGATGAAGTGAAACCTCGGGGAGACTCATGGGATGGGTAGAGGCTGGGGAATGAGATGAAGGGAGATGTCGGGGAGAGTCAAGGAATGGGTAGAGGCTGAGGAGTGAGATGAAGGGAGACCTCGGTGAGAGTCAAGGGATGGGTAGAGGCTGGGGAGTGAGATGAAGGGAGACCACAGAGGAGAGTCAAGGGATGGGCAGAGGCTGGGGTGTGAGATGAAGGGAGACCTCGGGTAGAGGCAAGGGATGGGTAGAGGCTGGGGAGTGAGATGAAGGGAGACCACAGAGGAGAGTCAAGGGATGGGTAGAGGCTGGGGTGTGAGATGAAGGGAGACCTCGGGTAGAGGCAAGGGATGGTAGAGGCTGGGGAGTGAGATGAAGGGAGGCCTTGGGGAGAGTCAAGGGATGGGTAGAGGCTGGGGAGTGAGATGAAGGGAGACGTCTGGGAGAGTCAAGGGGTGGGTAGTGGCTGGGGAGCGAGATGAAGGGAGACCTTGGGGAGTGTCAAGGGGTGGGTAGAGGCTGCGGAGTTAGATGAAGGGAGACCTCGGGGAGAGTCAAGTGATGGGTAGAGTCTGGGGAGTTAGAGGAAAGGAGATGTCGGGGAGAGTCATGTGATGGGTAGAGGCTGCGGAGTGAGAGGAAGGGAGACCTCGGGGAGAGTCAAGGGATGGGTAGAGGCCGGAGAGTGAGATGAAGGGAGACGTTGGGGAGAGTCATGGGATGGGTAGAGGCTGGGGAGTGAGATGAAGGGAGATGTCGGGGAGAGTCATGTGATGGGTAGTGGTTGTGGAGTGAGAGGAAGGGAGACCTCGGAGGAGAGTCAAGGGATTGGTAAAGGCTGGAGAGTGAGATGGAGGGAGACGTCGGGGAGAGTCATGAGATGGTTAGAGGCTGGGGAGTGAGATGAAGGGAGACCTCGGGGAGACTCATGGGATGGGTAGAGGCTGGGGAATGAGATGAAGGGAGATGTCGGGGAGAGTCAAGGGATGGGTAGAGGCTGAGGAGTGAGATGAAGGGAGGCCTCGGGGAGAGTCAAGGGATGGGTAGAGGCTCGGGAGTGAGATGAAGGGAGACCTCGGGGAGACTCATGTGATGGGTAGAGCCTGGGGAATGAGATGAAGGGAGACCTCGGGGAGGTTCAAGGGATGGGTAGAGGTTGGAGAGTGAGATGAAGGGACAGGGGAGAGTCATGGGATGGGTAGAGGCTGTGGAGTGAGAGGAAGGGAGACCTCAGAGGAGAGTCAAGGGATGGGTAAAGGCTGGAGAGTGAGATGAAGGGAGACGTCGGGGAGAGTCATGAGATGGGTAGAAGCTGGGGAGTGAGATGAAGGGAAACCTCGGGGAGACTCATGGGATGGGTAGAGGCTGGGGAATGAGATGAAGGGAGATGTCGGGGAGAGTCAAGGAATGGGTAGAGGCTGAGGAGTGAGATGAAGGGAGACCTCGTGAGAGTCAAGGGATGGGTAGAGGCTTGGGAGTGAGATGAAGGGAGACCACAGAGGAGAGTCAAGGGATGGGCAGAGGCTGGGGTGTGAGATGAAGGGAGACCTCGGGTAGAGGCAAGGGATGGGTAGAGGCTGGGGAGTGAGATGAAGGGAGACCACAGAGGAGAGTCAAGGGATGGGTAGAGGCTGGGGTGTGAGATGAAGGGAGACCTCGGGTAGAGGCAAGGGATGGTAGAGGCTGGGGAGTGAGATGAAGGGAGGCCTTGGGGAGAGTCAAGGGATGGGTAGAGGCTGGGGAGTGACATGAAGGGAGACGTCTGGGAGAGTCAAGGGGTGGGTAGTGGCTGGGGAGCGAGATGAAGGGAGACCTTGGGGAGTGTCAAGGGGTGGGTAGAGGCTGCGGAGTTAGATGAAGGGAGACCTCGGGGAGAGTCAAGTGATGGGTAGAGGCTGGGGAGTTAGAGGAAGGGAGATGTCGGGGAGAGTCATGTGATGGGTAGAGGCTGTGGAGTGAGAGGAAGGGAGACCTCGGGAGAGTCAAGGGATGGGTAGAGGCCGGAGAGTGAGATGAAGGGAGACGTTGGGGAGAGTCATGGGATGGGTAGAGGCTGGGGAGTGAGATGAAGGGAGATGTCGGGGAGAGTCATGTGATGGGTAGTGGTTGTGGAGTGAGATGAAGGGAGACCTCGGGGAGACTCATGGGATGGGTAGAGGCTGGGGAATGAGATGAAGGGAGATGTCGGGGAGAGTCAAGGGATGGGTAGAGGCTGAGGAGTGAAATGAAGGGAGACCTCGGGGCGAGTCAAGGGATGGGTAGAGGCTCGGAAGTGAGATGAAGGGAGACCTCTAGGAGAGTCAAGGGGTGGGTAGTGGCTGTGGAGCGAGATGAAGGGAGACCTTGGGGAGTGTCAAGGGGTGGGTAGAGGCTGCGGAGTTAGATGAAGGGAGACCTCGGGGAGAGTCAAGTGATGGGTAGAGGCTGAGGAGTTAGAGGAAGGGAGATGTCGGGGAGAGTCATGTGATGGGTAGAGGCTGTGGAGTGAGAGTAAGGGAGACCTCGAGGAGAGTCAAGGGATGGGTAGAGGCCGGAGAGTGAGATGAAGGGAGACGTTGGGGAGAGTCATGGGACGGGTAGAGGCTGGGGAGTGAGATGAAGGGAGATGTCGGGGAGAGTCATGTGATGGGTAGAGGTTGTGGAGTGAGAGGAAGGGAGACCTCGGGGGAGAGTCACGGGATTGGTAAAGGCTGGAGAGTGAGATGGAGGGAGACGTCGGGGAGAGTCATGAGATGGTTAGAGGCTGGGGAGTGAGATGAAGGGAGACCTCGGGGAGACTCATGGGATGGGTAGAGGCTGGGGAATGAGATGAAGGGAGATGTCGGGGAGAGTCAAGGGATGGGTAGAGGCTGAGGAGTGAGATGAAGGGAGACCTCGGGTAGAGGCAAGGGATGGTAGAGGCTGGGGAGTGAGATGAAGGGAGACCTCGGGGAGAGTCAAGGGATGGGTAGAGGCTGGGGAGTGAGATGAAGGGAGACCTCTAGGAGAGTCAAGGGATGGGTAAAGGCTGGGGAGTCCGATGAAGGGAGACCTCTAGGAGAGTCAAGGGATGGGTGGAGGCTGGGGAGTGAGAGGAATGGAGACTTTAATGGAGAGGTTGGGGAGCGAGATGAAGGGAGACCTCGGGGAGAGTCAAGGGATGGGTAGAGGCTGGGGAGTGAGATGAAGGGAGACCTCAGAGGAGAGTCAAGGGATGGGTAGAGGCTGGGGTGTGAGATGAAGGGAGACCTCGGGTAGAGGCAAGGGATGGGTAGAGGCTGGGGAGTGAGATGAAGGGAGGCCTTGGGGAGAGTCAAGGGATGGGTAGAGGCTGGGGAGTGATATGAAGGGAGACCTCTGGGAGAGTCAAGGGGTGGGTAGTGGCTGGGGAGCAAGATGAAGGGAGACCTTGGGGAGTGTCAAGGGGTGGGTAGAGGCTGCGGAGTTAGATGAAGAGAGACCTCGGGGAGAGTCAAGTGATGGGTAGAGGCTGGGGAGTGAGAGGAAGGAAGACCTCAGGGGAGAGTCAAGGGATGGCTAGAGACTGGGGAGTGAAAGGAAGGGAGACCTCGGGGGAGAGTCAAGGGATGGGTAAAGGCTGGGGAATGGGATGAAGGGAGACCTCGGGGAGAGCCAAAGGATGATTAGAGGCTGGGCAGTGAGATGAAGGGAGACCTCGAGGGAGAGTCAAGGGATGGATAGAGATTGGGGAGTGAGATGAAGGAGTTCTCGGGGGAGAGTGAAGGGATGGGTAGAGGCTGGGGAGTGAGATGAAGGGAGACCTCAGGGAGTCAAGGGATGGGTAGAGGCTGGGGATTGAGATGAAGGGAGACCTCTGGCAGAGTCAAGGGGTGGGTGGAGGCTGGGGAGTCTTATGAAGGGAGACCTCGGGGGGAGTCAAGGGATGGGTAGAGGCTTGGGGAGTCTGATGAAGGGAGACCTCGGGGAGAGTCACGGGATGGGTAGAGGCTGGGCAGTGAGATAAACGGAGACCTCCGGGAGAGTCAAGGGATGGGTAGAGGCTGGGGAGGGAGAGGAAGGGAGATCTTGGTGAGAGTCAAGGGATGGATAGAGGCTGGGGAGTGAGATGAAGGGAGGCCTCGAGGGGAGTCAAGGGATGGGTAGAGGCTGGGGAGTGAGATGAAGGGAGACCTTGGGTATTGTTAAGGGATGGGTAGAGGCTGGGGAGTGAGATGAAGGGAGACCTCGGGGAGTGTCAAGGGATGGGTAGAGGCTGGGGGTTCCGATGAAGGGAGACCTCGGGAGAGTAAAGTGGTGGGTAGAGACTGGGGATTCCGATGAAGGGAGAACTCGGGAGATTCAAGGGGTGGGTAGAGGCTGGGGAGTCCGATGAAGGGAGACCTCGGAGAGAGTCAAGGGGTGGGTAGAGGCTGGGGAGTACGATGAGGGGAGACCTCGGGGAGAGTCAAGGGGTGGGTAGAGGCTGGGGAGTCTGATGAAGGGAGACCTCGGGGAGAGTAAAGGGGTGGATAGAGGCTGGGGAGTCCGATGAAGGGAGACCTCTTGGGAGAGTTAAGGGGTGGGTAGACCTTGGAAGGAGTTGTTGGTTTAGGGAGAGAGAGTTGTAGCATGTTTGGACTCATGGGACTGTAGTGTCAAGCAAAGGACGAGCTGCAACGATGACGAGGTGGTCATGGGGGTGACTGGGGTTGAGGATAAGGTTAGGGGGAGAGGAGAGAGGTAGTGAAGTTAGAAGATGTCATCATTTTGAGGAGTGGGAAAATAAATAGAGGCTCTGGTGCCGGGGGAGAATAATTGGAGGCTGGAATAGAGCGCCAGTGGATTGGAGACCGGCAGGATCAAGGTGAAGCACAGCCTGGCTGTCCATCAGTGCTAGACATGCCAGCCAGCATGGGTCAGTTCTAACTGGCTGTATTGTCCACTGTTGGTTATCGTCGTTGGGTCTGGTGGTACATGAAGGAGGAGCACGGGGAGGAACCGGGATCAAGCCCCCTCACATACAAGTACCAGCACATAGAGTGGGCGGGGCTCACTTATGCATGCCCATTCCCATTGTGTGTTGCATAGCAGAAGGCTGATTTTCTCAACCCTTTCCCCTCCAATATCTGCCTGTCCCCCACATCTATCTACCCTTCTGCTGATGCCCAAGCATCTCTATATGTGGTGCCTTCCTCCGCCTGCACAGCCCCAGTCAGGTCTGTGTGTCGAGCAGCAAACTAACAAGGTAGGTGGCTTGGCAGAGACTACGCTTTTCTACTGTTTGCCAGTTTATGTGCACAGCCTGTGTGTTACTGTGAACCTTTTTGGCTCTGCATATGAGTGTATTTCTGTTACACACACACTTCACCAGTGGGTCAATGAATTGTGCTACATTGTGGTAAATTTGTGCATTGTTGTGACATTGTGGAAATGGTCCACGTGAGTACATTTCTGTTGGGTTGTGGAAAATGGGCGAATATGTGCAATGCTGAGTTAGTAGTGTATGTCAAGGTGCATTAGACTGTGTAGTGAAGGGTTAATGTGTGTAATATGTGGGTATCTGGCTTTCTAAAGTAATGTTATGTTGTCATGTTATCTGTTCTGTTAGGCTTGTACCATTAGCATGGTATTGCAATAGCGGTTAGTGTTGACCAAAAATGGCGGGCCGTGGAGACAGAATAAAACGTACCTTTGACCGGCCGCTTCACGCTCTTTTGCTTCTCTCCTCTCCTCCAATCACAGGCTCCCAGACTCCACTGCAGCCAATCCTGACGCTGCTCTCATGCTGCTGGTGGCAGCATGAAAGAAGTGTCAGGATTGGCCTCAGTGCTGTGAATTTAAGCTCCAAGTCAGACTGGGAGCCTGTGCCTGCTTTCTCCAACCTAGCAATGCAGCTCGGGTTAGAGACAGCTTCAGTGCGCATGACGGTTTTGCCGGCCAAACCATCTTGTTAACTGAAGGCAGGGCCACCACTCCCCCTCAGTGCCTGTATTTTCCCCTGGCCCGCCCCCAAAGACTCGTCAGGAAAGGAAAAATAAAACAATAATAACAAGTGTTTATTATCGTTTTACTATTCCTTTCCTGCCATTTTGAGGCAGCTGGCGAGGGTGAGGGGTGACGTTCCTACGCTGTGGTATGGTGGTGCTTTCATATGTGTGTCCTTTCGTACATTGGGAGATTCCCACCAATCAATTGTTAATTGTTTGGTTGTGTTTTGTAGTAATTTCTTAAAGGCTTTGTATAGTCAAGTTTATTGTTACTTAACGTGAAACTAACATGAGCTGATTCTAGTAAAGCCCTTACTAGTGGTCAGTGTCTGTGGTGTGCTGAAGCACTTTGGTGTTTCTCATTGAGCTGGGTGCTCAGTTGTCCATTGGCCCCCCCAGCTAGGGAGATGGTTTTCTGGCAACATCACTAGTCTGGTAAAAGTTATTGAAGCAATGTGTGCAGTACATTTACGTAAGATTATCTGAAGGCCTCCAAGGCGTATGTTGATGTGTTGCTTGGGTAGAGCTGTGGAGCTGGCAGCACTCTGCCAACTATATACAGCGCCTGGATACCCCCTAGGGTGATACGCAGCGCTATACAAATACTGTCTGATTGATTGATGGATATGACTTTAGTGTTCTGGTGTGCAGTCAGTGAAGTTATCTGTTGTGTTTGAGAAAAGAAGACAATTAATCTAGTTGGCAAGGTGTTGTGTAAGTGGGTATTGTTGCAAAAAATAAGGTTCTTGTGTGATGGGAGTTAGGATCAGAGAAGCAAAGCAGGAGAGAGGGAGTGACCAACATGAATTCAGTGTGTGTGTCTGTATGAGGCGTGTCTGCAGTGTTTCTTGGGCCTACCTCTTTGCAGAGTACCTGTCTTAGCAGATGTTCCTGGGGTTGTCACACAATCTTCTGGGACTTTCCTCTTTGACAGATATTTAGGATCAGGCGACAAAAGTAGCAGCTCCTCAAGACATTCGGATCACTTTAACAGGAAGGAGAGAACAAGTTGAGAGAGCTGGAAAAACAAGAAGAGACCAGAGTAGGGAAAAAACTGAGATAAAAAAAGAAAAAGTAGATAAAGTAGACAGAAGATATCAGCAAAAAAATGAAAGAAATCAGTATGTAAGCGAGGGAGCCAGAGCTCGAAAAGATGGACAGGAAAGGGAAAAGAAGGAACATTATTTATAAATTGCAAAAAGTGTGTGCTAAAAATGTGATTTAGGTGCCTCGTGATTGTGACCTTTCAAGAGTTATAGATGTAAGTTGCTGTTGAGTGGCAATTTTTAGGGGGGGCGGGGGTTAATGCACCATATGCAGAGAGTATTTGTAATTTATTTGTCCCAGGTTCTGATCCTCCTCCTTTATGACAGTGGGTAAACTCAGATTCTGCACAGATCTGTGTTACCTATGTATCAAAAATTCCAATTCTAAAAACGGAGTAGGAGCTTTGTGTAGGAGAGTAGGGGCTGCTTCCTATGGTCACCCCCACTTTTTGCTCTGATATACTGGTTTCTCGACTTTAGTGTGGCTGTGGGCCTGCTAATCAGACCCACAGCCCAGCTGTTCTCTCTCTAAATTCATACCATATACTTTAGATACATACCTAATTGGGTACTTGATCACCTTTGTGAGCCCCTGTATAGTGAACCATAGGTACCCAGGGCATGGGTGCATCCAAGGCCTACCAGGGGCTGCAGCATGTATCATGCCACCCCTGGCTGGCCATTAAAATTGACATAACAGGTTGCTCACTCAGCTGGGGCAAGGTTGTGTAATCACCCCTTGCTTTGGTATAGTTCCCAATACCTACCATTACATATAGACACATATATACCTATAGGTCACTCCTATGGCAGGCCTTGACAATCCTGAAGGCAGAGTGCTTGGTTTTATGTGAGACGGTGCTCTAGCATGAGCTGAGCCTGTCTGCAGCTTTTGGAACCATATCCTTACAGCTGTTCTATGATATAGCCATACCATCTACTATTAAGTGCATTATAATCTTTGCGGTTAATACTAACTTTGGTTTGGCTTTATCAAAACATGTTGTGTAAGGTGTCATATGCTTTGGAATACTACCCCCCACCAGTTCTGGTGGCGGGGGTAGGATTCCACCCTTCTAGAGAGAGAAGACATGTGGTTGTAGCTTTACCCGGTTAAAGTTAAACAGAGCCTCAGCATCACAAAATGGATGCTGCTGCCACAGACACAAGTCTGACCTCCAGCAGTTGGGAGCCCTTCCAGCGAGGGAGGCCTGGACAATAAGTTTCCTGCCTTGGGAGGTGCTAGCACCCCACCAGACAGGCTATAGTGTATTGTGGCAGGGTGGGTTGAATGAAATGAGACACTGCCTGGGGCACACAAGGTGCTCCATGCATAGCCCGGTTCAAACCAGTTGCTGGGGCACTCCAGCCCCAGCTCTGGCGCGAAACTGGACAAAGGGAAAGGGGTGTAACCACCCCCTTCCTTGGTCCCACCCATAGGAGGGACCTAGCAGGTATTCCAGCCCCTTTAATTTGTATAAAGCTAGGAGCTGAGTCTAGAGACTTTAGATTATCCTGAATGGAAACTCTAAAATGAAACTCTGGACCTTCGACATTCTACTGCAACTAGAAGACTGAAGAATCTCCCTTGTGGTCAAGGAGTGACCACCCTGTGCAAATAGGCACCACCTAGCAAATTGCTGGTTTTCTTTGTCGTCGCTCCCGAAGGATCCCAACAACTCTGCTTCACAGGACTCAACTTCCAGACTTCTCCGACCCCGACCCACACCTCCAGCAAAGCTGAGACCCATGGCAGACAAGAGAGACGTGGGACCGGACAACTGGCCATTTTGCTCTTTGCTAAATTGTGCAGCTTCTGAGGAGTCCTCGAAGTTGTGCATTGAGACTTGAAAAGCCGTAACCCAGAGTCGTAAGTGCACCGAGGGCCAGCCCTTCACACTCCACGAGTGCCGCGTGGGGCCCGCTCTTGCATTTCCTCTTGACGCGTCTTCCCAGTTGTTAGCCCGCTGGCTAGTGGCCATCTTGAAGGCTCCATTTTGAAACAACGCTGCTTGCCTGGTTGCTCTGGGCTTGCTCTTGCTTTCCTGTAAAGGGGAAGTGCCACAGACCTTGCTGTTCTGTAACAGAAGTCAATCTTCACTTCCTACGTGGGTTGCCTTTGCCAAGGATTGTTGACTCCAATCCGGAAGTTGACACTGCCAACAGCGAGAGCTTTTCTGGGACAGTCCGTATCCAGCACCTGGTTGTCGTTGATGCCTCCTGGTCCACGTGGCTGCAGAGACAAGCTTCACTTCTTCACCTGTTTGCAGCTCGACATCGCCTGGTTCCTGCCTGGTTCCATCCTGGTCACTGGCTAGTGACCCAGACTCTGTCCCCTCTGCTTTCAGGTTCTTCACTTCCTTGATTCACCCTTGGATCCATCCAGGCATCTTCCTCCTGATCGCCTGCAGCATCTTCTTGCAGCTCTCCATAGGAATCGACGACGAAACCCGACACGACTTCACACCTATGCACCCGACTTCCCTGGGTGGGGTAACTCGAGTACTCGGTGCTCCCGTGGGTAATAACTATCCAAGTGTCCTGTTTTAACTGTGTTTCCCCAGAAGTCCACCCAGACTGTCCGAAATCAACTAGTTTCTAACTTTTACGTTCCCATTAAAAGTCTATGAGAACCTGCGTGTGTGTTTAGACACTGCACACGCGTCCTGTGAGACTCCTACTTCCTAACCTGTGGTTGTTCAGTGTAGTTCCAGCGATTCCCTAGGCCTATTCACTTTTCCTGAAGCGGTCCTTCTACCACTTATTTAGTATATGGTTCGTGAGGCCCCATTGGCAGAATTGTATTTGTGCAACTTATAGTATGCTTATTGAGTAACTTGTGCTGTATTTCGAACTCTGACCTCATAAAGAGGGCAGAGGGGTTGTGTTAGTAATAAATACATATATATTTTATATGTACCTTGTGTGGTGTCCTTTCATTTGGTATTCAAGGGGTTATTATTGGTAAAACAATTGGCTTCACATGCTCTCTGAAGTATTAGCCTAAGAATGCTTTGTCCATGCTACCACTAGGATAGCTTGTCTATAAGGCTGACTTTACAGCCATCACCATAAGGGTTGTTTGGACTGATACAGGGTGCCCACTAGAATAGTGGACATCACATATCAGGCCAACTTCTCACACTTTGTATCAGGGTATAGGTGTTAAAATGAGCGAATTTGAAAAATATATTAAAACATACTAAATTGCACCATTTCACGCCCAAGATCACCTCAATCTGTCCGAACTGACTAGTTTTTGCTACTATAAAAAGCTTTGAATTTGTCTGTTGTGGTTCATGTAAGATTTAGCTTTTTAAGTAGGACAAGTGGATTTGTCTAAAGGGAGAGCAGATTTCTGAATAATTTTGCCTTTAGGGAAGCAGATTTTTAAAAGACTTCCAGACCCCTGAAACGGCATCATCTTTTTTTTCCTATACATTCCAAAAAGAGTAATGAAGTAGATTTCCCATTGAAACACAGTACAAGCACAAAGTGTGGTCTAAACAATATTTCTGCCTTTTTATTTTTCAAGGGGTTAGATTAACCAATAATACAGTGTGTCGTCATTCACATGTACCGTGGTATACCGCGAAGGTACCACAGTATACCGCCGCCCAATATATCACTAAGTTATTGTTAGAAATGGGATCCCCGGCTGGCCAGGGCTTGCGCCAAAGTCAGTCAGAGACCACCACTCCTAAGTCAGGGCAAGGGAGTTACACGCCAAGATAACCCCTGCTCACCCTCTGGGTAACGTGGCGCGAGCAGCAAGGCTAAACTTGGAGGCGATATGAGTTAAGTTTTTGCGCACGCACCCCAGCAACAACACCCAAGGCCCACCACAAAGGAAACTCCACACAAGGTTATATATAAAAATAGCCTTTGTATTACACCAAAACACATTAGATAGAAACACACACTTTACAAACTGGCCTCTCTAGGGCTAGGACGCCCTGTGTCCCAATGTCAGGGGGGCCTAAACGTGGCAGTTGCCCACAAAGTGCTGGGCAACTCGTGCAAACAATGGTGGGGTCAACGTTGGAGCCTTGCAGGCTCAAGAACAATGGTGGGGCGAACACGATGTGGGAGCCTCACAGGCTCTGCAGAAACAAAATGTCCCCCTGAGCCTCTTTGGGCTCTACAATACGCAATGTTCCTGAGCCTTTCTGGGGCTCTAAACAAATTGATGTGGCCCTCAAGAACCTCTCTGGGCTCGCCTTAGTTGGAGTCCCCCCCTCTGGGGGACTCGGAATGCACAAATACCAATGCCCCACGAGCCTATCTTAGGCGTGAACACCACCAGGCCTTGGCTCTGGAGGGGCAAGGGCGGGCACCGACAGTGTGTCCCGACGCCCCCTCTACCACGAACAGCTGCCCCACTCACCGGTTACTCCTGGGCCTGGGGGCAGTCTCCTCTGCCCGGCGGCTCTTCACGGGAGCTCCCGCTCCTCGGGGGCTCCCTTCCCACACTTCTCCTTCTCTCTCCGGGGCTCTCCCTCGCTCTTGGGAACCCCGGGGGGGAAGACCAGGCGCCGGCTCTCTCTCTCGCTCTGCTGCTGCAGGGCGGGACTTCCGTTTCGTGGGTCGGGGCCGCGCTGTGATTGGCCGACGGGCCCTAGCACTTCCCGGTCATCGCGGGCAGCGCGGAGGCCCGTGTCAGGCACCGCAGGCAGGGGATCAATTTACCGAGGGGTGGGCTCCCTCGAGGTAAATCGGTAAATAGCGGCAAGGTCCTTGGGACAAAATACTCGACAATAAGCGAGGTGGGCACTCGCCAGGGCAGCAACACAGCACGCAGGCAAAAGATGCTGGGTGGGCACCGGCCAAAGCACCCAGAGCGCTCCCAAGCGCTAAATGAATTTTAAAGAGCTCCCTGCGCTAAAATGGCACATAAAGCGCTATTAAGCGCTGGGTCACAACAAAGCGCTCTCAAGCGCCAAAAGGCAACCAAAAGCGCTCCCAGGCGCTAGGGGCCAATAAGCCCAGCAAAAGACCTCCAGGAATGCAGGGGGGGCAAGGCTGGGTCAGGGGCCAGCACACTGGCCCTCCAGGCAGGTAGGCAGTCCAAGTGGCGGTTCCTCCTGGCCCCAGCAGCAGCAGCAGCCCCCCTCAAGTAGGATCAGGAAAGAACAACATCTGTGGGGACACAGCCCCATTTTTATACACCACATTCCTTTTTCTAAGGGTGCTGGGTGGGGGAGAAACCAGTCGCAGCTGGTTTTGGAGCACTCTTGATGGCTCAACCACCCATTTCATTCACTGGCAGGGCTAGGGTCATCAGTCGCACTACAGGGGGCGGAGCCAGCATTGTCTGGGGAAAACCCAGCCTCATTCAGGACACAGGTACACTCCTCCCTAGCCATCAGCATGCTAATCTCCCACTCACCACCGGGCAGACCCATCCAGCCTTCCTGGAGCCAGGCTCACCAGCTAGCTCCAGCCAATCACACGCTAGGCATATTTTACACTAATATGCCAACTCCTAGAAGTGGCATTTCCGCACAAGACACACTCATGCCACATACATCATTGCGAAGCATTCACTCCCACGAGTTCGCACATACCAAATTCGAGCATGCAGACCTCACGCATCAGGAACTACCAGGGACACAGACATTCCCCATGCATTCCTATGGGAGGGCAGGCCAACCTTACTCCACGCACTCAGAGTGCGCACGCACTTTCCACTGGGACACAGTGAAAGTGCACAGAACCTAAAAATCCCCATCACCAGGTCACCATTACAAGCAAAAAGTCTAGGGGTGAACCTGCCAGAAGGGCCAAGTCCAACACAACCCCCTTCCAACCAAAACGCAGGGCAGACCAATCACCACCGTGATGGACTTCCCTGCTTACGGAGATAGAACACGGACGCGGGCCCGCAACTGCAGGGACACCCTCCTGTTCTACGCCACAGTGAACCCATGGGATTCCTTCTCAAAACACTGGACCAACTGGGCTACCCCACTTGTACTCCTGAGCTGTCCGCGGCCAGGACCAGGCCCTGGGCCACCCAGGTGCCACCGGTCCTTGCCTATTCACAGAGTGGGGGGTAGTAACCCCTGGTACATAGTAGCCATTCTCAACTCTTCCTGTCTGCAAGACAGGACTAGACTGCCACTGGTTCCCCAGCCTAGGGTCTACAACCTCAGGCGGACCAGGAGTCTCAGGGAAGGCTCTCCTCCCACTACCTCTTCTTCTAGGGTTCCTCCTCCTCCTGCGAGGGGTACCCTTACAACGCCACTCCAACCCAGGGTTTAACCCCTCAGGTTGCACCAGGGTCAGAGGTGGGCTCTCCCACCCTCTGCACCCCCTTCCAGAGGTCTGCCCTCTCCCAACTGGAGAGGTTCCTCTGGAAGAAGAACCGGTCAGGACACTAGTTACAGTCGTCCCACCCTTCAGGTCAGGCTGAACCTGAACCTGGCCTCCCAACCTCCGGTCTAAAACCTTTGGCAGAATAATTGCCTGGCACTCCAGGACTTCTGGGGACTCACACTCCATCCTCCTGAGGCTGACACATGACCCATGTGTCGTGTGACTGTCTGTCTGGCGCAGATCTCCCATCCCCTGTCCACCTGACAGTGCGTGAAGATCCCCCAGAACAGAAGTGGCGCTACCCGGGTCCCCCCAAGAAGATCTAGCCCAACTGGCTAGTCCCTGGCCCACTGGTGCATCCACTGGAAAGCTCATCCCCCAATCACTCCTCACTTCGGACTTCTGTGCCCTCTCTCCTGGAGTAGCACTGCCGGACACTGGAACCCCTGGAGCTCTAGTTACAGATGCTCCAGGTTCCCTAGGCACTAGGAGATCCTCCTCAAGTGTACTAACAGGACAGCCTAGGTCCCTAACCTGGTGTTCCCTCAAGAAACCACCCAGGTTCTGAGATAGGGCTTCGGGCCTCTGGGGACTCTCAGCCTCCCACTGACTCCTGCTCCACTGAGCCAGGTAGTCAGCCTCTCCACCCCTCTCACTATACTGGGACCTAGCTGGGCTACACTGAGCCTCTTCCACCACGCTGGGCTGGAAGATACATGTACCACTACTGTTGGACTCACTCTCCAATGAATCTACAGAACCTCTGGCACTCTCACAGTGGTCTGCTTCCGCTGCAAGCTCACATGGTGTAGACAATCCACACTCTAACAGGTGTTGGCGCAATTCTAGCAAACAACCACTGAGCAGGTGCTCTTTGACAATCATCTCGAACAATAAGCCCCAATCCCACTCCGTGGGACCTTCTACCCAATCAGACAGTGCTCCACAACATTCATCCTCAAAGTCTTCCCAAGACTGATGAGACAGTTTCCTACTGCCCCTGAATTTCAACCTATACTCCTCCTCCTGGGAAACAGGTACCATACTCTGGGAACTGGGAGTGGGATGTCCTACACTGAGATTTAAATAGCTGCCACCACTGGACTCAACCCG
The DNA here is from genome assembly GCF_964263255.1 of Lissotriton vulgaris. NCBI lineage: Eukaryota > Metazoa > Chordata > Amphibia > Caudata > Salamandridae > Lissotriton > Lissotriton vulgaris. The sequence goes on from NW_028246705.1 coordinate 243,444, forward strand.
CCCTGGGGAGTCTAGAAAATTAAAACTGCGCTCAGGGGACAATCTACCCTCCTGAGCTAATCTCTCTCTGGCAAAGGCCCTCTCAGCCTCCGCCAACCTCTCCTGAACACCCAGCTGCGCTATCTCCCTGGCATGCTCTAACCTGAGCTTCTCCATAGCCAGCTGGTGCTCCCTCTCTTCCCTCCTATCTACCCACTCCTCTGGGGACAGGGAAAGGGATGAGGCGCTGCCTCCTACGCTGGACCCAGCAGGGGCTCCCTACATATGGGGTCTTCACTCTCTACTGGCATCCAGGTACTGGCATCTTCTCCCTCCTCATCTGAATCTTCAGGGCTCCCCAAAGACCCACCTCCTGGCGTGAGGCCCGGGCCCTTTCCTCACTGCGCGCAAGATTCCACTGACCCTTTTGCCATAGGATCAGGCTGCTCCTAAGTTCGGACTGAGTGTCTGACTCATCCACCCCTATGTCTCTCTCTTCACAGAACCTTACCAACTCTCCCATACTGTATCCAAACAGATCACAGAAATCAAAAGCAGGCTCCATTCTGGTGGACATTCTAGAGAAAAGATTACACAGGCAACCTAGGGGTCTGAGCTTAACACAGGAGTACACAATTCACAAAGGTTCAGCAAGCTCCCTATCCCAGAGAACTCACACTCACTTGCCTAGTGCTACACACCATTCATTCACACACAACCCCCCCCCCCTCAGACTGGTGAGGCAGTTTCTACCACCCCTGATTCCTCAACCTGACCACACGTGACACAGGTACCAAACTCTGGGCGCGGGGCAGGGGAACAAATGTACTTGACACAATTGCACAATGATACCTTCAGGAGAAGAAAATAATGGAACTTCAAAAACAATAATCCCCAAAATGTGGTCATCTAAAATGCAGAGTTTTGTAGTGCGGCAAGTTGCCACTGTGGTACAACGCAAACACAAATCCTTATCCTCACCGCTGCGTCCAATGTTAGAAATGGGATCCCCGGCTGGCCAGGGCCTGCGCCAAAGCCAGTCAGAGACCACCACTCCTAAGTCAGGGCAAGGGAGTTACACGCCAAGATAACCCCTGCTCACCCTCTAGGTAACGTGGTGCGAGCAGCAAGGCTAAACTTGGAGGCGATATGAGTTAAGTATTGCGCACGCACCCCAGCAACAACACCCAAGGCCCACCACAAAGGAAACTCCATACAAGGTTATATATAAAAATAGCCTTTGTATTACACCAAAACACATTAGATAGAAACACACACTTTACAATGTGCCAACAGACACGGGGAGAATTTACAGGGGATATATACAAGACAGGGCCACATGGACCACTGTCAGGAATCTGCACTTTTAGCACTTAGCACTTTCAGAACTTAGAATACAAATCACTGTAGCACAAAAGTAGAACATAAAGTACACAACCAGTAACTACTGGTAACCAGGACCTCACTAGCACCACCTGTACTAGGAGAACAACCACCTAAGTATCACAATACCTGTAGGGATGTAAACATATAACACATGATGCATAACATACATTCAGCGGTGTAAGGAAGGAAAACACATGATGCATCAACAATACATTCAGAGGTGCAGGACAACACAATAGCCCAAAATCACATTGGCACATAAATCATAAATGCGCGGGGGAGGAGCCAAGACGGCGGCCAAAATGGCCGCATAGACGCCCGGCTCCGCAGCTCGCCCTCAGCTACGGCGATCTCCTGTTAAATATCCTGCACCCCAGCCACGGATTATTGCAGCGGATTCGTGGTCGATCCCGGCCGCGTTTCTCCGACGATCCTACCGCCTCGGATGGCCGCGCACTGCCGCCTGCAAGTTTCTGGCCTTCCCAGCTGGCCACGCCGGGACCTCGGGTAGCACGATAGCCGCCCAGCAAAGCGTCAACAACGGCCTCACCCGGCTGCCAGGTGTCGGTGCCCGTGAAGCGAAACCGAAACGGCTCCCGGCGACGCTCCCTGGATTCCTCGCTGCAGTGCGGCATCGACCGCCGTGATATGACACCCTGCTGGCGTCTGTGATCTGAAAGGGGCCCGGACGGAGGAATCGCTCGCCTCGGCAGACATCGCGCCGCAACTCGGCAAGAGAGTGCTGTGTCCCCCGGGCTCCTGTTCCTGCAGCGCGTTGCTTACTGCTGCTGAACAGCAGCTGTGACAGATTCCTCGCCGTGTGAGCCCCGGGGTCCGTAGGTGCTGGAAGTGCGATGATGGAGCCCACAATAAAGGAAATCTGGCTGGCTCTTCTGGATTTGCGCGCTGCAATGCAGGGTTTGCAGGCGGCTGCACCCATCTTACAGCAGCCCTCCTCCACTGCCGAAGCGCCACAGGACGCAGCAGAGTGCACTGTAGAATGGGACTCTGCCTTTGTTCCGATAGCTGCACGGGTCACCCCCCGCATGTGCTGGACACTTGGAGCTGGCGCCGCGGAGCGAGCTGATGCGAACTGTGACTGTGCTCCCGAGACTGCCTACCCGCCGGCGGGTGAATGGCCGTCCTACCCTCGCCTTGCCTCTTTGTGGAACTTGTACGTGCCCTGGGACATTGCTCCTGCAACTTCGCTTTGGTCTTTGTCTCGACCCGGGATGACCCAGCCTGTCACTGCCGTCTTGATGCTGCTACCTGGAAGCTGGTGGGACCGATCGCTACCCTTTCTTCGTACTGGCCAGGGCTGATTTCTGCTTACCTGGACTACCTTCCTGTGACTTTGGTGCCGAAGAGGATTGTCGTTCATACTGGTGACTGTTTATGGTTGGGGTGACCGTGGGTTGGGGCCCACGTTCCTTTCGAGTGGGCCTCCGCTTCTGGGCTGGGGGTGTACGAGGGGCCGGTGCTATGGCCCTCCTCCGCTTTCCCTCTTGTGGGCTTCTTTTCGGGGCGACAGGCATGCCTACTGGGGGGGGGTGGGCCGTGGCCTTCCGCTGGTATGCAGGGTGGGTTTCGGGGATGGGAATGCTTTGGGTTACCTTAGTTCTATGGCCCTCTGTCTTTTTCTCCTCTCTCTTTTCTTCCTTCTTTAATATGTCTTCTTTAGTGGGAATGGGTCTAGTGTGATCGGGAAGTCTTACCCACTGTGCCTTAACGCGGACTGATAGTATTTTAACCTCCTGACTGTGGACTATTGTTTTTGAGTATCATTTGTGGTTCAATGTACCTCCTGATCCGTGCCCCTTCCATGACGGTTTCTAACTGCGGCTAGGTATGGTTCTGGCGATATTCTGCATAGTACTCTGATTAATCCTGTTTCATGAGGACGGAACCTATGTACTGTTTACTGATATCCTGTTGCAAATATCCTTCAGTCTCTTTCTTGCTTGTATTAGTGCGGAGTAGTACGACCTGATCTTAATTGTCGCGATGAAAACCTTAAAATTAACCTTCACCAATCCTGAGACATGGTAAAATGGTAACTACAGTGTAACCCATTTACTGCTTGCCTATAACGAAGATATTACTGTGTCGCCGTAAAGTTGCATTGATGCTCAACTGTTATCGTGGCCGGCCGGAAGGTTGTAGGCCCGTATTTGTTCTGATTTGAAGCAGAATAAAGGTTTTCAAAAAAAAAAAAAAAAAATCATAAATGCGCCAGAATCACATTAGCCACAACCTGTGGCAGTCCCTAGGCCAACTGGCTTCTCTAGGGCTAGGGTGCCCTGTGTCCCAATGTCAGGGGGGCCTAAACGTGGCAGTTGCCTACAAAGTGCTGGGCAACTGGTGCAAACAATGGTGGGGTCAACGTTGGAGCCTCGCAGGCTCAAGAACAATGGTGGGGCGAACACGATGTGGAGCCTCACAGGCTCCGCAGAAACAAAATGTCCCCCTGAGCCTCTTTTGGGCTCTACAATACGCAATGTTCCTGAGCCTTTCTGGGGCTCTTAACAAATTGATGTGGCCCTCAAGAACCTCTCTAGGGTCGCCTTCGTTGGAGTCCCCCCCTCTGGGGGACTCGGAATGCACAAATACCAATGCCCCACGAGCCTATCTTAGGCGTGAACACCTCCGGGCCTTGGCTCTGGAGGGGAAAGGGTGGGCACCGACAGTGTGTCCCGACGCCCCGTCTACTACGAACAGCTGCCCCACTCACCGGTTTCTCCTGGGCCTGGGGGCAGTCTCCTCTGCCCGGCGGCTCTTCACGGGAGCTCCCGCTCCTCGGGGGCTCCCTTCCCACACTTCTCCCTCTCTCTCCGGGGCTCTCCCACGTTCTTGGTCTTGGGAGCCCCGGGGGGGAAGACCAGGCGCCCGCTCTCTCTCTCGCTCTGCAGCTGCAGGGCGGGACTTCCGGTTCGTGGGTCGGGCCGCGCTGTGATTGGCCGACGGGCCCTAGCACTTCCGGGTCGTCGTGGGCAGCGCGGCGGCCCGTCTCAGGCACCGCAGGCAGGGGATCAATTTACCAAGGGGTGGGCTCCCTCAAGGTAAATCGGTAAATAGCAGCAAGGCCCTTGGGACAAAATACTCGACAATAAGCGAGGTGGGCACTCGCAAGGGCAGCAACACAGCACGCAGGCAAAAGATGCCGGGTGGACACCGGCCAAAGCACCCAGAGCGCTCCCAAGCGCTAAATGAATTTTAAATCGCTCCCTGCGCTAAAATGGCAAATAAAGCGCTATTAAGCGCTGGGTCACAACAAAGCGCTCTTAAGCGCCAAAAGGCAACCAAAAGCGCTCCCAGGCGCTAGGGGCCAATAAGCCCAGCAAAAGACCTCCAGGAATGCAGGGGGTGGGCAAGGTTGGGCCAGGGGCCAGCTCACTGGCCCTCCAGGCAGGGAGGCAGTCCAAGTGGCGGTTCCTCCTGGCCCCAGCAGCAGCAGCAGCCCCCCTCAAGTAGGATCAGGAAAGAACAACATCTGTGGGGACACAGCCCCATTTTTATACACCACATTCCTTTGTCTAAGGGTGCAGGGTGGGGGAGAAACCAGTTGCAGCTGGTTTTGGAGCACTCTTGATGGCTCAAACACCCATTTCATTCACTGGCAGGGCTAGGGTCATCAGTCGCACCACAGGGGGCGGAGCCAGCATTGTCTGGGGAAAACCTAGCCTCATTCAGGACACAGGTACACTCCTCCCCAGCCATCAGCATGCTAATCTCCCACTCACCACCGGGCAGACCCATCCAGCCATCCTGGAGCCAGGCTCACCAGCCAGTTCCAGCCAATCACATGCCAGGCATATTTTACACTAATATGCCAACTCCTAGAAGTGGCATTTCCGCACAAGACACACTCATGCCACATACATCATTGCGAAGCATTCACTCTCACGAGTTCGCACATACCAAATTCGAGCATGCTCACCTCACGCATCAGGAACTACCAGGGACACAGACATTCCCCATGCATTCCTATGGGAGGGCAGGCCAACCTTACTCCACGCACCCAGAGTGCGCAGGCACTTTCCACTAGGATACAGTGAAAGTGCGCAGAACTCAAAAATCCCCATCACCAGGTCACCATTACAAGCAAAAAGACTAGGGGTGAACCTGCCAGAAGGGCCAAGTCCAACAGTTATTGTGCCTTATTAATGAAAAACAAGTGAAGAAATTTAGATCACATAACAAAAAAGACCCTTTCCCACCCCATCACCAGGTCTTCAGACGGTTGGTGAAGACCTGGCTTTTCTCTCAACTTTAATTCCTCACCTATCCCCCACTCTGTTAGGCTTTAGCCCTGGGACGCCTCGGCCATTCGCTCTACAAGTATTTTAATCTAATCTAATCTAATCATAATCTATATTAATGCAAGATTTCATGTACATCTGTTTAGTCATTTTGTCGCTACCTCTGTCTAAAAGTCTATGGGAAATACATAGGTGGATAAACCTGTTTTGGGACACCTCGTCTTTTCTTTGCACCATCTTAACTAATCATCACAAAACTTTGTGTCCGCTGCCAATGTAGAAAAAATAATAGGTCTGCTAAGTTTTGTGGAGATTCATTAAACGGTGACAGTTATTATCAAGCAAAAATCTGACGAATTTCTACCTCTGGGAATCCTAACTAAAACTGCATGGTGGCTACAGTCACTATGTGAATGTCACGGCTGTTGATCCTCAGGGTCGGAATGATGCTCTAATGGGGTCCACCTCCAGACGTCCCCGCACTCTAACTAAAAACCTCAGAGTGCAAGGCAGTCAGGCGAGGGAAAATTTAAGTAGAAAACAGGAACATCCGGGACAGGGACCTGAAATGATAAGAGGAATACATTAACTAAGGTTCCCTGGTATTCTAATCCTAATCTCACTGGTGTGAACACGAACCCTCACCTGATAGTGCTCAGGATGCGACCCTTCCCTTGTTTGTATCCCTTCTTCAGCTAAAGGTAGAACAACAAAACAGTGGTTATGGCTCTCTTGTAACCCTCTATGTTTCAGGTGTATGTACTCTAACAACTCAACACACATTCACTCACCAGTTGCCAGAAGAAGGGATGTAGTAAGGAGATCACCGATGGATTTAAGGAAAGATCAAGCTCTTCCCCCCGCTCTTTATCGTCAGATGAAATCTCCGATGTTCCTGATCGAAATAATATTATAACTAAACTGAAATGCAGCCAACCGGCTTTTCACTCTTGACAAGATATTCGGTACAGTGTTAAACACGAACGAATTAGGAGGGGGCAATCCGGCGTCTCCTGTTCGTGATACTTAACTCATCAATGAGCTCATAGTCTCGTCGTGTAGTGAAGGGGGAAATCCAAGCGTCTCCACGTACACGCCCGGAAAAGTAGCAAGAACAACACAAAGGCGTGGAGGGGGCAATCCGGCGTCTCACTCGCAAATAACAAACAAGGCACCAGCCGGTGCCGAGAACGCGGTTCTTGGCTACGTGCGTGAGCGACCCGAAGGGGGCAATCCGGCGTCTCCGGGTTACTCACTAAACATTAAGTTCCGTTCCGCAAGTGCGCTGAGGGAGCAATCCGGCGTCTCACGCGCCTTGCGGATGACTCACGCAAAATCAGTCTTCACTCGTCTCGCTCCAACTTGCTCTACAGCCGCAGAGCAAAAAGACGAACCACGCCTTCCCAGCAGATCCGCGGGGACAGGGCGTCCGCCAACAACAGCATACCATTGGACAAATCACGAGCACCTATTACAAGTTACCACAGGACTTTATACTCTCTGACAGCAGCCTCCAAGGTGCAAAGCATTCTGGTAGGTGTAGTTCATCATCTAGGCAGGCACATTTGTCAGACCCTGACAGTATGCCCCCCCGCCCAGTGCCTCCTAGCACCCGGCTTCCTCGGATTACGGGCATAGAATGAACGGATCAATCGAGGGGCATGGACTTCATGACTGGGCTCCCAAGAGTCATCCTCTGAGCCGTAACCCTTCCAGGAAACAAGGAACCACAGCTTCCCCTGACGGAGCCTCGCGTCCATGATGCGACGCACTTCGTACTCCAGTTGACCATCTCTCAGCACCGGCGGGGCAGCCTTGCTCCGTATAGAACCGGCCGGCTTCAACAGGCTGCTGTGGAACACAGGATGTATCCTCATAGACATGGGCAATTTCAATTTGTAAGCCACGGGATTGATCTTTTTGATGACCACATACGGACCAATGAAACGGGGGTGGAATATGCTGCGATAACGGAATCGAATGTTCTTTGTGGACAACCAAACTCTGTCCCCAACCTCATACAGAGGACTCTCCTGTCGGTGCTTATCCGCCCATTTTTTGTATGTGGTCTTTGCTCGGACAAGAGTTTTCTGTATCCGTTGATGTGACTCTAACAAGGCCTTCACATGGGCGGCCACCGTAGGGTGGTTCTGGATTTCCTCTGGTATGGTCAACGGAAGGGTGTTAGCATGAAAGCCTGTATTGGCCTTGAACGGTGTTTCCCCAGTTGAGCTATGCCATGCATTATTATAGGACAACTCAGCCAGCCAGAGAAGAGAGACCCAGGAACGGCTAGCTTCTTCTGAATAGCACCTCAAGTACTGTTTTAGTGTCTGATTTAGTCTTTCGGTCTGTCCATCCGTCTGAGGGTGGAAACTGGTGGATAGAGCGTCCTCCACCCTCAGAGCCTTACACCACATGCGCCAAAACCGCGCCACGAACTGTGGTCCCCTGTCCGAGATGATCACGCGAGGAATTCCGTGAATCCGGACCACCTGTGTCAACAGTAATTGAGCAGTTTGACTGGCAGTAGGAAGATTTTTGCATGGAATAAAGTGTCCCATTTTTGTCAAACTGTCTACCACCACCATGATAGCGTTGTATCCTTGGTCCATTGGCAACCCCACGATGAAGTCCATGCTAATGGTGTGCCAAGGGCGGGACGGAGTGGGTAGTGGTCTGAGTTTCCCACGACTCATGGAATGATCCCCTTTTGCCCTTGCACATGTATCGCAGTGTCCTATCCACTTTTCTATATCTCTTGACATTGTCTCCCACCAGAAATGTCGCTTTACCAGATGGATGGTTTTTGTCACCCCGGGATGCCCGGCCAGCACTTCCCCATGACACCAGTTGAAGGCCTGAAGCCGTAGATCGTGAGAGCGGAGAAACAATTTCCCTCCATGCAAGGGCACCCCGTGTTGGAGACTTCGGAGGCGGTTCTGGCTTACCCACTTCTGCCATTGCACTTGGTTTCGTTCTTTCTGTACTTGTTCTATAAAGCGATCAGCTGTTACTAAACACACCACTTTCTCGGGTGCGATGATCGCTTTTATTTGTTCTTTTTCCGATACCAGGTCTCCCCCTAGTCTGGAGAGTGAGTCTGCTTTCTTGTTTTCAGTTCCAGGCCGAAAGGTGACGATGAAATTATATTCCGCGAAAAACAGCATCCACCTCATTTGCCGTTGCGATAAATAACGAGCTGTTTTCATGAACAACAAATTCCTGTGGTCGGAATATACCGTTATGGTGTGTTGTGATCCCCACAGGTAATGTCTCCACTCCTGGAAGGCTCGTTTTATTGCCAACAGTTCTTTTTTAGATATTGAGTAGTTGCTTTCAGCGGAGTTCAATTTCCTGGACAGGAAGGCAACTGGATGTAACTGGCCTGTTTCTCTATCTCTTTGCGATAGGACAGCTCCCACTGCGACATCAGAGGCGTCTGCCTCTACTATAAAGGGTAGATCCAGTTGCGGATGTTTCAGGATTGGGGCAGAAACAAACGCTTCCTTCAACAACTCGAACGCCCTCATGGCTTCGGTATTCCACTGAAAGGGAACTCCTTTTCGTAACAACTTGGTGATGGGTGAAGCCAACAAGGAGAACTGAGAAATAAAACGTCTGTAATAATTGGCAAAGCCAAGAAAGCATTGCACCTCTTTCACACTCTTTGGCACTGGCCATGCACTCACCGCATCAACCTTCCTCTCTGCCATGTGAAACCCTCTAGGTGTGAGTATAACCCCCAGAAATTCCACCTCTTCTACATCAAACTCGCATTTACTGAGCTTACAGTAGAGTCGGTATTCCAACAGCCTCTGTAACACCAGGAGAACATGATCGGTGTGTTGGTTACGTGAGTCAGAATAAACAAGGATGTCATCTATATATACGATGACGAACTGGTCCAGGTATTCCTTCAATACATCATTAAGGAAGTACTGGAATGCCGCCGGGGCATTGCAAAGCCCGAACGGCATTACCAGATACTCGAAAAGACCATATCTGGTCTTGAAGGCCGTCTTCCACTCATCACCACTACGGATCCTGACTAAGTGGTAGGCACCACGGAGATCCAACCGTGTATAGATCACTGCCTCTCTCACCTGGTCCAGCAGCACGGGGATGAGGGGAAGAGGGTACCGGTTCCTTATGGTCTGTTTATTTAACTGGCGATAGTCAATGAGGGTACGCAACTCCCCATTGGCCTTCGTCGTGAAAAACAAAGGAGACGCTGCTGGTGAGCGAGAAGGTCTAATGAACCCTATAGCACTGAAGTGTGTCAGGTATTCTTGCAGATGTTTGGACTCAGGCTCTGACAAGGCGTACACCCTGCAAGAGGGAACAACAGCGCCTTCCACCAAATCTATTCTACAATCGTACTCCCTATGGGGAGGGAGTACTTCAGCTTGTGCTTCACTAAACACCTCACTGTACTCGTGGTATTCCATAGGTAGGACAGTTACTTTTTCCACCGCAGTGGCTATGTGTGTTATCTGGGCCAAGGCTATCGTATGTGAAGATGGGGTACTCATACAAGTTTTCTGACACTCCTCCGACTGAAAGCTCACAGTCTTTTCCCTCCAGTCTGTGGAAGGGTTGTGTTTTTCTAACCATGGGATACCCAGTATTAGCTCATATTGTGGAGCCTCGATGATGTTCAAAATGATACTCTCAGTATGTTTGACAATGCTGTTCTCCAGAACCAATACCACCTCTTCGGTACGTTCAACGATAGGACCAGATTTCAGGGGGGTACCATCCACTGCCAGCACGGTTTCTGGATTTTTTGTAGTCACTCTTCCCAGCCCCAAACGACGCACGAGGCCTTCGTCCACAAAATTCCCAGTAGCCCCTGAGTCTATCATGCTCCACACTGCATGTTCTTTGCCCTGGCTCAACAATAGGGAGGATAAGGCAACATGTGTTATAGGGGCCTTGCCCTCAACCGAGGCCAATGATGTCAGTCTCCATTCTTTTGTCTTCTGCCTTTCACTCACGGAAGGGCTCTCATCACTGGTATCGGGATCAACAGTGGTAAGAGCCACCTTCTTAGCCGAGTAAAAGGTTTTGGACCTTTTGGGTTTGGAGGGACACTCCTTAACGTAGTGTCCCTTTTTCCCACAATACATACATAGCCCCTGAGAGCGGCAGCTCTCTCTTTCGGCTTTAGTAAGAGGGGATCGGATGGCCCCGACATCCATTGGTTCCGTTGAACTGTCTCCAGCCCGTGGAACCGGCGGAAGTACGTGACCCACCGAATCAGAGGGCCTATCATGTTTCCTTCGGTCGCCTCCCCGCTCCCCTAATCTATGGTCCAGGCGCAGGGTGAGATTGATTAAATCAATACATGTTGTGGGTTGGGGATCAATCTGTACTATGATATCTTTTAACTCATCGGACAGGCCCTGGTAATATAATGCCATTCTTTTGTCTTCTGGCCAGCCTGTCTCCGTCACAAGACGATTGAAAGTAGTCATATATGACACTAAATCCTTCTTCCCTTGTCGGAGCCCCAATAATTCCCTATCTGCACTTAGTGTTGTCGCTCTCCGATCAAACACCCGTTCGAACTCTCTACGGAACGCTGTCCAGTCATTTAATATGGGATCATCGTTCCTAACAAAGGGAACAGCCCAATTCGCTGCATCCCCAGACAAGTAAGAAATGGCGAACGCCACTCGGGACATATTATTGGGGAACGAAGCCGGCCTACACGAGAAATGAAGGGTGATTTGGGTCAGAAAGGCTTGAATTCTCTGAGGGTCACCAGAGTATCTCTCTGGACTGGCTAAAGGTATTGGAGGAGGCACCGTTACTTGAATGGTGCGACCTCCTGGTGCCGCATCAAAAGGATTAGCCTGTTGACGATCTAACCTCTCTTTTAAGGCAGTGGCCTCCAACTTGGACGCCGCCAGTTCCTGCTGTACTAACAACAGGGCCTGAAGCACGTCGTCCATAGTTGCCATAGCTTGAGCCTTCTTCCGACCAGGAGGTAATAACAACGTGGGCTCGTGATTCTGTCACGGCTGTTGATCCTCAGGGTCGGAATGATGCTCTAATGGGGTCCACCTCCAGACGTCCCCGCACTCTAACTAAAAACCTCAGAGTGCAAGGCAGTCAGGCGAGGGAAAATTTAAGTAGAAAACAGGAACATCCGGGACAGGGACCTGAAATGATAAGAGGAATACATTAACTAAGGTTCCCTGGTATTCTAATCCTAATCTCACTGGTGTGAACACGAAGCCTCACCTGATAATGCTCAGGATGCGACCCTTCCCTTGTTTGTATCCCTTCTTCAGCTAAAGGTAGAACAACAAAACAGTGGTTATGGCTCTCTTGTAACCCTCTATGTTTCAGGTGTATGTACTCTAACAACTCAACACACATTCACTCACCAGTTGCCAAAAGAAGGGATGTAGTAAGGAGATCACCGATGGATTTAAGGAAAGATCAAGCTCTTCCCCCCGCTCTTTATCGTCAGATGAAATCTCCGATGTTCCTGATCGAAATAATATTATAACTAAACTGAAATGCAGCCAACCGGCTTTTCACTCTTGACAAGATATTCGGTACAGTGTTAAACACGAACGAATTAGGAGGGGGCAATCCGGCGTCTCCTGTTCGTGATACTTAACTCATCAATGAGCTCATAGTCTCGGCGTGTAGTGAAGGGGGAAATCCAAGCGTCTCCACGTACACGCCCGGAAAAGTAGCAAGAACAACACAAAGGCGTGGAGGGGGCAATCCGGCGTCTCACACGCAAATAACAAACAAGGCACCAGCCGGTGCCGAGAACGCGGTTCTTGGCTACGTGCGTGAGCGACCCGAAGGGGGCAATCCGGCGTCTCCGGGTTACTCACTAAACATTAAGTTCCGTTCCGCAAGTGCGCTGAGGGAGCAATCCGGCGTCTCACGCGCCTTGCGGATGACTCACGCAAAATCAGTCTTCACTCGTCTCGCTCCAACTTGCTCTACAGCCGCAGAGCAAAAAGACAAACCACGCCTTCCCAGCAGATCCGCGGGGACAGGGCGTCCGCCAACAACAGCATACCATTGGACAAATCACGAGCACCTATTACAGTTACCACAGGACTTTATACTCTCTGACAGCAGCCACCAAGGTGCAAAGCATTCTGGTAGGTGTAGTTCATCATCTAGGCAGGCACATTTGTCAGACCCTGACAGTGAAGGCAAAGGGATTCGCTAGAACCCCAAGATGGGAATACTGAACAATATTACCCGTAACCCAATATGTATTTTATATGTTAATTTTGGGATAAATTCCTTTAAAATGCTGTATTCTTCAAAGAGCAGCTAACAGTGTGCACTGACTGGAATTAGTAAACAAATTTATAAACAAATAAGAGGATGCGCAATGGGATTCTCGTTTTCCCCAAATTACGCAAATCTAACAATGGGATGGTTTGAGCAACATCTAGCATGGAACACTGAAAATTATCAGTGGAGGGAAAAATCATACTGTGGATCTGATGATCTGTTGATCATCTAGAATGGCACCACAGAAGATTTTGAATTGTACTTTGACAAACTGAACAATAGTCCAACCAACTTAAAGTTCACATTTGCAATAAGTTCAGAAAGAGAAGTGTTCCTGGACACTGGCATCTATATTGTCAATGACTCCCTACAGACAACGTTACACAGGAAAAAAAACAGCTACGAATTCCACTCTACATGGTGAAAGTTTTCACAATAAAAATCTAAAATGGAGCATCCCATACGGGGACTTTTTGAGATTAAAAAGGAACTGCTCAAAGACACAGTAAAAAAGCCATAACCAGATTCCTCGCAAGAAAATATCCAAAGTAAGTTGTGGACAAAGGGTTCAATAAGGTTATGAAACAAGATCGAAAATAAATCTTACATCAAAACAAAGAAGATCAAACAAACAACAATGAGATCAGACTAATTACAACATACAGTGCAGAAAACCAAAAGCTGATCAAAATTATCCACAAACATTGGGGAATCCTGAAATCGGATGAAACATTGGCAAAACTAATCGGTGACCACCCTAACATAACATACCCAAGAGACAGAAACATAGGCGATCAAATCGTTCATAGTCACTTCAGAGATGTACCAAATACTACCTGGTTACAGAGGGAAGGATTTTGGCTGTGCAGACAGTGCAAAGTTTGCAAAATTGCCACCCCCACTAAAGAAATTGAGATCAAGAAGGGTACTAAATGGAGAATTCACCAGCACTTTACATGCAAGAGCACACATGTAATCTACATGGTAGAGTGCCCATGTCGTAAAAGATACATTGAAAGTACCATCTTTGAGGTGAAAAAGAATATTGGAACACACAAGAGCGACAACCCACAAAGATCGAACAAACGCCATCGCGAAACACATGGAAAAATATCATGACAGCAACTGGGAAACCTTACGCTATTGTGCCATTGAACAAGTACCAGCATCAGAGAGAGGAGGAAATCGTATGAAGACCTTAAGACAGAAAGAATCCAAACACATAATAACTTTCAGGACACTAGACCCCAGAGGACTGAATCAAAATGAAGAATTACATGTCCATCTGTGATAAAACATAATTCTGACTGGAAACAAGAACTGAACCATAAGAACAGTAAAATAGGAAGGACCCACCTGAGGGCAAAAATGCACCGACAAATGGAGCACGAAAGCACTTAACAAATGCTTGGATTCAATTGGCAGGGTTTTGAATAAAATGAAAACAGAAACCGGTAATCACTCACTAGAGAGACACTTCTAGTACAAAAAACCAAATCTCTCACTAGAGAGAATAATGAATGACATTCCGTTTTTCTTCGTTACAAGAAAGTGCACTTTTTAATTTCATGTTTGTTTGCACTAAAACTGAGCACAATTTATTGCTATAATTATTGTTAAATATCACTTTAGTCACTAAAACCACATATACCAAAATGCACTAGTTTCACAACACAGGAAGTAACTGTGTATATGTAAAATGAAAGAAGGATTCACACGAGGGCTCAACATCCCGTGATCAAGCCTTTTGTAAAGGTGAAACGCGTTGGGTTTTGGCCGAAATAAAGCCGCTGTAATTACTGAAAAAAGAAACACAAGTGAGTGCTTTTTTTATTTTCCTTGTTGGATTTTGAAGCAAAATATATATATATACATGTCTGGCGGCCGAAATGCGTCTTTTGGACATCTGATGCTATAATTAAACACCCTTAAGCACTAAGTCTTGCCTGTGGAGTCTGCTTCCTGGTTCGGCGCCGCTGTGAAGGTTGGTCGTACTGCTGGGACTTTCGTGTTTCATATATATATATATATATATACCACCAGGACATTCAAATGGCAAAGTTTATTTCTCACTCCTCATTCCATGACATGTTTCGGGCATCCAGTGCCCATGATCACATATACAATCATACATGCATATATACACATACATATATATAGATATATACATACGCGTAGAGGACAGCAAGCTAAGGCTACGACTGCGCTAGCTCTGCATTGTAATTTGAATGCAATTTGCTTTTAACATTTTAAAACTGCACTTTGACTAAATCTCCTCATTTTCTACCTGCATTGTTCTTCTGTCGGTACTTCCCGGTCCACCACAGCAATCATGTGCTGTTTGTGTGGAGGGAGTTACGATCTTACCCACTTCCTGGTGACCACATGCAGAGCAGCCATTGTGGCAGGGTTACGCTCTAGTGCTTCACCAGCAGTAGGGTACTTAAGTTTCAGTACAGAGCCAACGCGCAGAGGACAGCAAGCTAAGGCTACCACTGCGCTAGCTCCACATTGTAATTTGAATGCAATTTGCTTTTAACATTTTAAAACTGCACTTTGATTAAATCTCCTCATTTTCTACCTGCATTGTTCTTCTGTCGGTACTCCCCGTTCCACCGCAGCAATCACGTGCTGTTTGTGTGGAGGGAGTTACGATCTTACCCACTTCCTGGTGACCACTTGCAGAGCGGCCATTGTGGCAGGGTGACGCTCTAGTGCTTCACCAGCAGCTGACTATATAAATCACATTATGGCGCTGGCGCGCAGTGGACACGCGCCAAAGGCAATCCCGTCTGCACCCGTCCGAGCTCAGCCGGGCCCAGGGGCCACGGATTATGGCCAAATCACAAGCTACTCACCCAGAAAATTAAGATCACTAAGACCACTTGCATAATCCTCTCCTCCCTTGGACCCCACTACCTACTTCCGCATATCTACTAACGTCATCTTAATACCTCAGCCAAAGCACGCCCTCCCTCCTGCCCCAAGCCCCTACTCCCCCTCAGTCATTAATCCCACAACAACTACGCAAATGGCCCTCCGCTTCCTCTACCTAAATACACACTCCCTGGTAAAGCACCAACTCGACATCTTCTTGCTACTTACCTCTGATAAACCTGATCTTCTCTTAATCACTGAAACATGGTTAACCCAGGACTCACTGCCCGATATCCTAGCAGCACTCCCGTCAGACGATAACATCCTGTCGGTCAACTGGCCCCCTGGGAAACTGGGTGGTAGGGTAGCAGCAATAATCCATAAAAACCACAAGTTCACCACCATGACTACCCTCACCCTCCCGGAGGTCGAGAACATGGTCGTCAAACTCAACACGGACACAGAGTCCCTGGTGCTAGTGCTTATTTATCGACCCCCTCAGGCAATGCCCTCTTTCCCTATCTCCCTAAGTGAGCAGATGGCCACCCTAGTGATAAATTATGCTAAGGTTCTCCTAATTGGAGACCTGAACTATTGGTTCAATGATGTCTCGGGTGGACCCTATGTGGCCGAACTCTCTGAGCTTCTCTCCAACTTGAACCTGGCCCAGCATCTATACACCCCACACATGAAAAGGGACACCCTTTGGACCAAATGTTGTCCCATAATCTCACACTCTCGACTCCCATAATCACTCCATGCATTTGGTCAGACCACCACTTGATACAGTTCACAACTACTGTTAGTGGTTATAACAAGTCCATGTCCTTGGAGGGAAGTGTGACCAGGAAATGGAAATCCCTAAATAAGTCGGACTTCATCAACACCTTGGTGAGCTCTCTACCCACCTTCAGCCCTGACGTCAATCTCATGGAATAGAAGATCTCTGAGTGGCTATCATCGGCAAGCAACGCTCATATCCCGCTCGTCAAATTCTCCTACGCCCGCCACTCGGACGCCCACATATACTTCATCTCCGATCTCAAAAAAAAAAACTTGAGCTGCGTTACAAAGAGAGAAAATGGAGAGTAAGATGCTCCACTGAAGACAAGGAGCAATTTTCTATAGCCCGCAGAGAGTATAAAAAAGCCATTCTGAACGTTAAAGCGGCCTACATCTCTACCAAAATACTAAATTCCCATAATAAATCCAAAGAAATCTTTAAGATAGTGAATGACTTATGCAATGACGAGACAACTTCACCTACTCAGGCCCCTACTCAAGAGCTCTGCAACTCCCTGAACAACTTCTTTCTGGACAAAATCTCTTCCATCAAAACCAGCCTCCCTAATTTGGCCAGCTGGGAACCACTGGAAGATATATCCAGTAACCAATCCACTCTAGATGCCCTTCAACCTATCTGTCCTAAAATACTCTCAGAGCTAATGACCCGTGTTAAATCTGGGTCACCTAATGACAGCTGTCCACCACATGTCTTAAAAGACATCTTTTCCGTCTTGCCTCAGAGTGTACTCCCCTTCCTTAATGAGTCTCTCGCTCAAGGCCTCAAGAATGCGACGGTTGTTACCCTTATTAAAAATCTAGGGGCTGACCCTACAAACCCCTCTAATTACCGCCTCATCTCCCTCCTCCCCTTCCTGGCCAAAATATTGGTGGCCCATGTGGCTAGGTGCCTGTCAAACTTCATTGAACGTTCTGACTACTTAGAGCACGAACAAGCCGGCTTTCGACCGGTGCACTCAACTAAGGCTGTGATCCTTGCAGTCCTGGACACTCTCAGAGCAACGCAGACATGGGTGACCACCAGGCTCCGGTGCTCCTGGATCTGTGGGCCGCATTCGACAGGGTTGACCATAACATCTTGTTGAAATGTGTCGAGCAGGCTGGCCTGCAAGGATCCGCACTCAGTTGGATAGAATCTTTCCTTGCTGACCGTACCCAATCAGTTAGGCTCGGAACCTTCACTGCCCCCAAGCTCACTTCTACCTGTGGGGTTCTTCAGGGCTCCTCTCTTTCCCCGCTACTGTTTAATCTATATCTCAGACGCCTGATTCACTCGTTAAAAAACAGGAAGATCACCATCTTTAACTACGCTGATGATTTTCAGCTTATAATTCCACTTGGATCCCCTGACTCCGCGGCTGAATTTCAGGTGACCATGTTTCACATCCAGCGCTCGAAGGGCCTGAATCACCTGAAACTCAACCCAGGCAAGACGGAATTAGTGCTGCCTGGGAAGAGCGAGATTAGCTCGGGCCCGCACTATTGGCTGGCGGAACTGGGGTCTCTCCCCACTCCCTCCCCCTTGGTTAAAAGCCTAGGGGTTATTCTCAATGCTGATCTCTCGCTCAGAGGACAGGTGGGAGCAGTGATCTCCTCCAGTTTTTACCAATTCGCCCACCTGCTGACTCATTCAGCCCTCATACAGTGGTGATAGCTCTGGTACTCTCGCGGCTTGACTTTTTGAACTCAATCTACCTCGGTTTGCCAGCTGGTCTATTAAAACGATTACAAATCGTTCAGAACCAGGCAGCAGGACTCATTCATAAACAGCCTAAATGGCTGTTGGCTAGACCTGGACTGTCGAAACTTCGCTGGCTACCGATGGCCCAACGGGCAGCCTTTAAGACTGGTTGCTTAGCCTTCAAGGCCCTACATGGTAACAGCCCTAGATTCATCAAACGATTCAGAAAAGGGGGTGGTGATGAACAGAGTGTCTGAATTAAGCAGACCACTCTTACCCAGTCCAAAGATCAGGGCTTGATCCATCACCGTTATTTATCTCACTGCACCATCCCAGCTCAGAACCTGGCTATATGCAAATCAGTCTGTCCCTGGCCCAGTGCATCATGGGAACAGGGCAGACTAAACTACCAAGCCAATTCTTCACCAGAAAGGAGACAAGCTACCGGGGACCGGTTTCTGGCATTTCAGCCGTCTTCGGCCCGGCTTGCTTGAATCCTGATGGTGCAGTGAGAAAGGGACTCATGTCTGAGTATACCCTGCCACACCTATAGTGGCCAAAAACGATTCAGAAAAGGGGGTGGTGATGAACAGAGTGTCTGAATTAAGCAGACCACTCTTACCCAGTCCAAAGATCAGGGCTTGATCCATCACCGTTATTTATCTCACTGCACCATCCCAGCTCAGAACCTGGCTATATGCAAATCAGTCTGTCCCTGGCCCAGTGCATCATGGGAACAGGGCAGACGAAACTACCAAGCCAATTCTTCACCAGAAAGGAGACAAGCTACCGGGGACCGGTTTCTGGCATTTCAGCCGTCTTCGGCCCGGCTTGCTTGAATCCTGATGGTGCAGTGAGAAAGGGACTCATGTCTGAGTATACCCTGCCACACCTATAGTGGCCAAAAACGATTCAGACACTCTGTTCATCACCACCCCCTTTTCTGAATCATTTTTGTCCACCATAAGCGTGGAAGGGTATACTCAGATGTGAGTCCCTAGCTCATTGCACCATCAGGATTCAAGCAAGCCGGGCCGAAGACGGCTGAAATGCCAGAAACCGGTCCCCGGTAGCTTGTTTCCTTCCCAGTATAAGAATTGGCTTGGTAGTTTGGTCTGCCCTGTTCCCATGATGCACTGGGCCAGGGTCAGACTAATTTGCATATAGCCAAGTTCTGAGCTGGGATGGTGCAGTGAGCTAAAAAACGGTGATGCATCAAGCCCTGATCTTTGGACTGGGTAAGAGTGGTCTGCTTAATTCAGACACTCTGTTCATCACCACCCCCTTTTCTGAATCATTTTTGTCCACCATAAGCGTGGAAGGGTATACTCAGATGTGAGTCCCTAGCTCATTGCACCATCAGGATTCAAGCAAGCCGGGCCGAAGACGGCTGAAATGCCAGAAACCGGTCCCCGGTAGCTTGTTTCCTTCCCAGTATAAGAATTGGCTTGGTAGTTTGGTCTGCCCTGTTGCCATGATACACTGGGCCAGGGTCAGACTAATTTGCATATAGCCAAGTTCTGAGCTGGGATGGTGCAGTGAGCTAAAAAACGGTGATGCATCAAGCCCTGATCTTTGGACTGGGTAAGAGTAGTCTGCTTAATTCAGACACTCTGTTCATCACCACCCCCTTTTCTGAATCATCCTAGATTCATCAAAAGCATGAGCATAAAGTATGCACCCCCACGTAGTCTCCGTTCAGCCCAGCTCCACCTGTTAACTATTCCCTCATTCAAACTTAAACGGCAAGGGGGATGCCGTTTCTCTTACCTAGCCCCTAGATTCTGGGATTCTCTTCCCCTGGCACTCAGGAGCTGTGACAATCTCCTGGGTTTCAGGAATGCCCTGAAAACATGGCTGTTTCAGCAAGCCTATGCATAATAACTTTGCTGCAACACTCCTCATGCTCAGCGCCATGAAACCTACGGGTGACTGTGCGCTCTACAAGTTGTTATTAACATAACATTATAAATATATATATATATATATATATATATATATATATATATATATATATATATATGTGTATATATATATATATATATATAATATCAGCGATTGGGAGTATGACGGAAAATATTTCCAAATACGTTGATTTCTTTCTCCAGCCCCATGTGGCGAGTCTTCCTTCCTTTCTAAAAGATACCACCGACTTTCTGACCAAGATTGGTAATATTGTTTGGTGCAATGACTATTTGTTTTTGATTCTTGATATCGAATCGCTTTACACCTCTATCAACCATCAGCATGGTGTAAATGCATGTCAATATTTTCTCAATTCACGTGCCATTTGTTTCAGAGAACACAATTCTATGTTGATTGCTATGATTAAACTGTGCCTGACCTCCAACTATTTCCGCTTCAAGAACAACATCTACCAGCAATTGCGCGGTGTGGCTATGGGCTCGTGTTTCTCCCCCAGCTATTCATGTCTCCATGTTGGTTGGTGGGAGGAGCACGAGCTCAGAGCCACACATGCGCACTGGTCGCCTTGTATCGCGCACTACTGGCGTTACATAGACGACATTTGCATCATCTGGAAGGGCAGTCAAGACCAAGCCCTTTCATTTGTATCAGACTGCAATAACAACACCCTGAACCTGAAATTCACTGCTACCCTTAGCAGCACTGAAGCTGAATTTTTGGATGTACAATTGTTCGTCAAGGACAACACCCTCAAGTCCAAATTACATCGTAAAAGTACGGCGGGAAATTCCATCCTGCACGCACATAGCTCCCATCCTGCCCATACCATCCGCAGTATCCCGTTTGGCGAATTTATTCGCATTCGCAGAGTCTGCAGTGACCCTGATTCTTCTGCTATCTGCCTTGAGGAATCTAAACAACGTTTCCTGCAAAGAGGTTACTCAAGAGCCATACTGGATCAAGCTTTGGCCAAAGCTTCGTCATTAGATAGAGCCTCACTACTTAAGCCCAGAGAGCACTGTACCACTGGCACTAATGATAACCAGGATGACTCCCAACGTACTGTCAGGCTCATAACCACTTTCAGCTCGCAAGAGCGTAAAATCAGACGCATCATAGGCACTGAATGGCCTATTATTCTGACTGACCCAGTCTTAGGTCCATTATTGAGTGAAACTCCTACCATTACTTTCCGACGTGCACCATCCATGCGTGATGCACTCGATAGAATTGCACCCGAAAATCCACCCAAACCCAACAAAACCACCAAAATGGGCTTTTTTAAATGCACCTCCTGCCGTGCTTGCAACTTTGCAACTAATGCCACTCACTATGTTACTGCTTTCAGTGACACTCCTATTCCCATCAAGGAACACCTCACCTGCAGATCAGAGTTCGTGGTCTATAAACTGAAGTGCACATGTAACTTAGAATACATTGGCAGTACCAAGTTGCCAGTGCATCAAAGAATACTGCAGCACATAAGGGCCATTGTCAACAGTGACAGCAACTATCCAGTTGCTCGACACTTTGGGGTGGTCCATAATAAGAAACTTAAAGACCTCCAATACACGGTTCTCTGTTCAGTGCCCCCACCAAGCCGGGGAGGTGACCGTGAAAAAATGCTCAGGCAGCGCGAAACCCAATTAATTTTGTCCCTCGATACCAAAGCCCCTAATGGTCTCAACTTGACTGAAGATTTGAAAAGCTTCCTGTAATGCTTCTTTCTTCTCTACAGTTTTGTGGTCTGGTCTCTGTATTTCATTTCATGCTTTAGCTTTTTCCTTTCTCTCGCTCAGTTTAGGCGTCACTATTTGTCTGTTGGCCCATTAGCCAATGTACAGCATGGCGCAACCTTAGAATCATGACTCTTGTTACTAATTTTGACTAGGATTTGTTGCCATGCTTCCCACCTCACATATGTCGCCTCTATTTTTACTGTTTATCTGTTCCGTTGTCTTCCCTCTCCTCTCACTTCTCATTTTTCACATCTGTGGTTGGGCTCGTATATCTCTTTTTACTTTTTTCACTTATTTTTTCAGCACTCTGTAGTCTCCTCTTTTGCCCTTAACTTGGCTCACATGTCTCTTGCAGCATGTTATTTTACGCCACGTTTATCTTGTCCGTATGACCATCTACTGCTTTGTGATGATTTCCCTCTGTGTTCTAAATGACCAATATATGCAGTATTTTCGGGCACTATGCCGTAATTGCTTTCAGCGCGTCTTTGACACTTTGGTTTGCTATTTTTTTGTTCACATGTAACTTTGTTTATGGCACTATGTCGTGACTCCTATGTTACTTTACATGTTACTCATTCGCAACCAACTCTCCTATAATAGCGCTGCTTCTGTTTTAATTGACATTCACTACTTAAACCCTACTTTTTGTCACATTGCACTGCTTTACCTTTAACATGCAAATGTCATGTGGTACATGCTGTTTTCTCATGTGAACTATACATGCAGGATTAATGTAGACACTGTTGCTTTATTTATTTTTCTGTTTTTTTAATTTTTTTTGGGCGTTTCTTTTCCCCAATCAAGCCCCTCCCACTTGTTGTATATATATCCTCACTTTCTTTGAGTGCATTTGTGTGATCAAGCTCCCTAGTGGAGTGAAACGCGTTACCTCTTAATAAATGTTTTGAAACCTGCTACTCACTCGAGTTGGATTTCTTGATGAGCCTTTCTTTTGACTGTCTGCTGTGGCACTACGAGGTCTGCACCCTGCTGCTGCCTGTCATTCACTGACAGGCTGGGATTCCTTTACATATATATATATATATATATCTCCAAACGACTGCAACTCCTACCACTTCCACTGCAGCGGTGAAGAAGGAGAGACGGACCACTTGATTCAGGCAAGATGTTTATTTAACCTTCACATCCAGAACAGCTACGGCAGGTGACGCGTTTCGGGCTGGCAACAGCCCTTGATATTATATATATTATATATATATATAAGTGTGCGCCCATTACTTTCGTGAATTCGGAGGAGTGTGCAATATTGAACGGCGAGGTTCCGCCGTAGGGAAACGCACCCACATTGAGCGCTCGCAGTGGCTGGGAAAACAGGAACCGGCGTGTGGAGATATATATATATATATATATATATATATATATATATATATATATATATATATAAAACCATGCCTTATACAAATTTTTGAAAAGCAGGGGAACCGCTCCTCTCAGCGGCGGTCGGTCTCTCGACCGGACCGGCCGATAATAGATTAGAGTTCACAGTTGCCCAATGCGAGGCGCACTCCCGTTGGTGAAATATTAGGATATATATATACATAAACCATGCCTTATAAGAACTTTTTACAAATGCAACAAGATGATGGACAGAATGCTGAAACTTTTCAACCACTCACCCTCAGTCAAGAGATCTGGGTTTAATCCATTGTTCTTGTGCTCACTATGCCACCCCACTTTAGACCCAGCCATATGCAAATCAGCCTTGAACCTGCTCCTCATGGTAACAGTACAGCCTGAACCTCCAGGCCAGGTCTTCCCAGGACTGGGAACAAGCATCCAGGAGGGTTTCGGGGGAACACCCCTCATCAGCCAGGCTAGCTTGAATCAAGGGGTGCAGCAAGCAAGGGACCCATGTCAGGTCAAACCCTTTGCCTCTGTCCATGCAAGTCTTATAATGTTTCTGCCTCTCATTGCCTGTCCTTTACATGGCATAATCTAGCACAATCTAATAAAAACATCAGAGTTTTCTTCTGTTCTGGTGCCTAGACTTCAACCAATTTACTTGGTTAGGTTACATCATTACTTGGAATATATCCCAGAAACATAAAATGCTGTCCATAACAAACGATGTTTTCAGCGCATGCTCTGAGAATATCCCGAGGGCATGCTCTGCTCCAAAAACATCAGAAGTCCCTGGGCTCCAAGGCTCAAATGGCCTTCGATGGCAGACAAAACATCAAGCAAGCACAACAAGTAAGGAAGAATGTTGGTGTGAGAATGCTCTCTGAATGGTTTCTAAATCAACTTTCATTCCAATACGGTCTGTATTTTAAGAACAGAACTTAGTGGGCTACTAAAAATACACATTACACACCTTACTTGGATAAATCACAAGCACCAGGTGTTAAATGTTAATAATGCATAAAAATGCTGCCTTGTCACCAATAGTATCCCCATGCTACTACAGTGATAACTTCATTGCACCGCCAGCCAACAAACACCCAACCCTCCCCCTCTACCTGTCCTCGGTGGCTCTGATTTTTAGCTGCTGTGAATCGAAGATATTCTGATCCTCTCGGCCCCTGTCTGATCCTATGGTGCCAAGATCTCGAAAGCTTGGGTCCCCTGATATTTTAATTCTCAGGCATGAAGTGCTGAGACTAAGATCTTCAATCCTTGAGCGCTTTGTTTATTTGTTTATTTAATGAGTTTTATATAGCGTGAACCAGACCCGAAGGTAAAAGAGCACTTTACATGAGCACCAGTTGCGTTACAGACTGACACATTCATTTTTGATAGGCATGGGGAGGGAGATTAAGTGATTTGCCCAGAATCACAGAATGTTGAGGGTCCCTGCAGAGACTCGAACCCGGTTCCCCAGCTCTGAGGTTGGCCGCTCTAGCCGTTAGGCTACTTCTTTGCTTCTGAAATGCTTTAGTTATGGTATGCTCCAGAGCAGGAGCCTCCCTTCTACTGCAGTGGTCATATATCCGCTCTTAAGAGTCTTGCTACTGAAGTGCTCTGATATTAAGTTGCTCTGACGTTACAATGCTCTTATTCTTAAGTGCTCTGAACTTTGGCTTTTCTGATCTCATCGCCAAACCTTTTACAATTTGATCATGGTGTGTTCTGATTCTTATGTGTTCTCATTGCATGATTCACTAATGTGTCTGTTTGGTCTGATCGTAGTTGTAATAAATTGTATTACTATTTGTGGTGGTCGACTGCCCACCTAAAGGAACATTCGCAGCCCTTGTCAGCGAGAAGGCTTGAAGTCACAAAGTAAACCTGAGCTCAATCCCCTGTAGCTATGGCACAGAGCAGACAAGCTTAACTTAGAGGCAATGGGTAAAGTATTTATGCAGTACCAAAACAGTGACAAAGAGAAAATGGATTAGCCCTCCGTCTACGCCAAGTCGTCACAGGCTTGGTGCATCGAGACCAGACAGGTTTCCTACCAGACCGGGCGACCAGTCAAAACTTACAGAAGACCCACAATTGGCTCATGGAGGTGCAGGACCGTGATGATCCCCACATGTTCCTCTCCCTAGAGGCTGAAAAAGCGTTTGACGCTGTACATTGGTCCTTTTTAGAGGCTGCTCTAGTCAAGTTTGGAATTGGACCCAAGTTCGAGCAATGGATTGGACTCCTCTATGCGGACCCCCGAGCGCGGGTTAAAGTGAATGGACTATTGTCTGATGACTTCTCCATCGGACGGGGAACCCGGCAGGGATGCCCGTTGACCCCCCTACTTTTTGCCTTCACAATAGAAATAGTAGCGTGCGAGATTTGACATAAAAGGGAGATACGGGGTTCCAAATTACACAGACTGACACGGGGAAGAAAAGATTTCACTCTATGCGGACGATATCTTGTTATTTGTTACCGGACCGGATGACACAGTCCCTGACTTGATTGCGCTTCTGGGCAAATATGGATCCTTCTTGGGCTATGCCCTAAATTGGCATACATCGGTCATATATAGCCCAAGAGCCAAGGAGACTTGACCTTCTCTTCCTGGGGCCCTTCAGGTAGCGCAGACAGGGTTGACTTATTTGGGCATCTATCTTACCACAGACAGAAATCTCTCATATCAAAACAATATTCAGCAGCTCATAACGAACTTTGCAGCTGACGCGCTGAGGTGGAAAGCACTCCCCCTCATGATCCCTGGCCAGGCTGCGATGTCCAAAATGATCACCCTGCCCTGTTTCCTAAATGCCCTCCAAAATGAGTATTTCCCCCTCCCCTGGCAGACATCCCGGGTGATAGAAGTGGAATTGCGCTCCCTGATGTGGCTCAGGGAGCAATCAAGGATTGCCCTAAATACGCTGCAGCTGAACCAATATAATGGAGGAATATCCTTGCCAGACATTGAGGCCTATTACTGAGCGGAGCATTTGACACTGGGGAATGAAGGGATCCATGTCCCGGCTGATCACCCCACCTATAGGCTAGAGAGGGACACCATGGCACATCGTTCATGACTATATTTTCTATATGGGGGGTTGAGGCAGTGGGCGCCTATTCCCGGCCACACAAATAACATTGAAGGTCTGCGACAGAGCGACTTAGGCAATAGGCTGGGCACGCAAACCAACTAAACAGACACCAATCTGGCACTGGACCTGGCTGAGGGAACTCTACCAACTTGGGGGCTTGGATGCCATCAGCATCTCCACTATAGCGACATGGTGGAGCAGAACAAACTCAAACATTTCAGGACACTAGCAACACACTACTCAAATTTTTAAATATGTGCAGCTAAGACATGACTGGACAGCCGAAAGCTCGCTCTCCTCTCCCCTGCCAGACTATGCCCCGCTAGAGGGACGCCTATTGCAGGAACAGATATTCATCAAGGCAGTTTCTCTAACGTACAGGACACTGAATAATAACATGCCAGACAGACTGGGGAAGCTGAGGGAAACATGGGAACAGAACCTGGGCACGCTAGAAACAGTGGACTGGGAGGCGGCCCTGATGTACCACAGGGAAGTGGCGATTAAATCCCGCCTTTGACTCATCCAATACAAGATATTACACAGGGTGTATTATGACAGGTCCCAGCTCCACCGCATGGGCCGAGCCAGCGAACCTCACTACCTGCGTTTCAGACAGCCAGAGGGGGACTTCTATCATTCTATCTGGGACTGCCCCATCATACACACATACTGGGTACACGTATTAGGAGAACTGAGCAAAGTATTGGACGAAGCATTACCTCTAGATCCTACATTTGTACTGCTGGGCATACCCGGAAATGTTGACTTAGGCTGCCCGCAGCTTATTTTTGCACTACTGGCACTGGTGGTAGCGAAACAAGACGTGGCCCGCACTGGTGGCATCGCTGCCTTCCCAATTAGGAGAATGAAAGAGGAGGATGGACATGCAGCAGAGAGAGTTACATACAAAGTGAGAGGGTCCCCACGGAAGTTCCGTAAGGTGTGGGGGAAATGGAGGAAATGTTATGGATAGGATGCAGGGCTGGGAGCCAACTATTCTAACATGGCTTCCGGACCTGACTTGGTTTCTGATGGGGTTCCCTGGGCCTGTGTCCCCAACTCTCCAGGAAGACGAGGAAGATAGGGAGGACCCGCCTAGATCTGAGACCTGTGAGGAGAACGCATGTCTCCCCGGTCCATGGAATAAGGGGGGAGATGTGTCTTTTGATGTGGACAGCGTGTAGATGCTTTGGCGGGGTTGTGATTACATGTGACATGCTAACTGTTTTGTATTGGTTGAAAATGCAAATAGAAATATTAAAAAAAACAAAAAAAAAATGGAAAACAACAAAATTCCCAAAACGAATTAGAAAATAGGGTAAAATGTAATGAACAATATGACCTAATGCAATAAGGGGTACCGGAGATATGAATTTTTAACGTTTTTAGGAAAAATAGCGACAATATGCACAAAGTACCAATGATAGCCAGTGGTCACAGGAGACTAGAACCTAGGGGCAATTTGACGCTGACCGTGATGGTGCGCGGACCGGATACATCAAGCAGATGCATCCTTGTCAAGGATTTAACATTCTGACTTTACTCCTTTAAGTCCCAATGCACCTCAGGGTACACTTCTAAAGTGCCAGAGAACCCTAGCAGAGGCACGTGGAAGCTGACAGGGTGTCAGGCAGAGGTCAGACAGCAGGGACCAGTCCAGGCCCTGTTGCCACAGGTCAGCAGGGTAAATGCAGGCAAAGGCCTATTGTAGCTTGTTGTGCCACTATAGCTTTCACAACAGGTCAGAGTTATGATCCTTGGAGTCGCTGTCTTTGTCCTGGGTACAAGTGAGTCCTTTCAAGGTCCTTCTCTGGTCACAGGCAGCAAGTTCGGTACTCTTCTGATCTTCCTCAGGTCCAGGAGTGTTCCACAGTGGGTGCCTGGAGATGACACACGTAGGCCAGGCATGGGAGAGTGGGTGGGAATGATTCATGGGCCACTCTATACAGTGGGGTAAACGTTTCCAGGGCCAACCCTACCCACCTTGGGCGTTTAAGAAGGTGAAAGTATTCTGTCATACTGTATTTGGGCAATGAGGGTCGGGTGTGTATGTGTATGGAGAATCTACTAAGGTAATCATAGTGTCCTCCCACATATAACACTAAACTCCAGTTTGGGGCAGTCACTGCATCCCAATAAATCCAGAGACAGAAGCCTGGTATAATAAAGCAGTGTTTCCAGCAATCAGACAGTAGATACACAAGAATTGTTTTGGAATCTTGTTTCTATTTCTTTCATGTGCACCCCAAATATTAGATTTAAAAACCCAGAGATAGAAGTCTGGTAGAACAAAGCTGGGTTTTCCAGCAATCAGACAGTCAATAGATACGGAAGAACCCCTCTACTACCAGTTCTTTTTCTTTTGGGAGGCACTTCACACCCATTCAAAGCTATTCAAATAGCAATTACTGTCCTGCAGTAGTCAGAGAGCAAATGTAAATGGACCATCAGATGCTTTGAACAATGAAAAGGTAACTTTCTAAACGTACCTTTTCCTTAAGATTGATCAAAGAACCAATGTCATCATTTAGTTGGATTTTTAATAAATATTTAAAATAATTGTTAAATAATTTTTCTATTTGTTTCCTACCCCAAATTAGGATTATTAAATGTAATAGTGTAACCCAGTGTTTTCCTATGGAACAGACAGCCTTGCTTCTATTAAATTAGGTTTTGGGTTTTGTCATGGTAATCACGTTTAACATGAAATTCCTACATGTTCTACCTTTAAATACCATTTATCCTGCCTTATGGGCAATAAGGCCTACAGAGGCGCAATTTATAAATATTTAAAATGTAGGTTTTGTTGGATACGGAACAGTTGGGCACACTGAGGACTTCGAAGGGATTTGACAAGTGGGATATGATTGAAATCACAAAGATCGGGGGCCTATGGTAAAAGGGTGATGTGGTGACATTTGCCTTTCTGCAACAGAAGTATGAGCTAGCAGACACTGAGTACTTTTGTCATCTGCAGTGCGACAGGCGCTAATGTCAGGTCTACCAAAGGGTGCCTCTCCCCCGGAGTCCTCGTCATTTGGAGGATAGGTTGCTTAATGGATATTTGCCAACAAAAGCGATATCCCTGACCTACAAAATGTTGATCAATAATACCACTGATCCTCCTAGACTGACAAGGGTGTGCTGGGAAGGAGATGGGATGGAACTTGATGATGAGGAACGGCAAGGGGCAGTGGCCTCCCCGCGAGAGGTTACGATCTCCTTTAGATTGTGGCTGGTTTAACTCAAAATCCTGTACAGAGTATACGTCTCTGGGCCTCAACTTGTGAGTATGGGAAGAGTAGATGACGGAAAGTGCTGAAGACAGTGTGGTCAAGTAGGCATATTCATGCATATAATATGGGAATGTGGGTGCATCCAGAATTACTGGAAGAAGATACATGATTGAATTAGAGAGGTGCTTGTGTTCGGCATTAGACCTGAAGCCAAAAGGCGCCTTTTAAATGTCTGGGAACCCACTGACTTCAATAGAAAAGACCAAACATGGGTCACGTTGGGCCTAATAGTGGCAAAAAGTAATATCGCTCAATTGTGGGGAGCTGGGGTATCGCCTTAAATCGAGACCTGGAAGGCAGATATGGACTGGTGTATGGCCAGAGAAGAAAACTGTATATGTTGCAAGTGGGTGCCCTAAAAAATGGTCCTCTAAATGGAGCAAATGGAATGCTTATCGGGGCAATATATGTGTCCCACTAACTATTCCCTCATTTGAAGAACCGTCTACACCATCATTTTTGTAACTTATTATGTATCCTAGTATGATTTATTGTTAACAACTGTATCTGTGTAATCAATCTTGCATTATGTCACTTTCTGTAACCAGGAATGTCAATACTCAACTGTTTAATAAAAAGAATTATAAAAAAACAATAAAATGTAGGTTTTGACCAGTCAAAAGGGTTACTTTGGCAGTTCGAATATGCAGTTTAAAACTTCACAACCAGGCTACAAATTGTCTGCCTGCAGTCATGAGTGCACTGTCACTGTTATGGGTGATGCAAAGGGTGCTGCAGTCTACTAGTGACATTTAACTCAAAGGCTCTTAGTGCACTTTGCACTATTTACTAGTGACTTATAGGTAAGTTAAATGTGCCAATTAGGAGTATGCCAATTTCATCATGTTGAAAGGGGGAGCATGGGCACTTTATAATTGGTTAGCAGGAGTTGAGTGCACAGAGTTCTACAGCAACAAAAAGTATAGGGTTGAGTAGAAGGGGAAAAATCTGTGGTGACCCCCCAGAAAAGGCAAATTTCCTCCAATAGCATATTTTGCTCCTGCGGAGCTCATTACAGAGTGCTCAGATGCCGAGATGTTCTGATATCTGGGTGTCTAAAGTCTTGGATGATTCGATCTCTGTTCTTGCTGTCGATTGTTCTTATCCTTATATGCACTGAATGTTAGGTAGTCTGAATCAGGGTTGCACTGATCATTGAGTGCTCCACTCATGGGTTTACCCGATTCTTAAGAACTCGGATAAGAGTATGGCTCCAGAGTGTGATGCTGTGTTTTTGGCAGGTTAATTTCTAGAGTACTCGGTTATCAATTACTCGACATTCCAATGCAAGTGTGCTTCGAACAAGGAAGTCAATTTTAGGATATTCTGGTCTCTGATCCTAAATTGCCCTAATCTTATTGTACTATGGCCAATAACTAAACTGTCTAACTCCTAGTTGTAGATACTCTAGTTGTTGAACCTGTGTTGCTCTCATTTTTTCATTTTATAATCGTGGGATCCACTTTTCTACTAGACTCTGATTATATGAGGTGCTTGATTCTGAAAGGCTTTCATCCTGGACTGCTCTGTGCCTCAGGTGGTCTGATCATCAGTTCAGATCTTTGGTTTCTGTGATACAGATGTTGAAACTTTTGGGTACTTCAAGTCTTAGGTACTCTGGTCTCTGATCCCGGGGCACTCTGAGGGTGGGGTGTTCGTTAGTATTCTCTCTCTGTGGAGTTTTCAATTTTCAGTGCACTGATCCTGCAGTGTCCTGAACCTGGCAAGGTATGATCCAGATGTGCCAGGATCTCTGATCCTGTGCTGTTCACATTCTGAAGTGGACAAGAAGGCGCTGATCCCTGGACACACCAATTCTGCAATGCTCAATCCTGGGTTGTACTGGTGTCTGTTGTTGAAGTACTTGTCCAAAATGCTCTGAAATGTGGTCCGATAATTTATCCTGGTGTTCTTTGAATCCATGATACTCTAAGAAAGCATTGTTCTGAGTAAGAGATACTCTACCCCATTGTGTTCGTCTACCAGGATGAATCCTCGACTGAGTGAAGAGGTAAAAGACATGGTTGCCATTTGCCAAGCTTCCCTATCATTTCAATTTACTGCTGATCAGAGTCAGGAGAATACTGGGTAAGTTTGCACCCATATTAGGCTCAGGCAAACTGTGCACCGATAAATCAGATGCTTTCTCTGCCATTAGGGTGACATCCCCTTGTAATATTGTTTCGAATTTATGAGTTACATCAAGTGTGCATGACCACCGGGTCTTGATGAACAGACACAAATTATTCAGTACAGTTAAGAGCAGACCACCTAAGGACTTACCTTAAATGCAAGTAGGTGTTGTAAGACAAATGAGAATTGAAGAAACAGAAAAGGATAAGCCCCCTTGTAGAGTTACTCCTGTCGATATTATGTACCATAACTATGGTTAGAGAAAGTGCTGGTTTACTGAGAACTGATTTAAGCGTACTAATAGCGGTAGAAGCACCTCTTTTTCTGAAGAAGTGATCTTTGATTCTGAACACCTAAACAATGTTAGAAAGGAGACTAAAGTACCTCAAAAATACAAAAGCTCCAGAGCAATGGTTGGCCTTACTTGATTGCCGTGAAGCACCATGAAATGCTGGTTGACATCTTGTATGTGGGGGCTTTAAATCTTCAGCTACCAAATCGGTTGCTTGAGGGACAGAAGGCCAACTTGTGCTCCCAGTGCGCCATCTCCTCCAGACCCTTTTCCCCAAATGACTAATGAGATCCAGGAGGAGAAATCGAGGGAGGGAGGAGGACAAGTTAGATATAATGATTTTCCGAACGGAGATGCTAGGGGTCGCCAATTAGTTGGGCTTGGGAATGGTGGAGCACCAACCCATGAGCAGGCTGAGCTGATGGGATACAAGCGGGGACACCTCGAGTAGGAGGAGAACAGGTGGGCATAGCCGATGGCATCAAGCGTGTAGGAAATGTGAGGGCTAGATGAGAAGCTGACACAAAGCACACCACTTACCGCTTATGACACAGTCTTGATTGGCGACTCTCCATTCAGAAATGTAGGTTCAGAATAGTCTGCAGCCAACTGGTAAGCGAAGGGATTGAGATCCTGAGCTGAGCCCAGCACACTAGGCGAACGCCAACCCTAACAATGAGGATCGCAAGAACTTCAGTGTCCTTTTCCAAATTCAATCTGTTGCCTCTTGCACTTACGGCAGTATCTACATCCCAGAAGAGGGCGACGAGTCACTTGTATATATCCCGATCTCTCGATTATTTCTGGACAATTCTCCAAAGTGTGAGAAAATTCCTTGAAGTTTTAGGAAGAATTGAAAACTGTCTTTGAATTCTATAATCCTAATTGGGCGAAGGTAATTAATGACTGCATGCTATCACACCTGGCGCAGTCAGAAACCGCCTGGATGGCAACCCGAAAAGGAAGCAATATCGCCGAGGGAGAGTGCTGCCTTGATTACTGCTAGGGATGCTTGGTTGAAAGAAATCTTAAAGTCTGTCCTACTAAAACTGTCTGGACCACAGTTAGCAACTGTAACCCCTTCTGATTTCTCAATTCAATTGACTGATATATTTGATGATCAGTCGGGCATTGTAAAATGCTGCTGTTGTTCACAGGTTATTACCAAAGGTATAAGCCGTTGAAAACCATATGTGTGGGAGGGCAAAACAAAAACGTGTCTGAAATGGATTCTGTGGGAAATCACTGTGCACTTGTTCAAGAATAGATGCAATTGTTTCAGCAGACAGTACGAGAAGGCGGAGCGGGCAGGGTGACCGAACAGCAGAGAAGGAGAGAGACTGATCTTCCCAGTAACTCCCCCTCTTTTAAATGTGGTCAGCTAGGACATTGAAAACGAGAATGCCCAAATCTAACCCAGGGCTGTACACATCAGTCCGAAGCCTGCTTTATCTCTTCTTCATTCAAATAGATACATACATTTTAGGACAGTCCGAGGGGAGCTGACTGACACTTTCATCCTAGTACAGGGTTCGCCAAAGTCGGCCCATTTAGTGGTTATCTTAAAAATCTGGTATGGATCCAGCCCTCCAGGAACGACTTTGCAGAACCCTGTCCTAGAAGACCAGTGAGGGTTTTATGAGCAACACGGAAAGCGTACTGCATGCCTTCTTGATGCCAGTGGCTCTGCTC
The DNA here is from genome assembly GCF_964263255.1 of Lissotriton vulgaris. NCBI lineage: Eukaryota > Metazoa > Chordata > Amphibia > Caudata > Salamandridae > Lissotriton > Lissotriton vulgaris. The sequence continues at coordinate 277,258 of NW_028246705.1, forward strand.
TAGAAACTCCTGAGTCTTCCTCTCTTCCACTCTCAAGCAAAGTTAGTGGTAGAGTAAGCATTTCAAATGCACTTGTTCCTCACCCTTTTACTAATCTCATATATCTTTCCCTGGTTTCAATTACACACCTGCGGCTTTCATTTTGAATCCCGCTTCCTCCACAAATCTTCTGGGGAGAGACCTTTGGCGTAAACTGAACTATCATGTATAATGTTGTAGTAACAGTGTCTGTCTGGATGTGCCAATTGAAAATTAAAGTGATGTTTTAACTACCCTGGGCAAAAACGAATATTCTTCGAATTTATCAATAATGATGTAGTAATATCACTACAAAATACTCCTGGCGCATTAGTACAAGCTTCTTACTCTTTGTCGTCTCAATATGCTAGTGATGTACGGTGCATTTTAAGTACAGAGCATGTCAGTATCAGATTCAACCCAATGAAGATGCGTCCCCTTATAGCCAGGACCACTGGAATTATGAGACAAGGAAGGGCCAAATAATGCTGCATGGGCCGCAAAGGGTTTGAGCTATAAACATATTTTTTTGTTGTTGTTAAAATCTGCATATTATGCAGCAGATGATGGATTGTGTGGTAAATGCAGCAAATCTATAATCATGCGAAATTCACTGCAGTAGCACAATCACATAATTCCAGTGACCCTGTTATAGCACAATGTACCCTTTGTTCGGACACTGAAACATGAACTTGTTAAAACAAAAGGTTTTGGTCCACACTGTTAGCATCTGTAATTCCTTATTCAATCCCTCAAGAAGCCAGGAAAAGAATCATATATTGTTTTATTTTGTCTGTGTGCTAGTAATGCTATGGCATAAACTAGTTTCCCTGTTGTGCTGAAGCCAGTTACTCTCAGTTCTATCAGGGAAACCATCTACAGTCAAATGCTTCACTGTTGTCAATTTATGTTTGCTTTCTTTTCTGTTCTTATAAAGTATGGTGCCAGGATAACGTGGCCTAAATATCAACTGATACAAATATTATGCTCTAAATATCGTTTACAAAACTATTGCCCCTTTAGAGTTAATAATACAAAATCACTACTGTTAGATTAGGCGGTCTCTGGTGCGCAGAGGTGAGTACTTCTGTCCCAGCCGGGACCTGCCTCCTCTAGTTAGGACAAAGTCAGGAGGGCGCGTGATCGGAATGCTTTGCGTACAGGCGGTACGATCCTCAAGGTACGAGCCGCGACAAAGTCAGCAGGGCTCATGATGGTGAAAGGCTTTGTGTACTGGCTGTACGATCCTTAAGGTACAAGCCGCGACAAAGTCAGCAGGGCTTGTGATGGTGAACTGAAATTGCGTACAAGAGGTACGATTCTCAACATACGAGCAGCCATGAAGTCAGCAGGGCTCGTGATGGCGAAAGTCTTTGCGTACAGGTGGTACAATTCTCAAGGTACGAGACGCGACGAAGTCAGCAGGGCTCGTGATGGCGAAATGCTTCGCGTACAGGAAGTACGAGTCTCAAGGTACGAGACACGACAAAGTCAGCCGGGCTCGTGATGGCGAAATGCTTTGCGTACAGGAGGTACGATTCTCAAGGTACGAGCCGCAACAAAGTCAGCAGGGCTTGTGATGGTGAATGCTTTGCGTACAGGCCGTACGATCCTCAAGGTACGAGCCGCGACAAAGTCAGCAGGGCTTGTGATGGTGAACTGCTTTGCGTACAAGAGGTACGATTCTCAAGGTATGAGCAGCGACGAAGTCAGCAGGGCGCGTGATGGCGAAAGGCTTTGCGTACAGGTGGTACGATTCTCAAGGTACAAGCCGTGACGAAGTCAGCAGGGCTCGTGATTGCAAAATGCTTTGCGTACAGATGGTACGAGTCTCCAGGTACGAGCTGCGACAAAGTCAGCAGGGCTCGTGATGGTGAATGCTTTGCGTACAGACGGTATGATCCTCAAGGTACGAGCCGCGACAAAGTCAGCAGGGCTCGTGATGGTGAAATGCTTTGCATACAGGCGGTACGATCCTCAAGGTACGAGCCGCGACAAAGTCAGTAGGGCTTGTGATGGTGAAATGCTTTGCGTAAAGGGGGTACGATCCTCAAGGTACGAGCCGCGACAAAGTCAGCAGGGCTCGTGATGATGAATGCTTTGCGCACCGGAGGTACGATCCGTGAGCTGCGACAAACTCAGCAGGGCTCTCCTGTGTCCAAAAACGATCTGCCCTCCCATTCAAGGGTTCCCTAATTATATCTCAAAAGGTCTTTGAAGTCTTTCATCAGGTAGGGTGGTCCCCTCCACCCTGGTTTCTGTTGTTGTTCGTCTTTTCCAGATGGCACCCCTGACGTTTGAAGGAGAGAGGCTGGGGTGTCAGACGCTCAGCGGGAAGTGGGGCCGGCATTGTTGTAGGCAGGGCCCTTGCCAGAAACTACCCCGCCTCTCTTATCTGACGGCAGCCAGATACCCCCAGGCTGTGGCAGACAACCCAGACACTTGACTACACATCTGGGGCACACTATGAGGTTAGGAATCTTGACATTTTTCTACCAGGGCCATTTCTATGCTCTGGATCTAACCTTCATTCCCCGAAAAGAATGTCTCATATACCCCTGATGTTAGGGACACTAATTTGGAGTTTCTACATTTTTCCCCGGGTCAGATACAAGGTTCGGGGTTATACTTTGAAAGGGAGCACTTGCACCCTGGCCCTCGTTAGCAGGGGTACAGCACTCAGCGCGTCTAAGTCCAGCAGCAAAAAGGGGTCATACATGAAGAGGGCGGAAAAGTGGACGGGGGACCCATGCCAAGGATGCCAGGTCTAACAACCACCCAGTGCAGCAATATTTTTGATATGCTGACATACAACCACTTTTCCAATCTGAAACTCGATTGATTTTTTCTCTTTTGGTGGCTCCCAAGTGATATGGACTGAACTTTGGGAGTAGAGGGGCACACAGCCACCATCTATCTTTCCACAGCCACTTCAAGATATGGTGGGATGATGCCGCATGTTTAGTGGGATGATGTCTCATGTTTGGTAGAATGATGCCCCATGTTTGGAGGGATGACTTCTCTTCTTTGATGGGATAATGCCCCATGTTTGGTGGGATGACGTCTCTTCTTTGGTGGTATGATGACCCATGTTTGGTGGGATGACGTCTCTTCTTTGGTGGGATGATGCCCCATGTTTGGTGGGATGACATCTCTTCTTTGGTGGGTTGATGCCCCATGTTTGGTGGGGTGACGTCTCTTCTTTGGTGCGATGATGCCCCATGTTTGGTGGGATGATGTCTCATGTTTGGTAGAATGATGCCCCATGTTTGGAGGCATGACGTCTCTTCTTTGGTGGGATGATGCCCCATGTTTAGTGGGATGAAGTCTCTTCTTTGGTGGGATGATGCCTCACGTTTGGTGGGATGACGTCTCTTCTTTAGTGGGATTATGCCTCATGTTTGGTGGGATGACGTCTCTTCTTTGGTGGGATGATGCCCCATGTTTGGTGGGATGATGCCCTATGTTTAGTGGAATGATACCCTATGTTTGGTGGGGAGGTGTCTCATGTTTGGTGGCATTTTGTTGCATTATCAACTCATGATTTATTTTCTCCACTCAACTTACTTATTGATGTCACAATAATCCTAGTTTAAATTACACCTGAAACTTCACTTGCCAATCGTGAACGACATGGTGAGTTATTTAGAGCGTCCAGGGATACAGTGACCTGAATTCACAGAAATCACAATTCTCACCCTACACTGACACAGGTTCACCACTCAACGAACTCACAGGGCACTCCACTCTCCCATCACTAACACAGCTCACCCTCCCTTTCCATGAACATATTGGACACCCTGCTGTCACATGGGCACCCCAATTACCTTGCACTTTGTTGGACCTGGCCTTGTGGCGTGGTTCCCCCCGTTCCTCAGCTCCCCCGTTAGCCCAGCTCCGTAATTAGAAATTCCTGACTGCCCTGCCCATGTCCGACCAAACGCCCGCAGCCCGCATCGGCCTATCCCCGGCCACCTTCCCAGCCCGCGCGCCCCAAAACCGCAAGGCCCGTAGACTCTCACATACACTATCTCACAGACACACTCTGTCACAGACACTCTCTCACAGATGCTCTCTCACAGACTCTCACAGACATTCTCTCACAGACCCTCTCACACAGACTCTTACAGACTCTCTCACAGACACTCACACTCTCTCAGACACTCTCTTGCAGACACTCTCTCACAAACTCTCAGATACCCTCTCTCAAAGACTCTCACAGACACTCTCTCATCCTCTCTCAGACACTCTCAGACTCTCACAGACTCTCTCTCACACTCTCTCTGACAGATTCTCACAGACACTCTCACAGACACTCTCTCACAGATACTGTTTCACAGACACTCTCTCACAGACTCTCACAGACACTCTCTCACAGTCTCACAGACACTCTCTCACATTCACTCTCACAGACACTCTCTCACACTCTCTCATAGGCACTATCAAAGACACTCTCTCACAAACACTCTCTCACAGATACTCTCTCACAGACACTCTCACAGACACTCTGACACTCTCTCATAGACACTCTCTCACAGACTCTCACAGAAACTCTCTCACAGACACTCTCTCACAGACACTATCTCACACTCTCTCACAGACACTGTCTAACACTCTCTCACAGACAGACTCTCACAGACACTCTCTCACAAATACTGTCTCACAGACACTCTCTCACAAGCACACACTCACAGACACACTCTCTCACAAGCACACCCTCACAGGCACACTCTCTCACAGAAACTCTCTCACAGACACTCTCAAAGACTCACACACACTCTCTCACAGACTCTCGCAGACACTCTCTCACAGACTCTCACAGACACTCTCTCACAGACTCTCACAGACACTCTCACAGACTCTCACAGACACTCTCACAGTCACTCTGTTTCAGACACTCACAGACACTCCCTCACATACTCTCACAAACTCTCACAGACACTCTCACAGACACTCTCTGACAATCTCTGACAGACAGACTCCTGCAGACACTCTCACAGACACTCTCTCACAGACACTCTCTCACAGACACTCTCAGACTCTCACAGACACTCTCACAGACTCTCTCACAAACTTTCAGAGACACTCTCTCGCACTCTATCACAGACACTGTCTTACACTCTCTCACAGGCTGTCTCTCACAGACACGGTCTCACACTTTCTCACAGACAGACTCTCACAGACACTCTCTCACAGATACTCTCTCACAGATACTCTCACAGACACTCTCTCACAAGCACACTCTCACAGACACACCCTCTCACAAGCACACTCTCACAGACACTCTCACAGACACACTCTCTCACAGACACTCTCTCACAGACACTCTCACACTCTCAGACACACTCTCACAGACACTCTCACAGACACTCTCTCAGACTCACAGACATTCTCTCACAGACACTCTCTCACATACACTCTCTCACAGACATTCTCTCCACACTCTCACAGACACTCACAGACACTCCCTCACAGACACTCTCACAGACTCTCTCACAGAAACTCTCTGACAGACAGACTCTCAAAGACACTCTCACAGACTCTCACAGACATTCTCTCAACACTCTCTCACAGACACTCTCAGACTCTCACAGACACTCTCACAGACTCTATCACACACTTTCAGAGATACTCTCTCACAGATACTCTCACAGACACTGTCTAACAGACACTCTCACAGACCAATACTCTGACAGACACCTTCTCACAGATACTCTCTCCCAGATACTCTCTCACAGACACTTTCACAGACACACTCTCACAGGCATACTCTCACAGACACACTCGCATAGACACTGTCACAGACACTCTCTCACAGACACTCTCACAGACACTCTCATGCTCTCTAACAGACACTCTCTCACAGACACTCTCTCATACTCACAGACACTCTCAGACTCACGGACACTCTCTCAGACACTCTCTCTCAGACTCTCACTCTCATATTCTCTCACAGACACTCTCTCACAGACTCTCACAGACATTCTCCCACAGACTTTCAAAGATGCTCTCTCACAGACTCTTACAGACTCTCTCTTAGACACTCTCTCACAGACACTCTCTCACAGACTCTCAGAGACCCTCTCTTGCAGACTCCCACAGACACTCTCTCATACTCTCACACTCTCTCACAGACACTTTCTCACAGACTCTCTCAGGCACTCTCAGACTCTCACACACACTCTCTCACACTCTCTCTCACAGACACTCTCACATACACTCTCTCACAGATACTCTCTCACAGATACTATATCAAAGACACTATCTCACAGAGACTCTCTCACAGACACTCTATCACAGACTCTCACACACACTCTCGCAGACACTCTCTCACAGACACTCTCTCACAGACACTGTCTCACCGACACTCTCACAGAAAGACTCTCACAGACACTCTCTCAGACTAACAGACACTCTCTCACAAACACTCACAGACATTCTCTCAACACTCTCACAGACTCAGACACTCTCACACTCTCACAGCCACTTCAAGATGTGGTGGGATGATGCCGCATGTTTAGTGGGATGATGTCTCATGTTTGGTGGTATGATGACCCATGTTTGGTGGGATGACGTCTCTTCTTTGGTGGGATGATGCCCCATGTTTGGTGGGATGACGTCTCTTCTTTGGTGGGTTGATGCCCCATGTTTGGTGGGGTGACGTCTCTTCTTTGGTGCGATGATGCCCCATGTTTGGTGGGATGATGTCTCATGTTTGGTAGAATGATGCCCCATGTTTGGAGGCATGACGTCTCTTCTTTGGTGGGATGATGCCCCATGTTTAGTGGGATGAAGTCTCTTCTTTGGTGGGATGATGCCCCATGTTTGGTGGGATGACATCTCTTCTTTGGTGGGTTGATGCCCCATGTTTGGTGGGGTGACGTCTCTTCTTTGGTGCGATGATGCCCCATGTTTGGTGGGATGATGTCTCATGTTTGGTAGAATGATGCCCCATGTTTGGAGGCATGACGTCTCTTCTTTGGTGGGATGATGCCCCATGTTTAGTGGGATGAAGTCTCTTCTTTGGTGGGATGATGCCTCACGTTTGGTGGGATGACGTCTCTTCTTTAGTGGGATTATGCCTCATGTTTGGTGGGATGACGTCTCTTCTTTGGTGGGATGATGCCCCATGTTTGGTGGGATGATCCCTATGTTTAGTGGAATGATACCCTATGTTTGGTGGGGAGGTGTCTCATGTTTGGTGGCATTTTGTTGCATTATCAACTGATGATTTATTTTCTCCACTCAACTTACTTATTGATGTCACAATAATCCTAGTTTAAATTACACCTGAAACTTCACTTGCCAATCTTGAACGACATGGTGAGTTATTTAGAGCGTCCAGGGATACAGTGACCTGAATTCACAGAAATCACAATTCTCACCCTACACTGACACAGGTTCACCACTCAACGAACTCACAGGGCACTCCACTCTCCCATCACTAACACAGCTCACCCTCCCTTTCCATGAACATATTGGACACCCTGCTGTCACATGGGCACCCCAATTACCTTGCACTTTGTTGGACCTGGCCTTGTGGCGTGGTTCCCCCCCGTTCCTCAGCTCCCCCGTTAGCCCAGCTCCGTAATTAGAAATTCCTGACTGCCCTGCCCATGTCCGACCAAACGCCCGCAGCCCGCATCGGCCTATCCCCGGCCACCTTCCCAGCCCGCGCGCCCCAAAACCGCAAGGCCCGTAGACTCTCACATACACTATCTCACAGACACACTCTGTCACAGATACTCTCTCACAGATGCTCTCTCACAGACTCTCACAGACATTCTCTCACAGACCCTCTCACACAGACTCTTACAGACTCTCTCACAGACACTCACACTCTCTCAGACACTCTCTTGCAGACACTCTCTCACAAACTCTCAGATACCCTCTCTCAAAGACTCTCACAGACACTCTCTCATCCTCTCTCAGACACTCTCAGACTCTCACAGACTCTCTCTCACACTCTCTCTGACAGATTCTCACAGATACTCTCACAGACACTCTCTCTCAGATACTGTTTCACAGACACTCACAGACTCTCACAGACACTCTCTCACAGTCTCAGACACTCTCTCACATTCACTCTCACAGACACTCTCTCACACTCTCTCATAGGCACTATCAAAGACACTCTCTCACAAACACTCTCTCACAGATACTCTCTCACAGACACTCTCACAGACACTCTGACACTCTCTCATAGACACTCTCAGACACTCTCTCACAGACACTATCTCACACTGTCTCACAGACACTGTCTCACACTCTCTCACAGACAGATTCTCACAGACACTCTGTCACAAATACTCTCTCACAGACACTCTCTCACAAGCACAGACTCACAGACACACTCTCTCACAAGCACACCCTCACAGGCACACTCTCTCACAGAACCTCTCTCACAGAGACTCACACACACTCTCTCACAGACTCTCGCAGACACTCTCTCACAGACTCTCACAGATACTCTCTCACAGACTCTCACAGGCACTCTCACAGACTCTCACAGACACTCTCACAGTCACTTTATCTCAGACACTCACAGACACTCCCTCACATGCTCTCACAAACGCTCACAGACACTCTGACAATCTCTGACAGACAGACTCCTGCAGACACTCTCACAGACACTCTCTCACAGACACTCTCTCACAAACACTCTCTCACAAACACAGACACTCTCACAGACTCTCTCACAAACTTTCAGAGAAACTCTCTCACACTATCACAGACACTGTCTTACACTCTCTCACAGACTGTCTCTCACAGACACTGTCTCACACTTTCTCACAGACAGACTCTCACAGACACTCTGTCACAGATACTCTCTCACAGATACTCTCTCACAGACACTCTCTCACAAGCACACTCTCACAGACACACCCTCTCAGAAGCACACTCTCACAGACACACTCTCTCACAGACACTCTCTCACAGACACTTTCACACTCTCAGACACACTCTCACAGACACTCTCACAGACACTCTCACAGACTCACAGACATTCTCTCACAGACACTCTCTCACAGATACTCTCTCACAGACATTCTCTTGACACTCTCACAGACTCTCACAGACACTCTCACAGAAACTCTCTGACAGACAGACTCTCAAAGACACTCTCACAGACATTCTCTCAACACTCTCTCACAGACACTCTCAGACTCTCACAGACACTCTCACAGACTCTCTCCCAAACTTTCAGAGATACTCTCTCACAGATACTCTCACAGACACTGTCTAACAGACACTCTCACAGACAGATACTCTCACGGACACCTTCTCACAGATACTCTCTCACAGACACTTTCACAGACACACTCTCACAGGCACACTCTCACAAACACACTCTCACAGACACTGTCACAGACGCTCTCTCACAGACACTCTCACAGACAGTCTCATGCTCTCTAACAGACACTCTCTCACAGACACTCTCTCATACTCACAGACACTCTCAGACTCAAGGACACTCTCTCAGACACTCTCTCTCAGACTCTCATTCTCAAATTCTCTCACAGACACTCTCTCACAGACTCTCACAGACATTCTCCCACAGACTGTCACAGATGCTCTCTCACAGACTCTTACAGACACTCTCTCATACTCTCACACTCTCTCACAGACACTCTCTCAAAGACTCTCTCAGACACTCTCAGACTCTCACACACACTCTCTCACACTCTCTCACAGACACTCTCACAGACACTCTCTCACAGATACTCTCTCACAGATACTAAATCAAAGACACTCTCTCACAGACACTCTCTCACAGACACTCTTAGACACTCTCTCACAGACTCTCACACACACTCTCATAGACACTCTCTCATAGACACTCTCTCACAGACCATGTCTCACCGACACTCTCACAGAAAGACTCTCACAGACACTCTCTCACAAACACTCACAGACATTCTCTCGACACTCTCACAGACTCTGTCTCACAGACTCTCTCACAGACTCTCTCACTGACACTCTCTCCCAGACACTCCCACAGACTCTCTCACAGACACTCTTTTACAAGCACACTCTCACAGATACACTCTCACAAGCACACTCTCACAGACACACTCTTACACAGACACTCTCTCACAGACACTCTCGTAGTCTCGCAGACACTCTCTCACAGACTCTCACAGGCACTCGCTCACAGCCTCTCACAGACACTCTCTGACTCACAGACACTGTCTCACAGACACTCACAGAAATTCTCTCAACGCTCACAGACTCTCACAGACACTTTCACACTCTCACAGACACTCTCCCACAGACACTCTCCCAGACTCTCACAGACCCTCTCTCACAGACTCTCACAGACATTCTCACAGTCTTTCACACACACACTCTCATAGACACTCTCACATACTCTCTCACAGACACTCTCCCACAGACACTCTCCCACAGACACTCTCTCACAGACACTGTCTCACAGACACTCTCACAGACAGACTCTCACAGTCTCTCACAGACACTCTCTCACAGACACTCTCACAGACACGCTCTCACAGACACTCTCACAGACACTCTCTCACAGAGACTCTCTCATAGTCTCTCACAGACACTCGCTCACAGACACTATCTCACAGATTCTCACAGACGCTGTCTCACTGTTTGTGAGAGACTATGAGAGAGTCTGTGAGAGTGTCTGAGAGTGTCTGTGAGAGAGTGTCTTTGTTAGAGTGTCAGTGAGAGAGTGTCTGTGAGAGAGTATCTGTGAGAGAGTGTCTGTGAGAGAGTGTCTGTGAGTGTTTGTGAGAGAGTCTGTGAGAGTGTCTGTGAGAGTTTATATGAGAGACTGGGAGAGTCTGTCTGTGAGAGTGTCTGTGAAACAGTGTCTGTGAGAGTGTGTCAGAGAGTGTCTGTGAGTGTCTGTGATAGTGTCTGTGAGAGAGTGTCTGTGAAAGTTTGTGAGAGCATCTGTGAGAGAGTGTCTGTGAGAGTGTCTGTGAGAGAGTTTATGTGAGTCTGTGAGAGAGTGTGTGTGAGAGTGTGTGTAAGAGCATGAGAGAGTGTCTGTGAGAGTGTCTGTGAGAGTGTGAGGGAGTGTGAGGGGGTGTCTGTGATAGAGTGTGAGAGAGTGTCTGTGAGAGTTTGTGAGAGAGTGTCTCAAAGTTTGTGAGTGAGTCTGTGAGAGAGTGTCTATGAGAGTCTGAGAGTTTGAGAGTGTCTGTGAGAGAGTGTGTCAGTGTCGAGAGAATGTCTGTGAGAGTCTGTGAGAGTCGGAGAGAGTGTCTGTGAGAGAGTGTACGTGAGTCTGAGACAGTGAGCGAATGTTTGTGAGAGAGTGTCGGTGAGAGTGTCTGTGAGAGAGTGTCTGTGAGTGGTGGTGAGGAAGTGTCTGTGAGAGAGTGTCTGTGGGAGTCTGTGAGAGTGTATGTGAGAGAGTCTGTGAGGGAGTGTCTGTGAGTGTCTGTGATAGTGTCTGTGAGAGTGTCTGTGAGAGATTGTCTGTGAGAGTGTCAAAAGAATGTCTGTGAATGTATGTTAGAGTCTGTGAGAGAGTGTCTGTGAGAGTTTGTGAGAGTGTCTGTAAGAGAGTGTCTGTGAGAGTGTGTGTCTGTGAGAGTGTGCTGGTGAGAGAGTGTGTCTGTGAGAGTGCTTGTGAGAGTGTCTGTGAGAGAGTATCTGTGAGAGAGTATCTGTGAGAGAATGTCTGTGAGAGTCTGTCTGTGAGAGTCTGTCTGTGAGAGTGTGAGACAGTGTCTGTGAGAGAGTGTCTGTGAGAGTCTGTGAGAGAGTGTCTGTGAGAGACTATGAGAGTCTGTGAGGGAGTCTGTGAGTGTCCGTGAGTGTATGTTAGTGTCTGTGTCTGTGATAGTGTGTCTGTGAGAGTGTCTGTGAGAGAGTGTCTGTGAGAGAGTCTGTGAGTGTGTCTGTGAGAGTTTGTGAGAGAGTGTCTGTGAGAGTGTGAAAGTGTTGAGAGAAGGTCTGTGACTGTCTGTGGGAGAGTGTCTGTGAGTGTCTGTGAGAGAGTGTCTCTGAGAGTGTTTGTGAGAGAGTTTATGTGAGTCTGCTAGAGAGTGTGTGTGAGAGTGTGTGTGAGAGCATGAGAGAGTGTCTGTGAGAGTCTGTGAGAGTGTCTGTGAGAGTTTGAGGGAGTGTGAGGGAGTGTCTGTGATAGAGTGTGAGAGAGTGTCTGTGAGAGTTTGTGAGAGAGTGTCTCAAAGTTTGTGAGTGAGTCTGTGAGAGTGTCTGTGAGAGTCTGAGAGTTTGAGAGAGTGTGTCAGTGTCGAGAGAATGTCTGTGAGAGTCAGAGAGAGTGTCTGTGAGAGAGTGTCTGTGAGTCTGAGAGAGTATGTGAGAGAATGTTTGTGAGAGAGTGTCGGTGAGAGTTTCTGTGAGAGAGTGTCTGTGAGTGGTGGTGAGGAAGTGTCTGTGAGAGAGTCTCTGTGGGAGTCTGTGAGAGTGTATGTGAGAGAGTCTGTGAGGGAGTGTCTGTGAGTGTCTGTGATAGAGTGTCTGTGAGAGTGTCTGTGAGAGAGTGTCTGTGAGAGTCTGTTAGAGATTGTCTGTGAGAGTGTCGAGAGAATGTCTGTGAGTGTCTGTTAGAGTCTGTGAGAGAGTGTCTGTGAGAGTCTGTGGGAGAGTGTCTGTGAGTGTCTGTGAGAGAGTGTCTGTGAGAGCTTGTGAGAGAGTGTCTGTGGGAGTCTGTAATAGTGTCTGTGAGAGAGTGTCTGTGAGAGAGTGTGTCTGTTAGAGTTTGCATGTGAGAGTGTGTCTGTGAGAGTGCTTGTGAGAGTGTATGTGAGAGAGTATATGTGAGAGAATTGAGGAAACAGAAATTTTATGTGGTCAGTGTGTCCCCCACTCGCACCCTGTCCATGTACCTATGCCCCATGTATGTCCATGTTATCATGTAATTCCCTTCTCGTGCCTATAATAGTCCTGCATATCCGTCTAATGTTAACTTGTCAGTTAGAAGGCCTTCCATGAATGAAAAGCTAATTCTGCACTGAGTCCTACGTTGCCAATGCATTTACATGGTACACGTTTAAAAGTCGAGAAGTACACGTTTTTGTGGCCCAGCCGAGCCAGGCCCTGAATTCAGGCTCCGAGCCTCTTTTCTGACTCTGAAAGCTTCAGTTTAGGTATGCATCCCTGACCTCTCCCTTACTCCCTGCTCAGCCGAGAGGTGCTCGGCCTGGCCATCCTGCCAAGACGGTATTTTGCCTACAGTTATCTGCTCAGCTCCGAAAAAACACATTCCAGTCTAGTGAAAGAGGTAAACATTTTCCGCCTGCAGAGCATAGGGCCTAGCCTTCCTGTCTCCACGCTAGTGATTTACTGAACCCGTTGCCATAGTAGGCCCATGGCCCCCACGCAATCCACGAAGAAATATATGCGCACACTAGCATTCAGTGATGAACAGCCTTTACTCAAGAGACCTTTACTTCAGACAATACATCCTCCAAACACAAGATATCAGATGTGCCAAAGGTGCAGGTCGTTCTGACATCCCAGACTCCAGACTCCTCTACTAGTGCTAAAGTCACCCCCCCAGCTCTCCCCAGTTATACGTCAATTTCACGTCATGACCAGTTTCGCGCACATGTAGGGTAAAGGTTTTCTGCTGACCCTGCAGACCTCCTCTATGTATCCACCCACTTATGACACACCTATGACTCATCAAGTGCACACCTACGTGTACGCCTTCTTTCACGCCCATGTGTTCTTATCTCTCTCTGTCACTTGCTCCGCCTGGAGTGTTCCGCCTTCTCTATTCATTGCAATTGTATGGTTTTACTATATATATTGTGTTATGTGAATAAAACGTCAGATATCCCTTCCTGAACCTTAGTGGTGATGGAACCCGACTCTCCTCTGGCTCGAGCCATTGAAATAAAGCCCTTTTGACTCGGACACCACAGACTCTGCCTCTCATTTTATGAGCTATCCTTATTCTTTATTAATGTATAGAAACTATGTCTGGGTAATATTTAATTTACCACATAATTCTGGCGCCCGAACAGGGACGAGTCCCCTTCCCCACGCGCCGGCGATGTAAGCGCAGCCCCCTGACACCTTCTATAGCCGTGACGGACTAAATTGTGTGCACATCCGCGGGATTTCCTGCCAACTCCCTCAGGCCCACAGAGGAGACGGTGACTGCGGCCAGGCATCCACACGAGGCGGTGAGGATTGCGGACCATCCCGACCAGAGCCCAAGCCGAGAGAGCAAGGTCCGAGGTATCCCGAGGCCCACCTGTTCCGAGGCGCAAGCGCAGTAGCAGCAGTACCAGAAGCCGTAGCAGTCCAGTCCAGTATCGAATTTCCGAGGCCTTCAGTTTTGCTTCCCGGTGAGTACTGTTGTTGGGAACGCATATAGACGGGTTCATTTATTTGAGCCCGGTCAAGACGGGTCTGGGTACACAGATCCGGTAAAGACGTGTCCATTTAGGTGGATGCGGTAAAGACGTGTCTCTTTATGAGACCGGTATGACTGTACTATTCTAGCAGTGCATCCAGTAAACGAGGTTTATTCTAGGATTTTAGGATTGTGTTAGTATCTGTTTCTAATGTTTTAATGTCGTGGTATGAATGATTGTTTTCAGTCTATTATTGTGCTTATTGTGTTTTCGGTCAAGCTAGTTCAAACATGCCGCTGTTTTCGAAATTATGTCAGATAGGGACCAGGAAAGGGATACTCGAAGAGGCAATTCCCGTCCCGCCTAGGGACACTCCTGGACATTTTATGTACCAAAAACATGGCCTAGATGCCGTACTGTATTTAGATTTATGGGTAGATTACACGAAGGATCTGGAAGAGAAATATAGATGGCCTGTCTCAGGGACATGGGATGCTGAGTGCATCATGAGAGTAGAGGAAGCACTGTGGAAAAAGAAAGCTAGGCAATCCCAGAAAGATGCCATAGAGTTGTGGCGTAAAGAAGCGCATAGGAGAACAGAGAAAGAAATCCACAAAGCAAAGAGAAGTAGAGAAGCATCAGAAAAAGCCAAAGAAAAAGAGCTAAAGGAAGAAGGTGAACGGGTTAAAGCAGAACGAATTGATAGACAAAGAAATGCCCTTATTAAAGGCATGTATCCCATCCTCGCCGAGGGCCTACCTAAAGTGACCCCGGAAGTACCCAGTAACTTGCCCCCACCCCTGATCCCGATTAAACTCCGTAATCATAAACAGACAGCTGCGGACATTTTTCTTTCCTCCTATTTAGATGACGCTGCTCCAGAATATGTAAATGAAGACCTTCCTATTTCTCCTCCTTCCAACCCGACCAATGCTCCAGTCAACCTCCCTACCAATCCTTTTCGCCCACAACCGGTAGCACAAGATCAATCCGCATTAACAGCAGCACCTGCAGTGAAAGACGACTCAAGCCAAGATGACACAAATATAGGGGCATTGGAGGGGGGCCCTCTGGAGACATACCACATACACCGCACACCCCACCACCAATAAAACGAACATCATTACGAGACATAGCACTACAACGCACGCCGAAACCCATGACACCAGCATCTCTTAGACTGTCACTTTCCGATTGTGTATATGATCCAGTACCAGGAGAGGGCACAATGCTCATATACTCAGTACGTTTAAGACGCGTTGCAGACTATTTGATCACTTTACCAGACATGAAAGAACACTTAGACAGAATATACCACTTCATTAGAACGGGGGATAGACCAGAAAGTATACAAGAGGCCATGGCACATAGAAAGGTGGAACTTCAAAGCATGCTTTTAAAGTTTTTGATTAACTGTTTGATCAGGGAACGAGATCAGCCAAATAAAGAAGTAAGTAAAGGTATGATGACTTGGAGTGACAATATAGGTGTGGGTAAACATGATACACAGAAGGGAATAGAAAGCATGTACAGGAAAATTCGTAAAGAAATTCTTGATATACACAAGAAAGAACAGGCCGAGAAAGAAGCCGAGAAAGAGGACGACGAAGTCTCAGATGAGGATAATGCAGTAACAGAGGAAATAAATAAAATACATTACGTAGGTAGGGCAAGACCGTTTGACAGACCCATACGCCTAGATTACAATAAACGTCCCCTTTCTCCAATACCAGAAAGATATTCCCTTGAACACCTATTCCAAGCTACTGAACAAGCACTGAAACAGCGAGTAGGTAGTAGTGAACTTAGTACCATGCATGAACAGGAACTAGCCCGGTCAGCAGTTCAATGGGCTTGTAATTCTAATATATATAAAGATGACATAGTAGCACAAACATTTTTGAGTCTTCCTCCGGAAGAACAGCGTTTAGCTGGTATTTACATGATTCAACACCTCATCACCTTGTATGAGAGTCAACATTCTGATCCAGGTCCCTTGTATAAAATACTGGACGATTTACTCCTGGAAAGATGGAGAGGCCTAGGTACCGAATTAATAAATGTCATTCTAGATCAACGACATAAGTACTTGACTTTTCTGACCCCGCACTTGATTCCTGCCCCACATCGAGAAAGAAAGACCTTTCACATAGACAGACAGAACCCCCTACGAGAGGTTCATCCCGTTAAAACAGGAGCGGGTGCGCTTCAACGAGTATACGTTTATACACCCTTGACGAAAATGGAATTATTGGAAATGAAAAAATTACTGCCCTGTCATGATAAAGACCCAGGGGGGTTCCACCGTGAATTAAAAGACATGCTCCGCATGGGGGAGTACACATACGCTGATACGATTAAAATGTTGAAAGTACTGTTACCCGCAGGCATTTACGAAAAGCTTAAAGAAAAAGAGTGGGAGGTGGGAGAGAAAAAGATTAACTGGACAGAATTAGAAGATGAAGATAAAACACGAGCCCCTGGTACTGGTCTTGGGGACAAAGCTAAAGAATTACCCGAGCTATTAATACAGGTTTTGCCGAGATTATTGACTACTAAAAAGGAAGATTGGGATGCTATTTCAGCCTGCAAACAGAAACAAGATGAAGACACTAGTGATTTTTATTCTAGATTTGAAAAATGTTTTCTTATTAATAGTGGCCTGAAGTCAAGTAGTGAATTGTACCCGCATCTTTTTGTGAGCAAATTAGTAGAGAATTCCTTACCCCAGATCAAAAATAGAGTACTGAAGGTTGAGAGTACCTGGCAAGCAAATAGTCCTTCCCAAATGTTACAAATGTTACAGTATCACCAGAATCGAATTAGAGAAGAACAGGAACACGAAAAGAGACGCATGAAAGATACGAAAATGAAAGTACTAGTTGCTCAATCAGTTCCAGCCGATGGCCAGAAAAGGGGCGCGGCACCTGTCAAGGGGAACAGTAACTACTGTAAACAGCCAGGTCACTATATAAATGAATGTGCAGTCCTGAAACACAATATAGCTACCGGCAAGACGAAAGAAAGACCGCGTCCTCCCAGACAGGATAACGTCCCGCAAAATACGCAAACGCCACAGAACACGCAACAGACAGTACCTGTACCCCAACCCATTGCTGCCACACAACATGTCACGCAACAAATGTACCAGTATGCACAGTCAGACTACCCAGATTATCAACAGTACTCATGAAACAGCCTAGAGAGGGAGGTTGGCTTGCCCCTTATTGAGGTTCCTGTAGATCAAGAGGGTCCCTATGTAAATAGTCGTGTATTGGGAAAAGACAGAAAGTTTCTGATCGATACAGGGGCGAGCAGAACTAACATCAGTCATGACGAGGTTCCAGGGGCACCCCTCTCAGGCTCACAGAATATTTCCCTGGGATTTTCAGGAAAGCCTATTGTTAACGAAGTGTCAAAGCCAGTTTCCCTAGGAGTTGGTCCATTGTCCCGCACTACAGACTTGTTGCTTACGAAATCATGTCCAGAAAACTTGCTTGGTATAAAAACATTGAAAGAACTAGGAGCAGTGATTTGTTGTTCTCCGGAAGGAGTGAGATTGTTTTTACGTGATTTTAAAGGACATTATGTGTTGAGAGATTTTGATCCCAGACTTCAGAATGTACCACAGCATTTATGGACACAAGGTCCGACTGGTTACATGCACATTACACCACATCGTGTCACACTCAAGCAAGGAGTTGTACTGCCACGAATCCGACAATACAAGTTACCACCTGATGCTGTAGTTGCATTACTGAAAATTGTTGACGAACTCATTGCACAGGGAGTGGTTGTAGAAACTGACTCCAATGTATGTAATTCTCCTATCATTCCGATTCTTAAACGAACTGACCCGAATGCACCACCAGTCTACAGACTAGTGATTGACCTCCGAGAATTCAACAAATTCATAATACCACAGTACCCAGTGGTCCCAGACATTTCTTCATTATTGACTGCCATTGATTCCGAAGCGACGTTCTTCACTGTAATTGATCTCAAGAACGCCTTCTTTAGTGTCCCGATCCATCCAGAGAGCCAATATCTCTTCGGATTCTGTTTAAATGGACAAAGCTTCAAATATACGAGGGCTCCTCAAGGTTTCACAGAAAGTCCTAGTATTTACAGTCAAGCATTGAAGAGACAACTAGACAGTATTCACATGCCTACTGACACTGCACTGCTCCAATACGTTGATGATCTTTTGATCACAGCACGGACAGAACGAGACTGCGAACGTGCATCACTGACAGTCTTATGCATCCTGGCAGAAAAGGGGCACAAAGTGTCCCCTTCAAAGTTACAATTCTGTGCCCAGCAAGTGGTATACCTTGGACACTTGCTGTCCAAGAGGGGTAGACAGTTGACACCTGACCGCATTCAGTTAATCGCACATCTTCCGCAGCCCAAGACACAAAAGGAAGTACAGGCCTTCATTGGCCTCACTTCTTACTGTAGACAATGGATTCCTCAGTACGCATATCTAGCCAAACCACTCATACAGTTGACAACACAGGAGGCAGCGACTTCGACTGTCCTCCCTTGGACTCAGGAACATACCCTTGCATTTGATGAATTGAAGAAAGACCTATGTCAAGCACCAGTTTTAGCGACACCATGTTACAGCAAACCTTTTACACTTTTTGTCACTGAACGCGATGGTACAGCATTATCTGTCCTTACACAAGATCAGGCAGGAAAACACAAGCCTTGTGCTTACTTTTCTAGTACATTGGATCCAGTGGCCCAGGCTCTGCCTGCATGCCTAAAATCAGTTGCAGCAACAGCTCTAGCAATCAGGCAAAGTGATTCCATAGTGTTAGGACATCCCCTGACAGTACAGGTTCCACACTCAGTGGAAGTTCTCTTGAACAGGACACAGACACAGCACCTGACTATAGCGAGACTGACAGGATATGAACTGACATTGTTTCAGCCACACATAGAGATCAGACGTTGCAATATCCTGAACCCTGCTACACTTTTACCCTCGAGCACAGCAGACCCTACTCCACATGGCTGTGTGGAAGTAATTAACACAGTGACGAAGCCAAGACAAGACTTGACAGACATCGGATTACCCGACCCAGACCTGACACTTTACGTGGATGGTTCATGCATGAGAACTAGCACAGGAGAGTTAGTGGCCGCATATGCAGTGACCACTGATACTGAAGTCATAGAAACACAACGAATTGACACCCTGTCAGCCCAAGCAGCAGAGCTCATCGCTCTGACCCAAGCCTGCATACGAGCCAAGAACCTGAAAGTAAATATATACACAGATTCACAATACGCATTCGGAGTCGTTCACAAATTTGGAGTCCTTTGGCAAGAGAGAGGTTTTCTGACCTCCCATGGGGCCAAAATACAGCATGGTCCCCTCATTCAAGCCCTGTTAGATGCAATACATTTGCCTACAGCCATAGCCATCATGAAGTGCAAAGCACATACGAAAGTCACTGACACCATTTCCCAGGGTAATGACCTGGCAGATCGAACAGCCAAACTTGCAGCTCAGACTCAAACAGACATTCCAATTGACACGACAAAGACTGAAGTACCATCACTGACAAATTGCATGACAGTCAGGGATCCCTTACAAGATGTACTCGACATACAGACACATGCCACTCCAGACGAAATCAAGAAATGGACGGAACAAGGACGGGTCCAGACAGATCAGGGATGGATGACAAAAGGCAAAGCCACGTGGTTCCTCCCCGACTCCATGGTTCAAGTTATCATTAATACAGCACATAGTCCAGCACACTTAGGAGAAAAAGCCATGTTAGACAGTATACAGAACATCTGGTTCAACAAGCATTTACGTGCAGCAGCGAAACAGAAAGTGCGTACCTGCATGATCTGTTGTCAGTTCAATCCAGGCAAAGGCATTCCCGTGGAACAAGGTGGATTTCATCCTCCTGACCACCCTTTTGAAGTCCTCCAGATGGATTATATTCAGATGGACAGATGTCGAGGATTCAAGTATGTCCTCGTAGTTGTATGTGCCCTATCTAGATGGACAGAAGCGTACCCAGTCCCAGATTACACTGCTGTGACCACTGCCAAGCAGTTGGTCCGTGAATTCTTCCCGCGATACGGCTTGCCCAGTGTCGTGTACTCAGATAATGGACAGCCATTCTCTTCTGAATTGATGAAACAAGTATCTCTTTTGTTAGGGTACCAGTGGAAATTCCATTGCGTACGACACCCAGAGGCAGCAGGTCTCGTAGAGAGACACAATCAGACTCTCAAAACAAAGTTAGCGAAGGTCTGTGCAGACAAAGGCGTGGATTGGATGGTAGCCTTGCCGGTTGCCCTCTTTTACATGCGTATGGTAGCTCATTCCCGAACCGGACTATCCCCGTACGAGATGGTTTTTGGTAGACCGCCGAATATGTGGGGTACGCCTATGCCACGAAAAATAACAGATGTTGACAGTACTATGCTGACAGATTACCTGGCTTCCTTGATGTCTGCACTCCTTTCTTGTCGTTCAC
This sequence comes from Lissotriton vulgaris, assembly GCF_964263255.1. Classification (NCBI taxonomy): domain Eukaryota; kingdom Metazoa; phylum Chordata; class Amphibia; order Caudata; family Salamandridae; genus Lissotriton; species Lissotriton vulgaris. Next base: position 298,097 of record NW_028246705.1, read on the forward strand.
AGGTTGCAGCTGCCTTCCCCGACAACACCCAGGTGAAGACTCATGCAATTGTTCCGGGAGACCTGTGTGGTGTGTGTCCGTAACTTCGACCGTTCAAGCCCTCTGGAGCCCCGCTGGCACGCGTCCAAATTGGTCTTGTTAACAACGAGGACTGCCGTCAAGGTCGAGGGACGAAAAGGATGGCTTCACGCCCATCATGTGAAGCGTTTCCATGGACTTGGTTCAGTAAAGGACTCTGAGAACTGTCCCGAGAATACTGACTCTAAACTCCCTTTGCTAGAAAAGACTCCGCAACAAGAATATAGACAAAAGTTACGGTCTAGTAAGTCAGACAGCGTTTAATTGTTTAAGTCCCCCTCGGGTGAAGCGGTTAGACAGGTTCCTGACATGTATGAGATCGTAGACCCAAATAGCCAGAGAGATAGGCAGAAAAAGATGAAAGAAAAGTACTGCAAAAACTTACGCAGTAGATGTATAGTAACTCTGATCAAAGTATATCGATTATATGTATAAGCTTGACGCTACATGTTTTCTTTCCTCCTCTTGGTTCACATATACATTCTTCCTTCAATTACACTGTAGAGCACACATTCAGTGACCTGCCACCCCATGAATTGTCATATCGACTAGCACTGCGCAACAACACTTTTATTCGTATGTTACACCATTCTCACCAGACCAGCAATGTAACGAATTGCTGGGTATGCGGCCGACTCCCACCTTATCAGAAAATGAAGGGAGTTCTGCCCCTCTTACCTTATCCGTTTTCGCACAATGGTTCGTGCGGAGCATGGTTTGCTTTAATGTCATCACTAGACAGTAAGTCCACAGTTTCCCAGGGCGATTGGATATGGGGAGACCTGAATACAGTTATGAATAAGGCATGTTTTCCAGACGAAGACGGTCTTCCCCAAAGGAAAGGGACCGATCTTGAAAATGAAGTGTACGAATTAGGGAATGTTTCCCTTAGCCTCATGATTCTGAACGTCCAGTCCGAGACCAATACAGGTTCACCGTTTATAACAGTCCTACCAGTGAAAGGTGAATTATGCATTAGAAAGACTGGTTCAGTGCACCTAGGACACAGTGATTGTAATACTGTGGTCGAATTTAATGATAAAGGAAAGTCTACTTTCAAAGCTTCCCGCCATTCCTATTTTATTTGTGGTCAGACAGCTTATGTACGTCTGCCCTTAGACTGGGGTGGAACGTGTTATATCGCGTTCCTACTGCCACCTGTTTTTCTAGCCCCATCCCATTATCATCGAGATTCCCAACTCGTACATGTAAGACACAAGAGGGAGATCGAGTCCCCAATTGTCGATCAGACTGAGACAGCGTGGGAGCAATATACAGATTTTAATAAAGGATTCTTTTTCTTTGTAGGTCCCGTCCAAAACAGTAAACTAATACGTAAATTAACCAGAACTTTGGAAGCAGTAGTGAATGAGACTACTTCTGCCTTAGGTAACCTGACCGAAGAGCAGTCTGCTATGAGACTTGTTGTTCTTCAGAACCGCCTTGTTCTTGACGTCATCTTGGCCGATAGGGGCAGAGCTTGTAGAGTGATCGGCTCCAGTTGTTGTGTGTTTATTCCTAATAACGCACCATCAGTGTATGCAGCAATAACAAGGCTCCATAAGATAGCTCACCAGATACACCAGAATCCGGGCACCTGGACTTGGTCCGGTTGGCTCTGGAGTGTGATATCAGCCTGGGGATGGAAAGTATTGTCATTCCTAGGAATAATACTGCTCATAGTATTCAGTTGCTGTCCCTGTCTGCAGTGTGGCCCAGCGATTTGCGGCTTGTGTGCCACTGCTTGTGTTCCACGTCCACGTTCTCGTTCCCATGCACGAATGAAAAAAGACGAGCAAATGATGCTATATGAACAAATAGATGGTCTCATGAAAATAGATGTATCCTAAAGGGCGCAGTAGGGGACAAGGAGGGAATGAGGAAACAGAAATTTTATGTGGTCAGTGTGTCCCCCACTCGCACCCTGTCCATGTACCTATGCCCCATGTATGTCCATGTTATCATGTAATTCCCTTCTCGTGCCTATAATAGTCCTGCATTTCCGTCTAATGTTAACTTGTCAGTTAGAAGGCCTTCCATGAATGAAAAGCTAATTCTGCACTGAGTCCTACGTTGCCAATGCATTTACATGGTACACGTTTAAAAGTCGAGAAGTACACGTTTTTGTGGCCCAGCCGAGCCAGGCCCTGAATTCAGGCTCCGAGCCTCTTTTCTGACTCTGAAAGCTTCAGTTTAGGTATGCATCCCTGACCTCTCCCTTACTCCCTGCTCAGCCGAGAGGTGCTCGGCCTGGCCTGCCTGCCAAGACGGTATTTTGCCTACAGTTATCTGCTCAGCTCCGAAAAAACACATTCCAGTCTAGTGAAAGAGGTAAACATTTTCCGCCTGCAGAGCATAGGGCCTAGCCTTCCTGTCTCCACGCTAGTGATTTACTGAACCCGTTGCCATAGTAGGCCCATGGCCCCCACGTAATCCACGAAGAAATATATGCACACACTAGCATTCAGTGATGAACAGCCTTTACTCGAGAGACCTTTACTTCAGACAATGCTTCCTCCAAACACAAGATATCAGATGTGCCAAAGGTGCAGGTCGTTCTGACATCCCAGACTCCAGACTCCTCTACTAGTGCTAAAGTCACCCCCCCAGCTCTCCCCAGTTATACGTCAATTTCACGTCATGACCAGTTTCGCGCACATGTAGGGTAAAGGTTTTCTGCTGACCCTGCAGACCTCCTCTATGTATCCACCCACTTATGACACAGCTATGACTCATCAAGTGCACACCTACGTGTACGCCTTCTTTCACGCCCATGTGTTCTCATCTCTCTCTGTCACTTGCTCCGCCTGGAGTGTTCCGCCTTCTCTATTCATTGCAATTGTATGGTTTTACTATATATATTGTGTTATGTGAATAAAACGTCAGATATCCCTTCCTGAACCTTAGTGGTGATGGAACCCGATTCTCCCCTGGCTCGAGCCATTGAAATAAAGCCCTTTTGACTCGGACACCACAGACTCTGCCTCTCATTTTATGAGCTATCCTTATTCTTTATTAATGTATAGAAACTATGTCTGTGTAATATTTAATTTACCACATAATTCTGGCGCCCGAACAGGAGCAAGTCCCCTTCCCCACGCGCGGGCGATGTAAGCGCAGCCCCCTGACACCTTCTATAGCCGTCTGTGAGAGAATGTCTGTGAGAGAGTGTCTGGGAGAGTGTCTTTGAGAGATTGTATGTGAGAGTGTGAGGGAATGTGAGGGAATGTGTGGAAGAGTGTCTGTGAGAATAGAATATGAGAGTTTCTGAGAGAGTGTCTGTGAAAGTCTGTGAGAGAGTGTCTGTGAGACAGTATCTATGAGAGTGTCTATGAGTGTCTGTGAGAGAGTTTATGTGAGTCTGTGAGAGAGTGTGTGTGAGAGTCTGTGAGAGAGTGTGTGTGAGAGTGTGAGGGAGTGTGAGGGAGTGTCTCTGATAGAGTGTGAGAGTGTCTGTGAGAGTTTGTGAGAGAGTGTCTCTGAAAATTTGTGAGAGAGTGTTAGACGGACCGGGAGGGTCGGCCGAGGACAAGGGGAGAGGTCTCCGGGGAGAGCCGTCTCCAGCGATCGTACAGACAAGTAACTTCCCCCCCACAGACGGACACCACACCAGGATAAGGTTCAACGATACTTTATCAGCAATTCTTTAGTTACGGTAATATTATACAAGGAGGTCTGGACTCAGGGGTCCCCTCGATTCTGGTCTCTGGATTGGGAAGAGGGTAGCGGGACAGTCTTGTTACCAATAGATGAAAATAGCTCTCAATCCTCGAGCTCGGCGTTCTAGATGATCGGGCCGCGGCGGAGCCAGCAGGTCCCGAGATGGATGAAGGAAGCGACGGTCCGCGGCGGAGCCAGCAGGTCCCGATGAAGATGGTGGTTACAAACGGTCCGCGGCCACGCCAGCAGGTCCCGACGACGATGATGATTACGAAGGTTTCGGCAGCGCCAACAGGCAGGACGATGGTTCGCAAGGCAGGGCTACGGCAGCGCCAGTAGTCCGTCAAGGATGAGTTCTTCACTGCGTCTCTCGACTCCAGGATACAACTGCCTTCCTGCTCTGGAGCTGCCCCAGTTATAGGGCTGATCCTCTTTGATGTCCGGACCCTCGCCCTTGGAGGTTGGGGGGTCCGGGATGAAGGGGTCCAGACACCCAGCAGGGGGGTGGAGCCAGCGCCCGGGGAGATGGTGGGCGAGCGGCACCTGGCGAGGGAGAACCATCGACACCTCTTTCTCCCATTGACCTGCCAAGTAGTCCGCTCACCTCCTGGGTGGATGATGGTGCCGGGATGTCTGAGGCCTGGCCAGGCCCAGGGTTGGGGTCGATCGGGGGCCACGCGGCCTCGTGGCGGAGTGTCCAAGATGGCGCCCAGGCTGGGCGCGCGGGCCAGTGAGGGATCGGGCCCACGAGGTCGATATGTTCAGAGGCAAGGGTCCCGGAGGGGACGGAAAGCGTGAAGTGGTGGTGTGTGACACTTGAGGGACCGGGCTCGGGCCTGGTCGGGCAGAGGGGGAGCGGCCCTTCACGTGGCCTGTCCAACATGCGTCCCCCCCAGCTGAAGGCGGGGAGAGTCACCCATCCTCTTGGGGACTCTCCTCGTCGAGGCGGAAAAACCGGGACAGGCCATCTGCGTTGGCGTGGTCTGGCCCAGGCCGGTGTTCAACAGTGAAGTCCATCCCTTGTAGGGAGATGGACCAACGTAGTAGCTTTGGGTTTTCCCCCCGCATCTGCATCAGCCACTGCAGGGGTCGATGGTCGGTCTGCACCCGGAAGTGTGTGCCAAAGAGGTAGGGCCGGAGCTTTTTGAGGGCCCATACCACGGCGAAGGCCTCCCTCTCGATGGTGCTCCAGCGTTGTTCTCGAGGTAGGAGTCGCCTGCTGATGAAGGCCACTGGCTGATCAAGGCCTTCGGTGTTCAATTGAGACAGGACCGCCCCAATGCCGTGGTCGGAGGCATCCGTCTGTACGACGAATTCCCGGCTGTAGTCGGGGGCCTGGAGCACAGGGGCGGAGCACATGGCGGCCTCCAGTTGTTCGAAGGCTGTTTGACAATCTGGGGTCCAGTTGACCTTCTTGGGTTGATTTTTGGACGTGAGCTCCGTGAGGGGCCCCACTATGGTACCATAGTCTTTCACGAACCGTCTGTAATAGCCCGTGAGTCCCAAAAAGGCGCGGACCTCGGTCTGGGTGATGGGGGGCTGCCAGGACTGGATGGCGGCAATCTTAAGCTGCAGGGGGGCCACCAGGCCGCTTCCCACCTGGTGTCCGAGGTAGGTTACGGACCCCTGACCAATTTGGCATTTGCTGGCCTTGATCGTGAGGCCAGCTTGCTGAAGGGCCTGTAGCACCGCTCGGAGGTGGTGGAGGTGGTCGGACCAGTGGTGGCTGTACACAGCGATGTCGTCTAGGTAGGCGGCGCTGAATCCTTCGAGCCCGGCCAAGACCTGGTTGACTAGCCGCTGAAATGTTGCGGGGGCATTCTTCATGCCGAAGGGCATGACCTTGAAATGATAATGGCCATCAGGAGTGGAAAATGCAGATCGTTCTTGGGCCCGGGGTGTGAGGCCGATCTGCCAGTAGCCCGCCGTCAGGTCGAAAATGCTGAGGTAGCGGGCAGCTCCCATGCGGTCGATTAGTTCATCTGCCCGGGGGATGGGGTGTGCGTCCGTCCTGGTGACCGCATTCAAGCCCCGGTAGTCGACGCAGAACCGGAGTTCCGGTGTGGTGCCGGGAGCGGCTGCTTTGGGGACCAGTACTACTGGGCTGGCCCAGGGGCTGTCTGAGGGCTCAATGACCCCGAGGGTGAGCATTTTGGTTACTTCTCCCTGGATGCAAGCCCGTACCCGATCTGGTACGCGGTAGGCCCGGTGGCGGATAGGGGGGCTGTCCCCCGTGTCCACATCGTGCACACACCAGGAAGTGACACCTGGGGTGAGGGAAAACAGGTCGGTGAACTGCAACAGAAGGTCCCGACATTCCTGGCGTTGGTCCAGGGTGAGGGCTCCCGAGAGTCGGACCCCATCCACGGAGCCATCTTTCTCCCGAGTCCGTAGGAGGTCAGGAAGGGGTTCGGAGTCTTCTTCGGCTCCATTGTCTGTGGCCATCAGGAGGCTGAGTTCTGAACGCACAAAGTGGGGTTTCAGCCTATTAGCGTGGAGGACTCGGAGGGGGTTCCGGGAAGATTCCATGTCGATGAGATAGGTGACAGGACCCTTACGTTCGACTACTTTGAAGGGCCCCGTCCACTTGTCTTGCAGGGCGCCGGGCTCGGTGGGGGACATCACCCATACCTGTTGTCCGGGTTCAAATTCGATGGAGGAGGCATTTTGGTCATACCACTTTTTCATGTCCTCTTGACTGGCCTCCAGGTTTGCTTTTGCCAGCTCTCTGAACCGTCGGGTCTGGTTGCGGAGGGTCAGGAGGTATTTGAAGACATCCGGGGGGTTCTTTAGAGGGGGCATTTCCCAGCCTTCCTTGACTAGACTGAGGGGCCCCCGTACGGGGTGTCCATACAACAACTCAAACGGGCTGAAGCCGAGGGACTTCTGGGGGACCTCTCGATATGCGAAGAGGAGGCACGGCAGCAGCACATCCCACTGGCGACGGAGGGGCTCTTCCAACCCCCCAATCATCCCTTTGAGCGTGCGGTTGAACCGCTCAACGAGTCCGTTTCCTTGAGGGTGATAGGGGGTCGTGAATCGGTAGGTGACCCCACACTGTTGCCAGAGGGACTTCATATATTTGGAAATAAAGTTTGTGCCCCTGTCGCTGACGACTTCTCTGGGGAAGCCCACACGGGAGAAGATCCCCATCAGGGCCCGACCGACCACCGGGGCTGTCACAGTTCGCAGGGGAATAGCCTCGGGGTAGCGGGTGGCGTGGTCCACTAGTACCAGGATGAACCGATGTCCTTGTTTTGTACGGGGGTCCAGGGGCCCCACAATGTCTATCCCGACCCTCTCGAACGGGGTGGTGACCACGGGAAATGGTTGCAGGGGGGCTTTTAGTTTGCGGCCGCTCTTCCCACTGGCTTGGCACGTGGGGCAAGATCGGCAATGCTGGAGAACATCATTCCTCATTTTGGGCCAGAAGAAGTGGGTTACTAGGCGGCTGTAGGTTTTATCCTGACCCAGGTGTCCCGCCAGGGGGACATCGTGGGCTAGGTTTAGCAAGAAGTCTCTAAAACGGAGGGGCACCACTAGCACTCGGCTGGCCCCCAACTCCGCGATCCTTTGTTCACTGTATAGCAGATCATTGTCCCAGTAGACCCAATGTGTTCCGGAGGTATCCCCTGCGCTCTGGGCGAGGGCTTGTTGGCGGAGTCCCTCGAGGGAGGGACAGGTCTTTTGCTCTTGGCGAAACTGTTCCTGTGTGGGTCCCCCCTCTTGATGCCACTGGTCGAGGCCAGCGAGGTCCGGAGGTTGAGCTGGTTCTGGGGGGACGGCACGGTCGGTGTCCTCGACTGGGGCGACCGGGGGAGGAGGTGCCGGCCATTCGGGTTCCTCTTGTCGGGGACTGGCACGGGCGGCCATGGACCGGGTGGTGACGCACGCCCAGTCCGGGACGCCCAACATCCCCAGGTGTTCTCTTCGTTCTACGGCTGCCCAGGGCGAGCTTTCAAGGTCATTTCCCAGGAGACAGTCTACGGGAGCATCATCACGGACCGTTACTTTCAACATGCCGGAGACCCCTCCCCATTCGAAAGGGACGCAGGCCATCCGACACAGACTTTCTGAGTTATCGGCTGAACGGACAGGGCAGAGAATGTTTGGTATGAACTGTTCTGGGGTCACCAGGTGACAGCGGACGGCTGTTACACTGGCCCCGGTGTCACGGAGGGCTTCGGCCCGGCGTCCATTGATGCTCACCCATTGGCTGTACTTCCGGGTGTTAGCGGGTAGGGGGACCCGCGGGACCATGTCTTTCCCCCCTAAGCATGCTAAAGTCATGGCGGCTGGCTCCCATTCTTGATGCTCTTGTTCGTATTCTTCCTGCTCCTCGGAGATCTGTTCTTCCCCTAGGGCAGCAGCGGCCACTTGGCGGGGTCTTGGGCTCTGGTACTGCGGGCAATTTGGGTCGTTTGCATAGTGGCCGACTCGTTGGCATCAGTGACACGTGACATTGGCTCTGTATCCCGGTCGCGCCGGGGTGCTGCCCCGGTTGGCCGGGGGGGTGGTGCTGGTAGCGGGGGCGACCGGAGCGTTGTCTCTTCCTCGCCCTTGGCCCCCTCCTCCTCCTCGGGGACGGTGCTGACCGTTGTTGTTCCGGTTCTGTTCATAGGATCCATTTCGGCCCACTCTGGTGATTTCCCACCGGTCAGCCTCGGCTGCGAGCTGCCGTGGATCAGTCAATTTGCTGTCGAGGAGGTGCTGCCGGAGCTCAATGAAGCAATTGTTTGATAGATGCTCCCACACCATGAGGTTGAAGAGTTGTTCGTACGTTGTGACATTGCTTCCTTTGATCCAGCCCTCGAAGGCTCGGCTAAAATAGTTCACGTAGTCCACCCAAGTTGTACCCGGGATGCGGGTGCAGTCTCGGAACCTCTGACGGTACATCTCGGGTGTGAGCCCATAGCGGGTGAGGAGGGCAGCTTTCATGTGGTCATAGGAGGTCATCTGATGGTCCGGGAGCTGTAGCAGGGCATCGCGGCCCTCATTGAGGAATCTCCCCCAGAGACCGGCTCCCCAATCGCTTCGATCGATCCGGTGGGCGGTCATAGCGATTTCGTAGGCCTTGAACCATTGCTGGATGTCGTCCTCTCGGAAGTATTCTCGGACGACATCCTTGGGGATGTGTACCTTTTTCTCTGTTGCCCCTGGGTCGCGGGGTTGCTCGGGCACCCCTAATTCTCTGTTCTGCTTGCGTAAGTCTATCTCCGCTAGTTTGCGCTCATGTTCATACGCCAGCCTCTTTTCCTCGAGCTCCCTTTGTCTCTGTTTTTCCTCTCTTTCTTCTCGGAGACGCAGGTGCTCTAAGCTTATTTTTTGTTCGGCCAGTTTAAGTTCAACCTCCATTTTGAGCCGGGCCATTTCTAGTTCGTGTAGTCGTGTTTTCTCTCGTTCCTGGATCTCGTCTTGCGAGAGACCCGTTCTTTGCTCCTCGGGTGCCGTGGTGTTTTTTTCTACTGCTGCGATATTTTGGTCGGTGGTTTCCACGGCCCCGGTTTCTGCCCAGGACTCTAAGGCCTGCTTAAAATCGTCTTTGGTACTTAGACCGGTGGTAGCGATACCTAGTTCGATGCAGAATTGTTTTAGTTCACGATGGCTGTACTCGTTCAATTTCTCCATTTGAAATTTCTCGGTGGATCCGCTTTCTTTAGTTGTCATCGTGATTTCGTCGTGGGGTGAGCTACTCTCTGTACGATTATGCGGTGATTCGGATCGCGCCGCTGGCCACCAATGTTAGACGGACCGGGAGGGTCGGCCGAGGACAAGGGGAGAGGTCTCCGGGGAGAGCCGTCTCCAGCGATCGTACAGACAAGTAACTTCCCCCCCACAGACGGACACCACACCAGGATAAGGTTCAACGATACTTTATCAGCAATTCTTTAGTTACGGTAAAATTATACAAGGAGGTCTGGACTCAGGGGTCCCCTCGATTCTGGTCTCTGGATTGGGAAGAGGGTAGCGGGACAGTCTTGTTACCAATAGATGAAAATAGCTCTCAATCCTCGAGCTCGGCGTTCTAGATGATCGGGCCGCGGCGGAGCCAGCAGGTCCCGAGATGGATGAAGGAAGCGACGGTCCGCGGCGGAGCCAGCAGGTCCCGATGAAGATGGTGGTTACAAACGGTCCGCGGCCACGCCAGCAGGTCCCGACGACGATGATGATTACGAAGGTTTCGGCAGCGCCAACAGGCAGGACGATGGTTCGCAAGGCAGGGCTACGGCAGCGCCAGTAGTCCGTCAAGGATGAGTTCTTCACTGCGTCTCTCGACTCCAGGATACAACTGCCTTCCTGCTCTGGAGCTGCCCCAGTTATAGGGCTGATCCTCTTTGATGTCCGGACCCTCGCCCTTGGAGGTTGGGGGGTCCGGGATGAAGGGGTCCAGACACCCAGCAGGGGGGTGGAGCCAGCGCCCGGGGAGATGGTGGGCGAGCGGCACCTGGCGAGGGAGAACCATCGACACCTCTTTCTCCCATTGACCTGCCAAGTAGTCCGCTCACCTCCTGGGTGGATGATGGTGCCGGGATGTCTGAGGCCTGGCCAGGCCCAGGGTTGGGGTCGATCGGGGGCCACGCGGCCTCGTGGCGGAGTGTCCAAGATGGCGCCCAGGCTGGGCGCGCGGGCCAGTGAGGGATCGGGCCCACGAGGTCGATATGTTCAGAGGCAAGGGTCCCGGAGGGGACGGAAAGCGTGAAGTGGTGGTGTGTGACACTTGAGGGACCGGGCTCGGGCCTGGTCGGGCAGAGGGGGAGCGGCCCTTCACGTGGCCTGTCCAACAGAGAGTCTGTGAGAGAGTGTCTGTGAGAGAGTAACTGTGAGAGAGTGTCTGTGAGAGTCTGTCTGTGAGAATGTTGGTGAGGAAGTGTCTGTGAGAGAGTCTGTGAGGGATTGTCTGTGAGTGTCTGTGGTAGAGTGTCTGAGAGAGAATGTCTGTGAGAGATTGTCTATGAGAGTGTGAGAGTGTTGAGAGAATGTCTGTGAGTGTCTGTGAGAGTCTTTGAGAGTGTATGTGAGAAAGTGTCCGTGAGCGTGTGTGTCTGTGAGAGTGTGCTTGTGAGAGAGTGTGTCTGTAAGAGTGCTTGTGAGAATGTCTGTTAGAGAGTATCTGTGAGAGAGTATCTGTGAGAGTCTGTGAGAGAGTGTCTGTGAGCGACTATGAGAGAGTATGTGAGAGTCTGTGTGGGAGTGTCTGTTAGTGTCTGTGATATAGTGTCTGTGAGAGAGTGTTTGTGATAGAGTCTGTGAGTGTGTCTGTGAGAGTCTGTGAGAGAGTGTCGGTGAGAGTGTGAAAGTGTCGAGAGAATGTCTGTTAGTGTCTGTGGGAGAGTGTCTGTGAGTGTCTGTGAGAGTCTGTGAGAGAGTGTCTGTTAGAGTCTGTAATAGTGTGTGTGAGAGAGTGTGTCTGTGAGAGTGTGCATGTGAGAGTGTCTGTGAGAGTGCTTGTGAGAGTGTCTGTGAGAGAGTATCTGTGAGAGAGTATCTGTGAGAGTCTGTCTGTGAGAGTGTCTGTGAGGAAGTGTCTGTGGGAGAGTCTGTGAGGGAGTGTCTGTGAGTGTCTGTGGTAGAGTGTCTGTGAGAGAATGTCTGTGAGAGTCTGTGAGAGATTGTCTATGAGAGTGTGAGAGTGTCGAGAGAATGTCTGTGAGTGTCTGTGAGAGTCTGTGAGAGTGTATGTGAGAAAGTGTCTGTGAGAGTGTGTGTCTGTGAGAGTGTGCTTGTGAGAGAGTGTGTCTGTGAGAGTTCTTGTGAGAATGTCTGTGAGAGAGTATCTGTGAGAGAGTATCTGGTAGAGTCGTTCTGTGAGAGTGTGAGACAGTATCTTTGAGAGTCTGTGAGAGAGTGTCTGTGAGCGACTATGAGAGAGTCTGTGAGAGTCTGTGTGGGAGTGTCTGTTAGTGTCTGTGAAATAGTGTCTGTGAGAGAGTGTCTGTGAGAGAGTCTGTGAGTGTGTCTGTGAGAGTCTGTGAGAGAGTGTCGGTGAGAGTGTGAAAGTGTTGAGAGAATGTCTGTTAGTGTCTGTGGGAGTCTGTGAGAGAGTGTCTGTTAGAGTCTGTAATAGTGTGTGTGAGAGAGTGCGTCTGTGAGAGTGTGCATGTGAGAGTGTCTGTGAGAGTGCTTGTGAGAGTGTCTGTGGGAGAGTATCTGTGAGAGAGTATCTGTGAGAGTCTGTCTGTGAGAGAGTCTGTGAGAGAGTGTCTATGAGAGTGTTGGTGAGGAAGTGGCTGTGAGAGATTATGAGAGAGTCTGTGAGAGAGCCTCTGAGAGTGTCTGTGAGAGTCTGTGAGAGAGTCTGTGAGAGTCTGTGAGACAGTGTCTGTGAGAGAGTGTGTGTGAGAGTCTGTGAGAGAGTGTCTGTGAGAGAGTGCCCGTGAGAGATTATGAGAGAGTCTGTGAGAGAGTGTCTGAGAGTGTCTGTGAGAGACTATCTTTGAGAGTCTGTCTGTGAGAGTGTCTGTGAGACAGTGTCTGTGAGAGAGTGTCTGTGAGAGAGTGTCTGGGAGAGTGTCTGTGAGAGAGTGTATGTGAGAGTGTGAGGGAGTGTGAGGGAATGTCTGGAAGAGTGTCTGTGAGAATGTGAGAGTTTCTGAGAGAGTGTCTGTGAAAGTCTGTGAGAGAGTGTCTGTTAGAGTCTGTAATAGTGTGTGTGAGAGAGTGTTTCTGTGAGAGTGTGCATGTGAGAGTGTCTGTGAGAGTGCTTGTGAGAGTGTCTGTGAGAGAGTATCAGTGAGAGAGTATCACTCCAACTTCTCTGGGCACTAGAAAACGTTTCCCTGACTGTACTTACCTAAGGATTCATTCCCTTTTGGGACTCCTGCCGTCCTTTCTTGGCTGATTTATGGGCCCAGCAGGTTCTCACTCCCCTCCTCCCCACGCTCAGACAGCGGCCGCCATCTTGGGTGAGGGCTAGGACAGCGCGCTTGGGTGAGGGCTAGGACAGCGTGCTAGTGCTAAGGCCGATTTGGGGACAGAGCACGATAAAAGAAGCGCGAAAAACAGCTCGCCATTGATAGAGTACACTCCTGAGGCGGAAGCCGGGAGATAGACATAGAATTGTGTTTTTTAATGCACATGTGAATTGGTAAATCTGCAACTTTTAAAAATTGCTGTTTTTTGTAAACTTTCACTCTAACTTCTCTGAGCACTAGAAAACGTTTCCCCTGACTGTACTTACCTAAGGATTCATTCCCTTTTGGGACTCCTGCCGTCCTTTCCTGGCCGATTTACGGGCCCAGCAGGTTCTCACTCCCCTCCTCCCCACACTCAGACAGCGGCCGCCATCTTGGGTGAGGGCTAGGACAGCGCGCTAGTGCTAAGGCCGGTTTGGGGTCAGAGCACGATAAAATGGATCCCGCTTTCCGTCCGCGCAGCGGGCAGGCGCAGCGGGCGCGCCGATGGCGTGCCGGAGGCGCGCCAGAGGCAAGCCCGTATGGGCCCGTCCGGGCTCTGCCGGGCTCAGGGCGCGAACCTATGCCCGATTTCTCTGATAGCTCCATTCTCTACTCTCGAAGTGAGCTTCTCGCCCTGAGACCCCACAAGAATAAACATTGTCATTATATGTATAAACCTGAGCACATATACGCGCGCTGCAATCTGTGCAGCTCAGACCCGTCTGGTTCAACGCTTTATCACCCAGCCATTACTGACCTACGTATGGCCTCATTGAATTGCAGGTCCCTCCCGAAACATTCTCTTGAGCCTAACTTTTTGCTTCAGGATTATGACCTGGATATTCTGTTTCTCACAGAAACGTGGCTATCTACCAACTCTGAGGTCGACATTGTTAGTGCTCTCTCTACAGGATACCTTATCCACTCGCAGATCAGAACCTCGGGGAAAGGAGGTGGACTGGCGATTCTATATAAAAACCATCTAACTTGCAGGATGAAGTACGGCGGAATCGCGGATTCCGAAAACTGTCACTTCTATTTCCAGCTTTCCCCCACTACTTCCTTCACAGGCCTCTTAATATACCGTCCCCCTGGGCACCCTGGTTACTTTACCAGCTCCCTCCTAGAACGGTCACCGTTTTAGCCTCCGCCGCGCCTAACTTCACCATCTTAGGTGACCTGAATCTCCATTTTAACGAACCCTCTGACAAAGTAGCCTCTGACTTGCTACTTGATCTATCATCCTATGATATTCATCTCAGGAACTCAGGAGCCACATACAACAAAGGGCACCTTCTAGACCCGATACTCTCTAATATCGGGTCACTTCAAACCAGCCCTCCGTCTCCCCTCCCCTGGACCGACAATTTTCTCCTGACTTTCTCTTGGCAGGTCGAGCTCAAAACTGTTCATACGCTCATTACCTCCACTTATGATAGAATGTAGTCGAAACTCTCAGTAGAAAAGTGGACTGACATCCTAGATAGTTCCCTCCCACCCCCCGCTCTGGCCGATACTAATTTTAAAAACTGGCTCTCTAATTCACAGGACTTACTGCCAGATTCATCAAAGACCCGTTTTGCGAGTCTGTAATAGCGATTCATAAGGAATCGCTATTACAGACTCGCAAAACGGGATTCATGTAGGAATCGCAAAATAAATAGCGATTCCTACACATTCCTTATTTGCGATTAGAAATTGCTAATCGCAAATAAGGAATAACTCCCCATTCATTCCTATGAGCCTAAAGGCGCTTTCAAGGGTGCTAGGGGTGTCCAAAGGACACCCTGTAGCACCCCTGAAAGGTAATCTACATTGGTGTTGCGCACACACATGTCTAAAGGACATGTGTGTGTGCAACATGCAACTTAGAAAAATGCTTTTAAAAGCATTTTTCTAAGTTTTCGCTATTTACCACGAGGTTTGACCTCGCGGTAAATATCGGCCCGGAAATGTGATTTCGCAATTTGAAAATGGATGATGAATTGCATTTAAGGAATCTCAAATAGAGATTCCTTAAATGTAATATTACCGATTTTTGCATTTGGGATGATGAATCCCAAATGCAAAAATTGCGCTTGCAAAGGGCCAGATTCTGAGATTCTGGCCCTTTGCGAGCGCAATTGAGGTTCATGAATCTGGCCGATAGTCTTACCGAAAAAAATCCTGAGGAAAAAGCAGGTCAGAACTGGCTCTGCACCCTGGTATTCTCCTGAGCTCAGAACCCTTAGGCAAGGCTGTAAGAGACTTGAGCGTATCTGGAGAAGAAACTGGGATACGGCCAACAAAGACACCTATCGCGACTCGATCAGAGCTTATAAAGTCGCCCTCAGAAATGCCAAAACAACATTTTATGATCATAGAATCAAAAACGCCTCTAATTCAACGAGAAAGACCTACATGATTATGAAAGAACTTCTGAAGATCCCCGACCCTCCGTTACCCCAAGATCCCTCAGGCGGCAAATGCAATGAACTAGCCACTTACTTTGATCAGAAAATAAAAAATATAATTTCCACCCTACCCGAAACAGAGAGCCCTCCACACTATGAGATCCCGCTCCCGGACACTACCCCTCAGTTGGACACTTTTAATTTAATCTCCGAGGATTTCCTCAAAATCTTATCCAGCATCAAAAGTGGTTCTCCCAGTGACCCTGTCCCAATGCGTTTCTTAAAACAGATATCTGCCTCCATCTCCACCCCGGCAACTGAACTCATCAACCTCTCTCTCTCTCTCTCAGGGCATTGTGCAACCCAGTTGGAAAGGAGCCATTGTCAAGGCTCTTCTCAAGAAACCTCATCTCGACCCTCTTGAGCTTGCCAACTTCAGACCGATCTCCCTTCTCCCAGGGCTCAGTAAGATCACAGAAAAAATGGTGAACCACCAACTCTCCCACTTTCTGGAGTCCAACGATCGGTTGCGTGACTCCCAAACCGGGTTCCGACCAGGCCAAGGCACCGACACCGCTCTCCTCTCTGTCATCGCTCTCCTCTCTGTCATCGAGGAGGCTAGGTGCATTCTGGACTCAGGAGGATCAGTGGCAGTGATCCTCCTGGACCTGAGTGCGGCCTTCGATACGGTGAATCACCGTATCTTGATCCACCGCCTGGCCGAAGCCGGAATATGAGGGTCCGCTTTGACCTGGCTATCGTCCTATCTTTGGAATCGCACCTTCCAAGTCTGAGAAGGCAACTCACAATCTGCTTTAATTCCCCTCCAGTGTGGTGTGCCGCAGGGCTCATCGTTGAGCCCCACATTGTTTAATGTGTATATGGCCCCCCTGGAGTAGGTGGTCGCCCCTTTCGGGATCAAAATAATAAGCTATGCTGATGATACCCAATTGGTCGTCTCACTATCACAACTCAGCCAAAGACCTGACAATCTCCATCAATGCCTGACTAAGATCCATGCCTAGATGTGTGACTCCTCACTCAAGCTTAACTGAGCAAAAACAGAAATCATGACGTTAGGCTACAAGTCGGCCACTCTGCCCCCTTCCATCTGGCCGGCTTGTCTAGGGGATCTACCCATCCCGAAAAAGGAAATCAAAAGCCTGGGGGTGTGGCTTGAGCAGGACCTTTCGCTCAAGACACATGCGAAAAAGACAGCAGGTACCTGCTTCGGTCTACTCCGTTCCGCCCGTAAAATCCTTCCCCTCCTCCCGCAGCACTCCAGGAGACTATTGATACAAGGTCTAGTTCTTTCGAGACTAGACTTCAGCAAAGCAATCTTCTTGGGAGCCCCGGAAGCGACAATCAACAAGCTTCAACAAACCCAAAATGCCGCTGCCAGGCTCTTAATGGGTATCCCCCTCAGGTCATCAGCAAAACCTGCTCTCAAAGCACTTCATTGGCTCCCCGTACGAGAGAGGATCATTTTCAAATCCCTCTGCATTGCCCACAAAATCCTCCAAGGTAAAGGACCCCCGATTATGAGAAACCTGGTCACCCCCTACAAACCCAATAGACCCCTGCGCTCTGACAATGGGTTCCTGGCCACGGTGCCTAGAACCAAGCAAGCTTGCACCGGAGGCCGCCACTTTTCGGTCAACGCGGTTTCACATTGGAACTCTCTCCCATTGCAACTTCGCGCTGAACCCGGTCTTCTTTGCTTTCGGAAATCACTGAAAACTCTTCTTTTTCCCAAATGATTCCCCCCTTTCCTCCCCCCCCCCTCCCCCCCCCACCTGAGTATCACTCTATCTTAGCGCTGGGATGCCTTCTGGTAACCATGCGCTTTACAAAAATGCCATACAATACAATACAATACAATACAGTCAGTGGAAATACAAAAGGCTGGCTCACCTACAGATCCTTTCCACACTGAAAAGGAGACTTCAGTCCCACCCTTCACCGCCACCATCTTTCAAGTGGCGGCACTACAGCAAGACTAATCAACAGCTCCTCTCAGCAAAAGGGCTTCAGTGAATTTCTGAAGGTGTCTTGTCTCCACCCTTCAGCTTTGGGAATGTCAGCAAAACACTTACACTGCCTGGGAAAACAATCTCACTTCCATCTCGTGCACAGGAGCAGATTTGGGGCTTCCAGAATGGAATCCAGAGGCATCCATTACATGGGCACACTTGTGTACATATTGCATGTGCCAAACAAGACACAACATAAACACACACAGCATATATTTGGAATATTAGCACAAGGGTTAGGATCAGCGCACTGACGCAGAACTTCACATCGGTGGGGCCTCCACTCCAGTGACACAGATGAAAAGATCTGATCATGACTATGCATTCACAAAACACAGCATGCTGTGCCATCGATCTACATGCTTAACCCGTGGCAGGCTGGTAGTCCACTATCAGGACAATGAGGGCATGCTTGACATGTCCCTCCAGGTCACAGGATAGGTCCATGACCTCCATGCACTAGATTACCACAAAACTAGGGCCAAAATTAAAAAATCTCTGGGACACCAGCTACTCACAGTCGAGTTTTCAAGATAGGCAGCCAGACACACCTCACAGGGGACATTCCAGTCCCAATAACATGTTCAGGCAATATTATGTTTTCCTAAATTAATATTGCTTCCTGTATGGTCTTTCCACTCTGTAGGTGTAAATCTGATGTTTTGTGGATTCTAAACAAGTGCACATGTGTATCTTAATGTATAGTCACTGGTCTAAACAAACATTATTTCTATGCACACATGCGGTAATAGCCGTACTGCAGCCTGTAAACGTTAAAGAATGTGGAGAGCTGCTGAGTGGCCTGTAAACCTGATGAGGGGCCTGTAAGTCACAAGCTACAGCCCCTCTACACGAGTTCAGAACAGAAAGGATCAGCCAACCGCAATACCTGAAGTGGTAGTACCTAAGGACAGCTTGGTTCCTTGGCACCACATTAAAAAGGCCTTCACACCCCTGACCCTGGCTGTCTGCAGGACACGCCTGAAATAATTCCCACTCACCCGTGTCAGTCTTCCTCCTTTGCCTTCCCACTGCTCAACCACAATTCTAAGAGCACAGCTCAGTTCACCAGAAAACAAAACATGAAAGCAATTACAATTAATCACCTTTAACCTTCCTAACCATAGAAGAATTCATCAATGCTGAAAACTCTAGCCTTAGAGATAAGTCTGTCTGCTTCTGCCTAGCTACCCAGGGGTGAGCAGGGGTTATCTTGAGTGTACATCCCCCTTACCCTGAATAGCAGCAACGGTCCCAATTTGGACAAAGGTACCTACCCCTGCCAAGTAGAGAACCCATTTCTAACAATAAAGTAGCATGTCATAAATCGAAATATTCATGTGCGGCAAAAGGATCTAACACTGCTATGGACACTTTGGCCTTAGTAGTTAGCCCGCCACATAACTCAACCCTAGGGAGGAATATAGAGGTAAACATAGACTCCAATCTTTCAATCATAATCAGATTGGGTTTGTCCAATGTGTCAAAACTACAAAATGTGTCACTTCTTTCCCTCATATTGGCTATGAAGATGGCTCTACCCGCATTGCCTGAAATTCTTGGCCTGCACCACTTTCGGTAAGTGCTAGCCCACCTTCCCTGCCGCCCCCCACCCCCCAAAGTTTGGGTCTTGTTGCTCTCCTGACTTGAGAGCACAGGTATCTCGCAGAGCTGCCAAGTTTTCCGGGTCCATCCGTGTTGTGCTGCTCCAGTCCACGTTTTTTCCTGGAATTCTGGGACTTGTAGTCTTGTTTATTTCATTATAAAACAGGACTACACGTCCCATAATACAGAAGGAAAAACCTGGACTGGCGCGGCATATCACACAATGACCGCAGGACCTTGGCAGCTATGACTAAGACTCACAGGGAAAGTAGAAGCACCCCGGAGCAACACACAGTAAAGATTGCACTAGAAATTCACACACGTGAGACCCCATTACGAGCCTGGTGAAGAATGAGAGCTCCTTCTGTGAATGGTGTACCGTCCACGAGGGGAGACCCATCTATCAGCAGGGACGCAACAACTGCACCCGGGTGTGATAGGTTCGAAGTTATCTCACTGTGACCAATGAAGAGTGGCCCTCATTGGGCTCTCTTGGTAAAGTTCATAATAATTTGTAGCGTATGACTCCCCTGTGTGAGTGACTTCGCACGTGCTTGTATGGATGTGTGTGTGTGTGCAAGTTGTGACAGCCTTAGGGCCGCGCCTTCCCAGCAGCAGAATCCTGTGGAATGAACACCTGTGACGTGCCATACAATCCACTGTGACGTCACTAGGTCGAGGCCAGCACCAGCAGGGGAATCCTGTGGATAGAACACCTGTGAGGCGCCAGGCCCTTCGCTGTGATGTCACGAGGCCCAGCCTAGCACCAGCAGGGGAATCCTGTGGATGGAACACCTGTGACGTGCCAGGCCGTCCACTGTGACGTCAGGAGGCCCAGCCTAGCACCAGCAGGGGAATCCTGTGGATGGAACACCTGTGGCGTGCCAGGCCCTGCACTGTGATGTCACGAGGTTCAGGCCAGCACCAGCAGGGGAATCCTGTGGATGGAACACATGTGACGTGCCAGGCCCTCCACTGTGATGTCACAAGGTCGAGGCTAAGTGCAGAGGGGTGGCTTCCGCCTCAGCAGAGACAAGGAGAGGCCACTGTGGGGGGAGAAGGTCGGGCAAGATTAGATCGTCTTTGAGGCTCGTCGCAGGATCCTTTTGTGATTAAATAGATTTTTGCTTTTTTTTTAGGTGATTGAATTAAAACCGCGCCTCGCCTGCTATCCCCAATTACACTGCAACACCTGTCATCGCCCATAAACCGGTGATGCATGATGACAGGTTGAAGGTCTCTATTGTGACGTGTCCGTGGTATACAAGGCTGGTAACCAGGCAGCCTCGGCATTGCACTCATGAGCACCGGACGGAGATGACTACTGCTGGCGGCTGGAGCCGAGGCCCCCGAGAGGGAGAGGCCGAGGGGGCCGGGGCCTCACAGGCTCCAAAAAGAAATGGGTGGGGCTGGGTGAAAGGGACGAGGTGAGTATAGAAACCAAATGAAAACCGAACTTGAAACTGAACTGAAACCAAACTTTAAACTGACTTGATACTGGCTTGATACTGACTTGATGCTGACTTGATACTGGCTTGATACTGACTTGATACTGGCTTGAAACCTCCCTTCCCTTTTCCTTTCTCTTTTCCGTTTTTCCTTCTCCACCTTAAATTCCTATCTCTCCTCTCATATCCCCTTCTCCCCCTTTCTTTTAAGTTCCCTTTTTCTCCATCACTCTTTAATCCTCTCCCCTTCTGTCAATCCCCTCCCCTTCTCATTCAATTCATTCCGTCCCATCCTGCACTCTCTTATCTCCTTTTCCATCTCTACCCCTTCCCTTCTCTTCCCCTCCATTCCCTCCCATTCACAGCATCTTTCCCTTCCGATCTGTTCCCATCGCCTCTGCTCCTTTTCTGCTCCCCTTCCACTTACCCATCCTTTCTCCCTTATTCTTCCTTCCTTCACCTCCCTTCCTCTTCACCATTCCCTCCCCTTTCCCCTCACCCATCCCTTCTTCCATACCCTACCCTTCCCCTCACTACCCTTCCCCTCACCTCCCTCTCTCTCATTTGCCCTCTCCCCCTTCTCCATTCCCTTCCCTGCCTTTCTCCTCCTTTCTCTTCTCGGCCTTCTTCCCCTCATTCTTCCTTTCCTTTCCTTTCATGTCCCTTCCATTCCCTTCCCCCACTCTTCCCTAACCCATCCCTTCTTTCCATTTACCCCACCCTCCCACTACCCCTCTTCCTCCTTGTTCCCCTCCCCTCCCCTCCCCGTCCCCCTCCATTTCCATTACTTTCTTCTTTACCTCTGTAATCCTCTCCCCTTCTGTCACTCCCTCATCCCTTCCATCCCATTCACCACCTCATCTCCCATCCCATTCTGTTACCCCATACACACAACCCCACACACAACCCCCCGACACACAACCCACCTAACACACAACCCCCCACACACAACACACACACAACCCCACACACACAACCCCACACACCCACACAAACCCACGCACAACCCCCCCACACACACAACTCCCCCACACACAACCCCCCACACACAACCACACACACACACACACAACCCCACACACACAACCCCCCACACACAACCCCTCCCCACACAACCCAACACACTCACACACACAACCCCCACACACAACCCCCCCACACACAACCCAACACACTCACACATACAACCCCCCACACACACAACCCCACACAACCCCACACACACACACCCCAACCCACACACACAACCCCACACACTCACACAACCCCACACACTCACACACACAGCCTCACACACATACACAACCCCCAAACACACAAGCCCCCACACACAACCCCCCCACACACAACCCAACACACACAACCCCCCCCACACACACAACCCCACACACAACCACATCCACAAATACACACACACAACCCCACACACACAACCACACACAACCAACCACATTCAACCACCCACACCCACAACAAACCCCCCCCACACACAACCCCACACATCACACCACACAATCACACACACAACCCCACGCACACAACCCCAAACACACACAACCCCCACACACAACCACACACACTCACCCCACACACACAACCCCACCCACTCACAACCCCCAACACACACAACCCCACCCCCACACACAAACCCCCCACACACAAACCCCCACACACAAACCCCCACATACAAGCCCCCCACACACAACCGCACACACACATATACCACAACCACACAAGCCCACACACACAACCCCACCCCACACACAATCCCCCCCACACACACACACAACCCCACACAAACACCCCCCCATACACACAACCCCCCACACACACAACCCCACAAACTCGCAGCCACACACACATAACCCCATAACCACCCCCACACACCACCCCCACACACACACACCGCACCACACACATACAACTCCCCACACACAACCTCACACACACAACCCCCACACACACAACCCCCCACACACACAACCACATACACATAAACCCACACAACCACACACAACAACACACAACCCCACAATCATACACAAACACACAATCACACACACACACAACCCTAAACACACAACCCCACACACACACATCCCCCACAAACACACAACCCCCCACACACACACCACCACACACACACAAACCCCTACACACAACACCCACACACACAACCCCCCTGCACACAACTCCCTCCCACACACACAACCCCCCACACACCACCCCCACCCACACAACCCCCCACACACAAACCCACACACACAAACCCCCACACAACCCCCCACAAACCCAGAACCTCCCACACACAACCCCCCACACACAACCACACACACAAACCCCACACACAACCCCACACCCACAAACAACCCCACACACTCACACACAAACCCCCGAACACAACCCCCTACAAACACAACAACACAAACACACAACCCCACACCCACAAACAACCCCACACACTCACACACAAACCCCCAAACACAACCCCCTACAAACACAACAACACAAACACACAACCCCACACACACACACAACCTCACACACACACAACCCCACACAACCCCCACACACACAACCCCACACACTCACACACAACCCCACACACACAACCCCTCCTAAACACACAACCCCACAAACACAACCCCACACACACACAACACCACACACACAACCCCCCCACACACACACACAACCCCCCCACACACAAGCCCCCCACACACACACCCCCACACACACAACCACATACTCAAACATACACACACAGAAACCCCCAACACACAACCCCCACACACCCCAACACACAAACCAACACACTCACACAACCACACTCACTCACACCTCAACCCCCAAACACACAACCCCACACACACACAACCCCACACACACAACCCCCCCCACACACATGACCCAGCACACACAACCCCACACACCCCCACACACACAACCCCCCCACACCACCCCCACCCACACAACCCCCCACACACAACCCCCCCACACAAACCCACACACACAAACCCACACACAGCCCCCCACAAACCCAGAACCCCCCACACACAACCCCCCCACACACACAACCACACACACAAACCCCACACACAAACCCACACCCACAAACAACCCCACACACTCACACACAAACCCCCGAACACAACCCCCTACAAACACAACACAAACAGACAACCCCACACACACACACACTACCTCACACACACACAACCCCACACAAACCCTCCACACACAACCCCCACACACACAACCCCACACACTCACACACAACCCCACGCACACAACCCGTCCCAAACACACAACCCCACACACACAACACCACACACACACAACACCACACACACACACAACTCCCCCACACACACAACCCCACACACAAGCCCCCCCACACACAACCCCCACACACATCCCCCCACAACCCCCCCCACACACACAACCACATACTCAAACATACACACACAGAAACCCCCAACACACAACCCCCCACACACCCCAACACACAAACCAACACACTCACACAACCACACTCACTCACACCACAACCCCCAAACACACAACCCCACACACACACAACCCCACACACACAACCCCCACACACATGACCCAGCACACACAACCCCACACACACCCCCCCACACACACACCCCCACACACAACCCCCCACAAACACCACCCCCACCCACACAACCCCCCACACACAATCCCACACACACAAACCCACACACAACCCCCCACAAACCCAGAACCCCCCCCACACAACCCCCCCCAAACACAACCACACACACAAACCCCACACACAACCCCACACCCACAAACAACCCCACACACTCACACACAAACCCCCGAACACAACCCCCTACAAACACAACAACACAAACACACAACCCCACACACACACACAACCTCACACACACACAACTCCACACAAACCCTCCACACACAACCCCACACACTCACACACAACCCCACACACACAACCCCACAAACACAACCCCACACACACACACCACACACACACAACCCCCCCCACACACACACACACAACCCCACACACAAGCCCCCCCACACACAACCCCCCACACACATCCCCCCACAACCCCCCCCACACACACAACCACATACTCAAACATACACACACAGAAACCCCCAACACACAACCCCCCACACACCCCAACACACAAACCAACACACTCACACAACCACACTCACTCACTCACACCACAACCCCCAAACACACAACCCCACACACACACAACCCCACACACACAACCCCCCACACACATGACCCAGCACACACAACCCCACACACACACCCACACACACAACCCCACACACAACCACACACACAAAACCTCACACACACAACCCCACACACAACCCCACACACAACCACACAACCCCCCATACACAACCCCACACACACAACCCCCCACACACAACCCCCTCACACAAACCCCCCAACTCACAACCCCCACACACACCCCACCACACACACACACACACACACCCACACACAAACCCCCACCACTCAAACCCCCCCACACAAGTCCCCCCACACACACACAACCAGACCCACACACACAACCGCACACACACACAACCCCCCCACACAACCCCCTAAACACACAACCCCCCCCCACACACAACCCCACAAACTCACACCCACACACAACCCCACAAGCCCACACACAGAACCCCCCACACACAACCCCATTCACTCACACTCAGCCCCACACACTCACACAACCCCATGCACTCACACACACAACCCCACACACACAACCCTGCACACACACCTAAACCCCCCACACACAACCACACAACCCCACATACAACCCCACACACAACCACACACACAACCACACACACAACCACACACACACACAACCCCCCACACACAACCCCACACAAACAGCCCCATAAACAAACACAATCCCACACACACACAACCCCGCACACACACAACCCCCCACACACAAACCCCCCTCACACACAAGTCCCCCCACACACAACCCTGCACACACACAAACCCCACACATACAACCCAAAACATACAACCCCACCCCACACACAACCCCTCACACACACAACCCCCCCACACACACAACCCCACGCCCACACACACAAGCCCCAACACACAATCACACACACACAACCACACAAACATAACCCCACACAACCACATACAAACACACAACCACACAACCCAACAACCACACACAAACAACCACACTCACACCCACACACAACCCATACACACAACCACACATGCCACACAAACTCACACACACACAACCCCCACACACAACCCCCCACACATCCCCCCACAAACCCTCCCACATACACACAACTCCCCACAAACACACACAACCCCTCTACACACACAACCCCCCACTTCCAAGGCCCCACACACACACAAGCCCCCACATACAAACCCGAAACACACAAAACCTTACACACACAACCCCTCCAAACACACGACCTCCACACACACAACCCCACACACTCACACAACCCCCCACACACATGCCCCCCACACACAAACCCCACACACACAAACCCCACACACAACCCCCCACACACACAACCCCACACTTACACACAACCCCACACTTACACACAACCCTACACACACAACCCCCCATACAACCTACACACACAACCCCACACACACACACAACCCCACACTCACAACCCCTCCCCACACACACAACCCCCACACATAACCACACACAACCACACAACTCCACACACAACCACACACAACCCCCACCACACACACAACCGCACACACATACACTCACTCAACCACACACATACAACCCCCACACATAACCTTCGCACACACACATTCCCCCCACACACACAACCACACACACCCACACACAAACACACAACCACACACAATCACATAACCCCACAACCACACACAACCAACCACACCATACAACCCCACACACACAGCCCCCATACAAAACACCCCACACACAATCCCCCCCACACACAACCCTATACACACACACAACCCCCACACAGACACAAGCCCCCACACACAACACTCCCCACACACAACCCCCTACACACACAACCCCCTACACACACAACCCCCTGCACACAACTCCCTCCCACACACAACCCCCACACACACCACCCCCACCCACACAACCCCCCACACACAACCCCCCACACACAAGCCCACACACACAAACCCACACACAACCCCCCACAAACCCAGAACCCCCCACACACAACCCCCCCACACACACAACCACACACACAAACCACACACACAACCCCACACCCACAAACAACCCCACACACTCACACACAAACCCCCGAACACAACCCCCTACAAACACAACAACACAAACGCACAACCACACACACACACACACAACCTCACACACACACAACCCCACACAAACCCTCCACACACAACCCCCACACACACAACCCCACACACTCACACACAACCCCACACACACAACCCCCCCCACACACAACCCCACACACAACCCCCCCACACACATCCCCCACAACCTCCCCCACACACAACCACATACTCAAACATACACACACAGAAACCCCTAACACTTAACCCCCCACACACCCTAACACACAAACCAACACATTCACACAACCACACTCACTCACACCACAACCCCCAAACACACAACCCCACACACACATGACCCAGCACACACAACCCCACACACACACACCCACACACGCAACCCCACACACAACCACACACAAAACCCCACACACACAACCCTCACACACAACCCCACACACAACACAACCCCCCACACACAACCCCACACACACAACCCCCCCCACACAACCCCCTCACACAAACCCCCCAACTCACAACCCCCACACACACCCCACCACACACACACACACACACACACAAACCCCCCACCACACAAACCCCCACACACCAGTCCCCCCACACACACACACAACCAGACCCACACACACAACCGCACACACACACACACAACCCCCCACACACAACCCCCTAAACACACAACCCCCCACACACACAACCCCACAAACTCACACCCACACACAACCCCACAATCCCACACACAGAACCCCCCCACACACAACCCCATTCACTCACACTCAGCCCCACACACTCACACAACCCCACACACTCACACACACAACCCCACACACACAACCCTGCACACACACCTAAACCCCCCACACACAACCACACAACCCCACATACAACCACACACACACACACAACCCCTCACACACAACCCCACACAAACAGCCCCATAAACAAACACAATCCCACACACACACACAACCCCGCACACACACAACCCCCCACACACAAACCCCCCCACACACAAGTCCCCCCACACACAACCCTGCACACACACAAACCCCACACATACAACCCAAAACATACAACCCCACCCACACACAACCCCTCACACACACAACCCCCCCACACACACACAACCCCACGCCCACACACACAAGCCCCAACACACAACCACACACACACAACCACACAAACATAACCCCACACAACCACATACAAACACACAACCACACAACCCAACAACCACACACAAACAACCACACTCACACCCACACACAACCCATACACACAACCACACATGCCACACAAACTCACACACACACAACCCCACACACAACCCCACACACACAACCCCCCACACACAACCCCCCACACATCCCCCCACAAACCCTCCCACATACACACAACCCCCCACAAACACACACAACCCCTCTACACACACAACCCCCCACTTCCAAGGCCCCACACACACACAACCCCCCACACACAAACCCGAAACACACAAAACCTTACACACACAACCCCTCCAAACACACAACCTCCACACACACAACCCCACACACTCACACAACCCCCCACACACATGCCCCCCCACACACAAACCCCACACACACAACCCCTCACACACAACCCCCCACACACACAACCCCACACTCACACACAACCCTACACACACAACCCCCCACACAACCTACACTCACACACACAACCCCACACACACACACACAACCCCACACTCACAACCCCTCCCCACACACACAACCCCCACACATAACCACACACAACCACACAACTCCACACACAACCACACACAACCCCCACCACACACACACAACCGCACACACATACACTCACTCAACCACACACATACAACCCCCACACATAACCTTCGCACACACACATTCCCCCCACACACATCCCCCCACACACACAACCCCACACACCCACACACAAACACACAACCACACACAATCACATAACCCCACAACCACACACAACCAACCACACCATACAACCCCACACACACAACCCCCATACAAAACACCCCACACACAATCCCCCCCACACACAACCCCATACACACACACAACCCCCACACAGACACAAGCCCCCACACACAACACTCCCCACACACAACACTCCCCACACAACCCCCTACACACACAACCCCCCTGCACACAACTCCCTCCCACACACACAACCCCCACACACACCACCCCCACCCACACAACCCCCCACACAACCCCCCACACACAAACCCACACACACAAACCCACACACAACCCCCCACAAACCCAGAACCCCCTACACACAACCCCCCCACACACACAAACCCCACACACAACCCCACACCCACAAACAACCCCACACACTCACACACAAACCCCCGAACACAATCCCCTACAACCACAACAACACAAACGCACAACCACACACACACACAACCCCACACAAACCCTCCACATACAACCCCCACACACACAACCCCACACACTCACACACAACCCCTCCCAAACACACAACCCCACAAACACAACCCCACACACACACCACACACACACAACCCCCCACACACCCACAACCCCACACACAAGCCCCCCCACACACAACCCCCCACACACATCCCCCACAACCCCCCGACACACAACCACATACTCAAACATACACACACAGAAACCCCCAACACTTAACCCCCCACACACCCCAACACACAAACCAACACATTCACACAACCACACTCACTCACACCACAACCCCCAAACACACAACCCCACACACACACAACCCCACACACACATGACCCAGCACACACAACCCCACACACACACACCCACACACACAACCCCACACACAACCACACACACAAAACCCCACACACACAACCCCCACACACAACCCCACACACAACAACACAACCCCCCACACACAACCCCACACACACAACCCCCCACACACAACCCCCTCACACAAACCCCCCCAACTCACAACCCCCACACACACCCCACCCCACCACACACACACACACACACACACACAAACCCCCCACCACACAAACCCCCCACACACAAGTCCCCCCACACACACACATCCAGACCCACACACACAACCGCACACACACACACAACCCCCCCACACACAACCCCCTAAACACACAACCCCCCACACACACAACCCCACAAACTCACACCCACACACAACCCCACAAGCCCACACACAGAACCCCCCCACACACAACCCCATTCACTCACACTCAGCCCCACACACTCACACAACCCACACACTCACACACACAACCCCACACACACAACCCTGCACACACACCTAAACCCCCCACACACAACCACACAACCCCACACACAACCACACACACAACCACACACACACACAACCCCACACACACAACCCCACACAAACAGCCCCATAAACAAACACAATCCCACACACACACACAACCCCGCACACACACAACCCCCCACACACAAACCCCCCCACACACAAGTCCCCCCACACACAACCCTGCACACACACAAACCCCACACATACAACCCAAAACATACAACCCCACCCACACACAACCCCTCACACACACAACCCCCCCACACACACAACCCCACGCCCACAAGCCCCAACACACAACCACACACACACAAACATAACCCCACACAACCACATACATACAAACACACAACCACACAACCCAACAACAACACACAAACAACCACATTCACACCCACACACAACCCATACACACACCCACACATGCCACACAAACTCACACACACAACCCCACACACACAACCCCCACACACAACCCCCCCACACATCCCCCACAAACCCTCCCACATACACACAACCCCCCAAAAACACACACAACCCCTCTACACACACAACCCCCCACTTACAAGGCCCCCCACACACACAACCCCCCACACACAAACCCGAAACACACAAAACCTTACACACACAACCCCTCCAAACACACAACCTCCACACACACAACCCCACACACTCACACAACCCCCCACACATGCCCCCCACACACAACCCCACACACACAACCCCTCACACACAATCCCCCACACACGCAACCCCACACTCACACACAACCCTACACACACACAACCCCCCCACACAACCTACACTCACACACACAACCCCACACACACACAACCCCACACTCACACACAACCCCACACTCACAACCCCTCCCCACACACAACCCCCACACATAACCACACACAACCATACAACTCCACACACAACCACACACAACCCCCACCACACACACGCAACCGCACACACATACACTCACTCAACCACACACATACAACCCCCACACATAACCTTCGCACACACATTCCCCCCACACACATCCCCCCACACACACAACCCCACACAACCACACACAAACACACAACCACACACAATCTCATAACCCCACAACCACACACAACCAACCACACCACACAACCCCACACACACAACCCCCATACACAACCCCCCACACACAACCCCCTCACACAAACCCCCCCAACTCACAACCCCCACACACACCCCACCACACACACACACACACACACACACACAAACCCACACCACACAAACCCCCCACACACAAGTCCCCCCACACACACACAACCAGACCCACACACACAACCGCACACACACACAACCCCCCCACACACAACCCCCTAAACACACAACCCCCCCACACACACAACCCCACAAACTCACACCCACACACAACCCCACATGCCCACACACAGAACCCCCCACACACAACTCCATTCACTCACACTCAGCCCCACACACTCACACAACCCCACACACTCACACACACAACCCCACACACACAACCCTGCACACACACCTAAACCCCCCACACACAACCACACAACCCCACATACAACCCCACACACAACCACACACACAACCACACACACACAACCCCACACACACAACCCCACACAAACAGCCCCATAAACAAACACAATCCCACACACACACAACCCCGCACACACACAACCCCCCACACACAAACCCCCACACACACAAGTCCCCCCACACACAACCCTGCACACACACAAACCCCACACATACAACCCAAAACATACAACCCCACCCACACACAACCCCTCACACACACAACCCCCCCGACACACACAACCCCACGCCCACACACACAAGCCCCAACACACAACCACACAAACATAACCCGACACAACCACATACAAACACACAACCCAACAACCACACACAAACAACCACACTCACACCCACACACAACCCATACACACAACCACACATGCCACACAAACTCACACACACACAACCCCACACACAACCCCACACACACAACCCCCCACACACAACCCCCCCACACATCCCCCACAAACCCTCCCACATACACACAACCCCCCACAAACACACACAACCCCTCTACACACACAACCCCCCACTTACAAGGCCCCCCCACACACAACCCCCCACACACAAACCTGAAACACACAAAACCTTACACACACAACCCCTCCAAACACACAACCCCACACACTCACACAACCCCCCACACTCACACAACCCCCCACACACATGCCCCCCCCACACACAACCCGACACACAAACCCCACACACAACCCCTCACACACAACCCCCCTCACACACAACCCCTCACACACACAACCCTACACACACACAACCCCCCACACAACCTACACTCACACACAACCCCACACACACAACCCCACACTCACAACCCCTCCCCACACACACAACCCCCACACATAACCACACACAACCATACAACTCCACACACAACCACACACAACCCCCACCACACACCCAACCGCACACACATACACTCACTCAACCACACACATACAACCCCCACACATAACCTTCGCACACACATTCCCCCCACACACATCCCCCCACACACACAACCCCACACACCCACACACAAACACACAACCACACACAATCACATAACCCCACAACGACACACAACCAACCACACCACACAACCCCACACACACAACCCCCATAACAAACACCCCACACACAATCCCCCCCACACACAACCCCATACACACACACAACCCCCACACAGACACAAGCCCCCTGGAGTTCTGGACTTATTGGTTCCGTCCAGAGGTGTCAGGGATAACACCCGAAGACCCCGGAGTTCTACCTGTCTCGGTGCACAAATAAACAGAAACACAGGCTTCTCGATGGTGGCGTCAAAGACTAAAGGTTTATTACTGCAGGGACACAGAAGTCACAGAAACTACACACGGGCAGTATCTAGGAGCCTGTTCGATTTGTACAAAGAGGGTTGCTCCTTATATACTAAATATTAGGCTTCGGGCAAATTCTTTACATGTTAGTACATTCCTAAACCTTTGTGTCCTAAACAATAAATATTTGGCGTTGCACAGGAATCGTCAACAATATCTGATGTCAAAACATTACGAACGAGGGGTTCCCACTATTCCATCATAATCCCATGTCAACTTTTCATTCAAGAGCCGGACCGCCTCATCGTAAATTTCGTTACCACCCCATAATAAAGGCCCAGAAGGAAAGGAGCAGAGCCAGGTGCAGAAGATAGAAAAGCAGGATAAGAGATGTTTGTGGGTCGTAAATGGGCAAGGCTACCAGCTTCGGCCGCCTAATCATGATCAGGCCATTGAACACGAGAACCAGTATAGCAGGACTGGCCTCAGGCAGAGGAGGCAGTTTCTGTCGAGTCATGCAACCATGGCGTTTTCTGTCTTAAGGTGCACGTGTCACTAGGGAGGTGAATCGCCGGCCAAAGCCTACGTGTCCTTAATTGAAATGAAGTAATCAGAGGTCATTGCGTGTCCATTGACTATGTGAGGGCAAGAAATACAAAATGGCTGCCATAATCTAAGATGGATGCCATGGGTAGATCAGAAATGTGTTTGTAACATGAGTGCTCTTGCTCGTAGCATAGCGAAAACACCAGGATATGCTAAATGGATAATTTGCGGTTCACTGATACCAAAATTATGTATGTACGACAATGTTGAAAACACAGGTTCAAATCGTCACGGAACCTCACCCCACACACAACACTCCCCACACACAACTCCATACACACAACCCCACACACATACCCAACCCCACACACACAACACCCACACACACAACCCCCCACACACAACCCTGCACACACAACCCCACACACACCCCACAACCTCACACAAACACACAACCACACACACATGCCCACACACACAACCCTACACACACAACCCCACACACCACACTGCCCCCAACCAACCCCCCCACACACACACCACACACATACAACCCCTTACACACACAACCCTCCCACAAACACACCCCCCCCACAAACCCCCATATACAACCCCTGACACACACACAACCCCACACACAACCCCCCACACACACACAACCTCCCCCCACACACAACCCCCCACCCACACAGAACCCATCACACACACAACCCCCCACACACACAACTCCACATACACAACCCCACAACCAAAAACAACCCCACACACTCACACACAACCCCCAACACACACGCAACCCCACCCACACACACAACCCCCCACACACAACCCCACACACACACAACCCCACACACACACACAACCCTACACACACAACCCCCACACACATAACCCCCACACACACAACCCCACACAACCCCCCACACACAACCCCCCCACACATGCACAACCCCACATACTAACACACAGCCCCACACACACACCCCACACACAACCCCCTCCACACACACAACCCCCTCCACACACACACACCCCCACGCACACAGCCCCTCACACACAACCCCACACACACAACCCCACTCACTCACACAACCCCACGCACACACACACAAACCCACACACAACCCCTACACACACCAAAAAAGCCCCACACACCTACAAAACCCCCCACACAACTCCACACACACATGCAACCTCCCCACACACACAACCCCCACACTCCCCAACACACAACCCCACACACTCACACACACAACCTCACACACAAAACCCCTCACACTCACAAATCCAAACACACACAACCCCATACACAAACACAACCCCACACACACATGACCCCACACACAACCACACACACACAACCCCCCCACAACCAGAACCCCACACACAACCCCCCACACACAACACCCCCCACAGACAAAACCCCACACACACAACCCCACACACAAAACCCCACACACCACACACACAACCCCACAAACACACAACCCCCAAAAACACACAACCCCCCCACACACACACACAAACCTCCCCCCACACACAAGCCCCCCAAACACAACCCCACACACAAACAAACCCCCCACACACAACCCCACACACACAACCCCACACATACAACCCCACCCACATACACACAACCCCACACACAACCCCCCCCCCACACACACACAACCCCACAAACTCACACCCACACACATACAACTCCATTACCACACAAAACCCCACACATACACACACAGCCCCCCACACACACAACCCCACACACAACCCCCCACACACACATAACCCCCCACACACACAACCCCACACATAACCCCTCACAACCAAACACAAACACACAACCACACACACAACCACACATCCACACACTCCCACACAGCCCTACACACAACCCCACACACAACCCCCCAACACACAACCCCCACATACAAACCTCCCACTTACACAACCACCCCACACATACACAAACCCCCCACACACACAACCCCCCACACATACACACCCCGCAACACAAAAGCCCCCCACACACACAAACCCCACACACACAACCCCAAACACACAACCCCATACTCACACACAACCCCCCCACACACAACCCCACACTCACACACAACCCCACCACACAAACCCCCCACACACACAACCCACACTCACACACACAACCCCCCCAACCCACCACCCCACACACAACCCCACACTCACACAACCCACACACTCATATGCACAACCCTACACACACAACCCCCCCACACAGCCAAAAACACACACAACCACACAAACACAACCCCCCGCACCCCAACACAACACCCCACACACATACACACCCACTCAACCCCACACACACACAACCCCCCACACACAACCTCACACACACAACCCTCACACACACACAACCCCACACACCCACACTTCCCCACACACACAATCCCAACACAAAACCCCCCCACACACAACCCCCCCAGACACAACCACACACACAACCCCATACACACACAACCCCCACACAAACACAACCCCCACACACAAACCCTACACACAACCCCACACACACACAACCCCACCTACACACACAACCCCACACACACAACCCCAAACACACAACACAACCCCACACACAAACACACACACACAACCCCATAACCACACACAGAAACCCACACACACACAACCCCCCACACACACAACCCCCCGCACACACAAACCCACACACACAACCACACACACATAACCCCACACAACCACATACACAACCACACAACCCTCCACACACAACCCCCCACTCTCACACCCACACACAACCCTGCACACACAACCCCACACACCAATCAACCCCTCACGCACACACACCCAGACAATCTCTCAGACTCTCACAGACACTCTCTCAGACACTCTCACAGACACTCGCACAGACTCTCACAGACACTCTCTCACGGACTCTCACAGACACCCTCTCACAGACACTCGGACACTCCTTCACACTCTCACAGACTCTCACATTCTCACACTCTAACAGACATTCTCTCACAGACTCTCAGACACTCTCACAGAATCTCACAGATACTCTCTGTTAGACGGCGACCCGAAGGGTCGGCCGAGTACAGGGGGAGAGGCCTCCGGTGAGGGTCCCCTCCGGCGATCGTACAGACAAGTAACTTCCCCCCCACAGATGGACACCACACAAAGATGAGTTCCGCACACTTTATATAGAAATCTTGAGGCAAGGTGATAACGATACAGCGGGACCAGGATACGAGGATCCTGCCAATTCTAGTCTCTTTGGGGAAAAGGGGTAGCGGGACAGTCTTAGTACCGGTCCGGTACAGAGGCAGTAGGAGATGGAGCTCACAATCCTTGAGCTGGAGGGTTCGCAAGGATGGGCCGTGGCAGCGCCAGCAGGCTTCGACGATGGTACACGATGAGGAGCCGCGGCAGCGCCAGCAGGCTTCGAAGATGGTTTCACGGTGAAGAGGGCCGCAGCAGCGCCAGCAGGCTTCGAAGATGGTTTCACGATGAAGAGGGCCGCGGCAGCGCCAGCAGGCTTCGAAGATGGTTTCACGATGAAGAGGGCCGCGGCAGCGCCAGCAGGCTTCGAAGATGGTTCACAAGAAGGAGCCGCGGCAGCGCCTGCAGGCCTCCAAGTATGAGTTCGTCTCGGTGTCTCTCGACTCCAGGATACAACTGCCTTCCTGCTCTGGGGCTGCCCCAGTTATAGGTCTGGCGCCCTTTGATGTCCGGACCCTCGCACTTGGAGGTCGGGAGGTCCGGGATGATGGAGTCCAGACACCCAGCAGGGGGGTGGAGCCAGCGCCCGGGGAGGCTGGGGGCGATCGACACCTGGAGGAGGAGAGCCATCGACACTCCTTCTCCCATTGACCTGCCAAGTGGTCTCTTCACCCCCTAGGTGGATGGTGGTGCCTCGATGTCGGGGCCTGGCCAGGCCCGGGGTTGAGGTCGATCCGAGGCCACGCGGCCTGGTCGTGTAGGGTCCAAGATGGCGGCTGGGCCGGGGACAGTGGTTCTGGAAGGGGCCCGGGCCGGCCGATACCGGGGGGGTTCAGGAGCTGGGGTTCCGTTGGTGACGGGCCGTGGGTTGCCCCGGTGGGTTGCCGGGATAGTTCTCGTCTAGGACACAGGAGGAGCAGGGGTCCGGGCCCCGCCATGCGGGGAGGGATCGGTCTGGCCACGCGGCCTGTCCAACACTCTCACAGACACACTCTCACATACACTCCCTCACTGCCTCTCACAGATGCTCTCTCACACTCTCTCTCACAGATTCTCACAGAAACTCTCAGACACTCACAGATACTGTCTCACAGACTCTCAGACACTCTCAAACACTCTCTCACTGACACTCACAGATACTCTCTCACAGACACTCTCATAGACCCTATCAAAGACACTCTCACAGACATTCTCTCACAGATACTCTCTCACAGACACTCCCTCACACTCGCACTCTCTCACACTCTCTCACAGACACTGTCTCACACTCTCTCACAGACACTGTTGGAAATGGGATTCCCCGTGGGCTGAGGGTCGCGCCAAAGTCCCGTAGGAACCCCACTCCCACGTAATAAGGGAAGGTGTACTCCTCCAAAATGACGCGGGTTCCCCCAGGTCATACTGTAACCAGGGCAGACAGGCTTACTCCCTAGATAGCGTGCAAAGCATTTCAGATTACACACAGTAGTGGTAGGGACCCGCTACAGATAGACGCCACACCGAATGTATGTAAAAATATCTGTTTCTTTACATAAATTTGACACAGGACCAATAACGATGACCATCCACAGTATAACTTTTAGGACGAGGCTTATGTGTCTTCTTACCGATGCTTAGGTTGGATGATAGGGTCGTTTACTTAAGTTCTTTCAACTGCACTCCTTTTATTTGTAGTGTCTAAAAATAACGGGGGAACAATGGAGGGCCAGGCCCCTTCAGCTGGGGCGACGGTAACCAGAAGCAAGGAGGTGCGCCTGTTGGTGCGAGTGGCCGGTACTAGGCGTGCAGGCCACTATGCTGAAATATGTCCATCGCTGCGGATGCACCAGCGGGTGCGGCCGGGCTCGAGCCGTGATTACATCAGCCAGGCTCGAGTGGGACCACTTGGGATTTCTCTTCCGTGGTCGAATGCGGCCCCGTGCTAGGCTCAAGCCGCGATCACTTCAGCAGGGCTCGAATGGGGGCTGCACAGGATCCTTCCGCTGTTATCAAATACATGGCAGGGCCAGGCTCGAGCCGCAATCGCATCAGCAGTGCTCGAGTGGGGGCCTCACAGGATTCGTCTTCAGTTGGCAAATGCAGGTCAGGGCCAGGCTCGAGCCACGATCACATCAGCAGGGCTCGAGTGGGGGCCACACAGGATTCTTCTTTGATTGGCAAATGTAGGTCATGGCCAGGCTCGAGCCGCGATTGCATCAGCAGGGCTCGAATGGGGGCCACACAGGATTCGGCTTCCGTTGGCAAATGCAGGTCAGCGCCAGGCTCGAGCAGCGATCACATCAGCAGGGCTCGAGTGGGGGTACACAGGATTCTTCTTCCGCGCACACTGCGGGCCAGTGTCAGGCTCGAGCCGCGATTATCTCAGCAGGGCTCGAGTGGGGGCACACAGTGTTTCAGTCCCGGAGCCGCGACAGCGTCAGCAGGGCTCGTGGGTCTTTTCAGGGTCTCAGTCCAGGAGCCGCGACAGCATCAGCAGGGCTCGCGGAGACCTTCCTCCTTCTTCCTCTCTGGGGTAAAAAGTCCTTGTCTTTTTAATCCGCTCCTGCTGCAGTCTCGCAGGCATCTTTTCTTGTTCCCCAAGGTCAACCAACAAACCAGTGCGAGGGTCTTTACTTTATATCGTGAAAATGTCTTTGAAGTCTTTGATGTAGTCCGGGAGTTCCCCTCCCCAGATCCGGGTGGTGGGTGTCCCCTGTCATAGGACACTTCCCCTTGTGAAGCAGGAAGGCAGGGTCATCAGCCGCCCAGCAGGAAGCGGTGCCGGCATTGTGGGAGACAGGACACAGCCCTGAAACTACTACTGTTAGACAGGGACCTGGAGGGTCGGCCGAGGACAAGAGGAGAGGCCTCCGGTGAGGGCCGTCTCCAGCGATTGTACAGACAAGTAACTTCCCCCCCACAGATGGACACCACACAAGGATAAGGTCAACACTCTTTATATACGATTCTTGAAGCAAGGATATCAACGATACAGTGAGATCGGGACATGAGGGTCCTCTCAATTCTAGTCTCTGGAAGGGAAAGGGTAGCTGGACAGTCTTGGTACCGGTCTGGTACTGAGGTGGTAAGATGGATAGCTCACAATCCTCGAGCTCGGAGTTCTGGAAGGTCGGGCCACGGCAGCGCAGCAGGCTCGGATGATAAGTCTCACTTGAGAAGGGCCGCGGCAGCGCCAGCCGGCAAGGGCGATGGTTCACACAAGGATGGGCCGCGGCAGCGCCAGCAGGTCCCGACGAGGATGTAGGTTGTAGAGGGCCGCGGCAGCGCCAGCAGGTCCCGACGATGATGTAGGTTGCAGAGGGCCGCGGCAGCGCCAGCAGGTCCCGACGAGGATGTAGGTTGCAGAGGGCCGCGGCAGCGCCAGCAGGCAGGACGATGATTCACAAGGCAGGGCTGCGGCAGCGCCAACAGTCCGTCAAGGATGAGTTCTTCTAGGTGTCTCTTGACTCCAGGATACAACTGCCTTCCTGCTCTGGAGCTGCCCCAGTTATAGGTCTGGCCTCCTTTGATGTCCGGACCCTCGCTCTTGGAGGTCGGGAGGTCCGGGATGAGGGAGCCCAGACACCCAGCAGGGGGGTGGAGCCAGCGCCCGGGGAGGCCGGGGGCGATCGGCACCTGGCGGGGGAGAGCCATCGACACTCCTCTCTCCCGTTGACCTGCCAAGTGGTCTCTTCACCTCCTGGGTGGATGGTGGTGCCTCGATGTCGGGGCCTGGCCAGGCCCAGGGTTGGGGGTCGAGCTGAGGCCACGCGGCCTCGTGGTGCAGTGTCCAAGATGGCGGCTGGGCCCGGGCAATGGTGCTGACAGTGGCCCGGGTCAGCCGATGCTGGGATGTTCGGGAGCAGGCGTCCTGTGGGGGACGGGTTGCGGGTTGCTTCTGCGGGTTGCCGGGGTAGTTCTTCTGGTGACACCGGGAGAGCCGGTGTCCGGGCCCTGTCATGCGGGGAGGGAGCGAGCCTTTCACGAGGCCTGTCCAACAACTACTCCCCCTGATAAAAAAGGCCCGCAGCTACCACTAGATTCTGGAGTATCCCCAGGCCCTGTCGTGAGCTCCAGACGGGGA
Source organism: Lissotriton vulgaris (assembly GCF_964263255.1). Taxonomy (NCBI): domain Eukaryota; kingdom Metazoa; phylum Chordata; class Amphibia; order Caudata; family Salamandridae; genus Lissotriton; species Lissotriton vulgaris. The sequence goes on from NW_028246705.1 coordinate 338,630, forward strand.
ATACACATTTCAGCAGCAGCCCCCCTCAGATGGTAGAATTCCTCCATCCTCGAGCGTGCACTAATCAACTCTGAATGCGGAGACGCTAGTCTGCTATTTCCATCATGTTCCCGGGGTCAGATAACTAATAATAAGTACTAATAAAAAAAACTACTTAATAAAGGAGGAAGGCGGTGAGTATTACGGGGTCATGCCATCCACGCCAGGGCGGGCCCTACCTTGCTACTAACAATACCCTCCTCCCCAAGGGCCGACCATAGGGGTGCCTGGTAGGTATAAAAAGTAACCAAAAAAGGTTGGAGAAAAGGGTAATTGTGACGCAAGTTCAGGGGTTAGCCTGGGAAGGAGGGCCAGGTCCAACACTCTCTCAAAGATAATCTCTCACAGACACTCTCTCACAAGCACACTCACAGACACACTCTCCCACAAGCACACTCTCACAGAAACACTCTCTCACAGACACTCTGTAGTGTCCTATGTAGAAAGAAACCAGGAGTCAGGATGTATATTTAAGTCTTCTTTATTAATCTTCAGTTCAGGATACATCTGTCTTGACTCCAGCCAGCCTAGTGTGGTACCAGCCCCACCAGGAGCAGCCTGCCTAGCTGCTCAGCCCATCTCTAACTGCCACATTCATCCCACTCAGCCACCCAGGCATTCCACGCATCACAGGCACACCAATATTCTAAGACCAAGACACACTCTGGCTGAGCAGCTAGAGGCAGCAGGGCTAGAGTACATGTTATACTAGAAGGTAGGATATAACACACTCTCTCACAGACACTCACAGACTCTCAGACACTCTCTCACTAACTCTCACAGACATTCTTTCGACACTCTCACAGACACTCTCACATACACTCTCTCACAGACACTCTCACAGACTCTCACATGCTCACAGATGCTCTCACAGACACTCTATCACAGACACTCATACACTCCCTCACAGACTCTCACACTCTCTGACAGACACTCTCTGACAGACAGACTCTCACATACATTCTCTCACGGACACTCTCTCACAGACACTCACAGACTCTCACAGATATTCTCTCAACACTCTCTCACACTCAAAAACCTTCAGAGACACTCTCTCAAACTCTATCGCAGACACTGTTTCACACTCTCTCACAGTCTCTAACAGACACTGTCTCACACTCTCACAGATACTCTCTCAGATACTCTGTCACACACACTCTCACAGACTCTTAGACACACTCGCACTCTCTGACAGACTCTCACATACACCCTCTCAGACTCACAGACTCTCAAAGACATTCTCTCGACACTCTCACAGACACTCTATCACAGACACAGACACTCCCTCACAGACTCTCATAGACACTCTCTGACAGACTCTCACAGGCACTCTCTCACAGACACTCTCACAGACGCTCTCTCACAGACACTCTCTCACAGACATTCTCTCACACTCTCACAGACATTCTCACACTCTCAGACTCTCACAGACACTCTCCAGACTCTTTCACAAACTTTCAGAGGCACTCTCTCACAGACACTCTCACAGACACTCTCACAGGCACTCTCTCACAGACACTCTCTCACAGACACTCTATCAAAGACACTCTCTCACAGACACTCTCTCACAGACACTCTCTAACAGACACTGTCTCACACTCTCTCACAGACAGACTCTAACAGCCACTCTCTCACAGATACTCTCTCACAGACACTCTCTCACAAGTACACTCTCACAGCCACACCCTCACAAGCACACTCTCACAGACACACTCTCTCACAGACTCTCTCACAGACACTCTCACAGACTCTCACACTCTCTCACAGTCTTTCAGACACTCTCTCACAGATTCTCACAGAAACTCTCAGACTCACAGACACTGTCTCACAGACACTCACATAAATTCTCTCTACACTCTCACTGACTATCACAGACACTCTCACTCTCCCACAGAAATTCTCTCAGACTCTCACTCTCATAGACTCTCTCACAGACACTCTCTCTCAGACACTCTCACAGACACTCACAGACACTCTCACAGACTCTCAGACACTCTCTCACAGTCTTTCAGACACTCTCTCACAGATTCTCACAGAAACTCTCAGACTCACAGACACTGTCTCACAGACACTCACATAAATTCTCTCTACACTCTCACTGACTATCACAGACACTCTCACTCTCCCACAGAAACTCTCTCAGACTCTCACACTCTCACACACTCTCACAGACACTCTCACAGACACTCACAGACACTCTCACAGACTCTCAGACACCTCTCACAGACTCACAGACTCTCTCTCACAGATTCTCACAGGCACTCTCTCAGACTCACAGACACTGTCTCACATACACTCACAGAAATTCTCTCTACACTCTCACAGACTCTCACAGACACTCTCTAACAGACACTGTCTCACACTCTCACAGACAGACTCTCACAGACACTCTCTCACAGATACTCTCCCACAGATACTCTCTCACAGACACTCTCTCACAGACACTCTCTCACAAGCACACTCTCACAGACACACTTTCTCAAGCACACTCTCACAGACACACTCTCACAGACACTCTCTCACATACACTCTCAGACACTCTCACACTCTAACAGACACTCTCTCACAGATTCTCACAGAAACTGTCTCTGACTCACAGACACTGTCTCACAGACACATAAATTCTCTCTACACTCTCACAGACTCTCACAGAAACTCTCCCACAGAAACTCTCTCAGACTCACGCGCACTCTCACAGACACTCTCTCACAGACATTCTCACAAACACTCTTTCACAGACTCTTTCAGACTCATAGACACTCTCTCACACTCAGACTCTCACAGACATTCTCTCTACACTCACACTCTCACAGACTGTCAGACACTCTCTCACATACTCTCTCACAGACACTGTCACAGACACTCTCTCACAGATACTGTCTCACTGACACCCACTCAGACACTCTCTGACACTCTCAGTCTCACAGACAGTCTCAAAGACCCTCTCTCACAGACACTCTCACAGACACTCTCTCACAGACACTCTCAGACGCTCTCTCACAGACTCTTTCATAGTCTCCCACAGACACTCTCTCACAGACACTCTCACACTTTCTCACTCTCACAGACAGACTCTCACAGCCATTCTCTCATAGTCTCTCACAGACACTCTCGCAGACACGCTCTCACAGACAGTCTCTCACAGATACTCTCTCACAGACACTCACAAGCACACTCTCAGACTCTCTCTCGCAGACACTCTCACAGACACTCTCAGTCCCTCTCTCATAGACTCTCATAGTCTCTCACAGACTCTCTCATAGTCTCTCACAGACACTCGCTCAGACACTCTCTCACAGACTCTCACAGACACTCTCTCACACACACTGTCTCACACTCTCTCACAGACAGACTCTCACAGATACTCTCTCACAGACACTTTCTCACAAGCACACTCTCACAGACACTCTCAAAGACACACTCTCACAGACACGCTCACAGACTCTCAGACACTCTCTCACAGACTCTCACAGACACTCTCCCACAGACTCTCACAGACACTCTCTTAGACTCACATCCACTCTCTCACACTCACAGACACTCTCTCACATACATTCACAGACACTCCTGCACAGACTCTCACAGACTCTGACAGACACTCTCTCAAGACACTCTCACAGACTCTCAGACACTTTCTCACATACTCTCTCACAGACACTTTTACAGACACTCTCACAGACACTCTCTCACAGATACTGTCTTACTGGCTCTCACTCACAGACTCTCACAGACACTCTCTGACACTCTCTCACAGTCTCACAGACCCTATCTCACAGACACTCTCTCACAGACACTCTTAGATGCTCTCTCACAGACTCTTTCATAGTCTCTCACAGACACTCTCTCACAGACACTGTCTCACTCTCACAGACATTCTCTCAGACACTCTCTCACAGAAACTCTCTCACAGACTCTCACAGACACTCTCTCGCAGAAACTCTCTCACAGACTCTCACAGATACTCTGTCACAGTGTCTCACAATCTCTCATAGACAGTCTCTCACAAATACTCTCTCACAGACACTCCCTCACAAGCACACTCACAGACACTCTCTCACAGACACTCTCACAGACACTCTCAGTCCCTCTCTCACAGACTCTCATAGTCTCTCACAGACTCTCATAGTCTCTCACAGACACTCGCTCACACACTCTCACAGACTCTCACAGACACTCTCTCACAGACACTGTCTCACACTCTCTCACAGACACTCTCCCAGATACTCTCTCACAGACACTTTCTCACAAGCACACTCTCACAGACACTCTCACATTCTCAGACACTCTCACAGACTCTCACAGACACTCTCTCACAGACTCTCACAGACACTCTCTTAGACTCACAGACACTCTCTCACAGACACAGACACTCTCAGAGACTCTCACAGACACTCTCTCACATACACTCTGTCACAGACACTCACAGACACTCCTGCACAGACTCTCACAGATTCTCACAGACACTCTCACAAACACTCTCTCACAGATACTCTCTCATAGACACTCTCTCACACCCAGATTCTCACAGACATTCTACGACACTCACAGACACTCTCTCACAGACACTCTCACAGACTCTCTGACACTCTCTCACATACTCTATCACAGACACTCTCTCACAGATACTGTCTCACTGACACTCACTCAAACACTCTCACAGACACTCTCTGACACTGTCACAGTCTCACAGACACTCTCACAGACCCTTTCTCACAGACACTCTCTCACAGACACTCTCAGACGCTCTCTCACACACTCTTTCAGTCTTTCACAGACACTCTCTCACAAACACTATCACAGACACTGTCTCACTCTCACAGAAAGACTCTCACAGACATTCTCTCAGACACTCTCTCACAGAAACTCTCTCACACTCTCACAGACACTCTGTCACAGACACTGTCTCACGCTCTCTCTCAGACTTTCACAGACACTCTCTCACAGACACTGTCTCACATTCTCTCACCGACAGACTCTCACTGACACTCTCTCACAGACACTCTAAAAGACTCTCTCAGACTCATAGACACTCTCTCACACCCAGATTCTCACAGACATTCTACGACACTCACAGACACTCTCTCACAGACACTCTCACAGACTCTCTCTCACAGATACTGTCTCACTGACACTCACTCACACACTCTCACAGACACTCTCTGACACTCTCAGTCTCACAGACCCTTTCTCACAGACACTCTCTCACAGACACTCTCAGACGCTCTCTCACACACTCTTTCAGTCTTTCACAGACACTCTCTCACAAACACTATCACAGACACTGTCTCACTCTCACAGACATTCTCTCAGCCACTCTCTCACAGAACGTCTCTCACAGACACTCTGTCACAGACACTGTCTCACACTCTCTCACAGACTCTCACAGAAACTCTCTCACAGACACTGTCTCACACTCTCTCACCGACAGACTCTCACAGATACTCTCTCACAGACACTTTCTCACAAGCACACTCTCACAGACACACTTTCACAAGCACACTCTCATAGACACACTCTCTCACAGACACTCTCACAGACTCTCAGACACTCTCTCCCAGAGTCTCACAGACACTCTCCCACACACTCTCACAGACACTCTCATAGAGTCACAGACTCTCTCTCACAGACACTCACAAAGATTCTCACAGACACTCTCTCACATACACTCTATCACAGACACTCAAAGACACTCCTGCACAGACTCTCACAGACTCTCACAGACACTCTCTTACAGATACTCTCTCACAGACACTCTCTCAGACACTCTATCAAAGACACTCTCTCACAGACTCTCAGACACTCTCTCACAGTCTCTCTCATAGTCTCTCACAGACACTCTCTCTCACTCACTCTCTCGCAGACTCGCACAGACACACTCTCACAAACACACTCTCACAAGCAAACTCTCACAGACACACTCTCTCACAGACACTCTCTCACAGACACTCTCACAGACTCTCAAACACTCTCTCACAGTCTCTCACAGACACTCTCTCAGACTCACAGACACTCTCTAACAGACCCTCACAGAAATTCTCTCGACACTCTCACAGACTCTCACAGACACTCTCACAGACTCTCTCTCACAGATACTGTCTCACTGACACTCACTCACACACTCTCACAGACACTCTCTGACACTCTCACAGTCTCACAGACACTCTCACAGACCCTTTCTCACAGACACTCTCAGACGCTCTCTCACACACTCTTTCAGTCTTTCACAGACACTCTCTCACAAACACTATCACAGACACTGTCTCACTCTCACAGACTCTCACAGACATTCTCTCAGACACTCTCTCACAGAAACTTTCTCACAGACTCTCACAGACACTCTGTCACAGACACTGTCTCACACTCTCTCACAGACTCTCACAGACACTCTCTCACAGACACTGTCTCACACTCTCTCACCGACAGACTCTCACAGACACTCTGTCACAGACACTGTCTCACAATCTCTCATAGACAGTCTCTCACAAATACCCTCTCACAGACACTCCCTCACAAGCACACTCTCACAGAAACTCTCTCACAGACACTCTCACAGACACTCTCCGTCCCTCTCTCACAGACTCTCATAGTCTCTCACAGACACTCTCTCACAGACACTCGCTCACACACTCTCACAGACTCTCACAGACACTCTCTCACAGACACTGTCTCACACTCTCTCACAAACAGACTCTCACAGATACTCTCTCACAGACACTTTCTCACAAGCACACTCTCATAGACACTCTCACATTATCAGACACTCTCTCACAGACTCTCACAGACACTCACAGACACTCTCTTAGACTCACAGACACTCTCTCACAGACACTCACAGACACTCTCAAAGACTCTCACAGACACTCTCTCACAGACACTCTCACAGACTCTCTCTCACAGATACTGTCTCACTGACACTCACTCACACACTCTCACAGACACTCTCTGACACTCTCAGTCTCACAGACCCTTTCTCACAGACACTCTCTCACAGACACTCTCAGACGCTCTCTCACACACTCTTTCAGTCTTTCACAGACACTCTCTCACAAACACTATCACAGACACTGTCTCACTCTCACAGACTCTCACAGACATTCTCTCAGCCACTCTCTCACAGAACGTCTCTCACAGACACTCTGTCACAGACACTGTCTCACACTCTCTCACAGACTCTCACAGAAACTCTCTCACAGACACTGTCTCACACTCTCTCACCGACAGACTCTCACAGATACTCTCTCACAGACACTTTCTCACAAGCACACTCTCACAGACACACTTTCACAAGCACACTCTCATAGACACACTCTCTCACAGACACTCTCACAGACTCTCAGACACTCTCTCCCAGAGTCTCACAGACACTCTCCCACACACTCTCACAGACACTCTCATAGAGTCACACTCTCTCTCACAGACACTCACAAAGATTCTCACAGACACTCTCTCACATACACTCTATCACAGACACTCAAAGACACTCCTGCACAGACTCTCACAGACTCTCACAGACACTCTCTTACAGATACTCTCTCACAGACACTCTCTCAGACACTCTATCAAAGACACTCTCTCACAGACTCTCAGACACTCTCTCACAGTCTCTCTCATAGTCTCTCACAGACACTCTCTCTCACTCACTCTCTCGCAGACTCGCACAGACACACTCTCACAAACACACTCTCACAAGCAAACTCTCACAGACACACTCTCTCACAGACACTCTCTCACAGACACTCTCACAGACTCTCAAACACTCTCTCACAGACTCTCACAGACACTCTCTCAGACTCACAGACACTCTCTAACAGACCCTCACAGAAATTCTCTCGACACTCTCACAGACTCTCACAGACACTCTCACAGACTCTCTCACAGATACTGTCTCACTGACACTCACTCACACACTCTCACAGACACTCTCTGACACTCTCACAGTCTCACAGACACTCTCACAGACCCTTTCTCACAGACACTCTCAGACGCTCTCTCACACACTCTTTCAGTCTTTCACAGACACTCTCTCACAAACACTATCACAGACACTGTCTCACTCTCACAGACTCTCACAGACATTCTCTCAGACACTCTCTCACAGAAACTCTCTCACAGACTCTCACAGACACTCTGTCACAGACACTGTCTCACACTCTCTCACAGACTCTCACAGACACTATCTCACAGACACTGTCTCACACTCTCTCACCGACAGACTCTCACAGACACTCTGTCACAGACACTGTCTCACAATCTCTCATAGACAGTCTCTCACAAATACCCTCTCACAGACACTCCCTCACAAGCACACTCTCACAGAAACTCTCTCACAGACACTCTCACAGACACTCTCCGTCCCTCTCTCACAGACTCTCATAGTCTCTCACAGACACTCTCTCACAGACACTCGCTCACACACTCTCACAGACTCTCACAGACACTCTCTCACAGACACTGTCTCACACTCTCTCACAAACAGACTCTCACAGATACTCTCTCACAGACACTTTCTCACAAGCACACTCTCATAGACACTCTCACATTATCAGACACTCTCTCACAGACTCTCACAGACACTCACAGACACTCTCTTAGACTCACAGACACTCTCTCACAGACACTCACAGACACTCTCAAAGACTCTCACAGACACTCTCTCACATACACTCTGTCACAGACACTCACAGACACTGCTGCACAGACTCTCACAGATTCTCACAGACACTCTCACAGACACTCTCTCACAGATACTCTCTCACTGACACTCTCTCACAGACACTCTCACAGACTCTGTCAGACTCATAGACACTCTCTCACACCCAGATTCTCACAGACATTCTACGACACTAACAGACACTCACTCACAGACACTCTCACAGACTCTCTGACACTCTCTCACATACTGTATCACAGACACTCTCTCACAGATACTGTCTCACTGACACTCACTCACACACTCTCACAGACACTCTCTGACACTCTCACAGTCTCACAGACACTCTCACAGACCCTTTCTCACAGACACTCTCTCACAGACACTCTCAGACGCTCTCTCACACACTTTCAGTCTTTCACAGACACTCTCTCACAAACACTATCACAGACACTGTCTCACTCTCACAGAAAGACTCTCACAGACATTCTCTCAGCCACTCTCTCACAGAAACTCTCTCACAGACACTCTGTCACAGACACTGTCTCACACTCTCTCACAGACTCTCACAGAAACTCTCTCACAGACACTGTCTCACACTCTCTCACCGACAGACTCTCACAGATACTCTCTCACAGACACTTTCTCACAAGCACACTCTCACAGACACACTTTCACAAGCACACTCTCATAGACACACTCTCTCACAGACACTCTCACAGACTCTCAGACACTCTCTCCCAGAGTCTCACAGACACTCTCCCACACACTCTCACAGACACTCTCTGACACTGTCACAGTCTCACAGACACTCTCACAGACCCTTTCTCACAGACACTCTCTCACAGACACTCTCAGACGCTCTCTCACACACTCTTTCAGTCTTTCACAGACACTCTCTCACAAACACTATCACAGACACTGTCTCACTCTCACAGAAAGACTCTCACAGACATTCTCTCAGACACTCTCTCACAGAAACTCTCTCACAGACTCTCACAGACACTCTGTCACAGACACTGTCTCACGCTCTCTCTCAGACTTTCACAGACACTCTCTCACAGACACTGTCTCACATTCTCTCACCGACAGACTCTCACTGACACTCTCTCACAGACACTCTAAAAGACTCTCTCAGACTCATAGACACTCTCTCACACCCAGATTCTCACAGACATTCTACGACACTCACAGACACTCTCTCACAGACACTCTCACAGACTCTCTCTCACAGATACTGTCTCACTGACACTCACTCACACACTCTCACAGACACTCTCTGACACTCTCAGTCTCACAGACCCTTTCTCACAGACACTCTCTCACAGACACTCTCAGACGCTCTCTCACACACTCTTTCAGTCTTTCACAGACACTCTCTCACAAACACTATCACAGACACTGTCTCACTCTCACAGACTCTCACAGACATTCTCTCAGCCACTCTCTCACAGAACGTCTCTCACAGACACTCTGTCACAGACACTGTCTCACACTCTCTCACAGACTCTCACAGAAACTCTCTCACAGACACTGTCTCACACTCTCTCACCGACAGACTCTCACAGATACTCTCTCACAGACACTTTCTCACAAGCACACTCTCACAGACACACTTTCACAAGCACACTCTCATAGACACACTCTCTCACAGACACTCTCACAGACTCTCAGACACTCTCTCCCAGAGTCTCACAGACACTCTCCCACACACTCTCACAGACACTCTCATAGAGTCACAGACTCTCTCTCACAGACACTCACAAAGATTCTCACAGACACTCTCTCACATACACTCTATCACAGACACTCAAAGACACTCCTGCACAGACTCTCACAGACTCTCACAGACACTCTCTTACAGATACTCTCTCACAGACACTCTCTCAGACACTCTATCAAAGACACTCTCTCACAGACTCTCAGACACTCTCTCACAGTCTCTCTCATAGTCTCTCACAGACACTCTCTCTCACTCACTCTCTCGCAGACTCGCACAGACACACTCTCACAAACACACTCTCACAAGCAAACTCTCACAGACACACTCTCTCACAGACACTCTCTCACAGACACTCTCACAGACTCTCAAACACTCTCTCACAGACTCTCACAGACACTCTCTCAGACTCACAGACACTCTCTAACAGACCCTCACAGAAATTCTCTCGACACTCTCACAGACTCTCACAGACACTCTCACAGACTCTCTCTCACAGATACTGTCTCACTGACACTCACTCACACACTCTCACAGACACTCTCTGACACTCTCACAGTCTCACAGACACTCTCACAGACCCTTTCTCACAGACACTCTCAGACGCTCTCTCACACACTCTTTCAGTCTTTCACAGACACTCTCTCACAAACACTATCACAGACACTGTCTCACTCTCACAGACTCTCTCAGACACTCTCTCACAGAAACTCTCTCACAGACTCTCACAGACACTCTGTCACAGACACTGTCTCACACTCTCTCACAGACTCTCACAGACACTCTCTCACAGACACTGTCTCACACTCTCTCACCGACAGACTCTCACAGACACTCTGTCACAGACACTGTCTCACAATCTCTCATAGACAGTCTCTCACAAATACCCTCTCACAGACACTCCCTCACAAGCACACTCTCACAGAAACTCTCTCACAGACACTCTCACAGACACTCTCCGTCCCTCTCTCACAGACTCTCATAGTCTCTCACAGACACTCTCTCACAGACACTCGCTCACACACTCTCACAGACTCTCACAGACACTCTCTCACAGACACTGTCTCACACTCTCTCACAAACAGACTCTCACAGATACTCTCTCACAGACACTTTCTCACAAGCACACTCTCATAGACACTCTCACATTATCAGACACTCTCTCACAGACTCTCACAGACACTCACAGACACTCTCTTAGACTCACAGACACTCTCTCACAGACACTCACAGACACTCTCAAAGACTCTCACAGACACTCTCTCACAGACACTCTCACAGACTCTCTCTTACAGATACTGTCTCACTGACACTCACTCACACACTCTCACAGACACTCTCTGACACTCTCAGTCTCACAGACCCTTTCTCACAGACACTCTCTCACAGACACTCTCAGACGCTCTCTCACACACTCTTTCAGTCTTTCACAGACACTCTCTCACAAACACTATCACAGACACTGTCTCACTCTCACAGACTCTCACAGACATTCTCTCAGCCACTCTCTCACAGAACGTCTCTCACAGACACTCTGTCACAGACACTGTCTCACACTCTCTCACAGACTCTCACAGAAACTCTCTCACAGACACTGTCTCACACTCTCTCACCGACAGACTCTCACAGATACTCTCTCACAGACACTTTCTCACAAGCACACTCTCACAGACACACTTTCACAAGCACACTCTCATAGACACACTCTCTCACAGACACTCTCACAGACTCTCAGACACTCTCTCCCAGAGTCTCACAGACACTCTCCCACACACTCTCACAGACACTCTCATAGAGTCACAGACTCTCTCTCACAGACACTCACAAAGATTCTCACAGACACTCTCTCACATACACTCTATCACAGACACTCAAAGACACTCCTGCACAGACTCTCACAGACTCTCACAGACACTCTCTTACAGATACTCTCTCACAGACACTCTCTCAGACACTCTATCAAAGACACTCTCTCACAGACTCTCAGACACTCTCTCACAGTCTCTCTCATAGTCTCTCACAGACACTCTCTCTCACTCACTCTCTCGCAGACTCGCACAGACACACTCTCACAAACACACTCTCACAAGCAAACTCTCACAGACACACTCTCTCACAGACACTCTCTCACAGACACTCTCACAGACTCTCAAACACTCTCTCACAGACTCTCACAGACACTCTCTCAGACTCACAGACACTCTCTAACAGACCCTCACAGAAATTCTCTCGACACTCTCACAGACTCTCACAGACACTCTCACAGACTCTCTCACAGATACTGTCTCACTGACACTCACTCACACACTCTCACAGACACTCTCTGACACTCTCACAGTCTCACAGACACTCTCACAGACCCTTTCTCACAGACACTCTCAGACGCTCTCTCACACACTCTTTCAGTCTTTCACAGACACTCTCTCACAAACACTATCACAGACACTGTCTCACTCTCACAGACTCTCACAGACATTCTCTCAGACACTCTCTCACAGAAACTCTCTCACAGACTCTCACAGACACTCTGTCACAGACACTGTCTCACACTCTCTCACAGACTCTCACAGACACTCTCTCACAGACACTGTCTCACACTCTCTCACCGACAGACTCTCACAGACACTCTGTCACAGACACTGTCTCACAATCTCTCATAGACAGTCTCTCACAAATACCCTCTCACAGACACTCCCTCACAAGCACACTCTCACAGAAACTCTCTCACAGACACTCTCACAGACACTCTCCGTCCCTCTCTCACAGACTCTCATAGTCTCTCACAGACACTCTCTCACAGACACTCGCTCACACACTCTCACAGACTCTCACAGACACTCTCTCACAGACACTGTCTCACACTCTCTCACAAACAGACTCTCACAGATACTCTCTCACAGACACTTTCTCACAAGCACACTCTCATAGACACTCTCACATTATCAGACACTCTCTCACAGACTCTCACAGACACTCACAGACACTCTCTTAGACTCACAGACACTCTCTCACAGACACTCACAGACACTCTCAAAGACTCTCACAGACACTCTCTCACATACACTCTGTCACAGACACTCACAGACACTGCTGCACAGACTCTCACAGATTCTCACAGACACTCTCACAGACACTCTCTCACAGATACTCTCTCACTGACACTCTCTCACAGACACTCTCACAGACTCTGTCAGACTCATAGACACTCTCTCACACCCAGATTCTCACAGACATTCTACGACACTAACAGACACTCACTCACAGACACTCTCACAGACTCTCTGACACTCTCTCACATACTGTATCACAGACACTCTCTCACAGATACTGTCTCACTGACACTCACTCACACACTCTCACAGACACTCTCTGACACTCTCACAGTCTCACAGACACTCTCACAGACCCTTTCTCACAGACACTCTCTCACAGACACTCTCAGACGCTCTCTCACACACTTGCAGTCTTTCACAGACACTCCCTCACAAACACTATCACAGACACTGTCTCACTCTCACAGAAAGACTCTCACAGACATTCTCTCAGCCACTCTCTCACAGAAACTCTCACAGACACTCTGTCACAGACACTGTCTCACACTCTCTCACAGACTCTCACAGAAACTCTCTCACAGACACTGTCTCACACTCTCTCACCGACAGACTCTCACAGATACTCTCTCACAGACACTTTCTCACAAGCACACTCTCACAGACACACTTTCACAAGCACACTCTCATAGACACACTCTCTCACAGACACTCTCACAGACTCTCAGACACTCTCTCCCAGAGTCTCACAGACACTCTCCCACACACTCTCACAGACACTCTCATAGACTCACAGACTCTCTCTCACAGACACTCACAAAGATTCTCACAGACACTCTCTCACATACACTCTATCACAGACACTCAAAGACACTCCTGCACAGACTCTCACAGACTCTCACAGACACTCTCTTACAGATACTCTCTCACAGACACTCTCTCAGACACTCTATCAAAGACACTCTCTCACAGACTCTCAGACACTCTCTCACAGTCTCTCTCATAGTCTCTCACAGACACTCTCTCTCACTCACTCTCTCGCAGACTCGCACAGACACACTCTCACAAACACACTCTCACAAGCAAACTCTCACAGACACACTCTCTCACAGACACTCTCTCACAGACACTCTCACAGACTCTCAAACACTCTCTCACAGACTCTCACAGACACTCTCTCAGACACTCTCTAACAGACCCTCACAGAAATTCTCTCGACACTCTCACAGACTCTCACAGACACTCTCACACTCTCACAGATACTCTCTATGCGTCTGTGAGAGTCTGTCTGTGAGAGAGTGTGAGACAATGTCTGTGAGAGAGTGTCTGTGAGAGAGTGTCTGTGAGAGATTGTCTGTGAGAGACTATGAGAGATTCTGTGAGAGAGTGTCTGTGAGAGAGTGTCTGTGAGAGTGTCTGTGAGAGTGTCTGTGAGACTGTGAGAGAGTGTCTGAGAGAGTGTCTGTGAGAGTCTGTCAGTGTCTGTGAGACAATATCTGTGAGAGAGTGTATGTGAGAGTGTCTGTGAGAGACTGTGAGAGTCTGTCTGTGATACAGGGTCTGTGAGAGAGTGTCTGTGAGAGAGTGTATGTGAGAGTGTGAGGGAGTGAGAGGGAATGTCTGTGAGAGAGTGTCTAAGAGAGTGTCTGTGAGAGAGTGTATGTGAGAGAGTGTCTGTGAGACTGTGAGAGTGTCTGTGAGAGAGTGTCTGTAAAAGTCCGTGAGAGTGTCTGTGAGAGTCTGTGAAAGAGTCTGTGAGGGAGTGTCTGATTGTCCGTGATAGGGAGTCTGTGAGAGGCTGTGTGAGAATGTCTGTGAGAGTGTCTGTGAGAGACTATGAGAGAGTCTGTGAGAGAGTGTCTGAGAGTGTTTGGCTGTGAGTGTCTGTGAGAGAGTGTCTATGAGAGAGCTTCTGTGAGAGTCTGTCTGTTAGAGAGTGTCTTTGAGAGTCTGTGGGAGTGTCTCTGAGAGAGTGTCTGTGAAAGACTGTGATAAAAGTCTGTGAGAGAGTGTCTGGGAGTCTGAGAGAGTCTGTGAGAGTGTGTGAGACTGCGAGAGAGTGTCTGAGAGAGTGTCTGAGAGTCTGTGAGAGTGTCTGTGAGACAGTATCTGTGAGAGAGTGTCTGTGAGACTGTCTGTGAGAGTCTGTTAGTGTCTGTGAGACAGTACCTGCAAGAGAGTGTCTGTGAGAGTGTCTGTGAGAGTCTGTCTGTGAGACAGGGTCTGTGAGAGAATGTCTGTGAGAGAGTGTATGTGAGAGTGTGAGGGAGTGGGAGGGAATGTCTGTGAGAGTGTCTGTGTCTCTGAATCTTTTTGAGTCAGTGAGAGAGTGTCTGTGAGAATCTGAGAGTATGAGGTCTGTGTGAGAGTGTCTGTGAGTGTCCAGAGAATGTCTGTGAGAGTCTGAGAGTGTCTTTGAGAGTGTCTGTGAGAGAGTGTCTGTGAGAGTGTCTGTGAGAGAGTGTATGTGGGAGAGTGTCTGTGAGACTGTGAGAGTGTCTGTGAGAGAGTGTCTGTGAAAGTCTGTGAGAGTCTGTGAAAGAGTCTGTGAGGGACTGTGATAGGGAGTTTGTGAGAGACTGTGTGAGAGTGGCTGTGAGAGTGTCTTTGAGAGACTATGGGAGAGTCTGTGAGAGTGAGAGTGTTTGTCTGTGAGTGTCTGAGAGTCTGAGAGAGTCTGTGAGAGTGTGTGAGACTGTGAGAGAGTGTCTGAGAGCCTGTGAGAGTGTCTGTGAGACAGTATCTGTGAGAGAGTGTCTGTGAGGGAGTGTCTGAGAGAGTCTCTGTGAGAGTCTGTGAGTGTCTGTGAGACAGTATCTGTAAGAGAGTGTCTGTGAGAGTGTGAGAGACTGAGAGTCTGTCTGTGAGACAGGGTCTGTGAGAGAATGTCTGTGAGAGAGTGTATGTGAGAGTGTGAGGGAGTGAGAGGGAATGTCTGTGAGAGTGTCTGTGTCTCTGAATCTTTTTGAGTCAGTGAGAGAGTGTCTGTGAGAATCTGAGAGTGTGGGGTCTGTGAGAGAGTGTCTGTGAGTGTCCAGAGAATGTCTGTGAGAGTCTGAGAGTGTCTTTGAGAGTGTCTGTGAGAGAGTGTCTGTGAGAGTGTCTGTGAGAGAGTGTATGTGGGAGAGTGTCTGTGAGACTGTGAGAGTGTCTGTGAGAGAGTGTCTGTGAAAGTATGTGAGAGTCTGTGAAAGAGTCTGTGAGGGACTGTGATAGGGAGTTTGTGAGAGACTGTGTGAGAGTGTCTGTGAGAGTGTCTTTGAGAGACTATGGGAGAGTCTGTGAGAGTGAGAGTGTTTGTCTGTGAGTGTCTGAGAGTCTGAGAGAGTCTGTGAGAGTGTGTGAGACTGTGAGAGAGTGTCTGAGAGCCTGTGAGAGTGTCTGTGAGACAGTATCTGTGAGAGAGTGTCTGTGAGACTGTGAGGGAGTGTCTGAGAGAGTCTCTGTGAGAGTCTGTGAGTGTCTGTGAGACAGTATCTGTAAGAGAGTGTCTGTGAGAGTGTGAGAGACTGAGAGTCTGTCTGTGAGACAGGGTCTGTGAGAGAATGTCTGTGAGAGAGTGTATGTGAGAGTGTGAGGGAGTGAGAGGGAATGTCTGTGAGAGTGTCTGTGTCTCTGAATCTTTTTGAGTCAGTGAGAGAGTGTCTGTGAGAATCTGAGAGTGTGGGGTCTGTGAGAGAGTGTCTGTGAGTGTCCAGAGAATGTCTGTGAGAGTCTGAGAGTGTCTTTGAGAGTGTCTGTGAGAGAGTGTCTGTGAGAGTGTCTGTGAGAGAGTGTATGTGGGAGAGTGTCTGTGAGACTGTGAGAGTGTCTGTGAGAGAGTGTCTGTGAAAGTATGTGAGAGTCTGTGAAAGAGTCTGTGAGGGACTGTGATAGGGAGTGTGTGAGAGACTGTGTGAGAGTGTCTGTGAGAGTGTCTTTGAGAGACTATGAGAGAGTCTGTGAGAGTGAGAGTGTTTGTCTGTGAGTGTCTGTGAGAGAGTGTGTATGAGAGAGTGTCTGTTAGAGAGTGTGAGACAGTTTCTGTGAGTGTCTGTGAGAGCCTGTGAGAGAGTGTCTGAGAGTCTGAGAGAGTCTGTGAGAGTGTCTGTGAGACTGTGAGAGAGTGTCTGAGAGAGTGTCTGAGTGTCTGTGAGAGAGTGTCTGTGACAGTGTCTGTGAGACAGTGTGAGGGATTCTGTGAGAGTGTCTGTGAGAGAGTGTCTGAGTCTGTGAGAGTGTCTGTGAGAGATTGTCTGTGAGAGTGTGTCTCCGAGAGTGTGCTTGTGAGAGAGTGTGTCTGTGAGAGTGTACTTGTGAGAGAGTGTCTGTGAGAGAGTATCTGTGAGAGAATATCTATGAGAGAGTGTCTGTGAGACTATCTGTGAGACAGTGTGAGACAGCCTCTGTGAGAGAGTGGCTGTGAGATTCTGTGTGAGAGAGTGTGTGAGAGTGTCTGTGAGAGAGTGTATGAGAGAGTCTGAGTATGTCTGAGAGAATGTCTGTGAGAGTCTGTCTGTGAGAGCATGTGAGACAGTGTCTGTGAGAGAGTGTGAGAGACTATGAGAGAGTGTCTGGGAGTGAGTGTCTGCGACTGTGAGAGTGTCTGAGAGTGTCTGTGAGAGTCTGTGAGAGAGTGTCTGTGAGACAGTATCTGTGAGAGAGTGTCTGTGAGTGTCTGTGAGAGAGTGTCTATGACAGTGTATGTGAGAGACTGTGAGAGTGTCTGTGAGAGAGACTGAGAGTCTGTCTGTGATAAAGTGTCTGTGAGAGACTGTCTGTGAAAGAGTCTGTGAGAGTGTCGAGAGAATGTCTGAGTGTCTGTGAAAGTCTGAGAGAGTGTGTCTGTGAGAGTGTGCTTGTGTGAGAGTATTTGTGAGAGTATCTGTGAGAGT
This sequence comes from Lissotriton vulgaris, assembly GCF_964263255.1. Taxonomy (NCBI): domain Eukaryota; kingdom Metazoa; phylum Chordata; class Amphibia; order Caudata; family Salamandridae; genus Lissotriton; species Lissotriton vulgaris. The sequence continues at coordinate 356,963 of NW_028246705.1, forward strand.
GTGAGACAGTGTCTGTGAGAGAGTGTGAGAGAGTGTCTGTTAGAGACTATGAGAGTCTGTGAGAGAGTGTCTGTTGGACTTGGCCCGCTGGGCAGGTTCACCCCTAGACTTTTTGCCTTATTTGTGACCCTGTGTTAGTGATTTTTGGGTCTCTGCGCACTTTCCCCTGGGTCCCAGAGTGAAAGTGCGTGCGTGTAGTATGGCTGGCCTGCCCTCCCATAGGAATGCATGGGGAATGTGTGTGTCCCTGGTAGTTCCTGATGCGTGGGGAGTGCAGGCTCGAGTTTGGTATGCTTAAACTCGTGAGAGTGAATGCTGCAAGATGGTGTCTGCGGCATGTGTGTGTCTAGTTGGGAAGTGCTACTTCTGGACATTGAGATATGTGTGCAGTGAGGGTGCTGGAGCGTGATTGGCTGGAGCTGGCTGGCATGCCAGACTCCAGGAAGTCTGGATGGGTCTGCCCGGTGGTGAGTGGGAGATTAGCATGAGTGATGTGTGGGAGGAGTGTACCTGGGTCCTGGATGGGCTGGGTTTTCCCCACACAATGCTGGCTCCGCCCCCCTGTGGTGTGTCTAATGACTCTAGCCTCCCCAGTGAAAGGAATGGGTGGTTGGGCCATCAAGAGTGCTCCAGAACCAGCTGCGACTGGTTTCTCCCCCACCCTGCACCTTAGACAAAGGAATGAGGTGTATAAAAATGGGGCTGTGTCCCCACAGAAGTTGTTCTTTCCTGATCCTACTTGAGGGGGCTGCTGCTGCTGGGGCCAGGAGGAACCGCCACTTGGACTGCCTCCCTGCCTGGAGGGCCAGTGAGCTGGCCCCTGGCCCAGCCTTGCCCCCCTGCCTGCCCAAGGACTTGGTTGCTGGGGCTCTGTCCTTGCCCCTGGGAGCGCTTTATTCTGCTCGTAGCGCTCGTAGCGCGCTTTATGCCCTCTAGCGCTTGGAAGTGCTTTATTTTTGATTATAGCGCTTGGAGCGCTGTGATTATCTGCCTAGCGCCTGGGAGCGCTTTATTTCACTTATTGCGCTTGTGAGCGCTTTAATTACAGAGGCCGGTGCCCACCCGGCATTGCCCCGTGTTGTCCTCGCTGAGAAGAAACCGAGGAGCAGCTGCTGGCGTCACCCGGGAGCCGCGCTGCCATTGGCTGTGGCTGCGGGAGGCTCGCCGGGCGATCGGCGCCGTGATTGGAGGAGGCCTTTTTGGATTATAGCGCTGGGAGCGCTGTGTTAATCCCCCTTGTTGCGCTTGGAAGCGCTTTGTCCTCCAGAGCCGGTGCCCACCCGGCATTTGCCCGCAAATCGCTTCTGCCGCCGCCCGGCGCCCGACCAGGAAGTCAGGCAAGCCGGGGGCGGGCCTCCGGGACAACCGGAACCGGAAGTGGGAGGGCAGGAGCCTACCCTGCCTCCCACGCAAGAGGAGTAGCGGCTGTTGTGAGCACCGGGGCAGGCAGGAGCCTACCCTGCGCCCCGGTGCACTCCCCCAGAAGAAGAGAGGGAGAAGTGCGGAAAGGGAGCCCCCGAGGAGCGGGAGCTCCTGTGGAGAGCCCCGGTCTGCCTGTGAGCCCCGCGTTGACTGAAGGAAGAGCCGGAGCCCCGCAGCCGGGAGAGGAGACGCCGCCACACAACTGGTGAGTGCGGGTTCCTCGAAGGGCAAGGGTTGGTCCCCGAGTCCCCCGAGCGGGACCCTGACCAGTGGGGCCTTTCTGAAGAGCCCACGAGGCTCGTGGGCATTGCGAGATCCTGAGTCGCCCGAGTGGGACTCTGAAACCAGGAGGCATTTTGCTGCAAGTGCACAAGAGGCTCGAGGCCCCTTGTTGATTCCGAGCCCCGAGAGGCTCGCAGCTGATTACTTTCGAGTCCACGAGGGACTCCAACGTGCAGGGGCATTCCTTCTTAGAGCCTGAGAGAAGGCTCCCCGCCCTAGCCCATATTGTTCTAGAGCCCAGAGAGGCTCCTGGGGGCCATTTGTTCTTTGAGCCAGAGAGGCTCTGAGGGTGCCATTCCCCCGTGAGGGTCCCCAACAGCCCAGTGAGGCTGCACCTTTTTGATTTTGAGCCCTGAGAGGCTCGAGGTGGCAGATTGCTTTGTGAGCCCAGAGAGGCTCATTGCCCATTTGTTCTGAGAGTCCAGTGAGGCTCCGCAGTGCCACAGTGGTGGTTCTTGAGCCCAGAGAGGCTCCAACGTTGCCCTAACTTTCCCTGAACCAGTTGCCCAGCACTTTGTGGGCAACTGCCACGTTTAGGCCCCCTGACTTTGGGACACAGGGCGTCCTAGCCCTAGAGAGGCCAGTTGGCCTAGGGACTGTCACAGGTGGTGACTTATCTGAGTTTTGCGCAACTGTGTGTTTTTGCTTACACCTCTGAATGGGTAGATTATTCATCATGTGTTCTCTTGTGCTTTGTCCTTTTACACCGCTGAATGTATTGTGATGCATCATGTGTTTCCTTCCTTAGACCCCTACAGGTATAGCAATACTTAGGTGGTTTTCTTCTTGCTAGTACAGGTGGTGCTAGCAGAGCCCAGGTTCCCTAGTGTAATCTCCTAAGATAGTGAGGGTTGCATAGGTGGTGCTCACCTGGTACCAGTAGTGACTGGTTGTATGTTATTTTTGTGCTACAGTGATAATTCTATGATCTAAAAAGTGCTATTTCTAAAAGTGTTATTTCTAAAAGTGCATACCCTTGACAGTGGTCCAGGTGGCCCTGTCCTGTACATTATCCCCTGTAAATTCTGCCCGTGCCTCTGGCACAATGTAAAGTGTGTGTTTTATCTAATGTATGTTTATTGGAATACAAAGGCTATTTTTTATATATCCTTGTGTGGAGTCTTTCTTTGTGGTGGGCCTTGGGTGTTGTTGCTGGGGTGCGTGCGCAAATACTTAACTTACATCGCCTCCAAGTTTAGCCTGACTGCTCGCGCCACGTTACCTAGAGGGCGAGTGAGGGGTTATCTTGGCGTGTGACTCCCTTGCCCTGACACTTAGAACTGGCGATCCCTGACTGACCTCGACGCGAGTCTTGGCCGGCCAGACCCCCGTTTCTAACATTGGCGGCAAGCGGTGGGATAAGGATTTGTGTTTGCGCTGTACCACAGTGGCAACTGGCCACTACAAAGCTCTGCATTTTAGATGACCACATTTTGGGGATTATTGTGTTTTGGTGAAGTTCCATTATTGCTTCTCCTGAAGAGTGTCATTTGATAATTGTGTTCAGTACATTTGTCCCCCGCCCTGCTTCCAGAGTTTGGTACCTGTGTCACATGTGGTCAGGTTGAGAAGTCAGGGGTGGTAGAAACTGCCTTACCGATCCGAGGGGAGGGTGTGTGTGGATGAATGGTGTGTTTTCCTGGACGCATGAGTATGAGTTTTCTTTGATAAGGAGATTGTTGAAATTTTGGAATTGTGTACTTTTACTTCAGATTGCTAGTTCCCTTGTGTTGCACGTGTCTGTGAGCATCCTGTCAAGATGGAATCTCCTTTTAACCTTTGTGGCCTGTTTAAGTACAGTGTGCATGAGTTGGTACGGTTTTGTGAGGAGAGAGACATCCCAGTGAGTGAGTCAGACACCCAGTCCAAGCTTAGGGATAACATGATCCTGTGGCAGAAGAGTGACTGGGAGCGTGAGCACAGTGAGAGGGAGAGGGCCCGGACCGCACACCATGAGGGTGGTGGGTCTGAGGGGAGCCCTGAAGAGTCTGATGTGGAGAGTGAGTTTGACAGTGGCTGGGCGCCAGCAGAAAGCGAGGACCCCATAGATAGGGAGTCCCTTGCTGGGTCCAGTGTCAGATGTAGCACCCCATCCCTTTCCCTGTCCCCAGAGGAGTGGGTGGATAGGAGAGAAGAGAGGGAGCACCAGCTGGCCATGGAGAAGCTCAGGTTAGAGCATGCCAGAGAGATGGCGCAGCTGGGTGTGAATGAGCGGACTGCAGAGGCTGAGAGGGCCTTGGCCAGGGAGAAGATAGCCCTAGAGTGTAGGTTATCCCCTGACCGCAGTCTTAATTTTCTGGATCCCCCAGGGAGGGTTGAGTCCAGTGGTGGCAGCTATTTGAATCTCAGTGCAGAAAGTCCCAGTTCCCAGAGTATGGTACCTGTTTCCCCAGAAGAGGAGTATAGGTTGAAGTTCAGGGGCAGTAGGAAACTGTCTCACCAGTCTTGGGAGGATTTTGCAGGGGACTGTCAGTGTGCGCTGATTGAGTGGTTAGAGGTTCCCACGGGACCTGATTATGACAAACTGTTTGATCTTATTCTCAAGGAGCAGGTGCTCAGTCGTTGTTGGCCGGAGTTGCGGCAACACTTGTTGAGGTGTGAAAACATGGATCCTTGGGAACTTGCAAGTGAAGCAGACCGCTGGGAGAGTGCCAGAGGTTCTTTACAGTCATTAGAGAGTGAGTCCAACAGTAGTGGTACAGGGAGCTTCCAGCCCAGCGTGGTGGAAGAGGCTCAGTGTAGCCCAGCTAGGTCCCAGTATAGTGAGAAGGGTGAAGGGGCTGACTGCCTGGCTCAGTGGAGCAGGAGTCAGTGGGTGGCTGAGAGTCCCCAGAGGCCCGAAGCCCTATCTCAGAGCCTGGGTGGTTTCTTGAGGGAACACCAGGTTGGGTACCTAGGCTGTCCTGTTAGTACACTTGAGGAGGATCTCCTAGTGCCTAGGGAACCTGGAGCCTCTGTAACTAGAGCTCCAGGGGTTCCAGTGTCCGGCAGTGTCGCTCCAGTTGGGGGGGCACAGAAGTCCGAAGTGAGGAGTGATTGGGGGATGAGTTTCCCAGTGGATGCACCAGTGGACCAGAGACTAGCCAGTTGGGCTAGATCTTCTTGGGGGGACCCGGGTGGCGCCACTTCTGTGCTGGGGGATCTTTGCGCACTGTCAGGTGGACAGGAGGCGGGAGATCTGCGCCAGGCAGACAGTCACACGACACATGGGTCATGTGTCAGCCTCAGGGGGATTGTGTGTGAATCCCCAGAAGTCCTGGAGTGCCAGGCAATTGTTCCACCAAAGGTTTTAGACCGGAGGTTGAGAGGCCAGGTGCAGGTTCGGCCTGACCTGAAGGGTAGGACGACTGTAAGCAGTGTCCTGACCAGTTCTTCCAGGGGAACTTCTCCAGTTGGGAGAGGGCAGACCTCTGGAAGGGGGTGCAGAGGGTGGGAAAGCCCACCTCTGACCCCGGCGCAACCTGAGGGGTTAAACCCTGGGTTGGAGTGGCGTTGTAAGGGTACCCCTCGCAGGAGGAGGAGGAACCCTGGAAGACGAGGTAAGGGGAGGAGAGCCTTCCCTGAGACTCCTGGTCCGCCTGAGGTTGTAGACCAAAGGCTGGTGAACCAGTGGCAGTCCAGTCCTGTCTTGCAGACAGGGAGAGTGGAGAATGGACACTATGTGCCAGGGGTTACTACCCCCCGCTCAGCGAATTGGCAAGGACCGGTGGCACCTGGGTGGCCCAGGGACGGGTCCTGGCCGCGGACAGCTGAGGAGTACCAGTGGGGTAGCCCAGTTGGTCCTTACAGGAGCTTTAGAAGGAACCCTAGGGGTTCACCGTGGCATAGAACAGGAGAGTGTCCCGGCAGTGGCGGGCCTGCGTCCGTGTTCTATCGCCCCAAGCAGGGAAGTCCATCACGGTGGTGATTGTTCTCCCCTGCGTTTTGGCTGGAAGGGGGTTGTGTTGGACTTGGCCCGCTGGGCAGGTTCACCCCTAGACTTTTTGCCTTATTTGTGACCCTGTGTTAGTGATTTTTGGGTCTCTGCGCACTTTCCCCTGGGTCCCAGAGTGAAAGTGCGTGCGTGTAGTATGGCTGGCCTGCCCTCCCATAGGAATGCATGGGGAATGTGTGTGTCCCTGGTAGTTCCTGATGCGTGGGGAGTGCAGGCTCGAGTTTGGTATGCTTAAACTCGTGAGAGTGAATGCTGCAAGATGGTGTCTGCGGCATGTGTGTGTCTAGTTGGGAAGTGCTACTTCTGGACATTGAGATATGTGTGCAGTGAGGGTGCTGGAGCGTGATTGGCTGGAGCTGGCTGGCATGCCAGACTCCAGGAAGTCTGGATGGGTCTGCCCGGTGGTGAGTGGGAGATTAGCATGAGTGATGTGTGGGAGGAGTGTACCTGGGTCCTGGATGGGCTGGGTTTTCCCCACACAATGCTGGCTCCGCCCCCCTGTGGTGTGTCTAATGACTCTAGCCTCCCCAGTGAAAGGAATGGGTGGTTGGGCCATCAAGAGTGCTCCAGAACCAGCTGCGACTGGTTTCTCCCCCACCCTGCACCTTAGACAAAGGAATGAGGTGTATAAAAATGGGGCTGTGTCCCCACAGAAGTTGTTCTTTCCTGATCCTACTTGAGGGGGCTGCTGCTGCTGGGGCCAGGAGGAACCGCCACTTGGACTGCCTCCCTGCCTGGAGGGCCAGTGAGCTGGCCCCTGGCCCAGCCTTGCCCCCCTGCCTGCCCAAGGACTTGGTTGCTGGGGCTCTGTCCTTGCCCCTGGGAGCGCTTTATTCTGCTCGTAGCGCTCGTAGCGCGCTTTATGCCCTCTAGCGCTTGGAAGTGCTTTATTTTTGATTATAGCGCTTGGAGCGCTGTGATTATCTGCCTAGCGCCTGGGAGCGCTTTATTTCACTTATTGCGCTTGTGAGCGCTTTAATTACAGAGGCCGGTGCCCACCCGGCATTGCCCCGTGTTGTCCTCGCTGAGAAGAAACCGAGGAGCAGCTGCTGGCGTCACCCGGGAGCCGCGCTGCCATTGGCTGTGGCTGCGGGAGGCTCGCCGGGCGATCGGCGCCGTGATTGGAGGAGGCCTTTTTGGATTATAGCGCTGGGAGCGCTGTGTTAATCCCCCTTGTTGCGCTTGGAAGCGCTTTGTCCTCCAGAGCCGGTGCCCACCCGGCATTTGCCCGCAAATCGCTTCTGCCGCCGCCCGGCACCCGACCAGGAAGTCAGGCAAGCCGGGGGCGGGCCTCCGGGACAACCGGAACCGGAAGTGGGAGGGCAGGAGCCTACCCTGCCTCCCACGCAAGAGGAGTAGCGGCTGTTGTGAGCACCGGGGCAGGCAGGAGCCTACCCTGCGCCCCGGTGCACTCCCCCAGAAGAAGAGAGGGAGAAGTGCGGAAAGGGAGCCCCCGAGGAGCGGGAGCTCCTGTGGAGAGCCCCGGTCTGCCTGTGAGCCCCGCGTTGACTGAAGGAAGAGCCGGAGCCCCGCAGCCGGGAGAGGAGACGCCGCCACACAACTGGTGAGTGCGGGTTCCTCGAAGGGCAAGGGTTGGTCCCCGAGTCCCCCGAGCGGGACCCTGACCAGTGGGGCCTTTCTGAAGAGCCCACGAGGCTCGTGGGCATTGCGAGATCCTGAGTCGCCCGAGTGGGACTCTGAAACCAGGAGGCATTTTGCTGCAAGTGCACAAGAGGCTCGAGGCCCCTTGTTGATTCCGAGCCCCGAGAGGCTCGCAGCTGATTACTTTCGAGTCCACGAGGGACTCCAACGTGCAGGGGCATTCCTTCTTAGAGCCTGAGAGAAGGCTCCCCGCCCTAGCCCATATTGTTCTAGAGCCCAGAGAGGCTCCTGGGGGCCATTTGTTCTTTGAGCCAGAGAGGCTCTGAGGGTGCCATTCCCCCGTGAGGGTCCCCAACAGCCCAGTGAGGCTGCACCTTTTTGATTTTGAGCCCTGAGAGGCTCGAGGTGGCAGATTGCTTTGTGAGCCCAGAGAGGCTCATTGCCCATTTGTTCTGAGAGTCCAGTGAGGCTCCGCAGTGCCACAGTGGTGGTTCTTGAGCCCAGAGAGGCTCCAACGTTGCCCTAACTTTCCCTGAACCAGTTGCCCAGCACTTTGTGGGCAACTGCCACGTTTAGGCCCCCTGACTTTGGGACACAGGGCGTCCTAGCCCTAGAGAGGCCAGTTGGCCTAGGGACTGTCACAGGTGGTGACTTATCTGAGTTTTGCGCAACTGTGTGTTTTTGCTTACACCTCTGAATGTAATAGTTTCAACAATGGCTCCTCGGGTACAACCAAAATTGCTTTAAATTATATAGTTATCTTTAACTACCATGTAAGCATAACATTTCTACTTATTATGCCGCCTCTATTAGGCCATGAAGTGCAAAAACCAAACACTGAAAAAAAGGGTCAGTACAACATTTTAATCATTAAATCATTTCTCATTCATGATTTTCTCTTTTTTCTTTTTTCTTATCGACTGACAATTTTCAATATGCAATAAAATTTACAAAAACGGCGCAACAATTCAGTTTGGTGAGCAAAGTGACATAATGTGAGATAAATGTGACATCGTGACATCAAGTGATCTATATACATGTGAGTGAAAAGGTCTATAGTAGGGGAAGAATAAATTAGAGAGGCCAATTCTCTTTAAGCTGATACTCAAGACCAACAAATTATATTCAATGGATGTATTATGTTGGACATGGTTGACTGGTCCTTTTTGTAAGTATGTCGACGTTTCGACCCTGGGACACCTTAGTTATGGGTCTCTAGCGGGTCTTCTTCAGGACGGGGGCAGATAGGAGTGGTTGCGCCTGTTGATTAAATTAAAAATTATATTAAAAACCTTCAGGTTTGGATTGCTGCACTATATTAGAGTGTTAATGAGGAAATTGGTTTTTACCAGTTCTTCAAGAGTTAGACATCCTGATGTTCTATTCCATCAGTTGGTCTTCTTATATATTGGCTGAATATCTGTGACCAAACACAGTTGTTAGAATCAGTGTAGAAGAGGGGCTCCCTGTCAACCCTCCCATCATACAACACTCACCTATTTAGGAAGGCATTAGTCTTTGTACAATCCTATTCACTGGCAGTTTGTTATTAATTGTTGGGATCCATTTATGTTAGTTTCCAATATCCTGCAATTTAAGCAATATATATGTATTATTGGTAAGTTCTATTTAGATTATGTGGGTTCTTATTAATAATAATACACAGCCAGCTCATACATTTCTTACTCACCAATAATAGCTCTGGTGATGTCTCCGTTATAATAATTTAAGCCACGATAAGTTGGTAATTCCTATGTGGCTGCTCGTGTAACATCCGGTGATTTATTGAGTCTAAAAACAAGTAAAATGCGGGGGTAATTAATGCCAGCCCCGTGGGTTAGAAAAGACGCGTTTGGGATCGAAAAGGTCGGTCTGAGTGACATCATTTACACTCACCATCACGAAGGATTGACAAAATGCAGAGCCGATTTCTAACGTGCGTCTGCTCTGCTGGGCGGCTTCTGTCTCTGAAAAACGAGCGCTGCCCGGCGGTAGATTTTACTTCCGCATATCGTCTCGAGGACGTCGCGGTTGCTAGGTAACCACACGTTGAAGCGCGATGACTTCACAGCGTGTGTGTGTTACTAGGTGAGGCGGTATCGAACCTCTTCACGTCATCGCTGGATATATTTTAATGTTTAGGCAGTATAACGCTGCTCCTTCTTAGCTTAACGTATATATTAGTGTGTCTTCTATTAAAGGGAGCACGAGTATTCCAATAACGGAATAAAAGGCCCGTGTACTGAGGCAACATCGATATTCATAGACCCGGGGTTAATTGTGTTCAATGGAATATGCTTACTCTACATACTAAATTGGATATGCAGTGAACAGAGAAGTAAATAGTTTGTTGAAAAGTGGCATTAGAGAAGTATATAATTCTCTACAGTAGATGATATCGAGCCCCAATGTCATAAGGCAATTCCGCTTTCATATAGCCACACATTTACTAAACAAAATGTCTACATTAGTGTTGTATCAACATAAACACCTAATTCTTAAACAAGACGTCTGTACCTGTAACATACTTGTAACCATTAGTACATATATCATATCAGACAGGGTAACTGTTATTCTCATTTATGATTAGGGCATTACTGCAGCATCAGACAAACTGTATATATCAAAAACATGCTATATGGGAAGAGACTCCTTATACACAGGTATATGAACAATGTCGTATTGACCCCCCAGGTAAAATCAAAGCTGTCCCATTTGTCTAGCTGTTTCCTCTCGCTCGTTCAGGCCCTGTTGTACACTATTCAGGGAGTGTATCCACCTGCATTCTTTGTAGTTCAATGTTTTAACTAAGGAGCCACCCCTTGGTCCAATATTCACTTTCTCTATGACTCTCCACCTCATCTCTTCTGGTTTATGTTTGTGGGTACCGTAGTGCTCAACTAACGGGGCCCCGATAGTGTTGCACCTAAGTCTGCTCATGTGTTGCAGGATTCTTGTTTTGACTCTTTGTGTTGTTTGCCCCACATATAATAGACCACATGGACAACTGATGGTATATATCACATGGGTACTATTGCAGTTAGTGAAATGTGTCAATTTGTATGTTCTGGAGTTGTGTGTGAAGCTTGATCCTTCTTGGCACAGGTCACAAGCCTTACAGTTCCCACACTTGTGATGACCAGTCATAGGGGGCAGACTTAACATACTCCGTAGGTCCTGTTGTTTTGGAGGGTCCAGAAATGCTTTAGTCACTACATCCTTGATATTTCGTCCTCGCTTGAATGCAAATAGTGGTGGTTCATTGGTCTGCAGATCGGTTGCAACTAAGTTCCAGTACTTTTTTATAGTTTTTTTAATGTCCGCACTCTTAGTGTTGAATGTAGTTACACAAACTAAGTTCTTAGTGTCATCAGTTTTGCTTTTCGGTTCAAGAAGCTGCTCCCTTGGTTGATACCAGGCACGTTTTTTCGCTTTCCTGAGCAGATTCGAAGGATATCCCCGTTTCCTTAGTCTTGACGTCAAGTCTTCAGATGCACGGAAAAAGTCATTTCTCTTGTAACAATTTTTTCTTATCCTTAAATATTGCCCATAGGGCAAATTGTCCCTTAGATTCCTGGGATGGTGAGATCCATACATCAACAGGGTATTTCTTTCCATCGGCTTACGGAATAGATCGGTGTACAATTGTCCATCTTCCACCTTGAATGTCAGATCCAGGAAGTCAATGGATTCCGAGTTATGAACCATGGTGAATTGGATGTCATTATCACGGGCATTTAACCAGGAGAAGAATTCATTCAATTCAACTTCTGTCCCTGACCAAATCATGAGTACATCGTCGATGTATCTTTTCCATACGTCGATGTTGTGTAGGTAGGGGTTATTTGGGTCATATAGATGTTGTTCTTCGTACTGGTCCATAAAGATATTAGCCAGACTTGGGGCATAGGTAGCACCCATAGCCACCCCTTTACACTGATAATAGAATTGATTTCTGAATAGGAAGAAATTTTTCTTCATCGCTATTTCCAAGATGTCAATTAGGAAATCGGTCGGTATCCAGTGTGGTCTTTCTCTTTTATCCAACGTGGTTCTGATGACTTCAATCGCAGTCTCCTGTGGGATTGACGTGTACAAAGATGACACGTCCAGTGTCACCAGCATCTGTTTCTTGTCATCAAAAGGTTGTCCCTCTAGGAGTTGTATGATATGCATGCTGTCACGTACATATGATTTGGTATGCGAGATCCATGGTTGTAGGAAGTGGTCAATGAATTTATTGAGGGGCTCCAAAATTGAGCCACAGCCCGATACTATGGGCCTACCAGGAGGTTTCTCTAGTCTCTTATGCACCTTGGGTAATGCATATATTGTCGGGATTCTGGGTTCCCGTTGGTTCAAAAAGTCATGTTCGTGTTGACTTAGGAAACCCTTATCCAATCCATTTTTGGTAGTGATTTCAATCAGTGTTCTTATTTCAGGGGTTGGGTCTCCTCTTATCTTGATGTAACTATCCTGTACTTGGAGTTGATTGTTGATTTCGCAGACATAGTCTTGTGTATTTTGTACCACAATGGCTCCCCCCTTGTCCGCTGCTTTTATCACTATAGCATCATTACTTGACAATCCATATAGTGCATCCTTCTCCTCCTTGCTCGTGTTATATTTTATATATCTGCGTTCTTCCATTGTTTTCATGACTTCTTCTAATACCACTTTCTCAAAAGCCAATATCCTCTCACTCATCATGAACGAGGCAGGTGTAAATGTTGAGATTGGTCTGAACATCGTTGCAGATCTTGTAGGGGAAGAATCGTTTTGTGTAAAGAAATATTTCAGTCTAATCTTTCTGTTAGACCCGGGACCCTGGCCGGCCAAGACTCGCGTCGAGGTCAGTCAGGGATCGCCAGTTCTAAGTGTCAGGGCAAGGGAGTCACACGCCAAGATAACCCCTCACTCGCCCTCTAGGTAACGTGGCGCGAGCAGTCAAGGCTAAACTTGGAGGCGATGTAAGTTAAGTATTTGCGCACGCACCCCAGCAACAACAACCAAGGCCCACCACAAAGAATATACTCCACACAAGGTTATGTAAAAATAGCCTTTGTATTATAAAAATATACATCAGATAAAACACACATCTTATTACACGGTGCCAACAGACACGGGCGGAATTTACAAGGGATATTTGTACAGGACAGGGCCACTTGGACCACTGTCAAGGGTATCAGCACTTGTAGAAACAATTACTGTAGCACAAAAATATAACAGTAGAGCATACAACCAGTAATCACTGGTAACAGGACCTCTCTAGCACCACCTGTACTAGGGAGAAAACAACCACCTACATGTCACAATACCTATAGGGGTGCAAGAATAAAACACATGATGTATCCACATTCAGCGGTGTAAAAGGACAAAGCACAAGAGAACACATGATGAATAATCTACCCATTCAGAGGTGTAAGCAAAAACACACAGTTGCGCAAAACTCAGATAAGTCACCACCTGTGACTGTCCCTAGGCCAACTGGCCTCTCTAGGGCTAGGACGCCCTGTGTCCCAAAGTCAGGGGGCCTAAACGTGGCAGTTGCCCACAAAGTGCTGGGCAACTGGTGCAGGGGAAGTTAGGGCAACGTTGGAGCCTCGTGGGCTCTAGAACAAGAACTGGCACCCTGAGCCTCTCTCCGGCTCTTCAACAGGACGGGGCACTCGAGCCTCTCAGGGCTCGCAAAGCAAAAGGCGGGCTGGAGCCTCTCTGGGCTCAAGAACGAGGAAATGGCACCCTCAGAGCCTCGCAGGCTCTGCTTTCCAGAACAACTGTGCCCCAGAGCCTCTCAGGGCTCTCAAAACGACTATGGGCACAAGAGCCTCTCGGGGCCCAATATATCCAAATTGCCCCCAGGAGCCTCGGGGCTCCTAATCTCAAGGCGGCTGCGTTGGAGTCCCTCACGGGGGACTCAGAGCAAGGACAAATGCCCCCAAGAGCCTCGCAGGCTCACAGAACGAATTGCCCCCAGGAGCCTCTCTGGGCTCCTCAACTCTGATGTGGGCGGCGGGGCCCCTCTCGGGGGACCCTCGAACACGTGGGGTGCTTTGGTTTGGAGTCCCCTCCTCTGGGGGACTCGAGATGCTTGCAATGCCCCCGTGAAGCCCTCGTGGCTTCACTCTGACATCTAGCGCGAGCTCGCGCTACCAGGGGGGGGGGGGCGGACACCGACAATCTGTCCCGGCGCCCCTCCCTTCCCTTCTCGTCACTCACCGGCTTTTCCCTGGCAGGCGGCTCTCCTCACGGGATGCGGGGCTCTCCCCTCACTCGGGGCGCCTTGCCGGGGACTTCGCTTCAGCTTCCCGGCTCCTCTCCTCGCTGCTCGGCTGCGGGGCGGGACTTCCGGTTGCTTCTCCCGGGGCCGCGCTGTGATTGGCCGGCCGGCCGGAACACTTCCGGGTCGTCGCGGGCAGCGCGGCGGCCCGGTCCAGGCACTCGTAGGCGGGGAGCAATTTACCGAGGAGTGGGCTCCCTCGAGGAAAAAGCGAAAACGGGCGGCAAGGTCCCTGGCAGGGTGGGCACCTGTCAGGGGGCAAATTAATCAAAAGTAAGCGAGGTGGCACTCGCTTGGGGCGGACAATGCCGGGTGGGCACCGGCCTCTGCAGACAAAGCGCTCCCAGCGCTAGAGGGGTGACCACAGCGCTCCCAAGCGCTGCAAGCAAAATAAAGCGCTCTTTAGCGCTAAAAAGCAATCCAAGGCGCTCCCAGGCGCTAGGGGCCAACAAGCCCAGCAAAAGTCCTTTCAAGGGGCAGGGGGGCAAGGCTGGGCCAAGAGCCAGCACACTGGGTCTCCAGGCAGGGAGACTCCCCAAGTGGCGGTCCTCTGGCCCCAGCAGCAGCAACAGCCCCCTCTGGCAGGATCCAAAGGTAGAACATTTTCAGTGGGGACACAGCCCCTTCTTATACCAACAAATCCTTTGTTACAATGTGCAGGGTGGGGGGAAAACCAGTCGCAGCTGGTTCTGGAGCACTCTTGATGGCCCAACCACCCATTCCTTTCACTGGGGAGGCTAGGGTCATTAGACACACCACAGGGGGGCGGAGCCAGCATTGTGTGGGGAAAACCCAGCCCATCCAGGACACAGGTACACTCCTCCCACACATCACTCATGCTAATCTCCCACTCACCACCGGGCAGACCCATCCAGACTTCCTGGAGCCTGGCATGCCAGCCAGCTCCAGCCAATCACGCTCCAGCACCCTCACTGTACACATATCTCAATGTCCAGAAGTAGCACTTCCCAACTAGACACACACATGCCGCAGACACCATCTTGCAGCATTCACTCTCCCGAGTTCAGGCATACCAAACTCGAGCCTGCACTCCCCACGCATCAGGAACTACTAGGGACACACACATTCCCCATGCATTCCTATGGGAGGGCAGGCCAGCCATACTACACGCACGCACTTTCACTCTGGGACTCAGGGAAAAGTGCGCAGAGACCCACAAATCACTAGCACAGGGTCACAAATAAGGCAAAAAGTCTAGGGGTGAACCTGCCCTGCGGGCCAAGTCCAACACAACCCCCTTCCAGCCAAAACGCAGGGGAGAACAATCACCACCGTGATGGACTTCCCTGCTTGGGGCGATAGAACACGGACGCAGGCCCGCCACTGCCGGGACACTCTCCTGTTCTATGCCACGGTGAACCCCTAGGGTTCCTTCTAAAGCTCCTGTAAGGACCAACTGGGCTACCCCACTGGTACTCCTCAGCTGTCCGCGCCCCGGACCAGGCCCTGGGCCACCCAGGTGCTACCGGTCCTTGCCAATTCGCAGAGCGGGGGGTAGTAACCCCTGGCACATAGTGTCCATTCTCCACTCTCCCTGTCTGCAAGACAGGACTAGACTGCCACTGGTTCACCAGCCTTTGGTCTACAACCTCAGGCGGACCAGGAGTCTCAGAGAAGGCTTTCCTCCCCTTACCTCTTCTTCCAGGGTTCCTCCTCCTCCTGCGAGGGGGACACCCCGAACGCCATTCCAACCTAGGGTTTAACCCCTCAGGTTGCACCGGGGTCAGAGGTGGGCTTTCCCACCCTCTGCACCCCCTTCCAGAGGTCTGCCCTCTCCCAACTGGAGAAGTTCCCCTGGAAGAACCGGTCAGGACACTGCTTACAGTCGTCCTACCCTTCAGGTCAGGCCGAACCTGCACCTGGCCTCCCAACCTCCGGTCTAAAACCTTTGGTGGAATAATTGCCTGGCACTCCAGGACTTCTGGGGATTCACACACAATCCCCCTGAGGCTGACACATGACCCATGTGTCGTGTGACTGTCTGCCTGGCGCAGATCTCCCGCCTCCTGTCCACCTGACAGTGCGCAAAGATCCCCCAGCACAGAAGTGGCGCCACCCGGGTCCCCCCAAGAAGATCTAGCCCAACTGGCTAGTCTCTGGTCCACTGGTGCATCCACTGGGAAACTCGTCCCCCCATCACTCCTCGCTTCGGACTTCTGTGCCCTCCCAACTGGAGCGACACTGCCGGCTACTGGAACCCCTGGAGTTCTGGTTACAGACACTCCAGGTTCCCTAGACACTAGGAGATCCTCCTCAAGTGTACTAACAGGACAGCCTAGGTCGCCAACCTGGTGTTCCCTCAAGAAACCACCCAGGTTCTGAGATAGGGCTTCGGGCCTCTGGGGACTCTCAGCCTCCCACTGACTCCTGCTCCACTGAGCCAGGTAGTCAGCCCCTCCACCCCTCTCACTATACTGGGACCTAGCTGGGCTACACTGAGCCTCTTCCACCACGCTGGGCTGGAAGCTACCTGTACCACTATTGTTGGACTCACTCTCCAATGACTCTACAGAACCTCTGGCACTCTCCCAGCGCTCTGCTTCTTCTGCAAGGGTGTCCGGATCAGTCAACCCACATTCCAACAGGTGTAGGCGCAACTCTGGCAAACAACTACTAAGCACCTGCTCTCTTAGAACCAGATCAAATAGTTTGTCAAACTCAGATTCCATGTGAACCTCTAACCATTCAGCCAGTGCACCTTGACATTCATCCACAAACTCCCCCCAAGACTGGTGAGACAGTTTCCTACTGCCCCTGAATCTCAACCTATACTCCTCCTCTGGGGAAACAGGTACCAGACTCTGGGAACTGGGAGTGGGATTTCCTGCACTGAGATTCAAATAGCTGCCACCACTGGACTCAACCCTCCCTGGGGGATCCAGAAAATTAAGACTGCGGTCAGGGGATAACCTACACTCTAGGGCTATCTTCTCCCTGGCCAAGGCCCTCTCAGCCTCTGCAGTCCGCTCATTCACACCCAGCTGCGCCATCTCTCTGGCATGCTCTAACCTGAGCTTCTCCATGGCCAGCTGGTGCTCCCTCTCTTCTCTCCTATCCACCCACTCCTCTGGGGACAGGGAAAGGGATGGGGTGCTACATCTGACACTGGACCCAGCAAGGGACTCCCTATCTATGGGGTCCTCGCTCTCTGCTGGCGCCCAGCCACTGTCAACCTCACTCTCCACATCAGACTCTTCAGGGCTCTCCTCAGACCCACCACCCTCATGGTGTGCGGTCCGGGCCCTCTCCCTCTCACTGTGCTCACGCTCCCAGTCACTCTTCTGCCACAGGATCATGTTATCCCTAAGCTTGGACTGGGTGTCTGACTCACTCACTGGGATGTCTCTCTCCTTACATAACCGTACCAACTCATGCATACTGTACTTAAACAGGCTACACAGGTTAAAAGGAGATTCCATCTTGACAGGATGCTCACAGACACGTGCAACACAAGGGAACTAGCAATCTGAAGTAGAAGTACACAATTCCAAAACTTCCACTCTCCTAAAAAAAAAGAACTCACTCATGCGTCCAGGGAAACACACCATTCATCCACACACACCCTCCCCTCGGATCGGTAAGGCAGTTTCTACTACCCCTGACTTCTCAACCTGACCACATGTGACACAGGTACCAAACTCTGGAAGCAGGGCGGGGGACAAATGTACTGAACACAATTATCAAATGACACTCTTCAGGAGAAGCAATAATGGAACTTCACCAAAACACAATAATCCCCAACAATGTGGTCATCTAAAATGCAGAGCTTTGTAGTGGCCAGTTGCTACTGTGGTACAACGCAAACACAAATCCTTATCCTCACCGCTTGCCGCCAATGTTAGACCCGGGACCCTGGCCGGCCAAGACTCGCGTCGAGGTCAGTCAGGGATCGCCAGTTCTAAGTGTCAGGGCAAGGGAGTCACACGCCAAGATAACCCCTCACTCGCCCTCTAGGTAACGTGGCGCGAGCAGTCAAGGCTAAACTTGGAGGCGATGTAAGTTAAGTATTTGCGCACGCACCCCAGCAACAACAACCAAGGCCCACCACAAAGAATATACTCCACACAAGGTTATGTAAAAATAGCCTTTGTATTATAAAAATATACATCAGATAAAACACACATCTTATTACACGGTGCCAACAGACACGGGCGGAATTTACAAGGGATATTTGTACAGGACAGGGCCACTTGGACCACTGTCAAGGGTATCAGCACTTGTAGAAACAATTACTGTAGCACAAAAATATAACAGTAGAGCATACAACCAGTAATCACTGGTAACAGGACCTCTCTAGCACCACCTGTACTAGGGAGAAAACAACCACCTACATGTCACAATACCTATAGGGGTGCAAGAATAAAACACATGATGTATCCACATTCAGCGGTGTAAAAGGACAAAGCACAAGAGAACACATGATGAATAATCTACCCATTCAGAGGTGTAAGCAAAAACACACAGTTGCGCAAAACTCAGATAAGTCACCACCTGTGACTGTCCCTAGGCCAACTGGCCTCTCTAGGGCTAGGACGCCCTGTGTCCCAAAGTCAGGGGGCCTAAACGTGGCAGTTGCCCACAAAGTGCTGGGCAACTGGTGCAGGGGAAGTTAGGGCAACGTTGGAGCCTCGTGGGCTCTAGAACAAGAACTGGCACCCTGAGCCTCTCTCCGGCTCTTCAACAGGACGGGGCACTCGAGCCTCTCAGGGCTCGCAAAGCAAAAGGCGGGCTGGAGCCTCTCTGGGCTCAAGAACGAGGAAATGGCACCCTCAGAGCCTCGCAGGCTCTGCTTTCCAGAACAACTGTGCCCCAGAGCCTCTCAGGGCTCTCAAAACGACTATGGGCACAAGAGCCTCTCGGGGCCCAATATATCCAAATTGCCCCCAGGAGCCTCGGGGCTCCTAATCTCAAGGCGGCTGCGTTGGAGTCCCTCACGGGGGACTCAGAGCAAGGACAAATGCCCCCAAGAGCCTCGCAGGCTCACAGAACGAATTGCCCCCAGGAGCCTCTCTGGGCTCCTCAACTCTGATGTGGGCGGCGGGGCCCCTCTCGGGGGACCCTCGAACACGTGGGGTGCTTTGGTTTGGAGTCCCCTCCTCTGGGGGACTCGAGATGCTTGCAATGCCCCCGTGAAGCCCTCGTGGCTTCACTCTGACATCTAGCGCGAGCTCGCGCTACCAGGGGGGGGGGGGCGGACACCGACAATCTGTCCCGGCGCCCCTCCCTTCCCTTCTCGTCACTCACCGGCTTTTCCCTGGCAGGCGGCTCTCCTCACGGGATGCGGGGCTCTCCCCTCACTCGGGGCGCCTTGCCGGGGACTTCGCTTCAGCTTCCCGGCTCCTCTCCTCGCTGCTCGGCTGCGGGGCGGGACTTCCGGTTGCTTCTCCCGGGGCCGCGCTGTGATTGGCCGGCCGGCCGGAACACTTCCGGGTCGTCGCGGGCAGCGCGGCGGCCCGGTCCAGGCACTCGTAGGCGGGGAGCAATTTACCGAGGAGTGGGCTCCCTCGAGGAAAAAGCGAAAACGGGCGGCAAGGTCCCTGGCAGGGTGGGCACCTGTCAGGGGGCAAATTAATCAAAAGTAAGCGAGGTGGCACTCGCTTGGGGCGGACAATGCCGGGTGGGCACCGGCCTCTGCAGACAAAGCGCTCCCAGCGCTAGAGGGGTGACCACAGCGCTCCCAAGCGCTGCAAGCAAAATAAAGCGCTCTTTAGCGCTAAAAAGCAATCCAAGGCGCTCCCAGGCGCTAGGGGCCAACAAGCCCAGCAAAAGTCCTTTCAAGGGGCAGGGGGGCAAGGCTGGGCCAAGAGCCAGCACACTGGGTCTCCAGGCAGGGAGACTCCCCAAGTGGCGGTCCTCTGGCCCCAGCAGCAGCAACAGCCCCCTCTGGCAGGATCCAAAGGTAGAACATTTTCAGTGGGGACACAGCCCCTTCTTATACCAACAAATCCTTTGTTACAATGTGCAGGGTGGGGGGAAAACCAGTCGCAGCTGGTTCTGGAGCACTCTTGATGGCCCAACCACCCATTCCTTTCACTGGGGAGGCTAGGGTCATTAGACACACCACAGGGGGGCGGAGCCAGCATTGTGTGGGGAAAACCCAGCCCATCCAGGACACAGGTACACTCCTCCCACACATCACTCATGCTAATCTCCCACTCACCACCGGGCAGACCCATCCAGACTTCCTGGAGCCTGGCATGCCAGCCAGCTCCAGCCAATCACGCTCCAGCACCCTCACTGTACACATATCTCAATGTCCAGAAGTAGCACTTCCCAACTAGACACACACATGCCGCAGACACCATCTTGCAGCATTCACTCTCCCGAGTTCAGGCATACCAAACTCGAGCCTGCACTCCCCACGCATCAGGAACTACTAGGGACACACACATTCCCCATGCATTCCTATGGGAGGGCAGGCCAGCCATACTACACGCACGCACTTTCACTCTGGGACTCAGGGAAAAGTGCGCAGAGACCCACAAATCACTAGCACAGGGTCACAAATAAGGCAAAAAGTCTAGGGGTGAACCTGCCCTGCGGGCCAAGTCCAACACTTTCTGAAAAACCTTTGTAGTTCTAGCCTTATTTGGAATGAGTCAGGTACAACCGTGGGGACAAATGACAACCCCTTAGATAGAATACTCCTTTCTACATCTGTTAGGGTATAGTCAGATAGATTGACCACCGGATCCTGGTTGTCAATTACAGCGGGATCATGACTCGGTACAATGATGTTATTTTGATGATTGTGGGTCATTAAAGGTAGTTCTAGACAGTTCGTGACAAGAGGGACTTCAGTGGGTTGTAAGGGGTTCAGCTGTTCTAAAAGTGTGGTTTGAACTGTTACACCTCTCATTTCTGATATCTGTTGTATCGGTTCTATGTTTGTAACATACTCTCCACTGTTACTTGATTTTTCTAGGATGGGGTTTCTACATGGTGGTTCTTGAGCCCAGAGAGGCTCCAACGTTGCCCTAACTTTCCCTGAACCAGTTGCCCAGCACTTTGTGGGCAACTGCCACGTTTAGGCCCCCTGACTTTGGGACACAGGGCGTCCTAGCCCTAGAGAGGCCAGTTGGCCTAGGGACTGTCACAGGTGGTGACTTATCTGAGTTTTGCGCAACTGTGTGTTTTTGCTTACACCTCTGAATGGGTAGATTATTCATCATGTGTTCTCTTGTGCTTTGTCCTTTTACACCGCTGAATGTATTGTGATGCATCATGTGTTTCCTTCCTTAGACCCCTACAGGTATAGCAATACTTAGGTGGTTTTCTTCTTGCTAGTACAGGTGGTGCTAGCAGAGCCCAGGTTCCCTAGTGTAATCTCCTAAGATAGTGAGGGTTGCATAGGTGGTGCTCACCTGGTACCAGTAGTGACTGGTTGTATGTTATTTTTGTGCTACAGTGATAATTCTATGATCTAAAAAGTGCTATTTCTAAAAGTGTTATTTCTAAAAGTGCATACCCTTGACAGTGGTCCAGGTGGCCCTGTCCTGTACATTATCCCCTGTAAATTCTGCCCGTGCCTCTGGCACAATGTAAAGTGTGTGTTTTATCTAATGTATGTTTATTGGAATACAAAGGCTATTTTTTATATATCCTTGTGTGGAGTCTTTCTTTGTGGTGGGCCTTGGGTGTTGTTGCTGGGGTGCGTGCGCAAATACTTAACTTACATCGCCTCCAAGTTTAGCCTGACTGCTCGCGCCACGTTACCTAGAGGGCGAGTGAGGGGTTATCTTGGCGTGTGACTCCCTTGCCCTGACACTTAGAACTGGCGATCCCTGACTGACCTCGACGCGAGTCTTGGCCGGCCAGACCCCCGTTTCTAACAGTGTCTGAGAGTGTCTGTGAGAGAGTCTGTGAGCGAGTGTCTGTGAGAGACTATGAGAGTGTCTGTGAGAGTGTCTGTGAGAGTGTCTGTGAGAGACTGTCCGTGAGACAGTGTCTGTGAGAGTCTCTGTGAGAGTGTATGTGAGAGTCTGTGAGAGTGTCTGTGAGAGAGTGTCTTGGAGAGTGTGAGAGTCTGTGAGAGTGTCAAGAGAATTTCTGAGTGTCTGTGAGAGTGTCTGAGCCTGAGAGTGTCTGTGAGAGAGTGTCTGAGAGAGGGTCTGAGAGTGTCTGTGAGAGAGTGTCTGTGAGAGTGCTTTTGAGAGAGTGTGCCTGTGAGAGTGTGCCTGTGAGAGTGTCTGTGAGAGTGAGTGAGACAGTGTCTGTGAGAGAGTGCCTGTGAGAGAGTGTCTGTGAAAGTGTCTGAGAGTGTATGTGAATGTCTTGAGTGTCTTTGAGAGTGTCTGTGAGACTGTCTGTGAGATTGTCTGTGAGAGACTGTGAGAGAGTGTCCGTGAGAGGGTATGTGAGAAACTGTTAGAGAGTGTGTGTGAGTCTGTGAGAATGTCTGTGAGAGTCTGTGAAAGAGTGTCTGAGAGAGTGTCTGAGAGAGTGTGCTTGTGAAAGATTTTGAGTGTCTGTGAGAGAGAGTGAAACAATGTCTGTGAGAGTGTAAGAGACTATGAGAGTGTCTGTGATAGAGTATGTGAGAGAGTGAGAGTCTGTGAGTGTCTGAGAGAGTGTCTGTGAGAGAGTGTCTGTGAGACTGTGATACAGTGTCTGTGGGAGAGTGTCTTTGAGAGTTTGCTTGTGAGGGAGTGTCACAGAGTCTGTGTAAAAATATGAGTGTCTGAGAGATTGTGGGAGAGTGTCATGGAAATAAAAGGTGTATGTGGTTGTGTGTAGGGCGTGTGGTTGTGTGTGGGGGGGGGGTAGTGTGGGTGGGGTTGTGTGTGTGTGTGTGGGGGTTGTGTGTGTGTGTGGGGTTGTGTGTGTGGTTGTGTGGAGTTGTGTGTGTGTGTGGGGTTGCGTGTGTGGGGATTTGTGTGGGGGTTTGTGTGTGTGGGGGTTTGTGTGTGAGGGGGTTGTGTGTGTGGGTGTGAGGTTGTGGGGTTGTGTGTGGGTGTGTGTTTGGGGTTGTGTGTGGGGGGTTGTGTGTGGGGGGTTGTGTGTGTAGGTGGGGTTGTGTGTGGGGTTGTGTGTGTATGGGGTTTTTGTGTGTGGGGGCATGTGTGTGGGGTTGTGTGTGGGTGGTTGTGTGGTTGTGTGTGGTTGATTGTGTGTGTGGGGGGTTGTGTGGTTGTGTATGGTTGTGTGTGGTGGGTTGTGTGAGTGGGGCTGTGTGTGGGTGTGTGTGTGAGGTTGTGTGTTGGGTTTTTGTGGGAATGTTGTGTGTGTGGGGTTGTGTGTGTATGTGGGGGTTTTGGTTGTGTGTGTGGGGTTGTGTGTGTATGGGGGGTTGTGTGTGTGGGGTGCTGTGTGTGGGGTTGTGAGTGTGGGGGGATTTGTATGTGGGGGGATTTGTGTGTGGGGGGTTGTGTGTGTGGGGTTGTGTGTGTGTGTGGTTGTGTGTGCGCGGGATTGTGTGTGTGGGGTTGTGTGTGAGTGTGTGGGGTTGTGTGTGGGGGTTGTGTGTGTTGGGTTGTGTGTGTGGGGGGGTTGTGTGTGTGGGGGTTGTATGTGTGGGGGCTGTTGTGTGTGGGGGGGGGGGTTTGTGTGTGTTGAGGATTGTGTGTGAGTGTGTGGGGTTGTGTGTGGGGGGTTGTGTGTGGGGTTGTGTGTGGGGTTTTGTGTGTAGGGGGTTGTGTGTGTGGGGGGTTGTGTGTGTGGGGGTTGTGTGTGTGTTGAGGATTGTGTGTGCGTGTGTGGGGTTGTGTGTGTGGGGTTGTGTGCATGGGGGTTGTGTGTGAGGGGTTCTGTGTGTGGGAGTGTGTGTGTGGGGGGATTTGTGTGTGGGAGGGTTGTGTGTGGGGGGTTGTGTGTGTGTGTGGGGTTGTGTGTGTGGGATTGTGTGTGTGGGGTTGTGCGTGTGTGGGGTTGTGTGTGGGGGGTTGTGTGTTGGGTTGTGTGTGGGGTTTTGTGTGTGTGGGGTTGTGTGTGTGGGGGGTTGTGTATGTGGGGGTTGTGTGTGTGGGGGGGGTTTGTGTGTGGGGGGTTGTGTGTGAGTGTGTGGGGTTGTGTGTGGGGGCTTGTGTGTGGGGGGTTGTGTGTGGGGTTTTGTGTGTGGGGGGTTGTGTGTGGGGGGGTTGTGTGTGGGGGGGTTGTGTGTGTGGGGGTTGTGTGTGTGGGGGTTGTGTGTGTGGGGGCTGTTGTGTGTGGGGGGTTGTGTGTGTGTTTGGGGTTGTGTGTGTGTTGAGGATTGTGTGTGCGTGTGTGGGGTTGTGTGGGGGGGGTTGTGTGCATGGGGGTTGTGTGTGAGGGGTTCTGTGTGTGAGGGTGTGGGTGGTGTGGGGGGAGGTTGTGTGTGTGTGGGGGTTTGTCTGTGGGGGGTTGTGTGTGTGGTGTGTGGGGGGTGTTGTGTGGTGTGTGGGGGGGGGTGTGTGTAGGGTTGTGTGTGTTTGGGGTTGTTTGTTGGGGTTGTGCGTGTGGGGGTTGCGTGGCTGTGTGTGGTTGGTTGTGTATGTGTGTGGTTGTGTGTGTGGTTGTGTGGCTGTGTTTGTGGTTGTGTGGGGGGGTTGTGTGTGTGGTTGTTTGTGGGGTTGTGTGTGGGGTTGTATGTGTGGGTGGGTGTGTGGGGGGGTTGTGTGTGTGGGGGGTTGTGTGTGGGGTTGTAAGTGTGTGTGGGGTTGTGTGTGTGGGGTTGTGTGTGTGGGTGTGTGTGTGTGTGGGGTTGTGTGTGTGAGTGCGTGGGGTTGTGTGAGTATGTGGGTTTGTGTGGTGGGGTGTGTGAGGGGTTGTGTGCGTGGGGATTGTGTGGGGGGGTTGTGTGTGTAGTTGTGGGGGGGTTGTGTGTGGGGTTGTGTGGTTGTGTGTGGGGGGTTTTGGGTGTGTGGGGGGTTATGTGTGTGGGTTTGTGTGAGTGAGTGTGGGGTTGTGTATGTGTGTGGAGGGTTGTGTGTGTGGTTGTTTGTGGGGTTGTGTGTGGGGTTGTATGGGTGGGTGGGTGGGGGGGTTGTGTGTGTTGGGTTGTGTGTGTGGGGGGTTGTGTGTGGGGGGTTGTGTGTGGGGTTGTAATTGTGTGTGGGGTTGTGTGTGTGTATGGGGTTGTGTGTGTTGGGTTGTGTGTGTGGGTGTGTGGGTGTGGGGTTGTGTGTGTGAGTGCATGGGGTTGTGTGAGTATGTGGGTTTGTGTGGTGGGGTGTGTGAGGGGTTGTGTGTGGGGGATTGTGTGTAGGGGGGTTGTGTGTGTAGTTGTGGGTGGGTGTTTGGGGTTGTGTGGTTGTGTGTGGGGTTGTGTGTGTTGGGCTGTGTGTGAATGTGTGGGATTGTGTGTGGGGGGTTGTGTGTGTGTGTTGGGTTGTGTGTGTGGGGGTTTTGTGTGTGGGGGGGGTTGTGTGTGTGGGGGGGTTGTGTGTGTGGGTGTTTTGTGTGTGGGGGGGTTGTGTGTGTTGAGGATTGTGTGTGAGTGTGTGGGGTTGTGTGTGGGGGGTTGTGTGTGGGGTTGTGTTTGTGGGGGGTTGTGTGTGTGGGGGCTGTTGTGTGTGTGTGGGGGGTTGTGTGTGTGGGGGGTTGTGTCTGTGTTGAGGATTGTGTGTGAGTGTGTGGGGTTGTGTGTGGGTTTGTGTGTGTGGGGGTTTGTGTGTGGGGGTTTGTCTGTGGAGGGTTGTGTGTGTAGGGGGTTGTGTGTGTGTGGTGTGCGGGGGGTGTTGTGTGGTGTGTGGGGTTGTGTGTGTAGGGTTGTGTGTCTATGGGGTTGTGTGTTGGGGTTGTGCATGTGGGGGGTTGTGTGGTTTTGTGTGGTTGGTTGTGTATGTCTGTGGTTGTGTGTGGGGTTGTGTGGCTGTGTTTGTGGTTGTGTGGGGGGGGGGGGTTGTGTGTGTGGTTGTTTGTGGGGTTGTGTGTGGGGTTGTATGTGTGGGTGGGTGTGTGGGGGGTTGTGTGTGTTGGGTTGTGTGTGGGGGGGGTTGTGTGTGGGGTTGTGTGTGTGGGTTTGTGTGTGTGTATGGGGTTGTATGTGTTGGGTTGTGTGTGTAGGGGTGTGTGTGGGGGGTTGTGTGTGAGTGTGTGGGGTTGTGTGAGTATGTGGGTTTGTGTGGTGGGGTGTGTGAGGGGTTGTGTGTTGGGGGATTGTGTGGGGGGGTGGTGTGTGGGGTTGTGTGGTTGTGTGGGGGGGTTTGTGTGTGGGAGGGTTTGTGTGTAGGGGGTTGTGTGTGTGTGGAGTTGTGTGGTTGTGTGTGTGGTTGGTTGCGTGTGTTGTTGTGTGTGCGGTTGTGTGGTTGTGTGGGGTTGTGTTTGGGGTTGTGTGTGTGGGGTTGTGTGTCTATGGGGTTGTGTGTTGGGGTTGTGCATGTGGGGGGTTGTGTGGTTGTGTGTGGTTGGTTGTGTATGTCTGTGGTTGTGTGTGGGGTTGTGTGGCTGTGTTTGTGGTTGTGTGGGGGGGGTTGTGTGTGTGGTTGTTTGTGGGGTTGTGTGTGGGGTTGTATGTGTGGGTGGGTGTGTGGGGGGTTGTGTGTGTTGGGTTGTGTGTCTATGGGGTTGTGTGTTGGGGTTGTGCATGTGGGGGGTTGTGTGGTTGTGTGTGGTTGGTTGTGTATGTCTGTGGTTGTGTGTGGGGTTGTGTGGCTGTGTTTGTGGTTGTGTGGGGGGGTTGTGTGTGTGGTTGTTTGTGGGGTTGTGTGTGGGGTTGTATGTGTGGGTGGGTGTGTGGGGGGTTGTGTGTGTTGGGTTGTGTGTGTGGGGGGTTGTGTGTGGGGTTGTGTGTGTGGGTTTGTGTGTGTGTATGGGGTTGTATGTGTTGGGTTGTGTGTGTGGGAGGGTTGTGTGTGGGGTTGTAAGTGTGTGTGGGGTTGTGTGTGTGGGTGTGGGGTTGTGTGTGTGAGTGCGTGGGGTTGTGTGAGTATGTGGGTTTGTGTGGTGGGGTGTGTGAGGGGTTGTGTGTGGGGGGATTGTGTGTGGGGGGGTTGTGTGTGTAGTTGTGGGGGGGTGTTTGGGGTTGTGTGGTTGTGTGTGGGGTTGTGTGTGTTGGGCTGTGTGTGAATGTGTGGGATTGTGTGTGGGGGGTTGTGTGTGTGTGTTGGGTTGTGTGTGGGGTTTTGTGTGTGTGGGGGTTGTGTGTGTGGGGGGGTTGTGTGTGTGGGTGTTTTGTGTGTGGGGGCTGTTGTGTGTGGGGGGGTTGTGTGTGTTGAGGATTGTGTGTGTGTGGGGGGTTGTGTGTGGGGTTGTGTTTGTGGGGGGGTTGTGTGTGTGGGGGCTGTTGTGTGTGTGGGGGGGGTTGTGTGTGTGGGGGGTTGTGTCTGTTGAGGATTGTGTGTGAGTGTGTAGGGTTGTGTGTGTGGGTTTGTGTGTGGGGGTTTGTGTGTGTAGGGGGTTGTGTGTGTGTGGTGCGCGGGGGGTGTTGTGTGGTGTGTGGGGTTGTGTGTGTAGGGTTGTGTGTCTATGGGGTTGTGTGTTGGGGTTGTGCATGTGGGGGGTTGTGTGGTTGTGTGTGGTTGGTTGTGTATGTCTGTGGTTGTGTGTGGGGTTGTGTGGCTGTGTTTGTGGTTGTGTGGGGGGGGGTTGTGTGTGTGGTTGTTTGTGGGGTTGTGTGTGGGGTTGTATGTGTGGGTGGGTGTGTGGGGGGTTGTGTGTGTTGGGTTGTGTGTGTGGGGGGTTGTGTGTGGGGTTGTGTGTGTGGGTTTGTGTGTGTGTATGGGGTTGTATGTGTTGGGTTGTGTGTGTAGGGGTGTGTGTGGGGGGTTGTGTGTGTGAGTGCGTGGGGTTGTGTGAGTATGTGGGTTTGTGTGGTGGGGTGTGTGAGGGGATGTGTGTTGGGGGATTGTGTGTGGGGGGGTTGTGTGTGGGGTTGTGTGGTTGTGTGGGGGGGGTTGTGTGTGGGGGGGGGGTTGTGTGTAGGGGGTTGTGTGTGTGGAGTTGTGTGGTTGTGTGTGTGGTTGGTTGCGTGTGTGTGGTTGTGTGTGCGGTTGTGTGGTTGTGAGGGGTTGTGTTTGGGGTTGTGTGTGTGGGGTTGTCTGTGTGGTTGTAGGGTTGTGTGTGGGGTTGTGTGTGGGGACGTGTATGTGTGTGGGGTTGTGTGTGGGTGGTTGTGTGAGTGGGGTTGTGTGTGGGGGGTTGTGTGTGGGTTTGTGTGTGTGTGTGTGGCTGGGGTTGTGTTTGTGAGAGGGGTTGTATGTGTGGGGTTGTGTGGGTTTTTTGTGTGTGTGGGGTTGTGTGTGTGTGGGGGGGTTGTGTGTGTGGGGGGTGTGAGTGGGCGGTTGTGTGTGTTGGGTTGTGTGTGTGGGGTTTGTGTGGGGGGGGTTGTGTGTGGGCGGGTTGTGTGTGTGTGGGGTTGTGTGTGTAGGGGGGTTGTGTGTGTGGGGTTGTGTGGTTGTTTGTGTGGTTGTGTGTCATGGGTTGTGTGTAAGGTTGTGTGTGTGGGGTTGTGTGTGGGGTTGTGTGTGGGATTATGTGGGTGTGTGGGGTTGTGTGTGTTGGGCTGTGTGTGTGGGGTTGTGTGTGTGTATGGGGTTGTATGTGTGGGGTGGTTGTGTGTGTTAGTGTGAAGTTGTGTGAGTGTGTGGGTTTGTGTGCGGGGGTTGTGTGTGTGGGGAGCTGTGTGTCTGTGGTTGTGTGTTAGGTTGTGTGTGGGGTTGTGTGGTTGTGGGTGGTTGTGTGTGGGTTGTATGTGTGGGGTTGAGTGTGTGGGGTTGTGTGTGTGAGTGTGTGGGGTTGTGTGTGGGGGGGTGCTGTGTGCGGGGTGCTGTGTGCGGGGTGCTGTGTGTGGGGGGATTTGTGTGTGGGAAGGTTGTAGGTCTGTGGGGGGTTGTGTGTGTGGGAGGGTTGTGTTTGTGGAGTTGTGTGTGGGGGGGTTGTGTGTGTGAGGTTGTATGTGTGCATGGGATTGTGTGTGTGGGGTTGCATGTGTGGGGGGTTGTGTGTGGGGGGTTGTGTGGGGGGTTGTGTGTGTGTGTGTGGGGTGATTGTTTGTGGTTGTATGTGTGTGTGGGGTTGTATATTGGGGGTTGTGTATGGGGGTTTGTCTGTGTGTGGGGTGGGTTGTGAGTGGGGGGTTGTGTGGGGGGGGGTTGTGTGTGTGTGTGGGTTTGTGTGTGTGGGGTTGTGTGTGTGGGGGGTTGTGTGTGTGGGGTTGTGTGGTTGTGTGTGTGGTTGGTTGCGTGTGCGGTTGTGTGTGCGGTTGTGTGGTTGTGTGGAGTTGTGTTTGGGGTTGTGTGTGTGGGGTTGTCTGTGTGGTTGTAGGGTTGTGTGTGGGGTTGTGTGTGGGGACGTGTATGTGTGTGGGGTTGTGTTTCTGTATGGGGTTGTGTGTGGGTGGTTGTGTGAGTGGGGTTGTGTGTGGGGGTTTGTGTGTGTGGGGGGGTTGTGATTTGGGGGTTGTGTGTGTTGGGTTGTGTGTGTGTGAGGGGTTGTTTGTGTGTGGGGTTGTGTGGTGTGTGGGGTTGTGTGTGTGTGGGGGTTGTGTGTGTGGGGTTGTGGTAGGGGGGGTTGTGTGGTTGTGTGTGTGGTTTTGTGTCATGGGTTTTGTGTGTAGGGTTGTGTGTGGGGTTGTGAGGGTGTGTGTGGGGTTGTGTGTGTGGGGTGTGTGTGCGGGGGGGTTGTGTGTGTGTGTATGGGGTTGTGTGTGTAGGGTGGTTGTGTGTGGGGGTGTTGTGTATGTGAGTGTGTGGGGTTGTGTGAGTGTGTGGGTTTGTGTGTTGGGGTGTGCGGGGGTTGTGTGTGGGGGGCTGTGTGTGGGTGTGTGTGTGTGGGGTGGGTTGTGAGTGGGGGGTTGTGTGTGGGGGGTTGTATGTGTGTGGAGTTGTGTGGTTGGTTGTTGTGTGTGGTTGTGTGTGCGGTTGTGTGGCTGTGTGTGTGGTTGTGTTTGGGGTTGTGTGTGTGGGTTTGTCTGTGGGGTTGTGTGTATGGGGTTGTGTGTGGGGATGTGTATGTGTTTGGGGTTGTGTTTCTGTATGGGGTTGTGTGTGGGGGTGGTTGTGTGTGGGGGTTGTGAGTGGGGGGTTGTGTGTGTTGGGTTGTGAGTGGGGGGTTGTGTGTGTTGGGTTGTGTGTGTGGGGTTGTTTGTGTGGGGGGTTCTGTGTGTGTAGGTTGTGTGGTGTGTGGGGTTGTGTGTGGGGGGTTGTGTGTGGGGTTGTGTGTGGGGGGTTGTGTGTGTAGTTGTGTGTTGTGGGTTGTGTGTGTGGGGTTGTGTGTGGGGTTATGTGTGGGGTTGTGTGTGTTGGGCTGTGTGTGTGGGGGGGTTGTGTGTGGGGGGTGGTTGTGTGTGCGAGTGCGTGGGGTTGTGTGAGTGTGTGGGTTTGTGTGTTGGGGTGTGCGGGGGTTGTGTGTGTGGGGGCCTGTGTCTGTGTGGTTGTGTGTGGTTGGGTGTTAGGTTGTGTGTGGGGTTGTGTGGTTGTGTGTGTGGGGTTGTGTGCGAGTGTTTTTGGGGTTGTGTGAGTGTGTGTGGTTGTGTGTGTGGGGTGCTGTGTGTGGGGTTGTGTGTGGGGTTGTGTGTGGGGGGATTTGTGTGTGGGAAGGTTGTAGGTCTGTGGGGGTTGTGTGTGGGAAGGTTGTGTGTGTGGGGTTGTGTGTGTGTGGGGTTGTGTTTGTGCATGGGATTGTGTGTGGGGTTGTGTGTGTCGGGGGTTGTGTGTGGGGGGTTGTTGTTTGTGTGGGGGGTTGTGTGTGTGTGGGGTTGTGTGTGGAGGAGTTGTGTGTGAGTGTGTGGGGTTGTTTGTGTGTGTGGAGTTGTGTGTGGGGTTGTGTGTGGGGGTGGTGTATGGGGGTTGTGTTTGTGGGGGTTGTGTGTGTGGGGGGAGGTTGTGTGTAGGGGGTTGTGTGGTGTGTGGGGGTACTGTATGTGGTGTGTGGGGTTGTGTGTGTGTAGGGTTGTGTGTATGTGGGCGTGTGTGTGGTTGTGTGTTTGCGTATGGTTTGTGGAGTTGTGTGTGTGGGGGGCGTTGTGTGTGGGGGGGTTGTGTGTGTGGTTATGGGCTGTGAGCGTGTGGGTGTGAGTTTGTGGGGTAGTGTGTGGGGATTGTGTGTGGGGGGTGATTGTTTGGGGTTGTATGTGGGGGTGGGGTTGTGTGTGTAGGGGGTTGTGTGTGTGGGTGTGTGTGTGGGGGGTGAGTTGTGAGTGGGGGGTTGTGTGTGTGGGGGGTTGTGTGTGTGGGGGGGGTTGTGTGTGTGGGGTTGTGTGTGTGGGGTTGTGTGGTGTGTGGGGTTTGTGTGTGTGGTTGTGTGTGTGTGGAGTTGTGTGGTTGTGTGTGTGGTTGGTTGTGTGTGTGTGGTTGTGTGTGTGGGTGTGTGGTTGTGTTTGGGGTTGTGTGTGTGGGGTTGTCTGTGTGGTTGTCAGGTTGTGTGTGTGGGGATGTGTATTTGTGTGGGGTTGTGTTTCTGTATGGGGTTGTGTGTGGGGGGTTGTGTGTGGGTGGTTGTGTGGGGGTGTTGTGTGTGTGTGTGTGGGGTTGTGTGTGTGTGGGGGGTTGCGTGTGTGGGGGGTTGTGTGTGTGGGGTTGTGTGTGGGGGGTTGTTTGTGAGTGTGTGGGGTTATGTGTGTGGGGTGGTTGTGTATGTGGGGGGTTGTGTGTGTGGGGTTGTGTGTGGGGGTAGTGTGTGTTGTGTGTGTGCAGGGGGTGTGTGTTAGGGGGTTGTGTGAGTTGGGGATTGTATGTGGGGGGTTGTGTGTGGGGTTGTGTGTGTGGGGTTGAATGTGTGTGGGGGGTTGTGTGTGTGGGGGGGTGTGTGGGGGGTTGTGTGTACGGGCTAACAGAATGGGATGGGAGGTGAGGCTGTGAATCGGATGGAAGGGGAGAGGATTAAAGAGGTAAACAAGAAAATAATGGAAATAAAGGGGATGGGGAGGGGAACAAGGAGGGAGAGGGGTAGTGAGAGGGTGGGGTAAAGGGAAAGAAGGGATGGGTTAGGGAAGGGTGGGCGAAGGGAATGGAAAAGAAAGGAAAGGAAGAATGAGGGGAAGAAGGCGGAGAAGAAAAAGGAAGAGAAAGGCAGGGAAAGGAAGGGAGAAGGGAGGGGAGAGGGCAATTGAGAGAGAGGGAGGAGAGGGGAAGGGTAGTGAGGGGGGGGTAGGGTATGGAAGAAGGGATGGGTGAGGGGAAAGGGGAGAGAATGGTGAAGTGGAAGGAATGTGAAGGAAGGAAGAATAAGGAAGAAAGATGGGTAGGTGGCAGGGGAGTAGAAAATGAGCAGAGGCGATGGGAACAGATTGGAAGGGAAAGAGGATGTGAATGGGAGGGAAGGGAGAAGAGAAGGGAAGGGGTGGAGATGGAAAGGGAGATAAGAGAGTGCAAGATGGGACCGGAATGGATTAAATGGGAAGGGGAGGGGAGTGACAGAAGGGGAGAGGATTAAAGAGTAATGGAGAAAAGGGAACTTAAAAGATAGGGGGAGAAGGGGATATGAGAGGATAGGAGAGATAGGAATGTAAGGTAGAGAGGGAAAAACGGGAAAGAGAAAGGAAAAGGGAAGGGAAGTTTCAAGCCAGTATCAAGTCAGTATCAAGTCAGTATCAAGCCAGTATCAAGTCAGTATCAAGTCAGTATCAAGCCAGTATCAAGCCAGTATCAAGCCAGTATCAATTCAGTTTAAAGTTTGGTTTCAGTTCAGTTTCAAGTTCGTTTTCATTTGGTTTCTATACTCACCTTGTCCCTTTCCCCCAGCCCCGCCCAGTTCTTTTGGAGCCTGTGAGGCCCCGGCCCCCTCAGCCTCTCGGGGCCTCGTCTCCAGCCGCCAGCTGTGGTCCTCTCCGTCCGGTGCTCATGAGTGCAATGCTGCGGCTGCCTGGTTACCAGCCTTGTATACCACGGACACGTCACAATAGAGACCTTCAACCTGTCATCATGCATCACCGGTTTATGGGCAATGACAAGTGCTGCATGCGTGTAAGAGGTGGAGCAGCCGAGACACGGCTTAAATTCAATTACCTTTTTTAAAAAAAAAAAAAACTATTTAATCACGAAATTATCCTGCGATGAGCCTCAAAGACGAACGAATCCTGCCCGACATTCTCCCCCCTCTCAGTGGCCTCTCATTGTCTCTGCTGCGGCGGAAGCCTCCCCTCTGCACTTAGCCTCGACCTTGTGTCATCACAGTGGAGGGCCTGACACGTCACAGGTGTTCCATCCACAAGATTCCCCTGCTGGTGCTGGCCTGGACCTCGTGACATCACAGGGGAGGGCCTGGCACGTCACAGCTGTTCCATTCACAGGATTCCCTTTCTGGTGCTAGCCTGGACCTCGTGACATCACAGAGGAGGGCCTGGCACGTCACAGGTGTTCCATTCACAGGATTCCCCTGCTGGTGCTAGGCTGGACCTCGTGACATCACAGAGGAGACCCTGGCACGTCATAGGTGTTCCATTCAGCAGGATTCCCCTGCTGGTGCTAGGCTGGACCTCGTGACATCACAGAGGAGGGACTGTCACGTCACAGGTGTTCCATTCACAGGATTCCCCTGCTAGTGCTAGGCTGGGCCTCGTGACATCACAGGGGAGTACCTGGCAGGTCACAGGTGTTCCATCCACAGGATTCCCCTGCTGGTCCTGGCCTCGACCTAGTGACGTCACAGTGGAGTGCATGGCACGTCACAGGTGTTCCATCCACAGGACTCTGCTACTGGAAAGGCGCAGACCTTTTATATACATGTATAATGTGGAGTTTCGCATTCTTAGTTTAAAATAAATATTTTCGACATTAGGCGCATTGTCCTGCACCAGGTGCGCAATGAAGGCTGGGCTGATAGCCCCCCACCCCCTCCCTCCCACCCACCCCTGCCTTAGTTGGCGTGGGCTGGACCCTCCATGCGGAGGCTGCATGCCTGAAGGCCTCTCTCACCGGAAGTGTCCGCTCTCTCCTCCAGACAGTAGTGCAGGCTTCCAGTGGCGTCACTAGGGTTGGTGTCACCCGGTGCGGGTAACTCATGGTGTCACCCCCCCACGACTTACCACATGGACCTCTTCCGCTCCGAGTCCGCCAGTGGACACATTTGGCAAATAACGGGACCACAGGACAACACAACACAACACTAGACAACATGGCAGCATACCACCAAGGTCAACACCAGAGATCCACATTATAGCATTGCTTTGGACAACTTAAAACATGGAGCCACAACGCACAACACAACATGGACATTACACTAGAAAGAATGAAGCCACAGTGGAAAATGTGATGGCACCATATTAAACAACATGGCACAACTTTGGTTTACATGACATCACAATGAACAGCACAGCCTCACACTAGAGAGAAGGACACTGCAATAGACAAAACGTCACCACACAAAACGCAATGGCCCAGCAATGGATGATGTGACACCAGCTTAGCAACATGAGGCCACACTAGACAAAATGGCACCACTCTGGATACCCCGATGGCGCAACACTGGTCAATATGGCACCAGACTAAACAATGTGGTACAAAACTAAGTAATACGGACCACAGTAGGCCTCAAGAATCCTCAAAAAACCATAACACTAGACCTCACCCCATGTTATGTGGCACTAGTCAAGAAAAACAGCACCACACTGCAAAGGTAGGTGCGAGACTAGACTGAAAGACACTGCACTGAACAACACGGCAGCAACACACTTGACAATATGATGACACAGTCTGGCTTGACAACACGGCACACTCTGGGCGAAACTAACTACTACGTTAAAATGCTGAGAAAGCTCCTAATACAGTACCTCGAGACTGACAAAGCAAATAGGTACGTAGCTGTTCTTAGTACAGTAGGTGCAGTGGCACCAGGGATCTGGGGTGTAAAGTGCCGTCAATTGTCACTATTTTTTGCTTTCGCACACGGAGGTGGTGGTCGCAATTCCTCCTGCTTGCACTAGGGCCCTTAGTGCCCCACGGAAAGCAACAAAAAAAACAGTAAATAGCCATTGCAAAAAAGTCTGGGGTTTGAAAGCGCAGCCCTTCCTGCGGGCGGAACACACACTTGGCAACCGCTGTTTGTGGAAACCAATATCCATCTAAAACTGTTTCTTTTCTAATCATACTGCTAATATTCTAATCGCACGGCGTGCTGCAAAAACTGCAAGATAATGGGTGCCCTGTCTGAGTGTATTTGCGTGCAGAAAACAACACACATCACGGAGGGCAAAGAGAGAGCGAGGGGTGGGGAATTGAGCACTGTATATGGTGATTTAGCCAGCAAGTGAGGCAACTCCCAGCAGTCATGGAATTGCACAATTCCAGTGGGCCTGCTTATAGGCACTAGTGAAAGTGTTGACTGGTTATTTTCTCCATTTGACTCTTGTAGACGAGTGCAACAACAGCAGTAGCCCTAAGCTTTCTACCTGAGACTTTGTACGCTAGTTTTCCTGTTGCACCTATACTATTATGTCATTTTAGGACACTTACCTGTAGGAAACCCTTTGATACAGACTTCAAGGTCTTCCCTAGAATTGGAAATAAATCCATGTTGGCTCTCCATTGCATTGTTTTTCTCTGAGCTAAACTATGTCTGAATTCAGCGTATCCTTTATCATATCGTACTACATACACAAACCCTTGGGAACCTATGTTGTCAAGACAGGGCAGCACAGACGAGGGACAGTGGAAGCCAGTATGGCCTGGGCCCTAGGGCAAGGAAGACGATTGGCCCTCTGACCGCTGACTGAAATACAGCGATAGTCGGGGTTCAGTTGGCTCCTCAGGCCTCTGGGCTCCAGTGTCACTGCACCTGCTGCACCAATGGAATCTACGCCCCTGACTAGGGCCAGAAAGACGCACAGAAGGGATGGAGACTAAGGGTCACATGGCCTAGATCTTATTGGAGCACTTTCTACTTTGGGACAATACATCACCAGGCTATTGCAATCCAAACTCTCAGTCCGTAGCTACTGATAGTGCATCAGGTGTAGTGACACCGGGGATCGGGGGACTGGGGAGCTCACTACACTACAATTACATATTTTATTATACCAAGCCAGGGGATGGGTGCCCTATTCCTTTGGCTCTATTTTTTATTTTATTTATAAAGTTTTATATAGCGCAAACTTGACCCTAGAGAGTATCAGAGCGCTTTACAGATTAGTTAAATAAGTAGAAAATAGAAAACCAAGAAACAAACGATGACGATGTCAGTTTCAAAAGTGTTTGAAAAAATATGGCTCTTAATTAACCCTTTTCAAGTTTCACATAGTAATAACATGTGCTTCAAGTCTGCGAGAGTTGCATCAAGAACGAACCTGGCTCGGCCTGAAAGCTAAACACCAAATACATCTGCTAGACTATACATACATCACTCTTCAATATTACCAAATGTTTGCTTTTTTGAAGTTACACAAAGATGGCCCCTGCCCTCCTTTTAAAACTTAACAAGAATGCAAGGAATAACGTTTCTGCAGGACTCGCAGAAAGATATTTGCTGGTGGGCGGACTGGCTTTGCAGATATCATGAAAGAAACCTCTGACCTTTTGTGCGTTCTGGTCTGCACTGCAAGCGGCCTCATAATACTGATTTTGGCGGAAAGAGGAGATTCGTATCACTGAACATGCAGAAATGTTGAACATGGCATCACTGCACGCGTTGTTACTGTGGATGACTCTCCAGGAACGTACTTAAAACAGGTGACATTTGGCAGAACAGCCCCCACAAAAAAGACCATGTTTCAGAAATGACACTTGGATATCAGTGCATTAACATAGATTTCCTATTTTAACTCATCATGTAGGAACAACTTGGAGCGGGGAGCGAGGGTTATTCCGCAACATGGATTTACTGACGCTGAGGGACTAGTACTT
Organism: Lissotriton vulgaris; assembly: GCF_964263255.1. Taxonomy (NCBI): domain Eukaryota; kingdom Metazoa; phylum Chordata; class Amphibia; order Caudata; family Salamandridae; genus Lissotriton; species Lissotriton vulgaris. The sequence goes on from NW_028246705.1 coordinate 393,177, forward strand.
ATGGATGCAAAATTAAAGCATTAGCAATTTCAAGAGGGCCTTTCTGTACCTGCTGGAGGAGAGAACCCTAATCCCTTGCAAACAACGAAAATGTGCCCTTGGAAATAGTAGTCTGTTACTCTGACCCAGTGGGGCTCATTTTATCCAACCTGATGAAAGGCTGAGCCAGCACTGGTGGGATTTCAACTCCAACTCTGAGCTTTCACAAAGAACATTGCAGCAGGCACACCGGGCCACTGAGCTACAAAATCACCACTTGCGAACTGACCTCAGTGTAAACCTGCGTAGGATGTAGTCTGTGGCCATTTGCCAGTGGAATGCCATTTACAAACGAGCTCAAGCAGATCACGAAACGTTACAACTTACACATCTTCGCGGCGTCGGCCTTCAGGTGGAAATCCCAGTCCCGGGCGGGCAGCCTGAGGGACATCTTCAGGAGACCCTTAGGAAGGATTGTATCCGACATGGGGCAGCAAACTCCAGGATCCGCCTTGCTGCAGTGCTCCTCTATGCACGGGCAGCACCAAAAAACGAGGCTCGTCCGTGCACGGTCCCTAGCCCTGTATGAAACTGCTTCCTCGCACGCTTAGGCCTCTGCTTCCTTGCCCGTACATCTGCAGGGCCCTGCCGGGCGCTCCTCCGGCTATATGGACCCAGAAAGCCTGGTGCTAATGCTATCACCCCACCGGATAAGCCGACCTCGAATCCCGCGCCCGCCCTCACCTCAGCAGGAGGCAGCCTTCCCCTCAGCACTCTTCCGCGCTTCAGCGAGGAAGTGGGTGTGTCGATAAAACGATACTTTCGGCGGACGGGCACGTGTCGCAGCTTTCCTTGCTGAGATGATACCGGTTCCGGAAGGATTTCCCAGCCTGGTACAGAACCTCCCCAGAGCCCAGAGGAACCAGTAAGGAGACTCAACTGTGTAATTTGTGAGTCACAGTGTGGAGTCCTGGCAGGGCTGACTCTCAGCCTTTCATCCTTCTTAAGGCCAATAAAAGTACCGGTTGCTTTGGTAATTACATGTTTATTGGCAGCCCTTGGAAGTCCGAGTGCGGTGTATGCTTTATATAAAAAATAGTTATTATGATTATACCATGTGTGCGTGCAGGAGCATCGACGCAAGCACATGAAAAACAAACATTCAGTTAAAGTCCATTTTTACTGAACAGCAGCAGTCGGGTTCCTCCTAAATATAAAGCAGAGCAGAGGCAAGGCTGCAGAGCTGTGTTACACAGCGTAATCTGATTGGTGTCACCCCCTGGGATGGTGTCACCCGGTGCGGTCCGCACCCCCCTAGTGATGCCACTGCAGGCTTCCACAGCTATGAGGCGAGGTCTAAGTTATTTATTATTTTATTTTATTTGTGCGTTTTTATATAGCGCGGACTTTACCCGAAGGTGTCAGAGCGCTTCACAATAGGAACAGAGCGCAAGACGTGTACTGTAAGCCCAGCGTAGGAGGCCCGCCATCTTCAGTCCTCCGAGCGGAGGGGGGGCCTCAGAGGAGCTGCGCGGACTGTCCCTGTGCCCAGGGAGCCCTGGGGCCACGGTTAACCCCGACCTGGGAGGCGGAGAAACAGGGGCGCAGGGCCCAATGACCACAACGCAAGCGGCAGGCCGGGGCTACGAGGACGGCTCCATAGAGGAGGGGGAGGTGTCGTTGCCACTCACGAGAGGACGGGGCTGGCACCCTGCATGTTCAAGAACTGATGGGTGGTGAAGGAGGCAGTGTATCTCTCACGGTTAAGGGCGGCGGAGGGCACCTTGCCGGAGAGAGTGAGTGCTTGGCCTTGGGAGGCCTACGGTGCTGAAGACCGCCATTTTGTATCTAGTGAGCGCGTGGCCTGCACAGTCCTTTCTGGGCCGTAAAGGGCCCCCAGAATGGGCGCCTTTGCATTCCCGGCTAGCGTTGTGGTCCCCTCTGTCGTCCCGTTCGCCTCCTGGAGCTGCTGCAGGGCGGGCGGTGGACTGCAGGCCCTCTGGAGATTTGGCCGTCATCTTGGGAACAGTATTTGGCAGGCGCGGGGACTTGGATTGGTGCTGTGGGCCTGAGGTGATAGGTCCCCCTGGATGACGTTTTGGGCCTGAGAGATTGGGACGATCGCTTTGAGGCCTACCTGCCCCCCTTTAGGTTGGAGTGGGGCCAGTCTGGGGCCTGACTAGATGGCTATCCAGAGCTATTGGGGGCTGAGCTTTTGTGGAAGCGCTGTGGGCCCTGAGGGATCGCTGTGGGCCTAGCAGGAAACACCTGGCACGGGCATTGCTGCAATCTTCTGAAAGCTGCGATGGCCTGCATGCTTGGGCCTGTTGCATTGAGACTCCCCACCCCCTTGGGATTGAGCCGGGGCCTGCAGACACACGAGCAGCCTGCTGTTTGGGGATGGTGCCCTCCTTAGGGTCCCTGCTTTCAGGGTGCCTGCAACGTAGAAGCGCAACGTCGGGTGGAATGGACCAGGATCGCCATCGCTATTGATTACTTCACTTGCCCCTCTCCACTAGAGCACTAAATCTGGGCCCTATATTTTTGCAGAGGCGGTGCGGTACGTGGTTGTGCTGGATATTGCGGACTGCGTCGCCGGCGAGCACCACGAGCCAGGAGGGGGACCAGACGACTGGCATTCTAGCCGCTGCCGTTTTCCCTGAAGGCCCCTGCATCTGATACATAGCATCTGTCCTGGAACACAAGACATTTCTGTGAGCACTACTATGGACCCTTGCTGGCCTTAGCGACTGACATTCTGCAGGACGCCCACGGATCCGCAATGACACGCTCCAAGGGGGGCAATGACGCTTCGGCGGCGGCCCTCGGAGACAATCCTGTAGCTGCAATGTGGGGCAAGGTGGGCTCGTCTGCCCCCACTGAGGTAGCTTCGCATGCTGAAGGGGACTCGCCACCGGTAACACAAGCATTTATGGCCTCCTTTGTGTCTGAGTTGAAGACCGAAATAGGTTCCCTGCGCACTGAAGTGCAGTGAAGTGTGTGATTTTATTCACCAGGCGGTGATTTCCCTATATGCCGCTGGAACTAAGAACGCATAAATGCTTCATTAAATAAGTTTTGCAGTTGAGAATTTTTTCTCTAGTTTGCTTTACCCTCCCATCGAGCCCCCTCTTAAAATGATGGAGTATGGGGCGTGGTCTTGCCAGCAAAGCAGTGAGACGCACGTTGGGAGAGCCCTGGCCGACAGCTGCTTTAATAAGCTATTTTAGCGGACCTGCCGGGGCCATCATCGCCATCCCTGGGGGGGCCTGGACAGCTGACAGTGAGGGGCGAGATTTTCCGGGCTGAACCCTGCCAAGAGGAGTCTGGAGAGCAGGTGCTAATGGGGATCGCCTGACGCGCGGAGTCACCCGCCATTTTGTGGAGCTTGTAACGGAGCCCTTTCTGTGCCCCGGCGGCATCCCTGGGTCTCTCTGAGGCAGAGACAGCTGACATAGAGGCGGGGAGCCGAGGGGCGTACGAGTGCCTAGCGGCCCGATACCGGGGAGAAGATCAGAGGCAGGCTCGGGGGCGGTATCCTAAGGCCGCACTTAGTGCATTCCGCGGAGGTGAAAGCGGCGGACGGCATCCATTCGGCCTGGCGGACCCGGCTTGCAGCGCCTCGCCAGGTGCCTTGGAGATGTGGGTCCTGGTGGGGCTGGTGCCAGAACTCAGCGTCCGCTGAGGGTCTCCCCTGGTGAGGCAGACTCTCCGATTGTAGATACCGGTAAGCTGGTCAGCCCAGCGTAGGAGGGCCGCCATCTTGAGTCCTCCGAGCAGGGGGGCAGTCTCAGAGGAGCGGTGCGGACTGTCCCTGTGCCCGGGGAGCTCGGGGCTGCGGTTAACAGAACCTGGGAGGCGGAGCAACAGGGGCACAGGGCACAAAGACCACAGCGCAAGCGGCAGGCCGGGGCCACGAGGACAGCTCCATAGAAAAGGGGGAGGTGTTGTTGCCATTCACAAGAGGACGGGGTTGGCCCCCCTGCATGTGCAAGAACTGACCGGTGATGGAGGAGGCAGTGTATCGCTCACGGTTAGGGGCGGCGGAGGTGACCCTGCCGGAGAGTGTGAGTGCTTGGCCTTGGGAGGCCTGAGGTGCTGATGACCTCCATTTTGCATCTGGTGAGCGCGCGGCCTGCACAGTCCTTTCTGTGCCGTAGAGGGCCCCCAGAGTGGGCGCCTTTGCATCCCCAGCTAGCGCGGCGGTCCCCTCTGTCTTTAACCCTCTTGCCCTAAACCCTGTTTGCCTCATGGAGCTGCTGAGGGGCGGGCGGTGAGACTTCGGGCCCCCTGGAGATTTGGCCGCCATCTTGGGAACAGTATTTGGCAGGCGCAGAGACTTGGATTGGTGCTGTGGGCCTGAGGCGATAGGTCCCCCTGGATGACGTTTTGGGCCCAAGAGATTGGGAGATCGCTTTGAGGCCCATCTGCCCTCTTGAGGTTTGAGTGGGGCCAGTCTGGGGCCTGACTTTGTGGCTATCCTGAGCTATTGGGGGCTGAGCTTTTGTGGGAGCGCCGTGGGCCCTGAGGGAGCGCTGTGGGCCTTGCAGGAGACAACTGGCAGAGGCTTTGCTACAATCTTCTGAATGGCCGTGACGGCCTGCATGCTTGGGCCTATTGCATTAAGAGCCCCCACCCCCTTGAGATTGATTCGGGGCCTGCAGACTCACGAGCAGCCTATTGTATGGTGATGGTGCCCTCCTTAGGGTCACTGCTATGAGGGTGCCTGCCACGTGGAAGCGCAACATGGGGTGGAATGGACCAGGATTGCCATCGCTATTGATTACTTCACTTGTCCCTCTCCACTAGAGCCCTAAATCTGGGCCCTGCTGTTTTGCAGAGGCGGTGCAGTACGTGGTTGCGCTGGATATTGCGGACTGCGTCGCCGGCGAGCACCACGAGCCAGTAGGGGGCCAGACGACTGGCATTCTAGCCGCTTCTAGCCGCTGGTTTTCCCTGGAGGCCCCTGCATCTGATACATAGCACCTGTTCTGGAACACAAGACATTTCTGTGAGCACTACTACGGACCCTTGCTGGCCTTAGCGACTGGCATTCTGCAGGACACCCACGGATCCGCAATGACATGCTCCAAGGGGGGCAAGGACGCTTCGGCGGCGGCCCCCGGAGACAATCCTGTAGCGGCAATGTGGGGCAAGGCGGGCTCATCTGCCCCCGCTGAGGTGGCTCCGCAGGCTGAAGGGGACTCGCCACCAGTAACACAAGCATTTATGGCCTCCTTTGTGTCTGAGTCGAAGACCGAAATAGGTTCCCTGCGCACTGAAGTACATTCCTGTGTTCAGGAGCTTAGGAAAGAAGTTACGGACTTATGCAAGAGAGTGGAAAGGCTGGAGAAGACGGTTGAGGCCCGTACAGAGGATCAGGAGCAACTCTGGCAATGCCTGGCCGCACTGGAGGACCAGCACATAGAATTGCAACTGAAGCAGGAGGACCTGGAAAATCAGAGTCGCCGGAACAACCTCCGCATCCGTGGGTCTCTCTCAGGTGGAAGGGAAAGACATTATGACCTATGTGGCACAGCTCCTCCACGAAGTCTGGGGGATGATGACGCTTCCCCGCCAGCTTTGGACCGGGCCCATCGAGTCTCCGGGCCCGCGGGCAGGCCGGGCATCCTCCCGGACATTTTAACCAGAGTCCACTTCTTTACAGAAAAAGAGGCTATCCTAAGCAGGACCTCCCCTATGATGGGAACAAGATTCAGATCTTTCAGGACCTAGCACCTAATACCTTACAACGCCGCCGTGACTTTAAACCTGTGACGGACAAGCTGCGGCGATGGACATTTCCTATCATTGGGGCCACTCATTCGCCCTTATTTTCCAATGGGAGTCCAAACGTAGAGTACTATGGTCCTACAAAGAAGCGGCTCAACTACTCCAACTTCCCTCTTCAGGCCTGCCAGTCCCACCCATCTCCTACCTCCTACACGGGTGCCAGCCAAGCCGTTTTGGTCTACTGTGCACCGCCGCAGACGTTCTTCTCCCCTTGATGAGCAATCATCTTCTCAGGCTAAACAGGACATTATCGAACACATCAGGTCCTTGTAGGGGACAAATCAGAGGCAGGCTTGCGCTCTCCAACCCCCTGATAGACAGCTCATGTGCCCAAAATGGGCTTCGGGACCTGCTTCTGGAAGCATGGTTCTCCCTGGACGAGACTGATGTTTGTTTCTGTGAGCAAGACACCACCCCAGCGCCCCACTACAGTGTAGCTGGTGCTGGAGCATCCCACCTGGAGAAATTTGAAAGCGGCAGATGACCTACCCCCATCTGTTCCTGAGAGAGTGACGTCTCTGGGACCATCCAAATCTTGTGGTGCAGACTGGCCCGCGACTGGAACAGAACAATGTGGCCCGGTTGGCCAATGTTGGTCACTTACTCTTCACTCCTATGTTTTCCTCCTTGCCTGATTCTTCTTTCTTACTTTTTCTTGTCTCCTAGGTGTGGTGGACGGGAGATGCCAATGCTATTGCACGCTCTTGCTGATAGGAAAGGCCCTCTCCTGAACCTCCCTCCCTTTCTCCTGACATGTTTTCTATGGTGGCATGATGGACTAATTTTAGATCAGATATACTTATGGCTCTCTCCTGCCCTTGAAAGGTTCACTCCCTTAATGTCAAGGGGCTTAACTCTCCCAACAAACGGCAGCAATTGTGGTGTTACCTCCTCCAACACAAACCCAGACAATTATTTTTCTTCAAGAAACCCATCTTTTGAAAATAGACATTTCCCGCATGGCGCATCCTAAATATCCCCTCCAATTCTGGGCCACAGTGACCCCCAAGATGGCTGGAGTGGCTATTTTGTGCAGAAATGGCATCAGGCAGGGGAAACCTAAAGTTTTTCGCAGCCCAGGGGTAGGGATTGGGAAACGCCTATTTACGCTGTGTAATGTCTATGCATCTAACCAAATGCAGGACTCTTACCTCCGGGCGCTACTGCGGGAACATGTGCCACAGGGCGACCCCGCCTTGATTCTGGGGGGAGATTTTAACCTAGTGTGGGATCCTGCGATGGACCGTAGTGAAGCTTCTTTGAAGGGGTCGGGCCATGTCCTCCACTCTCCGGAGACGGATAGCAGACCTAGGCTTGATGGATTCATGGCGATATCATTCTCCTGAGGCACAGGATTATTCGTACTACTCACACGTTCACCGCTCGTACTCGCGTATTAATTATCTTTTTAATTCTCACGTCCTGATAAGGGACACGCTAGCGGCATCTATGTCCGCCATATCGCTTTCCGATCATGCTCATGTTGAGCTTCTCAGGAGCATACGAACTGCCATTGACTCTTATTTTGCAAGTAATGATTTACCTGAGACACCTTTCCCTGTGGTGTGGGATACCTATAAGGCTACAATCTGCTGCCACATCACGTCCCTATCGATTGCACGGGCGCCCGAGGCCCGATGCCTGGAAGATAGCCTCTCCAAGGACATTAAGAAATTGGAGAGACGAGACCGGGAACAACCCTCGCTTGCATGTTGGCGGCGACTCGCAAACCTTCGGGGCCAAATACGCTCCCTGCGTGCCAATAAAGCTGAGAGATCCCTGCTAGCTTAAAACAACGATACTTCGATGGGGGAGACAAAGTGGGCAGAATGCTGGCAAGGTGCCTGTGAACGCGTGCAGCGAAGGCCCATATCGCTAACATTCAACTGTCAGACGGAGAAAGGGTCACCGCGGAACGGGCTAAATGCGAGGCCTTTCGGGTCTATTACGCTGCCCTTTACGTGGCAGAAGCACCCTCCCCAGCTCACATCGACGACGTCCTGAACCAGTGCCCCTGGACCCCAATACATCCACACCATGCCAAACAACTGGACGGTACTCTCAGTGCGGAGGAACTGATAGCGGCGCTAAAAGACCTCCCTCTCGGAAATACGCCGGGCCCGGACGGTTTACCATTGGCCTTTTATCGTATGTTTATAGCGCAACTCCATCCCCACCTCTTGCGACTATATAATTCCTTTTCGGATACGGAAGGGCCGACGCCATCCATGGGTTTGGCAGAAATAGCTCTTATCCCCAAACCGGGAAAGGATCCCACGTTATGTGCATCCGATCGCCCCATAGCGTTGTTGAACACAGACCTCAAAGTCTACACTAAAATGCTTGCTAAAGGCCTAGATCCCCACATGCCTGGCCTTGTGGCCGGACCAAGTTAGTTTAATCCGCAATAGGCAAGGGGCGGATAATGTGCGTAGAATTGCGCACCTGGTGGGGAAAACGCGCCACTGGAACATACCAGCCTGCCTTCTGTCGCTTGAAGCGGAGAAGGCAGTTGACCGGGTGGACTGGGGTTTCCTTCGAGCGGTGTTGCAGAAAATCGGACTAGGCCAGAACATGATATCTATGATCATGGCCCCTTACCTCTCCCCGCAAGCTAGGGTTCGGGTCAATGGACAGCTTACAGAACCCTTTTCCATTCATAGAGGTACACAGCAGTGTTCCCCCCTGTCTCCTCTGATGTTTGCCTTAGTGATAGAACCTTTAGCAGAAATGATCGGGCAAACTGAGGACATCTATGGCCTCTCCTTTGGAGGTCGACAGAACAAGGTAGCACTCTTTGCAGATGATCTTATCCTCACACTATCGCGTCCACATGCATCCCTTTTGGCGCTTCACTCTCTGCTACAGTCCTTTGAGCGTGTCTCAGGCCTTAAAATCAATCATGGCAAATTCTGGGCTTTGAACCTTACCATCCCGGAAGAGGAGATACCAACTTGAAGACGCTCGCTCCTTATCAATGGGCCACTGATCATATCCGATATTTAGAGCTCTAACTGACTCCCTCTCTGGACATGTGGATCCAGGTAAATTGGCGGGAATGCAGGAGAGCTGTTTAGGAAGATTTGAGAGGGTGGAAATCCCTGACTCTCTCCTGGTTGGATAGGCTAAACGCCATCAAAATGTCGATACTCCCTAAAATCTTGTACTTATTCCAATGTCTTCCCACCCCTATCCTGCAACACCAAATACAGGGCCTCCAACGAGATCTCACTAGCTTTATATGGGGCGGATGTAGACCATGATTTTTCCACAAGATCCTCATGCTCTCGCAAGATAGAGGAGGGCTAGCATGCCCCAACCTTCTGGAATACTAATGGGACTTCCACCTTCGCTTTGTCTCTGAGTGGACAACCACTGAAAGTGAAAAGATCTGGTTTCATATGAACCGGATGGTCATTGGGTGTACCATCTGGGATCTTACGTGGCTCTACCGTAATGCACGCTCCCGCTGCACTTATATTGCTGTGCCCACAAAAACAGTTCTAGATATATGGGACAAAGTAGCCATGCGTAAGGGACTAACGACCTTTCCCTCCCCCATTCTCCCATTGCAGGTAAGCCACTATTTCCTCCGGCCCTTCACCCACAAACATTCGCCAAATGGTTACAGGGGGGATGCAGAGTGATCGGAGACCTGTACGAAGGGGGAACGCTTAAGACATTCGCCCAGTGCAAGGAGGAATTTCATCTTCCACTGGGAGCGGGACTTTAATATGCACAGCTGCGGCATTGGGTGTCCTCACCAGAGATGCAACAGGCAGCTGTCCGGCCATTCACCCCCTTTGAGCTGGTGATCCGCTCCTTCAACAAATCGAAGGGCCTTATCTCTCGGACATACCAAATCCTGCAGCATCCTCCGATAGTATCTGCACATCCATATCAACGCCAATGGCAGCTGACGTCGTCCACGGACAGCCTAAAGGCACTTACCGCAGTGATTGGATTTTAGCACTTCACATGCTTGAAACAACTCATAGCATTATATTGGAAAATAGCGGAGGCTCCCCCAATTGCCGCATAACCATGAAACTTTTTACAGCGAGACTGCATGCACGCGACAACCGCTTCACTGCTGTCTGGCGACCCCTAGTTAGACACCTCTATAAAATAGAACAAGCGCGCTATCTACCCTCCCAACTTAGAGCTTTACGACTTTTTGAAGACGCTATACTCCCCCAGATCCTAACAGACTACTCAAGTAATCAGATACACTTTGCGCGTAGTCCCTCCGACAAGTGATAGGACCCCCAATCTTAACAACATGTGCCGCCACCTCCTTTCCCCCCGTCCACCCGCAAGGCCATCTTTAACTGCTGTCTGCTTCTCTTTCTTACTGCCTCTTCTCTTTTCGACACTTTTCTGTCCACTCACCACTACACATCTTATATGGGCCTCTTGCCTGTGTTCTCAATGTTGTTTTATTTTTTATTTTTAACAAACAGGTCCTGAAATTTCCCACAATGGACTGATATTGCTCTATATAATATGTCACACGGCCAGCCCAATAAGGGTTGTAGGCGAGATGCTGTGTTCAAGCTACTCCACCAATGCCTCTCCATATATTTGGAGACCTTCTTATAATACGCGGCCGGTCCTCAATAGGTTGTGGGCCTGAAGCTGTGTATTCTGGACCTATGTTCTACTCATTATCTAGAAAATAAAAACAGATTTCAAAATAAAATGATGGAGTATAGTCCTTGCTTGCGAGAAGCAAGGCTGGCAAAAAAAGAGACTGCCAGCCTTGCTTCTGGTAAGCAAGGACCATAAGTACAAAGTGCATGCTTACGCACAGCTTGCAGGTTTTCAAACGCATAAATAAAAAGCATTGTCATTTACAATTCAATAGCTCAAACTCTCGCAAATGCGAGACTTAGTGCATTGCAAATGCTTGTTCAATTTGTGAGAAAATTTTGATTGAGCAATGCAGATGGCATCATTTGGCACTGGGTCAGTTTCTGGAACTGTATTATGTTTTGATTTAAACAAGGTAAGTGTATCCATAGTGCGCTAGTACTTATAATCTCCATCCACTGCGACTACTACCAAGCAGGTCAGTTATTTCACAAAGATGTTTCTGTGTTCAGGATGGGCAGTACGTACATCACGCAGGTCTGCAGCTACTGAAACTAGGATATTTGTCAAATCAGTGCAGCTCCCACACCACAAGGATACCTTTTGGAGAGCTTTAGGTGACAAAATTAGCATAATGAGGAAAATGGTAAAAATCAGACGAGTATTGAAGGGTAAACTCGTACAGTCATTAGAATATACTGGTAGAGGAGCGTGGAGAATGCTCATTGCTCTACCACCCTTCGGGATCCTGCTGGAGGAGCAGGAGTGAGCACCAAAATGTGGAATGTTTTTAAAAGGACACTTAAATCAGATATCATTGGACCTTTGTGTACTTACTCACTGGAACCTAACAATGCAGCTGTTGCTTCAGGAACTCCAGAGGAATCACCATATTTTCCATCTTGTACTACCAGTATTCCCCCAATTTTCTTCTTCCTCTATGAAACCTTCCAATTTGCTCATTTTAACCTCTTCCCTCACTTATCGCCTGTATCCTATCTTCACCATTCACCAGTCTAGCATCTTCAATCTACCCTGGCTACGCCCTTCTCGCTTTGAAATGCTACATGTTTCATTTAACCTACTTCTTTCCCTTCACCCTGTGCCAATGTTTGTGGCCTTTGACCATCTCAATTTCATACAGGCTCCGAAAAGTTTTGACGAAGCCTCAGGTCCTCAGCGCACCCACTGGAGGAACAGGGGAATCGCGAGGCAGTCTTGATTACCTCTGGAAGCCTCCTAACACAACTTATTTCATGTTCTCCCCTTGAGGCAAATGAAGTCCTGTCTGCGATTGCCCTTGAAATCTCAACATACCTAGCTCCTTAAGAGCCTCTTCCTTTTATTTTTGTGTATAGTCTTTTTATTAGTTATTATATCATATAGCATCTTGCAACAAGCATGATACACTGGCACAGTCATTATACATACTAGTATATCATACTGCTTCTGTAACGGATTGTACCCCCATAATTGCAAAAAAGACAAACTATAAACCAAAAACTAGTAAAGTGTTATCTCATAGTTCTGAATATTCCCCTCCGATGTCATGTGGGGCCAGACACATTCAGCTTGGTGTACATCAGAGGCGCAACTAAAGTCAAATTTCGGGAAGCCTACTAAAAATGTCGGGGGGGGGCTGATTCTTCAGCAATATGCAGAGTGGAGATGCAGGGGCTCTAAGAAGGGGTGAAAACACAACAAAGCCTCCTAAGCAAGTAAATGGTCTTTTAACCTCTTGCGTGCGCATGAACGGCCAGGAGCTGTCTCGTGTAACGGTGGGCGAATGCGGAGGACGGCCCCCGGCTGTCTGAACCCCGCCCACTCATTATTTCCCCAGCACCGCGGCGGAATTTGTGCCGCAGTCAAGGGGTTGTGAAGTACTCGGGTGCGGCTGTGTGTGTCAGGGAAGCTGTCTCAGCCGGGCTGATACACAAGTCGGGCGTTGTGCACCTGGTGTACATACGTTAGTGGTGGCTGCCTCCTTCTCCTCCCACTCACAGATAAACACTTGCAGTTTGGGATCTTTATGATTTATGGTTGTTCACTTCCTGTGCCAGCTATTGGTATAGACTGCATTTTTGATTGGTGCTTATTAAATGCTCCTGGTGCTTGTGCTAGAACTGAATCTGGTATTTCTTTCAGATACACCCTTAAGAAAGGTTTGGTCTTCAGCCTGCCACCCAGAGGAGATTTCTCTTCTGATCATTTATTCTAAGTGGACTAGCTACAATGTTAGGTTAATTAAAGTTCATCATTCTGCTCATCTGTCCTTGAGGTCTGATAGCTGAGAAGGAAGGCGGGAAAGACAGGCTATAGCAAGGACTTGGAAACAGTGTACATGATCCTCCCTTATGAAACCTGATGTAACCGAATGTGAACTTGATTCTGAGATGTGTGGACCTCTGGAACCTAGTATACTCAGGATCTTGCCTCCCATGGAATTGAGGTGCCCGGCACCCCATGTCAAGGAGAGCTACGAAGTTTATCTAGACCAGATGAAGTGAGCCAATAAACAGCTCTAGGGTTTGACCCCCAGAAGAGCGGCTCCCCAACACCCCTAGAAATAAGAAATACAAAAATGCTTTTAACCCATCTTACTGAGAATCTCTCCCACGATCCTTACTATGGACAGAGATACCATTAAAGGGACGCCACAGAGATATACATAACGTTCTTTAGGGTCCCTTGTATCGTCCCAAAAAGCAGTGAGACATCCTAGGGGTCTTCGGTACCATTCTCGGACACAACAGTGGAAGGCTGTCTCCAGGTATCCCCTCTACAGACTGCAGCCACGGCCAGTGCAGGTAAGAGCGGTGGGGCCAGGGGTGTGGGATTTCGACAGACGGTGACGAGGGAAAATGATTTCTTTCTTTTATTTTCCATTGTCTGTCCCCACCGCTCTTACCTGCCCGGGCCGCGTCTGACAGACTGCGCGATCCTTGTGAGAGTCCCTGGTATCTTTCCCAAACAGGACAGCGAGACAGCCCTTATTCAATCCAAAAAGAGCAGCAAAGTTTCCAGTATCATCTTCACCATGGTCTGATTGAATCCTGCATCCACTGCAGAATTTTTTTTTTGATCTCCGGGTTGCAGGTTCAAATCCTGATGGATCCACTCAATCTTTCCCTCTGCTGAGGTACATGGTGCGGACACGCACGGAACCCCCAGCCACAGCCCACTTCGTATACGCTACGGTGGAGTGAAGATACCCTAGTAAATACCTGGTTTTGAACAAGAATACAATTATGACCAGAATTATGAGAAGAAATCTATGCACAAAGCTCTATCTCTAAATCGATACGCTTCATACAGTCCCTAATCAACCCCTGGATTTACCCGTAACATCAGCTATTCTCTACATTCAGATACAACTTTACCTGTGGCTCAAAGATCCCTTATAAAGTCCATTTCGTGGATGAAATTGGACCCAGACGCATAGCAATAGAAATTGAAGAAAAAACCCCCTGCCCCTTTTTTAACTTCTGTATATATTTGTTATAGCATATGTTAGTCCCTTTGCTTTTTTGGCCCTGAAGAAGGTGATTCAACTATCCATCAGCGAAACGTACGTAGGCCGTACACTCTAAAGACCTGGACAATGTTCTGCTGATTGGAGAACAATGTATAGATCAGCTAATGACTAACTGGTGGGACCCCTATATTTTACATCTACAGCGGGCTACCAGAGATACTTTTGGGTTATTTCTATGTAAAGCTCTGTTTATGTGTTTATATGTGTTTTTATAAAAAGTAGTGAATGCATAGGTATGTAAGGTATGCATGAGAGAATGTATGATAGTAGTATATGAGAAATTGTTAGGGGCATCTTGCTGCACTTTATGTAATTTATAAAATCTCTTTTGCAAGTTTCTTACTTTTGATTATGTTTTGATGTGACAAAACAAATTGTATGAATGTATAAATATCTAAAATGAAAAAACAAAAAAGATAAAAGAAAGAAAATAAAATAATGTCTTTGAAATAACTAAAAGTCTTTTTCTCTATCTATAGCATCCTGCCTTATGAAAATGTTTTGGGATAATCTCTTGTGACAAAGCAATATAGGTCTTCTAAGAGGTACTCCTTATGCTTAGCTTATTTCTTTCTCCCCCCTCTGGACCTAAAATAAATTGGGAGAACTCTTTCTTCTATATATCCCCTCTACAGACTGCAGCCGCGGCCAGTGCAGGTAAGAGCGGTGGGGCCGGGTGTGTGAGATTTCGACAGACGGTGACGAGGGAAAATGATTTCTTTCTTTTATTTTCCATTGTCTGTCCCCACCGCTCTTACGTGCCAGGGCCGACAGACTGTGCGATCCTTGTGAGAGTCCCTGGTATCTTTCCCAAACAGGACAGCGAGACAGCCCTTATTCAATCCAAAAAGAGCAGCAACGTTTCCAGTACCATCTTCACCATGGTCTGATGGAATCCTGCATCCACTGCAGAATTTTTTTTTTGATCTCCGGGTTGCGGGTTCGAATCCTGATGGATCCACTCAATCTTTCCCTCTGCTGAGGTTGATAAAGTGAGTACTGTTGAGATATATAACAGTAAACATCTGTTATTGAGCACCAAGAGGCCTCTCAAGATGAATATGCACTTTATAAGCACACATGCAAGCTGCCCCCAGCAGGGGCACTACCTAAGATCGCCTACCGAATTAGCAGATCCACTGTCCTCAGTACTATCTTTGGAGGGAGTACCTACGTTTTCTTCCTCTGAAAAATTAGGACCCCGGATGTACCTGTTCCAGGTATTTAGTGCCTCAAAATATCCAGGAAACCTGATGATGGAAATCATTACTATCTCTTACCAAGTTACACTCTTCGGAACCTCACGCAAGATCAAATATTCTTTATTAATCAGAAAAACCCCTTGGACTGCATCCCTTCAAGCTTGCAATATCAATACAGCAGGGCACAAACCGTACAAGTGTACATCATGTCTATAGAAATGCACCGTTGGTGCCGCTGTACACAGTACATAAAGACGTGTACAGTACATACAGGCACACATGTATAGTACATAAACATGCATATACTGCACAGGCGTGCACAGACATGCATAATCCATGTAAACGTGCACGGTCAATACAGACCTGCACAGTCCGCCCAAAGTTGAAGTGTCTGTACCAACACTGTCCTTTAACCCTTCAAGTAAATGTGCACAGACAAACATTTTAAATAGAAAGAGGAAAAACTGTATTGTTCTGTTGGCATTAAAAGAAGGAATTATTTGGGAAGGAAAAATGTAAAAATATCAGCTGTTTTGGTAGGAGTACTGCGAGTTTCCCTCATAACTACATGTAGTATGCGTGTATACATAAAGACATGCACAGGCTGAACAAGCCTCCACTCTCTGTGCAAGTACGCTAAGTCCAAACAGGCATGTGCAATCCATCTAGACATGCAGTTCTGTACAACCATGGGCGGCCCATCCCGGCCCATCCCGCCTGTTGACAGTCAGTTTGGTTTCTGCTTCTCGAGGAACTTAAGGAAGAGTCCGTGACCAGGACGGCCTGGCGACCAGTGACTCCGGTACCAGATGCGGTAGGTGAGGTGCCAAAACAGGGTTCCTAGTGCAGCCCCCACAATCTTGTGAGAATACTCATGAAAGTAGATAACAGTGCAGAACAGCATGAAGTTCCAGAGAGCCAGCAAGGTGGTATTCAGCAGGAAGATCAGTCGTAGAGGGACACCGGCCTCAGCTCCCCGTGCAGTCAGGTAGCGGTGGAAGACAGCCATCTCCTCAGACAGTGTCAGGCAGCAGTAGGTCAACATGAAGGCATGGCCCGAGACATCGTAGCCATGCCACCGGTGGCCCTCCCGGACACACGAGGACTTGTCCTGCAGGTGTCCAAGCAGCAGCAGCCCATCTGGGACTGGCTGGTAGCAAGAACCGGTGACGTTCTCGATCAACAGGAAGAGCTGGCCTGATAAGAACCAAATTGCAGCACCCACCGCCAGACGGCTGAGGTGGCGTAGGGTGAGGAGTATGCTCCCGCTGGCAGAGTAGGACATCGGCAGGATGAAGCCCCCCACAAAAAGGCAGGTCCAGCCCCACGCCGACTGGACAAACTTACTGCAGAGAGAGAAAGGAAATGGTTAGGAGAGCTTGGGGTGCACATGAACAAGCACACATGTCCCTTGTTGGGTCTAACAAGACAGGCAAGAGGCGGCATTAGCACGCCCACAGTAAGCAAGGCTCATTTTGTAGCGCAATCTTATCATTTAAATGTTTGCCAGGTGCACTAGCGACAACTTAATCTTCGCACAGCTTTTAGTTCCACAGTATCCCAAATCATATGCACATGTTCCTCGACTTGTCTTAATACTCATTCTTTGAGTACCTAAATTGTGAATGGTAACAGAAAAGAACAAATATACCTGTCAACTAGTTTATGCATCACCATATTCAAACTGTAGAAAACATGATAAATGGAGTGGAAATTCCAGTAACTCTTCACCCACAACTTACAAATGGTCACAATCAATTAGGACTTTCAAAACACATTTAATAACTTCTGTGATTAGCAGAAGCAGCTTATGTTATACAGTTGTCTGGGAGAACATGGAACCGTTTGATTGATTGATGTATTGCTCCTCTGGTAGGCAAAGATGCAGATGAAAACTGGCATGGATACGTGGAGGACAAAAAAATGTAAGTGGATAATCAATGCGGTGCCACCGTGGGCATCGCAATTGAGAGACATCAGTTTTACCAAGCGTATCAAGTAGTTGGAGAAAATGTAGAAGAGTCTGCAACATTCCTAATTTCGACTAGATTCAACTTGTGTTCATTGACAGCGATGGAATGGTTTTTTGTAATGTACAAAAATGCAGAAATGGCTATAGTGCTAAAAAAAATCCTAGAGTAGAAATAGTGACAACAAGGAGTGTTAAACATTCTGCTAAAAGAGTCCTCTACAAGGTGATTTTAATTAAAAAAAATTATGACACAACAAAAGTTAAAGGGAAATCAATCAATGAGATAAGGTGCAACAGTTCTTGAAATGGTACCTTATAGCAGTGGATCGGGGACAAATTGTCATTTTGCATGTTTTTTGTGCTTTGGAAGACCTAGACGTAAGTAAATAAATGGAGTATTTGCTTTTTATGGCAGAACTGTTCACTTTGTAAGATAAGATATGTCAGTCCAAATGTTTTAAGAGTAGCTTTAGGTATAAACAAAGAAACATGATGTTACACAGCACAGACCCAACGGCAGGCCCTCTGCTGCAAAAATAATGTATCAAAGGGTGAAACCATGTCATTGTGCTATTTAAGGATATGAATGCAGAAACAAATGTGTGCATAGTGAACAAAGGAGTTAGCAAACATTTTGGAGGAGAATTTACTTTAAATGTGACACTTAACCCATACGGAACAAAGTGTTTTTGTGTTAAGGATTACACCCTCACATGCATAATGTAAGAGTACAAGTGTGTTATGCTTAGAATTGGAAGAACTTTGTGTTTTTGAGCATGAAAATTGTTGTAGTTAAAGCTAAAATTAGCAACATTCCATTGTCAACTAAGAAAGTGGATCGGCTAAAGCAGCTGCATACAGACACATGGATTAGGGACAAACGAGGGACAGGGTCACACATCTCAAAACGAATCATGACATCAAATTGCCTCATGCAGGGGTGTTTCCTTGCCCAGATACTTTTTAATCTCTTTTTGGCTGATCTGCCTGGGGAGCTGGACAGCTGTGTATCCCACGCTCCAAAACTGGGAAACAAGTTAATGTCAAACTTGCTATATGCTGATGACCTGGTTTTAATCAGTCGTTCACCAATTGGACTTCAGCAACTACTAAACACAACAAGCAGTTATTCTAACTGGAACTCCCTCAAACTAAACCTCAAGAAGACCAAAATTATGGCAGTCAATTACCACAAAAAGAAGATCAATAGCTAGTTCCTTGATGGCCAACGTTTGAATCAAATACAAAGTTACAAATACCTGGGAATACTAATGGATCATAATAGCTCATTCAAACTTAAGCTAGAGTCCATGCGAAGAAAGGGGACCACAACATATTTAGCACTGAAGTCACTGAAGAGACGGCTTCCCGACCTCACGCTTGAACCCCTTTTACAGGTCCTGAGTGCCAAATTGCTGCCGACATTGACATATGGGAGTGAGGCTCTAAAGGGTAAAGATGCAGCAGTTTTAGATGTCATAAAAGCCACCCCCTACAGAACAATATTCCATCTCCCAAAATATGTCTCCCCGGCTAAAATCCGGTTAGAATTTGGGATCCGAAGACAAACAGTGGAAAGAAGGAGTACCTACTTTAAAAGTTGGCACAAAATTCGAAGTGCTGAGGAAGGATCTTTAAACTCCCACCTTTGGAAAGCTTTGCACAATCAAGAAAAATGTCCAGCCTGGGATTATCTGTTTGACTCTATTAAGTTACTGGGCCTGTCCAAACTTTGGGCTGTTCCAACGGATCATCTTTCCTTATAAAAAGCGGTGAGAAAAACAACATCTAGGCTATCTGTTTAAGAAGACAAAGCAATTCTTACTAAAAAGGCACATGGCTGGATAGTGCTCAAAGACTATGTAAGGCCAAAACCCCAAGCCTTCTTAAGAAAACTCAGGAAGGAAAACTTTCTAAGGTTGCGCTTGGGGGTAATTGCGATCAATCCATGGGAAAGGAAAGGAGGCACTCTGACTTGTCGTTTATGCGGAAGTGGGAAGGAAGACATCATTCACGTAATCTGCAACTGTCCCAACTTAAAGGATTTAAGATGTGCCCTGCTACGTCCCTTTTTTAGGTATTACGGCATCTGGTCCTGTAGGCAGGCAGTGAAGCTTTGCTTCAATCCTATTGACGTCCAGCTTAACTGCTGGCTAACAAATGTTTTGAGATAGTAACGAAGAGACTTAAAACCATGTTGTTATCTGAAACACGCTAAAATGCTTCTTAAGTGTATAAATTCCCTATCTTGTATTAGTTGTACTTGCACTTTAATCACCAAGCCTCTAACTTGGACAATGGACCTGGTTAAGCTGTGCCATCCGACTTGAGAAGTTGTGGTAGACATTGCAGTTAGTACTAAATGAGACGTAAAAGTTTATGAGAATCTCTTTTAAAACAGCTGATTGTATACATTAGGAATATGCAATCGTTGACCTTTTTATTTATGCGGCTTTTAATAGTTTTTATATGTATTTATCTGTGTTCAATGGGAATCTTTTTGTCATGTATTTGCAAAGATTTTAATTAATCAAGAAAAATAAAATATTATCTTATCTTAACAAAGCAAGTGATAATAACAGGTGTTGGTGCTCTGTTGGGATCATCAAACTGTTGTTGTGTCCCCATCATTGTTCCCTTTTTTATAGCTAGGAAAAGAGGGGGGACCTGAGAGTGTGTGCGGACCTGTTTAGTGACAAGCATATCGTCATAATGGGCTGCTATACACTTCGACATATACAAGTAAAGCTTACTAACTTTAATACAATATTTTAAGAACACAGGATTTCACAACTTCGTTTCATCAAATTAAACTAAATGCATTTTCATGGCCGCTTTCATTAGACCCAATGGAACATTTGAATTTTTGCTGCATGCCATTTGGCCTAAGCTCTTCTGCAATTTCATTTCAAAGAATTACTCCTCGTTTCAAGGTTTAAACGTGCAAGCATTTCAGAATGATGAACTAAACTGTGCATCAATGTACATGAAAGCAATTGCATTTTATGAGAAATCTAGATTAGAAATCAGGATAGCGGGCTGAACCTTAAACAAGAAAAGTGTAAATATATCCTGAAAACATACTCCTGCACCAGACGCAACCACTTGGCTATGGGTGATGTAGAATGACTTTCCAAATTTTTTGAGGAAAGATCAACAAGCATTTACAATGCAATGGTCTCGTCTTTGTTAAAGTTAGAGCTATTGGCATTGCAAATGTTATTGTTTTTATTTATTGTTTTTTTTAAACCAATAAATATATGGCATTGTCATTTACAATGGCAATAGGTAAGCATTAGAGAGTAGTAGAGAGTATTAGCAGTTATTAATAGTTAGTAGAGAGTGACTAGTTGATTAATAGATAGTGTAATTGTACAGAGTAGAGTAAGAGTGAGTTGTAGGCAATAGTAGTTAGTGAGTAGTGTAGATTAGTGGAGAGTAGTATAGAGTGAGTAGTAGATAGTGTGTAGAGAGCGTGTAGGATTTAGTGAGTAGTAGAGACAGAGTAGAAGTGAGTAATGAAAAGTACTAGATAGAAATAGATGAAGTGTAGTGAGTTATAGATAGTATATGGAGTAGTATATCTATTTAGAAGAGTGAGTAGCGAATGACTTTTAAAATAGAGTATATATTAGAGAGCAGTAGTTAGTTAGTACTTTTTAGTATTAGAGTGTAGTAGAGAGTAGTAGAGTAGTAGAGAGTGAGTATAACATTGTGGATAGTGTAATTTAGTGAGTTGTGAGGAGTGTGACTTGTATGTAGTAGAGAGTAGTTAGAGGGTGTATTAGAGTGTGATTAGTTGAGTTAGTAATAGAGTGTGAATTGAGAGTATTAGAGAGCAACGGTCTCGCCTTTGCAAAAGTTAGAGCTATTGGCATTGTAAATGACAACATTTTTATTTATGTGTTGGTTTTTTAAAACAGATAAATACATGGCATTGTCATTTACAAAGCCAATAGCTTAATCCCTCGCAAATACTACACACAAACACACAGACCCACACACATACACACCTACAGAGCCACACACACAGCCACATACAAACACAGAGCCACATACAGACACAGCCACACACACACACACACAGCCACACACACACAGCTACACACACACACACACAGCCACACACACAGCAACACAGACAGCCACCCACACACACAGAGCCACACCCACACACACAGAGCCTAATTCCGAGAGCCAAGCAGACTCCATCCATCCAGTCAACTAGCGGATGACTCAATCTATGCATCCACCCACTGGCCAGCTCCATGGATCCACCTGTTGACTATATGCACCAACTGACTCTTTCACCCATCCATTGGCCAGCTCCATCTTCTATCCATTCACCTATCCACTTACCACATCCAGACATATACCGACCTACTGAATTGTCCATCCAACATGCAAATCCACCCATCCAACACCTAACTCAACTCAATTCAACCGTCCACTGGCTCAATCCAACCATAAAACTCCTTCCAACCACCCAGTGACTTGTGCATTCCACTAACTCCATCAATGTAACCACCATTCAACTCCAACCATCAACTAACTCATGCATCCACTGAACTCCTTCAACCACTGACTCCATCCACCTAACTACCACTCAACTCCTTCCACCCACTGACTCCATCCACCCAACCACCACTGAACTCCTTCCACCCACTGACTCCATACACCATCCTTTTAACAACCCACATCCGGAAGCATTCTATAATGTTTGGTGGCGTTTTTGAAACATACAATGACATAATTTACCTAGTGGCTGCTTTAAACGAATTCCTATGATCAGAAGTGTGGTGGGCACTAAACAGTGGCAGTGCAACAATAACAGTGTAGTGGTTCTACTGGCGAATTAATAATTAAAGCACCTCCGAAGTATTATTTAATTGAAAAAAATAAACGTGTCCTGTGTTTCCAATAATTAGCAGAAGGGTCACAGAAGAAGCAGTCCCCAGTGAAAGCTACTGCAACCCCAGCCCTGACGTCCTGCAGCGACAGGGTCGGAGCTGGGGCACAGGGTAATCGGGGGCACAAAAGGTCAAGGAAAGGACACTGCTGGTCCCGGTCTTGGCCTGTGCACCTTGGTCTCTGCAGGTAGGAAGCAGTGGAGATTTCAAGTGCGCTCAGCATCATTGGAAAGCGCCTCCACGGGGAGCAGTGTAGTTAAGGAGGCGCTATGTCGTGTCACTCCACAGGGACTCGCCTTCCCGCACCCTAGCTCAGGGCAGCAGACGTTCCTGGCCGGAGAAGTGGGGCAACTGCTACCAAAGTGCAACCTTAATGAGGCTACACAAATATACAGGTATGAAATCACGTGCCATGCAACTTTGAGTCTTCGAGTCCTTACCAAATTACAATACTGGTTTAGGTGACTGAGTGCATGAAAAAGTGGTAGAACTCGCACTAAAACCATAAAGCCGGCCAGCTGCAGCCCCTAACGCCTCATCAGCAGGAACACAGTTGCACCGTTTGGCTCTCAGCCCGCCTGCAAAAACTCTACATCTCTGCTTGCAGAAGCTGCGCGTGGTGCCTGTCACACCCTGCCATGCACAGCGCCTGCACACGCAGCCGCTCCAATCAGTCCCCAAAATTCCCCAACTCACCTTTACCAGCACCCTCTGGGGGGCCCACCGGAACCGTGCAACAAGTTTGGTAAACTTTGCGTACTCCCCGCTCGGCGCCAAAGGGACAACAACTCAGCAAAGCGCGCCCTGCCTGCTGTCCTGGGGACGATGAACGAGTGCCTACAAACATCCACGTTTCACCGTAGTAGCCAGGGCAAGGGAGGTCTGCACTCACCTCATCTGTCCAGGCTGCGCCCCGGCCCCCTCCTGCAACAGGGCTCCTCTCCTCGGCCCCCAAGTCGTCCCCCTTCCCTCCTATCGCTCCTCGGGGTCGCTCTCCGTGCTGCAGGTGATTCAAGTCAAACAGTCTCTCTCACACGCCCTCCCAAACAGAAAAAAAACGGAGGCACAGGCACGGAAGGGAGAGGAAATATGCAGGAAGCTGCAGCAGCAGTTAGTCAGGCACAGGAGGAGAGAGGGGTGCGGACACCAGGGCAGAGTCCCCTGGTGTTACCTCTTACCCTGCTCTGCTGGGGAGCACTTACCCTGCTTCTGGCAATATCCCTGACTTCTCTCATGTTTCACGAAATGTCTATTCTGTACCATTTCAAATTACTTGTGTATATTTGTTTTTCCCCAAATCAGATAAGAATACTTT
Organism: Lissotriton vulgaris; assembly: GCF_964263255.1. Lineage (NCBI taxonomy): Eukaryota > Metazoa > Chordata > Amphibia > Caudata > Salamandridae > Lissotriton > Lissotriton vulgaris. Next base: position 416,476 of record NW_028246705.1, read on the forward strand.
GAAATTTTGTTAGGGGTGGGACACACGCAGCAGGATAATTCACTTTACACACTTGTACAAGCATGTTCTGTGATATCTGTTTGTCCTAAATTAACATTTTGTCACACTCTCAGACCCTTTTTCTCTCTTTACCTTCCCTCCTTGCTTAAACATCTACGAAAACAAACCTTAAACAAATATTGAATGAGAACAAAATGAAGTTTTGCCTCTTCTTCCAGTTTTTAGGTTTTGTTTTGCCCAAGAGGGGCCAGTTTGTCTGCGCTTGATTGGGATGCGAGGAATGTTTTAAGATGTATGTGTGTTGAGCCGTCACAGTGTAGGCTTGCAGGGTAAAGAGTCACATCTGTGTGTGACACTGAGCCAATCCGACAAACCCTGCCCTGGAGACACAGAAAACAAGTGCATAGTGGAATACACTGTCATCCAATCATGAACGGAATTGGAGTTCATGCCAACATTCAATGGGCTTCGTGCAAAACAAAAGTACTAGTGGGTGATGAGCGATACGTTATGGCGGGCTGCAGGCAAATGCAGCCTCTTACTCCAACAGGGTCAAAAGTGGGTCACACGAGTAAACCAAAGTCCCGAGGATGCTGTCAGAGCTAATGTGGCTCGCCCTTACTGTGAAAACCGGAAGTGTGTGAGATGTGGGAGGTGAACCAGAATAGATATAGAGAGGGGACTTCGGAAGCGAGGTCCCGTATGTCATGTGTGCGAGGTAAACAAACGGGGAGATGAATAAAGTTATGTGCTAATAAACAATCTGGAAAGTAAAGTGAAAATGTGGGGTAAAAAAGTGGAAACAACCAAATAAATGACCGCAACATGTCAAAACGGAACATTGTGAAAGAGCGCCAGACAGACAAGAAAAAAAGGTAGTCGAGAAAAGGAGCATCAGGAAACGTCACTAAGCCCGTCCTTTGCAGACTGGGGGGGGCGTGTTTTTCTTTCTCCCCTCTTCTCCATCGGCTGGAATGTAAACAACGGGCGTGTTTTTGACTTGTTGTTTACCATTCCAGCCAATGGAGAAGAGGAAAGAACAAACCTAAAAAACACACCCCCAATCCGAAAAGGACGGGGCTTAGACGGAAAGAATGACATCACTGAGACCTCTTCTCCAATGGCTGGCTGCCGTTTACCCTCGCTACTCAGAGTCATTAAGTCTCGCTGGTGAGACTGCGCATGTGCGCAGCCTATGCTAGCCGAGACCTAAAAAGGGGCTCAAGATTAGCTCGGATAGTGAATTTCGTCCCACACACAAACTGCCTAAAATTAAAAATTCCCCACTAACATGTCAATGCCTCTTTTTCGACAACAAAATCATTGGGTTCTGCCCCATCAATGCTCTTGAGGCATAGGTAACTGTAACTTCTATCATCTTTCTCCTGGATTTGGACTGCAACTAGTCTATGATTACTGGCACCTGAAGCAGCAATGGTGTGACAGTGGGTGTCCGACTATTTCAAGGAGGGACCATAACTCTTTCTTTCTTCAACTTAGCAAAATTATTCTCATACACACAACTGCAATTAAACATGGAGATGCACATACTCGTGGTCTTTTCTGCAGTATTTGCAATTTATTTAGTGTAGCAGTTCTTCAGTCTGAGGAATAGAACCTCACAATACATTCTTTTAATTTTACACCCTCTCGTTTTGATTTGGTTTTCAGGGTAATCTATATCATAATTTACATTCTCACCCGTAATTGTGAGACTAGTTTTCTTCAGAAACATCTACTCGCACCAAAGGGATGGTGTCCTTCCAATATTTTACATTTATGAATTTATTTGCAGCCTTATATAGCGCAAACCAGACCCATAAGATATTAGAGGGCCTTACATAGCTGATAAACTGAACAATAGTAATAACATAGAAGGAAAGTGTTAAATAAAAGTGCAAATATAACCTAATATTTATTCTAGAAGTACATTTCATTTGTTGCTCTTTGGAAATGTTAGTGAGTTAGTCACTGAATGCATGTAGAAGCTGAGGGCAAACCAAAAGTGAGTTTTACCACTACTGGTATGAAGAAAAAAGGCAAGTTCAGAAAATACTATAAATGGCTATACAACTCGAGATCCCGGTGCAGTTGTCTAGAGATAGATGGTTTTCGACAGAGACTAAATATGCCCCAGGTTTCAGTCCCAGATATGTGCAAACTAGGGGAGCAGCATGGCGAGGAAGCAATTAAATGCAAACAGGAAAGTTTATTGGCCCAAGTGACTTTGGGATTTTACTGTTTAAAAGGTTGAGTGCTTGGAGTCCTCAATCTTTGCATTTATTTGAAGGGTGAAGGAGGAAGACATTATGGCCCTAATTATGATGATGGCCGGAAAGCCATCCGACATTTCGCCGGAAGCTTTCTGCTCGACATCATAGGTTTCTGTCTGACAGCTGCATAAAGATACTGGAAGTCTGAGGGAAACACGCAGGTGAATTCTGCTCTGCTCCGATGGGTTCACCATCCTAGCTGCGGGCAGAATTGTAATCCTAAAATGATAGCGGAGTAGCCTCAGCTCCACCGTCGGTATTACGATGTTGCTTTCCACTTGTCCTTTCATGGCTTCCACCCGCCATGAAAAGGATAGAAAGTGATTTGGGGGCCCCTAGCAGGAAACCTGTCCCCCCTGGCCCTGTTGCAGATTGTGCTGCGGCCTTTTTCCAGCTGCCCCACAAGCTGCAATAGGAAAATGGATGTTTACGACCACAGTTGCATCCTAATGCTGGGGTAGAACCGCTGACTAATAGTCAGGTTGTTCCATTCCGCTACGGTGTCGGCCGGACGCTCGTCCAACCGACATCGTAATCAACCCAATGTCTCTAGACCTGAGACATTCTTCTGTGGTACTGATCCAAAAGAGAGGCAAGTCTGCATTGCAGTGTAAATCACACCACCTATTATCACTAGTTAATGAAGGAATCAAAATGTTTTGCTGAAGTATTGGCAAACTAACTGCGCTGCCTTTCCTGGCAAACACATCTTGACTCATCAGGGTTCATAACAGAGAGTGCCGAAAGAATGAACCACTATGCCCATGTATCTGCTAGGTGTATGCTAAAAGCATAAAGGGTTCCCTTGTTTGTAGTCCTCCAGAGAATAGGTCTGGGCCAAACCTAATTCCTTTGTTGCTTGAAATTTTAACAGCATCTATAAGAGTGAACGGGAAACTCACTTAAAGTTGAGACCTTAGAAAGAGGTGCCTTCTTGCTCCGCTCCATTATGCGGTGATAGGTGAGCCCCTGGTATACTGGCTGAGGAGTGACCCAAATATGCAAGGCTTCTGCTGGAGACACGGCACCGTGCAGTAAACATCTGGATGATACGTTGCCCTTCGTGGCCAGCCCCAAGTCCACTCTACCTCAGCTGATAAAGGTATTCACTTGGGATTTCCTAATAATTATTATAAGTTAAACCTTTTTCAGTGCATCAGTGGATGGTGATCAGCATATTAACGCGCAGGTAGATTCCATTAGTTGGGCATTGATATCAAAAGAAATAGGGCGGTCCACTACAAATATTATCTAGTTTCCTTACTTAGGACCTTTAGAGCTGACTCCAATAAACTCCCAATAGCTCTCAATGGTAGACCATTACTATTCAATGTATCTTTGCGTAGATTTTTATTTTTAGTGCAGAACATCCCTTTTCCAATTTCTGAGTTTTTTTTTCATCAGTCGGAATCAGCTTTGCGTACTTTATTGTGGGGGTGCCAAAAAACCTCACATTGCACCCTTCAAACGCTCTACTTCGCTAAACGAAGGGGAAGGGGAAGTGATGCAACTAGTGGAACTGTAATGCTGAGCATATTCTTCTGTGGAGGAGTCTTGTATCATATTTGACAGATTAACCAGTGGACAAAGAACTTATGCACACAACATATACAGAATGAAATCATTAAATTAACTACCTCAAGCTACGAAGATGATGATTCTGTGCTCTCCTCAGGACACCCCCGCGCCGCACGGCCACCAGCTGTGTGTGTGTGCCCCCGCTACTGCTCGCAGCCTCGCTGCTCCGTGTGCCTGCCGCGCTGCACCTTGCCCCCGCAGCTCCGCCGGTTTCTTTCAGGATTCGTCATTGCCTTGAGATTTGCATTGCCTGTGTTTGTTAGTATTGTTCCTTTGCCTTCTGTACTCGTGATCGTTGATTTTCCCCCCCTGTGCCTTCCCGCCCCGCTCCCCGCTTCCCGCCGCCGGCCACGAGGCCACGCCCCCTTTGTGTTCTGTGTCCTCCCCGCTCCCGCCTCCCAGCTGCTCCTCCCTCCCCACTTGCCCTTAAATGGCGACCGCGCGGCGCAGGTGAGTGTGACCTGTCCTCAGGACACCCCCGCGCCGCACGGCCTCGCTGCTCCGTGTGCCTGCCGCGCTGCACGTTGCCCCCGCAGCTCCGCCGGTTTATTTCAGGATTTGTCATTGCCCTGAGATTTGTATTGCCTGTGTTTGTTAGTATTGTTCCTTTGCCTTCTGTACTCGTGATCGTTGATTTCCCCCCCGTGCCTTCCCGCCCCGATCCCTGCTTCCCGCCGCCGGCCATGAGGCCACGCCCTCTTTGTGTTCTGTGCCCTCCCCGCTCCCGCCTCCCAGCTGCTCCTCCCTCCCCACTTAACCTTAAATGGCGACCTCACGGACGCGCAGCGGGCGCGCCGATTGTGCGCCGAAGGCACGCCAAAGGCAAGCCCGTCTGCGCCTGTCCGCGCCTGGACCGCGCCCAGTGCCAGGACCCCTGGCCCCCGCCGAAGCAAGACGACCCGATGGACCTACGACGCCGCAACACTCAATGCACTCAACACCGGCCGGAACCCTGCCTGCTACCGAGCCACCCCGAGACGCACCCACGGACCCTTCGCCTGCCAAGCCTGCCATTTCCCCTGCTACCGGACCTGTACGGCCCCCGCCAAACCTTGCACCAGCAGCAACCACCTGAAGTGCATCCTGCTCAACACCCGCTCCATCCACAGGCACGCCATGGAACTCTGGGACCTGCTCGACACGACAGCACCGGACGTTGCCTTCCTCACAGAAACCTGGATGAACGCCTCCTCAGCGCCCGACATCGCCATAGCCATTCCGGACGGAACCAAGATCACCCGGAAGGACCGCGTCAACCAGACGGGAGGAGGCATCACCATCGTACACAAGAACACCATCCGCATCTCAACTAACTCCGACGAAACCTTCACCGCCGCCGAACACCTGCACTTCCAGATATACACTGACCCCAAGACCACCCTCCGCGGCACCCTCATATACAGACCACCGGGACCACGCACACAATTCAGCGAAGACATCGCAGACTTCATCAGCCCTCACGCCCTTCCCTCCGCCGACTACATCCTCCTAGGAGACCTCAACTTTCACCTGAAGAACAACAACAACAGAAACACCACCGCCCTGCTGGACAACCTCGCCAACCTCGGACTCAAGCAACTGGTGAACACTCCCACCCACTACGCCGGCCACACGCTTGACCCAGTCTTCTCATCCAGCAAGCACATCTCCTTCAGCCACGCCACCGGACTCCACTGGACCGACCACAGCTGCGTCCACTTCAGCTTCAACAAAACTACGACCCACCACCACCCGCAACGGTCACCCGCCGTTGCTGGAACAAGATCACCGCCGAGCAGCTCACCGCCTCCCTCAGCCAGAACACTCCCACCAGCACAACGGACCCCAACGAAGAAGCCAGCAACCTCACCAAGTGGCTGACCGCCTGCGCCGATGACCTCGCACCACTAAAGAACCCTCCCAGCAGACACGGCAGTAAGAAAACCCCCTGGTTCACCGACGAACTCAAGGAATCCAAGAAGAACTGCCGCACCCTCGAGAAAGCCTGGCGGCTCGACCACACCACAGACAATAGGACCGCCCTCAAGCACGCCATCCGCAAACACCATCAGCTGATCCGTGCCACCAAGAAGACGGCACTCAAAGAACGACTGGACAACAACACCCACGACAGCAAGGAACTCTTCAGCATCGTCAAAGAGTTCTCCAACCCCAGCGCCGGAAACAACGGCATCACTCCCTCGCAAGACCTCTGCAACTTACTCGCCTCGTTCTTCCACCGCAAGATCGCCGACATACACAACAGCTTCGACGCACAGACCACGCACCCTACCACCGAACCAACGCCCGCCACCACCACCCTCTACAACTGGACCCCGATCAGCACCGAAGACACCACCCGCACGATGAACTCCATCCACTCCGGATTACCAACAGACCGTGCCCACACCACGTCTTCAACAAAGCCGACGCCACCATCGCACCCCATCTCCGAGACACCATCAACTCCTCCTTCCACACCGCCATCTTCCCGGAGAGCTGGAAGCACGCCGAGCTGACCGCCCTCCTGAAGAAACCAACGGCGGACCCCACCAACCTCAAGAACTACCGTCCCATCTCGCTCCTTCCTTTTCCGGCCAAAGTCATCGAGAAGACCGTCAACAAACAGCTGGCCGCCTTCCTCGAGACGAACGGATCCCTCGACCCCTCGCAGTCCGGGTTTCGGGCCAATCACAGCACTGAGACCGCCTTGATCGCAGCCACCGACGACATCAGAACCCTGATCAACAATGGTGAAACAGCGGCCCTCATCCTCCTGGACCTCTCTGCGGCATTCGACACCGTCTGCCACCGAACTCTAGTGAAGCGCCTCAGCAACATCGGAATTCAAGAAAAAGCGCTGGAATGGATCATCTCGTTCCTCACCGGAAGAACCCAGAGAGTCCGCCTCCCTCCGTTCAGATCCGAGGCCACCAAAGTCATCTGCGGCGTACCACAAGGATCTTCACTCAGCCCAACCCTCTTCAACGTTTACATGAGCCCCCTCGCAGCCATCGCACGCCAGCACAACCTCAACATCATCTCCTACGCCGACGACACCCAGCTCATCCTCTCCCTCACCAGAGACCCCACCACCGCCAGAGCCAACCTACACGAAGGGATGAAAAACGGCGCCGACTGGATGAGGAACAGCCGCCTTAAACTGAACTCGGACAAGACGGAAGTCCTCATCCTGGGATCATCACCCTCCGCCTGGGACGACTCCTGGCACCGCTCCCAAACTGACGGACCACGCACGCAACCTGGGCTTCACCCTGGACTCCTCCCTGTCAATGACCAGACAAGTCAACGCCGACTCATCCTCGTGCTTCTACACCCTGCGCATGCTCCGCAAGATCTTCAGATGGATCCCCACGGAAACCAGGAAGACCGTCACCTAGGCACTCGTCACCAGCCGACTTGACTACGGGAACACCCTCTACGCCGGAACCACAGCGAAACTTCAAAGAAGACTCCAACTCATCCAGAACGCCTCCGCCCGACTCATCCTCGACATCCCTCGACACAGCCACATCACCGGAGACCTGAGAGATCTGCACTGGCTCCCCGTCAGCAAGAGAATCACGTTCAGACTCCTCACCCACGCACACAAGGCTCTCCACGACCTGGGCCCCAAGTACCTCAACGACCGAATGGCCTTCTACACGCCCACCCGCCAGCTACGATCGACCGACCACGCACTCGCCACCGTACCACGCATCCGCAGAGCCACCGCCGGAGGAAGATCCTTCTCCTACATGGCAGCCAAGACGTGGAACTCCCTCCCCATCCACCTCCGGCGAACCCAAGACCATCTCGCCTTCAGGAAGCAGCTCAAGACCTGGCTGTTCGAGCAGTAACTTTCCCCTCCCCCAGCGCATTGAGACCCTCCCGGGTGAGTAGTGCGCTATACAAATGACGTGATTGATTGATTGATTGATTGATTGAAGTGTAGCTCAAACCATTCACATAATAACATAACATGTATCTATCTGTGAAGCGCATGTTCACCCAGAAGGGTATCTTGGCGCTGAATAACTGTTGTTTATTGTTACCCAACTCAATGGTACTCATTTTATTGACCTCAGAAGGATGAAAGGATAAGTGGACCTGCCAGAATTTGAAACTGTGACTATGAGGTCAAACACAGGTCTCTACCAAGGACGCATCAGTCCACCAAGCCACCAGACCCAGCTAGTGCATAACAAGGCTGGACCCATGTACACAATGGTGGTTTGGCGCATAAACATGAGATAACAAGGAATTCCCACAGTGGTGTCAGGATCTGATCAAAGCACTTCTTTGAAGTTACAATGTTCTTTCCATAAAGGTATGTGCAAACAATTGATTCTAACATTCTCTATACACGACCTTCATTCATGCCTGTTTACTCCCCCCATTGCTTGTTAACAAAAAGATGCAACATAAACTGCTGTTGATCCTCCGCATAAGGACGTGATCATAGCACTTCCATGATGAACCACTAATCCTTTTACAAAGGTGTGCACATTGCCTGCTTCAAATACTTCCAATACCTGATTGCTCTGGACACCAGCTTTCTGAATCTCATTCCTTTACCCCAGAATCTTCCAGAACCCAGATCCTTAACCATCTAGAATTACTGCAGGTATGCATATTAGTGTTATATCACATTTTCCTGCATCACCTCCTAGCCGCTTCATTTATTAAGCCGGGTCATTTGTTGGCTCTACCAGCACCACAGACTCAGTAATTATCACTACAATAGGATTTTCAACAGCATTCCAGGTATGACCCACATGCACAGGTGCACCCCCGCCTACCCCAAATCCTTTGCCCCCTTGGTCCGTGTCCTTAGGAGACTAAGTTATCACAGAGTTGATACTCATCCACAATGCATGTGTGGAAGGAACGCCTTGATTGAATGTACCTGTGGGATATGAATTGAGAGATTCTCTCCTGACCCACAGGGACACCCTTTGGCTTACCCTCACATTATACATTTCAAATCACGCGCTGGGGATAGAAAAACGATCCATTTATGGAATTCTCCCCGAATGATACTAGATAACTTATGGACCTTTGTTATGTGTATAGAGAATTTGGATGAATAATTTTCCATGCACGTCTCATTACTGCACATGAAATTTATTTTTACACTAGAGGTGGTATTAAGCACAAACGCACTTGTACTGCGTTCTGCATTGTGTTTCATTAATCTGATATAAATGTGTTTATGTCCTCGCTGAGAAATGCCTGTCTCATATAGAAAGATATTTACTGTTTTCTATTAATGTAATCTAAAAAAACAAATATATTTTAGAATTGTGTGTATTAAAGTAGATCAAATGTTTAATGTTTGTTCTCATGTATGAGATCTACTTGCTGCTGACGGTAATGTGGTCATTTCTTTTGATGAAAATACGGGTCAGGGTACCTAAGCCAATCCAATCGGACAACAAGTTGATGAATGAAACTCCGTTGTGGGTGAGTACAGCCCATTGGGAAGTAACTGACCAAAAGGAGCTACTGCACACGGGAAGGTAATGGTATTATCAAGGTAGGAGACATGATGGGTTCCGTCGCCGTCGAAACCTTAACCAAGATGCAGACAAACTTGATTTATCAAATACGAAACTTTTAAAATATTTATGGTATCAAAATATCGTTATAAAAATTGCCCACATTAGAGTCAATAATAGAAAAACTAAGCCCTATAGTTCTGTAAACAATACTTAGAACACAAAATGTATGTCCAACTACATTTGTTAACAACAAATAACTATTTGTGCTCACAGTAGTGTTTTGGACCCCTTTACTTCTGATGCGCCGGAAGCGGAAGCTAGCGTTGTCGGAGCCGGAGCCGGAGCAGAGTGAGCAGAGTGTGAGCGGGTCCGGCGGAAACAGGCGAGCTGTGTGCAGGCAGCGAGGGGTGAACGAGGGGGTGGTGTGGTCGCGCCATCCCAGCGCATCTCGGACCGTCAAGAACACCAGGTACCCGCCAGCCGTGTCGAGCTGGGAATCCATTCCATGCCACTCTACGCAGTCCCGCTCTGCCGCCTGCTTTGCTTTGCCCACCCTCTGCTTACCAGTTCCTTCTCGCATCTACCCTGCCCTACTCCTTCCCGTGAGACATTATAGCGTGAGCGGCGACTTGAGCATAGGAGCTAGGCCGGTGCTGCTTGCGAGCCGGGGGCGCCTACAGTAGTCCGCCCGCTGGCCTAGCGGCTCTAATTTTATTAAACGACATAGGCCTTAGCCTTGCACCAGCCCAGCATTGTATTTACTCACCGCACCCTTCCCCAACCCCCTCACCCCCCTTGCTCCTGCACAGGTGGGGGTGGGCAATGGAGAGGTTACAGCGGGCAGCGGGAGTAGCTTGAAATAGAGTGCAGTCTGGCTGCCGCCCACTGGGACAAACTTGCAATAAACAAGAGGGAAGCGACATTTTTTGACCCGCATGGAAGATAAAGTGCCAAAGAAAGGGGGAGTAGCCACCCCAAGTTACAGTCATGCCACAATGCGGTCCGGAAGGCTCAGGAAAGGAACCGCGAAAACCTACAAGAAGTTGAATAAAGAACCCATTAAATCACCTGCGGAATCAGAGACGGTATTACCCCACTTTTCTGCGCCACCACCCTCATATTTGCAGTATTCTGAACAGGGATTTGGTTCCCTAGGCTGCACCCCGACATGGAAAAAACATCAACCCTAGTGCCCTCAATTAAAAAATATAATAGGCAAGATGAAACAACTAACAACGCAAAATAGAGGACCCTCAGAGATTATTTTAAGAAACGTGGAATTACAGCCCCAGCCTCAATTAACTCTAACGAAACACCGTCTCCATCAGCACAGCCTTTCCAAACTCCCCTCAATACAGACTCAGTTCCAATTAAAGTGGAGGCCATGATTCACGAGCAGCCTCACAACCAGGTTACCAGCACGTCCCCGGATGGTCACCCTATAAGGGACGAATTTCCCACTCCTGTAAAAAATAGGCTAAGATCAGCCACTCAGTCAGGAGACACGCTTTATCCTTCGCAACAAGTCAAATCAAACAAGGAACAAAGCTCTTCGCCAATAACTATTTTAGGCGACGATTCTCCTTCCAGCCTGAGATCACTCTCACAGCAGGTAACCAATTTTGATACTAACAACATAGGTTTTCTTGGAAACAAGATAATTTTCCAAATAGCCAAACCGGACAATAAGAATAAAATTACATCAAAAATAGAACCATTGTTTATGACCGAGATGACACAAAGTTCTGACATCAGAGATGCCGGCTTAGGAATGGGAATAACAAATAAATCCCCTCAAAATCAACACCTGAGCAAAAAGGGAAAGAAAGAGACTACAAACAAGTGCAGTACAACGATTCAAAATACGACTAGTGATTTCCCCCATACCAAAAAAGGTAACATACGACTTGGCTCGATTAGCTCTGTAAGTTTTGACAGCAATTCCCTTTTGCCACAACAATCACCTCTAAAAACAATAATAGAGCCAATTAGCAAGGTGATACCAGCATCTACCCACTGTAAAGAGCACAAGGATTTACCCAGGGCCAGGGGAGAGGTTTCAGCGAAGACCCTACAACCCTTGATCTCAGACGAGCTGGAAAAGGTCACCAAGTTAAAATCACCACCATACACCTCAATGACGACTAGAAGACTCGACAATTCCAATAAACATGGCAAACATACCCAAGGAGAACCAAAATAGGGAAGTCATAGAACAGTATGAGGATGAATTTAGGTCAAGAGGTAAGGAGAACTTCCAGATAACACTGTTAAAGAATATAGATACAACACAAATGGGTAAACACCCTCCCAATAAAGTGGATTACCATCCTCAAGGTGAACAAGTGGGACACAAGCAACAACTATCCCACATTCAAAGGAGAATCGACCTACCCCAGACAACGGATAAAACTAACCACATGATCCCCGGCCAGGATTGTACTACAACAAACCAAAAAGCTAAATTGTTATGTATCCCTGAATACTTCACCCAAGGACCACACGACATCTTGAATAGAGGGAACATCCTCAAACTTTTCAAATCCATTTCCGATATGCGTCATATTGAATCTAGTGATATAAATTCTATTGAATTTAAATCCATCAGAAGTAACCAACCCACCGAACCAACGTTAATTTCCTTTTCAACAGTAGCAATTAAGGAGCAGGTAATACTAAGGTCTGATCAATTTAACAAATGGGGCATTAAAATAGTTCCTCAAACCGAACCACGGTACCCATCGGTTCTTGCAAAATCCTCGACCCCACTAGACAAATTCGGGCCACCATATTTTTCAATACTAAGATCAGCTGAAGGTCGATCCCTCGGAAGGGCTACCCACCCCAAAATAGGAGTCCAAAACCACAGTGGTTGATTGGGCATGGCTGCCAGTGGCCCTGGACGGGGAAAACCACATTTGAACTGACACTCAGCCCGGCCCCTCAGTATGGTCGGGGAACATTAACAGCCTTACCACGAAATTTCAATCTCCAGACATGATAACGTTTGTAAAACACCATGAGGTTATACTATTGCAGGAAACATGGCCTTTGGCTAGCCTACCAACAGAAGTATATTTGGAATATTGAACTCCGGCCCAGAGGCTGCACAAGTCTGGCCAACTAAGCGGCGGCCTTTCAATCTACGTCACAGCCAAGTTAAACGCTAATACAGTTCAACTGGCATTCGAGGAAGACTGAATTTCCGGTATAAGAATCGGCAACACCAAACAGACTGAACAACTGGTATTGATTAACGTTTACATCTCACCAAGCGCCAGGGAGAAAAAATCCACGTTTGATCACCTAATCAAGATTCAGTGTAACCGACAAAGTAATCACAGAAGAACAGCCTGTTTAATATCCGGCGACTACAATACAAACCTTTTTCAAGAACTTCCTGAAGAGTATGATGCACCATGGCAGACATCTTGGAACAAACAACGCCTACCGGTAACAAATGTAGCAAACTGGGAGAATACATGGTGCTACAACTCAGCATCCTGGGTTACACAATTCTGAACGTTCGCTTCCCCATGGATAGTCCACCAAATTGGACAAAAACAAATGGCGGTACTCATTCCTTTCTAGATTACACCATTTGCAACAAGGAAATGCTCCCTCTGATTGAGAATTACACTATAGTTGGACGAGGAGACAGCGATCATCGACCCCAAGTGATCACTATGTCATTCCACGTAGCACGGCACGCCGCGAAAAGCCAGACAACAAGAGCAATTGATACAGAGAACCTCAAAAGGTTGAAATGGTCAGATCCTATTATACCAACAATAATTATGCAGAGCACTGCAAGGTTTAAGGAGCATCGATGAAATCCTGCCCATTACATCATGGGAACTCTTCTCCCGGGAACTGCTTAAAAACTTCTCATGTACCACACGAAAAACTAAAAAAGGTAATTCAATAATAACAACTGCTGAAATTAAGAAATTAAAATCATTGCGCAAATGTGCGCTAAGACAAGCACGTAGGCACCCAGGGGTAGATCACCTATTTAATACATATAAGCAAGCTTAAAAAGCATTTCAACAAGCAATATTCTTAGAGAATTATAAGCGCTCCGAGCAGTTCTGGCTGAAACTGATACATGCAAGTAAAAACCATAACCCAAAATCTTTTTGGTCGCTTGTTAACTCGAAAACACACAACCAAGGAGGACAGAGTAGTGCGAACATCCCTGAAGTCAAATGGGTATCTTTTCTAATGACCCACTTTGAAAAAACAGAAAAGGAAGAGGGTCCATCAGCCAAACCTCCAACTTTGGCCCCTCAACTCACACCAATCGCTCTGTACAATACATGTTGGGACACCTGAGGAACCCGCTGTATTGAACATAAGGATGCCGTAGGTAACCAGCACTAAATTGTTGCTCCAGCATGAAGAATCGCCTCAATGGGTACCAATAATGCTAGAAACTCTAACGAAAAGAACAACACAGATTATAACCGAGGGCCGCTCAGATGGAGCTCCCGGGCCAAATGGTCTACCCCAGACTCTGCACAAACAGGACACCGACCTTCAGGCTAAACAATTGGTACCCTTATTTACTTACTGGTGGACTAATCAGGTCTTACTGGAATCTTGGCATGGCAGCATTATACATCCAATTTACAAAGGTGGGAAGAGATCAGATCCTAAAAACTACAGGATGGTTACTCTACTGGATGTGGAATCCAAATACCACGCCAAGTTGCTCCTTCAAGATCAGATCTGGCGTCTTGGGCCACCAAGAAACATCTTATACCCTTTACCCAGACAGGATTTGTGCCACAATCAGGTACCATAACCAACCTGCTTGCAATATCTGTCCTGTTGGATAAAGCATCAGCGTCAGGAATACTAATGCATGGCTGTTTTGTTGACTTCAAGGCTGCTTTCAATCGTGTGCCCAGATGCCAACTATGGCTCAAACTGTGGAAATTAGGGATTCCACCTGTGCTTTTACAAGCCATAATTGAGCTGCACACTAATACATGGATCCGTATAAAACTTGGGGATGGATCCTATAGCTCCAGATAAATACAAACATCATGTGGAGTAAAACAAGGTTGTGTGCTGGCGCCCCTCCTTTTTAATCTCTTCATTTCCGATCTGTTGGAGTCACTTGACAAAGTCAACTCTCATCCTCCCAAACTTGCTGGGGTAAGAGTTAGCAATTTACTATATGCAGATGACCTTGTCCTGTTCAGCCACACCAGGGTCGGCTTGCAGAGACTACTCGATCCGCTGTCTCCCTACACCATTGAAAATGAATTGGAACTGAACTTATCAAAGACAAGGGCAATCACCTTCAGTTTAAGGAAATACCAAGGTGGCGGTTGGCAGTTCAAGGGTAAAAGTATTGATAGGGCCGCTTCATATAAATATCTGGGGGTCCACATGAACAGAAAGGGTTCATTCTCAAAACCCAGAGACGAGGTAGAAGCCAAAGCTTTGACAATCCAGGTGGCATTTAAGAACCTCGCAAGGCAGTTGTCTGGTCCAAGCCTGAACCCTTTTATAAGTGTCATGATGGCAAAAACCCTCAATTACCTCACTTACCACCAGGAGACCATGCAAGGGAAAGATAACAAAATAATAACAAGAATCTTCAAACAAGTGCTGAGCCTTCCAAAAACCTCACCCCGCTCAAATACTACTTGAGTTTGGTCTCAAAGATCACCGAGCAGTAGAGGCTGGAGCATTCATCAGGTTGTGCAACAAGCTACGTACTTCCAGAGAAGGAAGCTTGGAGCCTTTTTTGTGGCACGAAATTTCAGCCGGTCAGCTTGGGAGATCGTACCAGCATTATTAACAAGACTCTTTAAAACTCCTGGATGCAGAAGAAATCTGGAGCTCCAACCCATCGCAGCAGGCACTCAAAATCTACGTCAAAAGAAACGTCCGCTTCTGGTCCTTCCATTCGGACAGAGCCCAACTGGTACAACGTAACCATGCCTGATCAATCATATCAGAGTTTAAGCCAGTGGTTGTGGCGCCTCATATGTCACGCACTTACTCAATGATGTGGAAAAGAAGATTTTTGGCCCTCAGAATGGGTGAATGGCCATTCTTCTATCACTTGCCAGGTTGGCGCCGCACAAACACCAACATAATGTGCAGGGGGTGTGGGAGCAGCAAGGAAACAATTGATTATGTGGTATGCCTTTGCCCTGTACTTCTTAATGATAAAAAGATTTTGCTAAAGGGTTAATGAAATAAACTCGGCATTTGCACTTGTCGACAAGCTATTATTGCATCTTTGAATCAGGACAATCCAGTGCTTAATATCGGGTTCACCAAGTTTGTCACAAGAGCAGCAAAAAGACTTATGAACTGCGAGACCCAGCAAGCTAACAACTGTTAATCCATAACAGGGAGACCTAAGCCTGATGTTGTTTTGTCGATCTATTTACTCCATTGTACTATTTGACAGAGGTCGAATATGGCATTTTGCACATTGTTTACTTCCTGTCCTCTGTCTTGTGTGATACTAGAACTTTTAATTATATAATGTAGGGGTTCTACTTATTTACAAACAGAATTGCTCTATTAGCGGTTTAGCTATCAGCTTTTTAACAATGACTAATTTCTTGTCCTATGGCCTTAGTTGACACCAAAAATAGGACGGATCACCACGGCTCTCAACTGTTTCTTGAAAAGGGCCAATTGTCTAGATGAAGTTTACATTTTAAGAGCATGAACTAATATAGATTATTAGGTTTTCAAACAATTATTTATTGTTGAACTTCACACCCTTCTATTACTTACCATTTGCTTGCAACCGTATTAACGTATTTAATGGGCGCATTTAGGCGGCGCCTAAAAAAGCACGAGGAAACAATGTAACCGAAGACACAGGAGTTTAGTTAACGCTTGTTTATTACCCTATGTGTAAATATTTTAGCAATCGTCTGATATACTTTTTTTTTTATTGATACACGCCTATTATTGTAATGATTTTTAATAATCAAACAATAAAAGTATTTACCCTTTACTTCCTGGGCCAGGACTACATTAATCAGGGATATAAATTAATCTGAGTTCAAGGTGGCACTTGCTTGGCCGTAGGCATACCATATTGCTGCATCATATGCAGTGCAGGTAATAGGATCACTTTTAGATTTTACAACCATTTTAGGGTGGTGCTAAAATTTAAGCCATGGCTTAAATTAGATGTATATAATTTTGAGGCCATTATGGCTGCCGCATCAGACTTATTCTTCTATCTTTTCTAGTATATAGCTAAAGAAGCATTCCTGTTTACTAATTATGTTACATTGTGTACTTGTGCTCTTTCAATTGACTAAAATCGATAGTATTTCACGTTAGTACAAACATAGTCATATAGAGTCGTAATATACAAAGTTACCAACTCTTTTCCCCTTTCCAAGATGGTGGTATTGTTATATGCCATCACTAGTACGTGCAATCTCAAGTATTCATATTATGAATTGTAGTGGTACTATGTGCAATGTACCTCACGGTTCAGAGAGCAATTCGTTTTTCTTTCTTCACAAATTATCAAGATTGATTTTGATAAATGTTTTCCAACTTGGTTAACTATGTTTTATGTCCCTGCAGTTAGGTCTTTGCATATATATTTTCGCTACATAATTATATTTTCATATTGTTCTAAGATGGTGAATCTTTTTCATACTGTTATTGCACCCTTTCTCTGATTGATTAAGCTATGCAACGCTCAAGTATGTATTCCATCCATAAACATAAATTCTCCTCTTTCTTTAGACCAGTGGCATAAATTCCTGCATTGACATGAAAATCTTAGATTTTGTTTAAAAAAAATAAGAATAGTTTAAGACTATCAGATTGAGTTGACCTGGGGATTTCTTCAAACAGATACTGATTCGACCGCATCAACTCAACTTTACATGATATTTGGCCAATATAAAAACATGTAAGTTTTTGGGATAAGCTCAATGTAATGATGCATCTTTACAATGTTTTGTGTACAATTCTTTAGTATAAATCGGTAAACCTGTGGGTCATAGAGACACGTGAATCCCGATAACACTTATTGAAAGTTTACCAGATTTTTATTGAGTACAAGGTAGGAGAGGGTGGTGAGAGCATGGATGAAAACATGGGACGTGGCTTCCACCCGAAGAAGATGACGGTGTCTCCTTAGCTCTCCTGTGAGGCGGAGATGGGGACCGGCCCAACGCAACTCTTTTCCTGGCGAACGGCTTCTGAAATGAGAGACATGCCGTAGGAAGGTCTACAGCTTCTGTGGACATTGTTTCGAGGCTTTTTCTGGACTTTCCTATCGAGTATTTACCAAGTGAGTGTTCCGCGGAGCTGCCGCGGTGACGGCTGCCATTTTGTGAGATCGCTGACAGAGCGCTGCTCCTAGCGGTCCTTTGCCTTTTACTTGTGCCGCGCCTCACTTACTCTCCTCAAATGCCTCCCTCTGCCTGACGCTGCACCCCATTTCCTCATTGTTGCATGGGAAGCCTTATTGATCGGCAGTTTCTTCTCTTTTGTGCTTTCTTGAATGTCTCCTCACACACGGACTGCGGCAATTCCCACCTGAATTGCCGATACCATCTTTGTTTACCCGCGGCAATTGACTCATGATTAAGAAGCACTGACACATTTCTTCCCTCATATATTTTCAGCGTTGCTTCTCCTCACAGGATCATTTGATGAACTTTCTTGAGTAGCCTCTGCAATCTGCTATACCCATATGAAGCACTGACTTTTTCTTTTCAGTTGCATACTGCTATCTGCTAATAACCATTGCTTCCAATGCTCAAAAAGTTTATCTTCAAAATATTCCACGACTACATGCTTTTACTTTGCTTAAAGGATTATGCCTTTCTATTTTACCAACTAACTGACTAAATACTGTCTGAATGTTTCCACACTCAATTATACCTATTACATGTATTGGCTTGACGCACTGCTTTTGATCTTTTATGATAGGGTATTTATTAGATTTACTTCTTCATGTTAATTAGATTTACCTACATTACCTTATTGTCCTCATTGCATTTACAAGGCTTATACTCCATTGTTTTTTCAGTACGTTCTTCTTTGCATTCATTGCATTTGCTTCTACCAATGCTTTGTTATAGTGTACATTTATAACCCACTTTGCTTCTGCTACGACAATATAGGTTATGCTGTAATAATTATTTATTATGCTTTTTCAGATGCTGTTTATTCCTGTTATTGTTCTTTCAGAAGGTTGTATTGTTCATTAATCCTCAGTGTTTTTTTTTGTTTTTCTTATTTCTGAATTTCAATTATACTTGCAGTATTTAATTTCTGTATGGGGAGGTTATCCAAAGATTTACACAAGCCTTCCCCCTCTACACGAAATTTTTTGGTTCATACAAGCTCTCGCTACCAGTGCTTATCAATGGAGGACTTACCGAATACACCGTCTTCTAAAGGTTCCTCAACATCCTCCACTCCATCAACGTCTGGTACTAACACAGGTTCCATTAAAAGACTGAAGAAGGACCCTCCTTCTCCTCCTAAACAATCCACTTCCGCTACGATGGATATTTTACTAGACAAAATAAGGGCTTTGCGTCCTTTCATTGAGGAGACAAAATCTACACTCCAACTGCTCTCTGATAAGTGGTCAAATGTTGACGATCGGGTTACCACATTGGCTAAATGCTGCTTCACTTGAGTCTTCTGTATCCAAAGTAGATCTGTTATACGCACAAATCTCAGTTCTGCACAAACAAATTGAAAATTTGGAAAACAGGGATAGAAGGAATAACCTTCGCATTTATGGCCTTGTGGAAGGATCAGAAGGGTCTGACCCCATTGCATATTTCAAATCCTTTTTGCCAAAAATTCTTCAGTTACCAGAAGGCATCAATCTCAACATACAGAGAGCACATCGTTTAGGCTCACTCCCCGGTGTGATGTCTGCTTCTGCTACAAAGAGACAAAGGGGTGTTATCCTATACTTTCTTGAATATACTGACTTACTTACAGTTTTATCTGCTGCAAGAGCCATGTAGCATATCACTTGGTCGGGGAATCCTCTTTACTTTTCACAGGACTACGCTAAATCAACAGCGGACCGACGCAAGGAGTTCTTGTCATTTCGGCCACAGCTAACTTCTATGGGAGCACGTTTTAGGCTTTTTCACCCTTGCCTATTCAAAATGACTTTCAATATTAAGACCACTACTTATGATGACCGGTTGAAGTTGAAAAGTGTTCTTTATTCCCACAATGTTGACAAAATGGATACCGCTTCTACTTCAAGTTCTAAGTAGTTTTCTTTCAATGAAGGGTTTTCAGTTTAACAGTTTTGTAGTTACTGTTCTTGCCTGACTTTCATGAGTAACATGTTGTAATGCATACGTCCTCTATTTTGTTGTTTATTTCCTTGCTTGTGTTTTATCGTCTTTTTTCTACACACAGATCTCCTCCCTGCGTGTCATTTCCTTCCCTCCTGTTTTTGGAGTCCGTTGGGATCGTCTTACCCTCCCGTCTTCCCTCCTGAGCTTTGGATACGTCATTGTTCTATGTGGCCTCCACCCTCCCACCCCTTGTATGTTCTGGATGTTATGTAAGTTACTTATTCTTCACCTTATCTTCATATCTCCTGTCATTTTCTTATTCTTCTTTTTTATTCACGTTTCTTCTTCCACTATCTTTCTTTACTCCTTTTCTTGTTTTCTTTTTTTTCAATTTCAATTCTCTCTAACTTTATACAGCTGGATGGTAGTCAACTTTAGTTCTTGCTCTTTACGTATATGCTTTAACTATCTTTTAATGTATTTTTTCGGTCTTTTTATATGCCTTTAAAAATTGTATCTTGGAATGTTAGAGGTTTGCATTCCCCCATTAGGAGACAGAGCGTTTTAACACACCTAGTCAAACTCAACGCAGATATTGCTTGTATACAGGAATCACATTTGTCGGCTGAAGAGTCTGCTAAATTGAAAAGGGGCTGGGTGGGGGAGGTTTTCTTTTCCCCAGGTGATGGCAAGCGTAATGGAGTCCTTATTTTGTTTAGGAAATCCCTTTCTGTCAAGATATTAATACATTGCATGGATTAATTAGGTAGATGGGTTCTGGTTAACTTCATAGTAGATAATGCTCCCATTTCCCTTTTGAATATTTATGCTCCTACAACTGGTGACGCCTCCTTTTGGACCTCCTTAGCTCCACATATTACACAACATTATGACAACACCTTTATTCTAGCAGGTGACTGTAATGACGTTTTTGGCCCTTTCTTAGATAGACATTCCTCTAGTGCATACATTCCTCACAAATCACACAAATCTTTTACACACCTTCTCAATCAATATAAACTCATTGATGCATGGAGGCTCTGTAATCCTATCCTATGGGAATATTCATTCTACTCACCGCCTCATCAAACCCAATCACAATTAGACTATTTTTTTCATTGCACATCACCTTTCCCAATCCCTTGTTGCTGCGGATATTGGTTCCATTTTGATATCTGACCATGCGCCAGTCACGATACATTTGGATATATTACAAAAACCTACCCTCACTCCGAAATGGTGTTTCAATAATTCCCTCATTCTATACTCAGACTTTATTTCTTCCTTTACTTCTTTTTTCCATTAATATTTCTTGTTGAATCAATCTGATGATATTTCCTTTCCTGTAGTTTGGGATGCATTCAAGGCGTCTGCTAGAGATTTTATTATAAGCTTCGTCTCTCGTAAACGGAAAAAAGCACAACAAATAACCAACGACCTATTGTCTAAAATTAAAAGGCTGGAACATTCTTATTACACTTCTAAGTCAAAGGAGTGTTTAACTGAACTCATTGCTGCTAAATTTCAATTTAATAAAGATACCAAAAATAATGCCTCAAATTTCTTATTAAGATATAGTGCTAAATTCTACGGTGGCCAAAAATAGGCTGGCAAATTATTGGCCAATTATTTAAAAGTAAAACAAAATAAAATCAACATAGACTCTATCTATGGCCTAGACCGTTCACTGAAACATAAAGATGATGATTTTTTACAAGAATTTCTTCAATTTTACAAAACGTTGTATTCTTCCGAAACAACTTCTTCTGATCAATCCATCTCCCAATTTTTGTCCAAAATCCAGTCTCCTTCTGACTATCCTCCAGATCTTTCCTCACTGGAAACAGACCTAACACAAAAAGAACTCCTTCTTGCACTGAAGACTCTCAAAAAGGAAAAAGTTCCGGGCCCGGATGGCTTTACCGTAGAATTTCTTACTCACTTTTCAAACTTACTCATTCCCAAATTACATACTCTTCTATCCACCTTTCTCGAATCTGGCACATCTTCTGGCTCCTTCTCAGACGCTCTCATTTGTATTATTACTAAACCAGGTAAAGACCCACAATTCTGCAAAAATTATCGACCCATCTCTTTAGTTAACATTGATTACAAAATGTTCTCAAAAGCTTTGGCCCTACGTTTGGAATCCTACCTACCTGATCTTTTAGGAAAGGAACAGTCTGGTTTTGTTAAAGGCAGATTGCATACAGACAACACTCAATTATTTTTTGATATTCTTTCTACTTCACATTCCTCCCATCCTCTTGCAGCCATAGCTTTAGACGCAGAAAAAGCTTTTGATAGAGTCGAATGGCCCTATCTTTTCCATACATTGAAGTGGTTTGGCTTTGGTCAAAAAATCTCTACTTTGATTTCTCTTTTGTACTCCCACCCAAGAGCAGCGGTTTCGGCAAATGGTGGCATATCATCATATTTCTCCCTTGGCAGAGGGGTGCGACAGGGATGTCCACTCTCTCCTTTCTTGTTTAATCTTGCCCTAGAACCTAGAACCTAGTACCCAAAGTACACAAAGGCAAAATCCCCCCACCGGGCAGACCCATAGTGTCTGGTATCAACTCGCCACTAGAGCCCCTGGCACGCTTCTGCAACTTTTTTCTCAATCCGCTAGTGCAACAACCGCCCAGCTATATCAAGGACACCAAACACTTACTACAAGTGATCAACAACATGGAGTTTAACACTGAGACTCAACTCCTGGTAGGGCTGGATATTGAAAGCCTCTATACCAGCCTACCCCAAGAGGCCACAATAAAAGTACTCACGGACATCCTCAGGGAATCGCCATGGCCCTACCACACCCCCAGGGAATTCATCCTCTAATGCTCCACACTGGCACTGAAGGAAAATTATTTTGAATAGGAGGGAACCATCTACCTCCAGACCAATGGAACATCCATGGGCAGCGTTTTCGCCCCGAGCGTAGCAGGTCTTTACATCCACCAATTCGAACGCACGCACATTTCCGACAGCGCAAACCCCTATGCCAACCACATCTTGCATGACGCCGCTATATTGACAACATCCTTGTGATATGGGAGGGTCCACAAACAACCCTGGATCAATTCCTCATCTGGCTCAACGGCAGGGACCCATACTTGAAGTTGACCAGCACCATCAGTGCAAACCAACTTGCTTTCCTGGACCTAAATATAACAGTCAAAGATGGCAGACTCTCCACGACGACCTAGTACAAACCCACGGCCAGAAACTCTTTACTCCACTTCACAAGCTTCCACCCACGCCCGCTAAGGGAGAACCTCCCCTTCGGGCAGTTCTTACGTATACTCAGGAATTGCATTGATATAGCAGACTATAAAAAACAGTCCGCTGAACTATCTAAGAAACTGGAGGCCCGGGGTTACCCACCAGCCATCATCTCCAAAACCAGGAAGAGGGCCAGGAACCAGAATAGAGAGGCCCTCCTTGAAACCATACCCAAAGTAGAGCAGGAACAACCTATCACCAGCGTCACGACGTACAATACAGCCTCCAATGAGGTAGCCAAACTCATTAAGAAGAATTGGAAGATTTTGAATTCTTGCCAGAGGCAGAGGGACACACCACGTTTTGCTTACAAGAGAAGCAACAACTTGAAGGACCAACTAGTTAACACCCGTCCCAAAACGCAGAACACACAAGAACCCAACACCATTCTGAATGCAAGGGGCCTCCCAAAAGTAACTGGACACTACCCCTGCAATGACTGCAGTGTGTGTCACTTAACCACCCACACCAAAACTCTAACCCTTGAACCCAACAAAGTGTGGACACAACGCAGCCACACCAACTGCAATTCACGGAATGTGATCTACCTCCTCACCTGCTCCTGTGGTCTCCGCTATATCGGCATGACCACCCGTAAAATATGCACTAGGGTCACTGAGCACAGAAGCACCATTAAATGCAAGAAAAACATCAGTAAATTAACCAACCACTTCATCACCCACGGTCATACCCCCAATGACCTCACATGGACAGTCATCGAACAAATACCTGAGCAGGCATTAGACAATGAGAGAAGACTGCTGAGCAAAGAACAGCGTTGGATCTACCGCCTCTCCTCACATACTAATGGCCTAAGCGATGCGATCCCTTGGAACTCGGTCACATGCTGACGTAAACCTCTGCACATAGGCCTTGACTAGTACCCATTCCGACTACCCCCAGTCAACCTAGTTGACCTAAGGACTTCACCCTCAACTGAGGCCACCTCTCCTTATCGTGCCCAAATCGTACCAAATCGTACCGGGTTGTGACACCTGTCATACCCAGCCATACCCGCTCCTTCGGCGCTCTGCGAAGATCTATTGCACCACGCCCGAGCAAATACATCTGGCCTTTATGCACCTGCCAAATCACATGGCACTCTTCAACCAATTACTGATCACTATCTCCTTGGAATTCCAAGCCCGCATTATTGATAGTGTCATATTGCATACTACTACAAGGGTTCCCCCCCGTTGAGCACAGCACATGCCTTACCCTGCTAGACGAGCACATGTGTAATAGACCGGCACCTGCGCCAATAACCAGTGTCTCACCTCCGCACATGCGCCATAGACACAATCAGGCCTGCGCATGTGCTAAAAACCAGTGTCTTACCACCGTCCATGAGCAGACAGCTAGGGACACACCCGGGGAAGTCTTTCTACCCTTACTCCCCGCTACAGGTGCTGATATTTAATCCAATCAGCAAGCATATAAAAACGAGCAAGAGACTCCAGCTCTTTCTACCGGAGTACGAGGACAGTGCAACAGGTACAAGGCAGGCTCCGATCAGAAAAGCTGTGAGTATGAAAACCTCCAAGCAACAACCTTTGGGTAAGCGCTTTTCCCTCCTTACAGGTCTCTAACTCCCAGTGGCGACACCACTGCCAATTATTTGCGATTCTCACCATAATGGTACCACCTGTGCCATTACACTTTTGCCGACTGTAGTCTACCCACTGTGCACTGTAGATTCGGCTTTCTATGTATATGACTATGTGGAGAAGACGCCAATTTGACTCTCCTTTCTTTACATGTTTTGTCCATGTCTTCAATGTTGTCGGTACAGGCATATATGAGAAGGGAATCCCCTCTCACACTTAGAGAAACACCTTAGCGAGTGTAACACATAGCCTGGGTTACACTCCTTTTTAACTTGCACAACACACTATTCTAAAAGGTCCTGAGGAAAGCCAGATTTAATTTAAGGCACTGGCTGAAACATGTCGACCAACTGATGGATGTAGAGGGTAGTAACTCGCCTCCCTTAAATATCCCCAAGCCTTATTTTAACCGCTGACGGGGGCCCAGTTATTAAAATTTTATTTACCCTCGGGACTGGCTTTCTAGTCCTCTCTCTCTCCCTTGATACGCGCATAATCATAGATTAGACACAACATTTGGTTACCCAATGACCTTGGCTCCAAAACGGAGAGAATTATGGGATCCAATTACATCATTTTTTGATACGAGTGCTAGACGTTCTCTGCTAAACCTCCATCATTTCCTTTAGATTGATACATTTCTTTTTAATATTACTCATTTTTATTCTATTCCAATGTTCCTTATGTATTCAATTGATACGTATCTAATTACTTGCCGGTTATATTTGCTTATTGTTCTATTATCCTTTTATTTATTTATTTATTGTTGATTTTAATTGGATTTCTGTATGTTCTTCCTATCATCATTATTACCTTATTTTGTATGTTTTTGTATGTAAAGCTCTCTAATTCTGACCTGCGTCTGACAATGATGAGATAGTTATTACTATGTTTGTTTGAACAGAAAAATTATGAAATAAAAAAAAAAATCATCCTCCACAAGCTACAAAAGCTTTAAATTTCATTTGTTCGAGCAGTTTGACTGGAGATTTTAACAGTGAGATGAGCCTAAATTTCCTACGTTCAGAAGGATCCAGTGAAGGTAACATTTGCTGTTTTGTTTTATTTTTCTGAACTGTTTATTGTATTTCCATCCCTGGGGTCGCCTGAATCCACCAAGCAGAATTCCTCAAGCAAATATGTTCTCCCACACCAGACTCCTTGTTCTGTAATGAGATATATACACATTAAACACATGGTAAAACCCAATACTGTCCCTCATACGCAAATGTTCTAGCAAATGTGACTGGGTAATGTCTGCTAACCGTTCTACAGGCAAATCCCACTAAATGGGCAAACATTTTACAGTCGATATATGAATATTGTATAACAAGCTGTCAAAAGCCCCTGTCATTGCATTGCAGTACAATTTCATACATTTTTAAGAGGAGCTCCATAAGTGAACTCGGATAGTTTGTACAGGATAATTGTTTGTAAATTATCGACATATAATCCAGGCAAAGTAAAAAGATTCAAATGTTACTCTTCTACATTTAATATTATCATTCTCCTCCAGATCATTTCTCAATAATGTGCTAAAAATAAAAAAGCTGATCTAACAGCTTCACAAATGTTACCATATTTATGTATTTATTATTAGCATATATATATAACATAATATAGTTAACAGAACAAGTATAAATATGCAACTATTAACAAAACCTTAAAAACAAATAGCAGCACTTTAGTCCATTCAAAAATCACTACTTTCTATAATTTTGTTTTGCATTACTCAACTCAAATCATAAACTTTATTTCGCATGAAAAAATTCCTTTCTTGCGCTTACTAAAACATTAAAACAGTTATTTATAAAAAGACTACTTTTTGTGCCAAATGATTCAAAACCAAATATACAAAATACTTTAATAGGTTATGCAGCCTGTAAAAATGACTGTCATAAAACATACACATGGTTTTTCCAGTTTTTGCAATACTAAAAGTGCTATATTGTGATTACGCAGACTGAACTTTTGCAGAAATGGAAGATGGTCCCAGCATTAAGGGGATGTAATTTAAACTGAATCTTGTCAAGATATATCGGTGCTGGGAGTTCTCGACAAAAGAGAGGTGAGAAGATATCCCAGAGAGCACAGAGGGTAAGGCCTGATATGACATTACTGTACATTACGCTTTATTTCTTTCCCATCTGTCCTGTTTGCTTTTAGCTGTAAAAAGATCTTTCGATTTAGATTTAGGGTAGGTTTCACAACAAATAGGAGTTTCATAAAGTTCCTCCAAACCCAAAGAGATGAGAGTCTGTCTAACATAGGTTAGCCAGGGAATAGTTAAAGCATGGTCAAGCTTCATAATATCTCTTATAATAAGCTGATTAAATTGGACCGCTTTCTTTTCCATATCGATAGCCATAATAACGATGGAGCTATTTTGATGGTATCACTAATATAGGGCAAACCTATGTATTTATTTTTTTGTTTAACATTTTTTTATTGAGAGTTTTATTCTCCATGTTACAACATTATGCATGTGCAAGTTAGATGGTACATCAGGTGCATACAGGCAGTCAAATAATATAGATTCATTATGTCAAGCAAAAGCTATCACATCGTACAACGGTATTGCCCTGTTAGAAATCTGGTGTGGGATGTAGTAGGGTGGCTAACGCTGGGTGCCTGCCTGAGTTGGTTTTCATGGTGGTATGGGTTGGTATATAGGCTTCCATGTGTTTGCTCCCAATATCTAATCTCCTACTCTTCGGTGACAAAGAGTGAACATGAAACTGTGAACTAAGGGTGGGAGTGGGAGGGAGTGAGAGTAAGTCCAGGGAGCTTAAAGGAAAAGAGATATGGCGTGGCCGGTATTTGCTATGTGGTAGGTGCCAGTACGTCCTTGACGTGTCTACTGTCTCAAAGTCAGGAGGGGATGAATATCTACAAGGGGGCCATGGTTCCCTGCAGTAGTCAGGGAGCTAGTCAAGTGAGTTCCTGAGACGTGGTCAGTCTTTCATTGTGGTGTAGCGATTGCGCCGTGGTATGTGGTGATTCCATCGGGGATAGGGGTGGGGTTTAGGACTGGGCTGGTGTGTCCCTGGGTGAATCGTCTTGTGTCGTCTCTTGCGCAAACTGGAATAGGAGTTGCGCCCACTCCATAGAGATGGGGTGTTTCTGAATCTCCTTCACCTCCTCGTCTCTCAATATGGCCTCTTCTGCTGCCCCCCATTTTTTGACCCCTTCAATCCAGGCTGCCTCTGGGGGTCCTGCCGGGCCCTCCAGTACATGGCTATTCTGAAAAGTGAGCCTGGTATATGATGTCCACTAGTTCTAGTGAGCACCTTGCACCAGTCTAATCGACCCTTATTGATGGTGGTTGTAAAGTCAACCTTATAGAAAGCTATCCTTCTGGTAGCATGGACCAGCAGTCATCAGGCTAAGACTTCAGAGAGCGTATTAAGCAAGTTGTTTTACCAATTATAATCCCTTGAGTACCAAATGAAAGGGCACCACACAAGGTATATATCAAATATATATGTATTTATACTAAACACAACCCCTCTGCACTCTTTATGAGATCAGAGGTAAAAGTACATTACAAGTTACTCAATTAGCATATGATAAGTTGCACAGTATACGTTATGCCCTAGGGGCCTCACAAACCATATACTAAAATAGTGGTATAGGAACCACGTGAGAATTAGAAAGCAGGCCTGGGGCCTGTGGAATCGCTGGGGCTACTCTAAACAACCAAAGGTTACGAAGTAGGACGACCACGGGAGACGCTTGCAGTGTCTAAACACAGCCACGGGTTACCATTGACTTTCTATGGGAAACAAACAAGTTACAAATTTACAATTTAAGGACACTTGCGGATGGACTACGATGGAACCCTTTTAAACTAGGACACTTCGAGAGTCAAGACCCACAGGAGCACCGGAATACTTGTGTTACCTCAGCCAGGGAAGCTGGGTGCATAGATATCTTTTCGTGTCGGGTTTCGCCGTCGTTTTCAATGGAGAGCTGCAAAGAAGTGCTGCAGGCGACCAGAGGAAAAGTGTCCAGGTGGATCCAAGGGTGGGCCGAAGAACCTGAAATCAGAAGGGACAGAGTCTGGGTCACTTGCCAGTGACCAGGGCGGCGATAGAAAGATGCCACCAGATGTCGGGTGATTTCAGGTGAAGATGTGAAGTTTGCCTCTTCCCCACGAGGACCAGGAGGCGTTGACGATGACCAGGAGCTGGATTCGAGCTGTCCCACAAAGGATCTAGTTGACTGCGGTGTCGGTATCCGGACTGGACCCAACAAGCCTTGGCAAACGCAACCCACGCAGGATGTCGAGATTGGCTTCGGTGCAGACCAGCAAGGTCTGAGGAACTTCTCCTTTGCAGGGAAGTTGGAGCAAGCATGGAGCAACTAGGAGAGCAAGTTAGATTCAAAAGGAAGTCTTCGGGGGGCTCACTGGCCAACGGATTAGGAACCGCGAAGACGAGTCGAGCTGAAATGCAAAAGCGGGGCCCACGGTTCACTTGTAGAATGGGGGCCTCTGAGCTTCGGTTCAAACGGGTCTGGGGCTTCAAGCACCCCAATGCACGACTTCGAGTTACCTTGTGAAGTGAATGCAGCTTGCAAAATGCAGGATGTCCAGGAGTTCGGGTCTCATGTCTCTCGTGTCCGCCACAGGTCTCAGCTTTGCTGTGTGCGAAGGTTGGGGTCAGAGATGTCTGGAAGTCCATGTCCTGTGTCGCAGATTCTTCGGGATCCGGCGGGAGCCTCGAAAATGTAGACCGGCAAAGTTGCTGTTGGTGCCTGTTTGAACAGGGTGGTCACTCCTCGACCACAGGGGAGATGTCTTCCATTTTCCAGTCGAATTGGAATGTCGAAGGTCCAGGAAGTATGTTTCAAAGTTTTGTCCAGGGTAATCTAAAGTCCTAGGGACTGCGTTCCTATACTTATACTAAGTTTAGGGGCTGGACGAACCTTAAGGTCCCTCCTATGGGTGGACCAGTGAAGAGGGTGGTTACACCCCTTTCCCTTTGTCCAGTTTCACGCCAGAGCTGGGGCAGAGTGCCTCAGCAACCGGTTTGAACTGGGAAATGCATGGATCACCTTGTGTGCCCCCAGGCAGTGTCTTGAAAGCATTCACTGAATACATCCCTCCCTGCCACAATACACAAAGGCCTGTCTGGGGAGGTGCCAGCACCTCCTTGGACAGGAAACCTATTGTCCAGGCCTCCCCTGCCTGAGTTTCATCCAGCTACAGGAGGTCAGACTCGTGTCTGTGGCAGCAGCATCCATTTTGTGATGCTGAGACTCTGTTTAACTTTAACCGGGTAAACCAGTAACTACATGTCATCTCCCTCTAGAAGGGTGGAATGCTACCCCCGCCATCAGGACTAGCGGGTGGTAGTATTCCAAAGTGTTTGACACCTTACACAACATGTTTTGATAAAGCCAAACCAAAGTTAGTATTAACTGTGATGATTATAATGCACTTAATGCATTGGCTATGCCATAGAACAGCTATAAGGAGATGGTTCCTTAAAGCTGCAGAGGGGCTCAGCTCATGCTAGGGCACCTTCTCACATAAAACCAAGCACTCTGCCTCCAGGATTGTTGAGGCCTGCCATAGGAGTGACTTATAGGTGTATATGGGTCTATATGTATATATAGATATAGGTATCTAAGTAAGGGGTGATTACACCACCTTACCCAGGCTGTATGAACAGACCTGTGGTGTCAGTTTGGAAGGCAAACCAGGGGTGACACAATACATGCTGCAGCCCCTGGTAGGCCTAGGGTGCACCTATGCCCTGGGTACCTATGGTAACACAATACACGGGGCTCACAAGGGTGACCCAGTAACCAATCTGGTATGTACCTAAAGTACATGTTATCAATTTAGAGAGAGAACAGTTAGGCTGTGGGCCTGACAGCCAGACAAAAGTCGAAAAACCAGAGAATCGCAGCAAAAAGTGGGGGTAACCATAGGAAGCAGACCCTACTCTCCTACAGCTATCCCCCGTTTTGCCAGGAGTAGGATGCAAATCGGCACTGCACCTTTTATGTCTTCGGCCTATGGAAGAACCCTAGGGCCAGGCCTCCCATGAGGTGATAAGCATGAGGTGTACCATCGCCTCTAAAACCCGGTGTACTCTACCCCAATATGGCTGCAGCGCGGTACAGTCCCAGAACATGTGTTTGAAGTTTTCTTCGGGTGTTTTGCATCTAGGGCATGCAAAATGAGTTTCTGGGTAGAAGCGATGGAGCTTATGCGGCGTTAAGTAGGCGCGGTGCAGAATGTTGAATTGTATGTTTTTGAATTGTGCATTCTGCAATACTTTCTTTGGGTACTCTAGGGCCTTTTCCCACTCCTTGTCATTAAGTACCCGTCCTATCTCATCTTCCCACTTCTGGCGTAGGGTCTGTAGTGGTGCCGTCATTTGTACCCTTATTGCTTTATAGTGCAATGTAACTAAGTGTCTGCCTCTGCCCATACGGATGATTGTGTGAAGCACTGGGTGAGTCAGTAGTTCTCCCTCGGTAAGATCCCAATTCTGCCAAGCACTACCCACTAGCCGTCTGTGCACCAGGAATTGCCCCGGGGGAAGATCATAGCTATCACGCATTTGGGCATACGTTTTCAGTTGCCCGTCCTCAAACAGAGCCCCTATCTCTTTCACCTCGTGATCTGTCCATACACGGATGGCTCCAGATGTGTAATAGTTCTCTTTCTGGGTGAATCCCACTAATGGGAGCAATGGGGAGTATAGGGGTATACCCCTTGACATTCGTTGTATGCGTAGCATACATTTGCAGGCTATTGACACTTGTAAGGGATGTGTGCTCGTTGGCTTGGTTCCTGGCATCAATAGTCTCTGGATGGCCGGAAGAGATATCCGACCGTCATTAGTAAATGTCTCCTCTATGTGGTGTTCTGCCATCCAATGGGACAGCCACTGGATCTGAGCCGCCAGAAAATAGGCCTCGAAGAACGGGGCACCCAGACCCCCTTGTGTTGTGGGCAAGTAAAGGGTTCGTAAATCCACTCTATGTCTACCGCCCCCCCCCATATCAATGTCGTGAGTAATGTATCTAGTTCTTGAAAGAAGGCACAAGGCGGTATCACCGGGAGATTGGTATAGGCATATAGCAGCCTGAGAACCATTATCATCTTTGGCAAGGCTACACGGCCTATGGGAGCCAAGGGAAGGGTCTTCCAAAAGACTACTGCCGCTCGAAGTCCTGCTAATGTTTTGCGATGGTTACCCTCGTAGAGGTCTTCAGGTGAGTGGTACAGTCTCACCCCTAGATATCCGTGTGCAATAGCACTCCAACCGAGTGTCTGAGGTCCTATCGTGATTTCCGACAGAGCAAGGTGGGGCTGAGCGGAAAGATCGTCGATTTTCCCCAATTCACCTTGAGTCCTGAGACTTCTGCAAAGGTGAGGAGTATTGTCCATATTGGTGTGAGATCGCTTGTGACGTCCTGCACAAAGATCAGAAGGTCGTCGGTGTATAACGATACACAATGTATCGTGTCCGCAATTGGGATACCCTATGTCTTTATGAGTGATGAAGTTGGAGCATGTACCAGGGATGAACAATAGCCTTTTGGCAAACTTGTCTTCTATGTTTTGTAATGGCTCGGCTTGTACTGTGCTCCATATTGCTGCCCCATATGTGGCTATAGACATGGATTTTGCTAGATACATTTTAGTCTTTTCATGGATTGCTTTGTTGCCTTGGTTTTTTTGCAAATTTAAAAACTGTGACTATGCTTTGAAGCATTTGATTTGCTCTTTTATCACCATCCCCTTTCATTTAAATTTAGAGTAAAAAAGAATGCCCAAATAGGTACATTTTTCCATGTGTTCTATGCTTTTACCCTCTATATGAAACTTAATTGATCTTTTATTATCACCGTGCACTGCCAGGACAAAGGTCTTTGTTTTGTTCACGTACAGATCCAAGTCCGACATAAAGGCCAAATGAGTCGCTATAGAGTTTTGTAGCGCCATTGGATTTCTGGCCATCACAACCTCCTTCTGACAGCGGCAGTGAAACTAGTCCTAACGAACTGGAAAGAAACCACTAAGACCTCATACAAAAGCTGGCTCAACTGGGTCATTCACCTCAAAAGAGCAGACAACCTGGCGCTACAATACTCACCCTGGAAAACCTCATCCAGGGGCTTGTGGGAAACTCTGGACAATGCCCTGGTCGCACACAAACTACCCTGAAAAAAACGGCCACATAACAACCAGTGTGAACGTCCCCAAGCCCTAAAAGGAAAGTGTCTCAACTGGTCTAGACAGCCGCTATACCAAACCAAATCGGTATAGCGGGATATCTGTCCTACCCTTCTCATCCACTTATCCCTACCTTTCTTCTCTCTTTTCCTTTCCTAGTTCCTCTTTGAGCCCTTTTCAAAATGTGTGGACTTCTTTCTAAGACCTTTTATGTCACAAGTGAAATCATTTTTACAGGATACGACAGATTTCATCAACAAACTGGATCTGATGACCTTTGAAGAAAGTAAACATTTGTTAGTTTGTATGGACGTTGTCTCTTTAGATACTCGAATTCCTCAACGCGAGGGGCTTGCAGTCTTACAAACATTCCTTGACAGCAGACCAAGACCAATAAAAATCCCCACAGAATTTATTCTGGAGCTAGCTAGTCTGGCATTGAAAAAGAACTACTTCAGCTTTAAAGAGAATTTTTATTTCCAGACAAAAGGAGTAGCCATGGTGTGTCTATTCACCCCAGAGTTAGCGGTCCTCTTCATGTCAGAATACGAAAAGAAATTCGTCTACAACAACAACCCTTACAAACAGTGGATAGGTAGTTGGGTCCACTACATAGATGACGTTTTTTATGACCTGGACTGGTGAAGAAGAAGATCTGAAGGCATTCCATGATTGGCTAAATAACAGAACAGCTGATATCAAATTCAGTCTCAACCATTCGAGGCATAGGATGCCTTTTTTAGACATGGAGGTCTATCCATCAGAAGGACGTTTGGCTACAACATTGTATTAAAAAAAAGTCAGACAGAAATAAAGCGTTACATTACACAAGTAACCATCCTCGAAGATTAAAGGAGAATTTGCCGGTAGGGCAATTCTTACGAATTAGAAGAAATTTTTCTTTCAAAGAAGAGTATATCTACCATGCCAACATTCTAAAAGAGAAACTCGCAATACGCGGCTACCCGAAGAAGCTCTTAAAACGGGCAAGGAAAAGAGCGTGGTGGACTCCCCGTGAGTCCCTGTTAGAGAAAAAACCTACAGATAGAATAGGTTGCGTGTCTACATACTGTGCAATGTCCAATTGGCTTAAAAAACAAATCAACCAGAATTGGCACTTGATAAAGAATTTAGACTTGAAGTTGTTTGAGGCACCATTATTGGCTTTCAAAAAGATAGAAGTATAGCAAATCAAATTGTGAGAGCAGCCCTACCGAAACAGAAAACTATGACTCTGTGAGACTATGTTGGCCTACCACCAATCAAAGGCCACCACAAATGCGGAACATGCATTTGCTACAATTCAACAATGGAAGGCGCGTAGTTCATGTTCAATGGCATTTATTGGAAACACGAAAATTTCAAGAACTGCAAATCAAAATTTGTGGTTTATGGAATTTTATGCCCCTGCCAAAAGTTATATATAGGTAAAACCAACTAAGAAATCCGACATCGGATATCGCAACACAAATCCAGAATCAGGAGGAACATACAAACAGCTCCCCTAGTCAACCATTGGCACAGTCATATGCATGCCGAAAAAGATCTGAGGTGGATGATTATTTCAAAAATCAAACAGGATGTAAGAGGAGGCGATTTGGATGCAAAACTGACCCAAAGAGAAGCGACATTAATAATCAAGTTTAACACAGCCGTGGATGGTTTAAATTATGGTTTAAATGAACTATCCGAAATCTACCATCTATAAGCTGAGTTACCTGAAAGGTGTCGACTTGCAAGATGTAAAAAAAGGTTTGTCATATAAAGACACCTACAGGATCTTTGTAATATCTATACAAAAAAGATTCTACATAAGAGAAGACCTCCATGTGCACTTCGAAAAACTTAGCTTATGAGCAAAATCCTTTATTCACACATTCCGCACCAGGACTAAACTTGGACCGCCATTGCATTTTCCGCAAAACATCGAGAGCCATGTGTTCTAAAAAACTTAAAGCCTTTATATTAATGCCGAATTTTAATCGTCATTCATAGTTATTGGGCTTTCTTTGATGAGTGTTCTATAACAATTGGACAAGTCTGAGGAGACCACATGTTCAAGTCAACTCCTTCTATATTGTCATTCGTTGACTGCCATTACTTTTTATATGTCATGTTGTTCATTTGCCAGTCTCTAACTGTAAAGCGCCCTGTTACCTTCGGGTCTTGCTAGCACTATAGAAAACTTCTAAATAATAAAAATAATAAATAATAATATGTTTACTATAAGAAAATTCATTGCCATTAGCAAACAAGAATACATTTCGGATGTCTGGACTTCGGTGTACTTTTGGAGATGTTTTCTGAACTCTTCATAGTTGAGAAATTAGTATTTTCTACTAAAAAACGTCGACAGCTACAATTCCCATAATTCTTGCGGGATTAACCCACACAAAATGTTACCCAAGAGATCGCGAGGGCACGCAATCACCTAACGCCGAGAGAGTTGTTTCGGCGTTACAAGGAAATCACAAAGAGAACGCCCTCCAGCGAAGACATTAAAGGTAAGCGGAGCTCTGAAAGAAAATGCCTGCGTGCCCCAGTTTTAAATCCGAAAGAGTGCCTCGAATAAGATACATCAGCAGTTCGTGCATTGTAGCTGCCATACGATTCAAGCATAATTGAGTGAATATCGAGCTAAACGTACATGAGATATCAGCCGTACAATTCGTAAATAGGAACTCATTAACATCGTCTCTACAGCACTTATATGGGTTCTTCTGTTTTTTCAACCTTTTGAGCCTTCAAACGAATCAGAGCCACAAAGCACAATATCAAGTTAACCAACAAAGAATATTCACAGGTATACAATTGCCCCACACCAGCTACATAGGCATTCATCCAACTGCCAGGAAACTTCGATACTAAATATGTGTGCATCATTGTTGCAGGAAAATATTTACGCACTTGGAAAAATCACACCATAGGAGTCTTTTGACGTGGAGTTTTTAAAACAAACCATTTCACAGAGAGTTATTGACGCTTCTCGTCGACTGATTAAAGGTAAGAAGTTATATGCTGCAGAGTATGTATGAGACAATGGAGTTACTTTAGAAAGTGCCGATAGTAAGATGGGACTATTTTTTATGTCTTTCCAAATCTGCTGGGTCCTGACGAGAATCCCCACAAATAATGGGATTCGAAACGCGTGGACCACGATATTAGGATTAGTCCAATCATAAAAATGAATGCTGTTTAGAATCAGAATTTTTTATTTATTTTATTGATGGCCTTGTTATTTCTAGTCATTGTTGTTGCTGTTTAAAAAGTAAGAACATTTTAGACCTTGCCAGAGAAAGCAATCTGTTTAGAACCCCCAGGGTGGGATGTTTTTCTGTCTGTGAGGTCGTAGTGGTGTATGAATGTGGAAATGAGTACAATTGAGACATGAATCAGACACAGTGTGTGTGACATGTGAACGTCTGTCAACGAATGAGAGAGTGTAAAGTTCAGCCTAATTATTTTTCAAGCGGGTGTCCAAGGGCAATTTCGGGAAGTGGTAGGAGTTTTGTAATATAATGAAGTATTTTTTACATGAAAGATTTCAAAAATACTGATGAAAATTGATATAAATAAAGTTTTTTGATTCAGTCAAACTGAAAAAGTAGTTGTTGAGGGCAGATGTTTACCTCATAGCTCTTCAAAAGTTTCAAGAAACAAAAGGTGCAGTACTGGCAGTCTTGAATTCTTAATTGTTATAGTGGCATGGCCTTGCTGCACATAGGCCAAACCCTGTGTTGTTAATTATGCTTCACAGGGCCTGTAATGGTTCAGTAGCCAACTCATCCTGTCATTGGAAAGGTTCCCCAGCTGCGTTGATTAATCTGGTGTTCAGGCTCCTCTCAAATGGGAGTTTGTTAATGCAGAATGATCAAGGTTGTTGTGGGATGCTTCCAGGCATCACACATCTTGTCACTGTAAGTTCCAGGGTTACTTGCTGCATGCAAGTTTTGTTTACACAGACCCACACAGTCAGGGGGTTATGTTCATGGACATGTTCAGTGCCAATGTAACATGCAAAGATGTCCATGAGTTGGTTTGGTGAAACTGCTGCTTTGTTTTTAGTGCATACATTATCTTAGAAGATTTATGAGTTGATGTGTGATCTGTAGGTAGTACAGCCTCCTACTGTATACTGCAGATGGTTAGCCCTTTCAACTGAGATTTGCTGCACAATGAACCTGTATTTCTCTAGACTGTGATATTTATATTATTTGCCTCTGCTCCTTGAACAACAGTTGTAAATTGCTCTGATAACCACAAGGGTCATGTTCGAGCTATATAAAACTTTCCAAAATAAATATATAAATAAATACTAGGTGTCACCCCGTTGGAAAGCACTGTGACTGCATTAATCTGAAAAATATTGAGCATCACTCGTTCTTGCTCCCCAAGATAGAAAATGCACCATAACAGTGCACACTGCACAGAATACAAAGGTAAATTGCCTTGCGCAACTGTCACAAATGCTCGACAGGAACACAATCCCAAAGTGCTTTCAAAAAATCTACCCGCAAGCTTGGTAAAAATTGATGCATCGAGCCCCTATATAAAGAAAATCCAAGAGAGATAGCCCAACAATGTAAAATAAACTTCAGTCATATTGTGAAAACACATGCAAGCGGCCCAATGCATCCCACAGGTGATAAACCTAATTCACTCCCTTACCTGTAGTGCCATTGGCATTATGAGACAGGGTAGACTAAATTATGCAGCAACAAAATGCAAATTATGGGAGGTAATTCTGCACATTCTGTGGTATTACTTCATGACTTTGTCATTTTAGGTATGTTAACAGTGTCTGGCAAAGGTTCCACCTCATTAGTACCAGTTTAACATTCAAAAACAGTAATAAGCAACTTAAAGGTGGCCAGTCAACCTTTGCATAGAGCCTTTCATTACCCAGCAACACATTTTGCTTTCAGTACCTTTTGATCCAATTGAAAGAAAGATTTTTTTGTTAAAATCTATAGATTATGCAGCAAATGTTAGAGTGTTCGGCAAATGCATAATTATGAAAAAAAAGCAATACCCGTAGGGTTGCATAATGCCAGCGGCCCTACTCTTCTGCTTCTTCATGCAGCTGCATAGTTAACTGTAACCAAAGTCCTTATAACTTAACTGTATGCATATAAAGATTTCTTAGCAAGCTTCTCCTCCATGACCTGGTAGAGCAAGAAAAGACCCAGAGGCCTGGGGCATGGCAGTTAAGAGGCCAGCAGCTTTTTCTGCACTTGCATGCATGCACTGCTGACGCCTGAGGTCAGTTTAAAAACAGCCCTGGGTGCCTGGACTGCTTTTAATAAGTAAATTATGTTACACAAGTGGTGTTCCAGATCTGGAGACAGGCGCTGCGAAGCATGGGGTGGTGGACTACACTGACCCGGGAAACCCCCCTCTGGGACAATGGGTGTTTACCCCAGCTGGCAGCTCTGCAGGGGTTCAGGGGGTGGGACAGTATAGGCATCTCAGTCCTGCCTGACAATCAAATCTTTCCAAGATCTTCAGAAAGAATTCCTCACGCCCCGGTCTCAGTTTTATCGATATCTTCAATGACGACATGCCCTGTTCCCCAGTCTGGAGGATCTGGAGTCCCTACCCAAATTCAGTCCCATGGAAGCAAAAGTCTTCATGGGGGATCTAACTGACCAGAAGATTTCCCAGATTTACCAGTCCTTGGTTACAGATTGCTCCCCCACATTACAGAAGCTCCGGGGGGGGTTGGAAGGTAGATGTAGGCACATTAGAGGAGGAGGACTGGACTGAGGCCCTGGCGGTCCCACAGGGGGTGGCCATAGCGATGAGACTTCGCCTGGTCCAGTTCAAGTATTTACAGAGGGTTTATTTTACCCGAGTGTGCCTGTGGAGGGCGGGATTGATCGCTTCTCCGCTGTGTCTTCATTGCAGCCTGGAGGAGGGTACCTTTATCCATACAGTCTGGCGTTGCCTCTCCCTTGACCGCTTTTGGAGGGGGGTGTTTGCCTGCCTTTCAGAGGTCCGGTGGTAAGAACTCCCACACACACCGCAGCTGGCCCTACTTCATGTCATGGAGGGAATTGGAGGCAACATTTATAAGTGACACCTCATGCAACTGGGTTTCACGCTGGCAAAAAGGGACATTGCCAGGGCATGGGAGGCGCCATGGGCCCCATCAGTTGCCGTATGGAAGAATGGGCTAGACTTCTGCATGGGGCTGGAATAACCTATTTTGTAGCTAGGGAGTGCCCGCACGAACACTTCAAGATCTGGAAGCGGTGGACGGATTATCGAGGGCTGTTATTGGATCCGCCATCGGCAACAGAGGTTCCTCCCCTGGGATAACTTATTTGGGCATCTGTTGACAGTGGCGATGTGGTGCGGGGGTGGGCCCGAAGGGGTACACTCCGTCTGTTATGATTCTACTTTGTGGTCAGGGCTGTGCGGAACTTGTGCGATCAGGGGTGATGGGCGGGGAGAGGGAGTTGG
The DNA here is from genome assembly GCF_964263255.1 of Lissotriton vulgaris. Classification (NCBI taxonomy): domain Eukaryota; kingdom Metazoa; phylum Chordata; class Amphibia; order Caudata; family Salamandridae; genus Lissotriton; species Lissotriton vulgaris. Next base: position 455,662 of record NW_028246705.1, read on the forward strand.
GGTATTCATTTTATTGTTTCATATACAGGTTTAGATTTCATATTAGGGACCCCCAGGGTCTCCCCTAGGTATTCCATGGGTGGGGGTCAGTTATCTATAAGGTACACCCTTATAAAATGAGTTTTTATATGCATGGGTAAAGTGAAATTTTACATTGCACTCCCCACATTGTGGTAAAGTGCTGCTCAAATTCGACTTTGATGCATGGAGCACTGGGTAAGGAGAATCTGCAATATTTCTGCAGATTCAGAAACCTTAAGTCTCCCCTACTTGCACGGGTGGTGGGGGTCCTGTAGAAATTAGGTAAATACTTATAAAATATATTTATTTAAGCCCTGGTGCTAGAAAACTGTCCCGAGTCATTTTCCCCTTTGCAAATCTCATGGCCCATAGGTCAACATTGTAGGAAGTTATTGATTAATAACTATTGATAGGAGAGGACTAGCCGGACCATTCAAAGACTTCCCAGAATAATAGTAGTAAATCCAACAATATTATATTGTTGAATTTCTCCTAAAGTGTACATACACGAAGTTATAAGACCTTCTTTTTTGTAAGTCCAAATTCAGCCTTTCACTGGTCTGCCCCGATTGTTCAGAGTTAAGTGGATTAGCCAGACTGCTTTGAAGAGACCTGGGGTGACCAACACTGCTGGAAGGGCAGTGTGCTGGTCCATAGGAATGCCAGGCCAGGGGGTGGAGTCGTAAACCATGCTCTTCAAAGGCAGAGGGGAGTCCTGGGTGTTAGTTACACTTTTACACCCTTGACCCAGAGTCTGGGCTAGGCTTGAGGAAGGTATGTGCAGATGGTAGGGGGAAAGTCTATGGAAATAAGCTATCCCAGGGGGTGTGTTTAGCCAGCTGTTACCTCCTTGCTGGAAAATAAGTGCATCAAATCTTCCAAAGCCATTATGGATTTGGAAGACTTGATGCACTCTGGGACAAAATTATGCCACACTCTACAGGATGTGGTCATACGTATGAGGAGTTACCCTGCTCTCATTGGTCAGAAGTGACCTGTTGCTTGACCCAGAGAATTTCGAATAAGTATCTGAGAGGGGACGAGCCCTCCAGATCTGCTGCTTGAAACTGAATGAGGCAAGAAGTGCCCTGCTGAGAAGATTATGCTGTGCATAGAATTCTAAGGCCAGACCTCTGAAGACTGTATCATCTGAAACTACAGCCCTGTGGATTATTTTGCTGGAAAAGAACTAAAGAGTGGACTTCCTGGACGCTACGGGTTAAAAGAAGCACAACTGGAACATCACCAACTAAATCTACACCTTGGAGACCCATCAGTAGATTTGTAAGGGTTTTGCACCAGTGGATTGTGGGAACTGAAGTCCTCAATTTTCAAGGACCATCTTGGAGCTTCCAGACCCTTGGAGTAAGTTTGAGACACTTCGGGACCTCTTTAGGAACTTCAGAAAGAAGTTCAAGAAGTTTGGAGAACTTTGGACCAACTTTGAAAAAAAGCTCCATAGAGGGACCGACTCAACCTGGCCAGCCAAGCCGCTTGCCTTCAACCGCGAGCCGGCCATGCTACCTAGGTTTGTCCTGCTAAAAGCTCCACAGCTCCAACGTCCAGAAATTGACCAGGACTAGAGAAAATCTGAAGTCGGCGAACCCTCACCGGATCCGGCTACATGAGGAGCATCGAGAGACCCCACGAGAAAAAGCTCCAGAAAAGTTTCTAAGTTGGCTCGTAGCAAAGTCAACCAGGAGCAACCGCGAGAGCCAAGCAGCCAATCTTCCATCACATGTGGGCCTGGATTCCTGAGTTGTCCAGCTGAAGCAAACTTGAAATATTTTATAAGTCCGCTCCAGGGAAGTTCTCTGGGACCTTGTCACAAGTCAAGCCGGCGAACCCTCACCGAATCCGGACTGGCTGGGAGTTTCAAGGGGCCCAGAGAGAAAAAGCTCCAGAAAAGTTTCTAAGTGTGAAGGTAGAAACTGAGACCGGGGCCTGCCGGGGGCAGTAGCCGCTCAGGTCTCCATCGCGCCTGGCCTGAAACGTTGACTTTGCCCCAGTCTAATGCGAGCAGGTATCACAATATGGTGCTATAATCTTCTAAGTGCTATACTTTATTAAATCTTTGAAAATTCATATCTCCGGTTGCCTACATTGGCTTTTTGTCATTTTGGTATCATTTTAAAGATAAACTGGCAGATGCATCAAGCAAAATACTTCCCGGTAAAGTTGTGATTCGGTAAAACAGGCCGATACCGAACGCAAAACCTGGACATGCAATGCATCGACTCAAAACCTCTAAAAAATAAAGAATCGGTAAATACCTCATGCGGTAAAATACCGAATCACTAATAGTGAATCGGTAATACCGATAAAGAAAACATCCTCTGGAAATACCGAATCGCTAACAAAGAATCGCTACGAAATGCATCAAAAATCGCAAATACCGAAAATGGTCAAAATCGCTATTTTGCATTAGCAAAATAAGGGGAATCACAAACTGGAGGCAAAGTTATTGGAAGGTAGAAAAAAAATTAATTCCAAAACAGGTGCAGCCACTCAGAAAACCTTCAAATATGCCTGTGGAGACCCTGTAGGTCTTCCAAAATGGCTGCCCCATACGTGCTTGTTAGGAGGAGAATCAACGCCCTTGCACAGCGCAGGAGGATGATCCAGGACAGAGTCTTCAGGGTGCGCATCACATTGCTGGGCCAGACAGAGGAACAGATTTATGAGTACAGGCTCAACAGGGCCATGATCATGCGCCTCATTGCCGACCTTGAACCACTGCTGCAGCACCAGACCCGTAGGACCAATGCCATCCCAGCCCATGTCCAGGTCCTATGCAGCCTGCACATGCTGGCGTCAGGAAGCTTCCAGGGGGTCATAGCAGAAGCTGGAGGCGTGTCTCAAAGCTCACTATAACGCTTCTTCCACAATTTCCTAGATGCCATGCTGACAATGATACATCACCACATTACCTTCCCCACAACCCCACAGCAGTTGAACCACACCAAACAGGAGTTCTACCAGGTGGCACAATTCCCCCATGTGATAGGGTGCGTGGACTGCACCCATGTCCCCATCTGTCCCCCGTCAGCCAATGAATACATCTACCGCAACCGGAAGTCATACCATTCCATCAACGTCCAGGTTGTGTGCAATGCCAAGCACATCATTACGGACATCGTATCACAATTCCCAGGAAGCACCCACGACGCATACATATTCAGACACAGTGGCATCCACAGGCGCCTGATGAATGGGGAATTTGGAGAGGGTCACCTGCTCAGTACATAGAAATGCCTCCAATTGAACACCATCCTCACATTTGTAAATGTAACCATGCAACTAACCATTTTCGCCCCTCCCTGCAAGTGACAGCGCCTACACCTTGCGTGATTATCTACTCACTCCCTACCTCAACCCTGCAACACCTCAGGAGCAGCGCTACAACGCAGCACATATCAGCACCAGGAATGTGGTAGAGCGAACCTTTGGCATCCTCAAGAGTCGCTTCCAGATACTACACAAAACAGGAGGTGCCTTGCAGTATGACCCAGTTACCTGCTGCTGGATAATAGCAGTCTGTGCCATGCTGCACAACATTGCCACACAAAGGGGGATACCAATTGAGGTGGACGGAGAGGACGACTTACGGGCACAGCAACACCCCCCCAACACCAACAGGCACACGTGCCAAATACAGCTGAGGGACAAAGGAGGCGGACATACATCACAAGACATCACTTCTGAGACAGGTATGAAAGAGCCAACACAACATGTGTATGTTTGCTATAGTTTAATGCACATGGGTACCTGTCAGGTGCATATGTATGGTACGCCAACATGACGCAGAAGCAAATTAACAAATCAAAACATGTCCGTTGTCATCACGGGTGTAACATGTTGCTGTACTGTTGGCCCATGGTTACGTCACCATGGCCATGGAGCCAATGGATCATGGCTATTTGCGCCTGCCCCGTACCCCCAGCCTCCTGTCCCGTGACTCGGCCACATCTCCGCGATTTAAATCTGTGGCTGTGGTGCTGCGTGCACTGCGCCTCCTTTCGCTGGCCTCCAGAACTGAGCCGCTGCTCACGCTTGAGGCAGCCTCACTCCCCTCCTCCCCTCCCAAACTGCTGGCACTGAAAGTCCCAGACAGCAGATGCACCACTGCAGTGGTCACTCTCTCCAGTGACTTTGCAACATCCACGTAATAATGGCCCAAATGGACCTGCAGGGAAACAGATCTGCGCGACAGCACAGCTGTGCTGTCGCACAGCTTAGTGATGGCTCTATTGGTGGCAATGGTGCGGACCATGGTCTGGCGATGCCTACGGCGCTCGCTCTGTTGGCCTGCAATTACAGCACGTGTGAGTTCCTGCAGGCACAGTCTGATGTCTCTGCTGCCCTCGGCAACTGCTGTGGTCATCTCGCACATTGCGTCTGTCATGGTGCCTATTTTGTTTGTCAGTTTCACCATGTTGATATTGATAGCACCCATGTGTCTCCCCTGCGGGCACTGGACACACAGCATTCGTGTATCCACCACTCCGTATCCGTGTGCTGGATCATCTGCTCTTTCGACAGCTCTATCTAGGGGCTTGGCCCGCTGCCCGACTCGGACACGTGCTGCTGCTTGGGTGATTGGAGCAACAACTGTCTTTCGTGGGACAATTGTGTCAGCTGGCCTCTGCTCTGACTCCATCACCTGCAGGGAGGGGACATTTGCCCTGCGGCTCTGTGGAGTTGGCCGTGGTGGTGGTGGTAGTGGTGGTGGTGGTGGTGATGTCCGCCGTGGTGGTGGTGGTGGGGGTGGTGGTGATGTCCGCCGTGGTGGTGGTGGCGATGGTGGTGTTGTGGGTTCAGGTTCCTGCGTGGTCTCGACATCTGTCACCACTGGTGTCTCTGAGATGACGAGGCGTCCGCTGTCATCTGAGTGGAAGGGTGATGCATCTGTATATGAAACAGTGCATAGTTATTATTTTGCCATGATGTATCAGTGTTGCATGATTTAACCTACATAAAGGAGATTTTGCACTGACATATGGCCATGTGCAGCTGGTTTCATTTCTATTACATCAGGGGTCAGACATGCACTCATTCATGATATGATTACAACTCCCATGATGCACTACTCTGGTGAGGGGATATGCATTAGGCGCTGCTACATATACACTGGGATTGGCCTGGGGGGATGGCCGTGGGTAGACTACACGCTGCATATCTGCGCTGGCATGCATCTTACCTTCTCCTCCTCCTGCTGCGCCGGATTTATCCAATTGAGTGACCCCCACAACAGCTTCTGGCTCAATTGTTGACTCGACGAGGTCCTCAAGGTCTGTGTTTGCACTCAATGTTGGATGTTCCCCCTCCTGTGCCTGCTGCATCCTTCACCCTTTGGGCAATCCTCTCCTTTGACCTCTTCTTGAGGTCATACCACCTCTTCTTTAATTTGTCTATGCTGCGGTGGGTGACTCCTACAGCATTAACTCGGTCTTTGATGCACAGCCACAATTTGCACTTTTCTGCCTCAGGAACTTTTTGGGACAGCCTCCCAAAAAGCTTGTCGTGTTTGCTGCTCACACCCTTGATGAGCAGTTCGAGTTCCTTCTCATAAAACTTTGGTTTTCTCTTCCTGTGTGCCTCCTTGTTCTGGGGTGCATCCTTCTCCATCCTGGTAGTCTGCTCTGAGTTAGAATGTGTTCTCACTCTAGCAATCCTCAGCTCCTGTGCTCTGCCTCCTCCTCTGAGCTCCTCAGAGCACTGAATGAAGCATGGGCTGTGTTGCTTCCTGGTTGTGATGTCATCAGCCTGCTGCCGAAGCGACGTTTTCATTTTTCCAGAATCGCTATTACTGAAATCGCAAATACCGATTCGGGGTTTGCTACCTCGGTATTTGCTCTTCTTTGAAAAGATGTCTCGCAAACGTGTTTAGCGGAAATTCAACGATTTTTAGCGATTCGGTATTAAATACCGATTCTGTTGATGCACCGTGGTATGCGTCTCCTTATTAGCGATTCCTTATTTTTCGCTAATAAGGACTGGTTTTACCGATTTTTGATGCATATACACAAAAAAAAATCCTATTTGTATAAATTGGATTTTTATTATGTGTTGTGTCTTAATTATTTACTGAAATTGTGTTTTTAAATGCTTTACATACCTGTCTGGGAAGTTAAGCTGTCTGCTCGCAGCCACGTTACCCAGGGTTGAGCATAGGAATGATTTTCTGAGACCTATGCCCCTAACAATAACCCACTTTCCAACACAGAGCAGCAGAAATGTTTGTTAGATACCTGCTCAACTTAGCTTAGAGCAAGGGGAGGGTGGCACACAAGGCGTTATATGACCTGTTTCCACTATCAGTATAATATGATTTCTCCCTTTGTGTTTTATGGAATTGTAACAATGGTGATTGTTTTATTTCTAATCATATGCCTGCTTATGTTAGCCAAAATACAGCATCTTAGAGCTCGTCATTGAAATAAATATTTTATGGTTTAAATCTCTTTATTAGCATTTCAAACATAACAAGGGGAACAGGACCTCCTGCTCCTTCAAGACAGTGCGTTACAGACTCTCGAGTCGGCGAATATAATCTTACTAAGTAATTGCTAGGAGCTGGTCAACAATACAGTTCACATATAACACAAAAGGGTGAACAATCGACCCCCCCCCCCCGCCCCGTCCACAAATCATTAGAAAAACTGGAAAAAAAATAAGATAAACATTTTAAGCGTGTTTGGGGCTTCCACAAGCGTGTGGGGCCACACTACTGAGAAATAGGTGTATCTGCCAAGCGAAGAAGTCGCAGATATCGGGGACAGCTCATCTTCCGAAATTCCCCAGTAAGCAAAGTCAAGAAGGGGCGCCACAGCTCGGGAAATTCCTCTCCTCTGCCCGCCAAGGTGAGAGATAACTTCTCCATGCCGAGCACCATCCACAACCTGTGTAACCAACCTGTGTGAGGGGGAACTTGAGGGGATCTCCAATGCGCTAAGATGTTTTGTGTGGCCGCCCCTAGGCCGATGGCAATGAGGCGGCTTCAGGGGGGTACATCAAGAAGTTGCGCAGTCTTAGGAGTATACATGTGGGAAAGCGAGGGAGTTGAGTGTCCAGATGCAAGTCGATATCGTCAAGGATTGTAGTCCAGTAGGAATTAAGCCAATCACAACTCCAAAGTAGGTGTTCTAGTGTGCCTAGTTCCCTGCACCCCCTCCAGCAGCGGTCACTAATGCGGGAGTCGAATTGGTGGGGGCGCTCTGGTGTATGGTACCAATAGGTGGCGATTTTGATCAGTGTTTCAGTGAGGCCTGCATGGTAGGCTGAATGTCGGCTCCTATAGTATATGCCACTCCATTCTTTATGAGAGAGAGCCCTCCCCAGGTCCCGTTCCCACCGAACCCTGCTGGCATTGTAGGTGTGGGTACTCGCTACAAGGAGGTGTTTGTATAAGTCAGAGACTAGCTTTTTATCGGAAGAGCGAGTGACCAACCACTTCTCATAAGGGGTGAGGTATTGTTGCGCTCCCGGTCGAACCTGTGGTTGAAGCGCCCAGTGTCGCACCTGCAGATAGGGTAGCCTGTCCGCCTCAGTAATGCCATAGTTGTCTCTCATTTGCTGGAACGAGAGGATACCATCTAGGTTAAAAATGTGCCCCAGGGACCAGCAGGGAGAGCGCCGCCAGTTCACAAATGCTTTAGAATGTAATCCTGAGGTGAAGTCAGGATTACTAAACAGCGGGGGCAAAGGAGAGGGGAAGGACGTCAACTCGTGCTTGGTGGCGGCACGGTCCCATGCCTCTATAACAGTGCTGGTGATATAAGATGCATATAGGTTAGGTGGCCGATGATGCTTCGGGAGAAAGGCATACCCGCCACCGCCTTGTCCTGGAATAGCCGGTGTTTTCCAGACTCCAGACAGTGCCACTCCACCAAGTAGCGGAGCTGTGCCGTGTAGAAGTAAAGTTGCAGGTCGGGCACTCCCACCCCACCGTGTTCCGGCGGGAGGACTGCAATAGTCTGCTTGAAGCGTGGTTTGCGGCCCTGCCAGATAAAACGTGCTAGGTCGGACTGCGTCTGTTGGATCCAGCCTGCCGGTGGGCGCAAGGGAAGGGTCTGAAACAGATATAGGATCTGGGGGAGAAGCAACATTTTAATAGCCGAGATCCTCCCTAGCCAGGATAGGGAGTGATGTTTCCATCTCCGGAGTTCCCCACGGATTTGCGTGCGGAGCTTGATGCAATTCGCCTCGACGTAGCAGTGATAGTGGCGCCCAGAAGGACACCCAGATATGGGACTGTGGTGTCGGACCACTGAACGGGATGCTCCTCCTGAATGGAGGCAAGGGTCGAGTTGGACAGGGAAATGTTAAGGGCAATCGATTTATCGGCATTGATCTTAAACCCGGATGAATTTGCGAAACAGTGCAGTTCAATAAAGAGAGCTTGTAGTGATTGGACAGGGTCAGTAAGGGAGAGTAAAATATCATCTGCGTATAAGCTAATCGTATGAACATCCCCCCCAAATGTAATCCCCGCGATAAGAGCGTGGTGTCTAATTCTCTGGGCTAGCGGCTCCATGTAAAGTGCGAATAAAATGGGGGAAACAGGGCACCTCTGTCGAGTCCCTCTACCGATAGGGAGCCGGGAGGACGTGTGACCATTGACGCGCACCGTGGCATTAGGCGAACGGGTGAGCAGAACACTCCCAAGGCCGAACAGATGTAAAACTTGCTCCAGATAGGGCCAGTGGACCCTATAAAAGGCCTTCTCTGCGTCGATTGTGAGCAGCATGCAGTCCTGCCTCACTCGCGACCCGGCTTCTATGAGGTGCAGGACCCGTTTGGTATTGTCACTGGTTTGATGCTGTGTGATGAAGCCGGCCTGATCCGGCTTCACCAATTGTGTCATATAAGGAGCCAGTCGTCCCGCCAATATGCTCGTATACAAGTTTCATGTCAATATTAAGAAGAGAGATCGGCCGATACGAGCTACAACTGGTTGCATCTTTCCCGGGCTTCGGGATGACAGTTATCAAAGCTTCAAGCATCTCCTCTGGGATAGCCCCAGGTTGGGCAAAAGAATTAAAAAGATCCCGAAGCAAGGGGGCCACCTGATGGCAATTTTTTCCGTCCGGGCCAGGGAATTTCCCCAATTTGAGGCGTGAAATGGCCGTGATGATCTCCTCCAGTCCGATCGACATGTCCAAGAGTGCCGCCTGCGCGGGGTTTAATGAGGGAAGCTGTGCATCCTTCAGGTACTCCAGGCTAGAATGCGCATCAAGTGAATCGCCTGCATGAAGTGACTCATAGAACGCTCGGAAGGCCTCTGCTATGGCCGGGGGGTCGTCCGATACTAGGTCACCCTGTGCCGAACGAATGGCTTGCAGCCCGTGTCTCTGACTTTGTTCACGCAGCTTGTGAGCTAGGAGGCGGCCACATCTGTCCCCTCCGGAATAGTAAGTGTGACGCAGGCGGAGGGCCACGTATTCTGCTTATCCTGGTCTAGAGCGGCTAGCAGTTTCAGCTCCATGCACAGTTGACGCCATGCCTTTGCTGCCCCTGTACGCTGGTGCATTTGATCCAGCTCGGCCACCCGCTGCGAGAGCTCCGCCCGTTTCAGCGCTCGCTCTTTATTGTTGGCGGCGGAAATGGAGATGAATTCTCCCCGCAAGACAGCCTTAAGGGCAGACTATTGCGTCGCCAGGGAGGTCTCGGCGTTGGCGTTATGGGCAAAGAATTGGGCTGTTTTAATCTGGTCCACAGTCGACGGGAGATGTAGGAGGGAGTCCTGAAGACACCAGTGTCGCTGCGGTGCGGGGGTAGCGGGAAGCAGAAAGGAAGCCACTACTGGGGAATGATCCGATAACAACGCAGGAAGGATGTCGGTTTCCGTAGCCAGTGCCACCAGTGAGGAGGAGCATAGGAAGTAGTCCAGCCCGGCATAAGTCTTATGGGCCCCTGAGTAGTAAGTGTAGGACCTGCTATGGGGGTGAAGGTGTCTCCACAAGTCAACAAGATCTAAGTCCCGGAGGTGTGCTAGGCCGGACCTGGAGAGAGCCCCCACTTGGACCGACCGTTGGCATGAGCGGTCGGTCAGGTTGTGGAAAACAAGATTAAGGTCACCCCCCAAAAGTATGTGTCGCTCAGAGTTGGCCGTGGCTGCCGTTAGTGTTTTATGGAGGAAGCTATCCTGACCTTTGTAGGGAGCGTACACTGAACCCACCACCAGGGCCTGACCCGCCACTAGGAACCGATACGCCAGCAGGCGCCCCTTGATCTCCGCCACCCGCTGAAGCACCCTGCTCCGGAATGATCTAGAAACCAGTATCGCCACCCCCGCAAATTTAGTGGATAGGGAGGAAAATAGCTGAGTGGGAAAGGCTTGGGACTTCATCCAATGTTGATCTTTATGTAACAGATGAGTCTCTTGCAGGAGGCAGATGTCTGCGGCAGAGTGCTCCAGCAGGGACAGAACTGCTCGTCGTTTGATGGGATTATTCAGCCCTCGCACATTGAGGGTTAGAATCTTAAGTCGCGCATGAGTCACCTAAAATCCGGTGTTTGGGCATGAGCGTGGGGTGCCATCTGCGGGCCGAATGCCAGAAAGGGGAAGCGCGGACAACGTCTCAATGTAGCGTGCTCAACCCGAAAAGAAAAATGTGGACAGGGGAACCCACCCCACCAGATACCAACATAAAAAAGGGAACGGCAACCCACCCCCAAACCCCCCCCGTCTCCCCCCCCCCCCAAAGTCTGTCGCCCCGGGGCGTCCAGTAGATGCAACCAATTGGGGAACATGGTCAATCAGTGGAAAAAAATAAACCAAAAAACACTCCCCCACCGCCCTCCCAGCCCAGCAAAGACGCTGCAACAGTGAGCCAGAGGTGCCTCTCCGCCGGTCTCTCAAGTGCCCTCTAGTGTGATGGGTCCTTATTTTCTACCGGTACAGTGTTTTATTATTTTCGTTGTAATCCTTCCTCTGATCTTTCCGCAATTTTGCAGTCATTTTTTAATGTTCTAGGGTGAGGAGAATACCAGGAAGCCAATTTACTTTTAGGTTTTTGGACCATGGTCTCCTTAGGAATAGTGTAGTCTAAAGATTCAGTCAACCATTCCGAGATCATATTATAGCCAATTTGTGGGTCTGAGTCCAGGCAAGGTGCAGATGAGCTTAAGGTACATCTCTAGCTCTCCGGATTTAATTTAGACCATAGCCGGTCTTTAACTCCCTTTAACCTCTGGAGGGGAGTAGGTTTGGGTACCTTGAGGATCATAGGGATTAAGTTGGGATCAGTCCACAAAAGTGGTACAGGATCCAAGACCTCTAGCAGGGGGCTGTTTGTAAATATAGGATCCAATAGATGGCCTCCTGTATGCATAGGACCCTGGACCATTTGTTTTAATCGCTGCTAGATCATGCCTGAACTTGCTACTCGGGTATCATAAAATGACTATGCTTAGTGGCCAGATTCAAAACAGCTTCCGTAAAAGATTGAATAAATTGACCAGACGGGCTTGGAGGTCGATAAACTAACATTCCTGCAAAAGTAGGCGTATGATACATTGAAAAGACGAACTTTCACGCTCAGGGATTGCAAAGGATACTACTAGACTTCAAAATGATGGCCAAACCTCCACCTTTTTTATTTTCTCTATCCTTATGTATTACGTGGTAGTTTGGGGGAAGAGCCTGAACAATGTTGGGATCTGATTCCTCATGAAGCCAAGTCACTGTAAGGAAGACCACATCTGGTTCCAGTGTATGGCATGGGGGAGACCTGCAATTTAACAAATACATGTTCCCTCTCAGCTTTAGTAAGGATTCCCTGAATTTTGCTTCAGCAGACAATTTGTACTCACAATGCTGATATGTTTTGCCTCCTACATGCATTTCCATTACATGACTGCAGCCCTCGATGAGCACTGCTCTTAACTTAAGCAAAGAGTCTCTGGAATAGGCTCTTATGTCGGCGTGTAATGAGGCAGGGCCCCTGGTCCGTTCGGGCACAGACAGGCGTGTTTTTTTCACACCGGCGGCGCGTACCCTGCGCGCCTGCGGCCCCCCATCTTTTTATCCCTACAGTGTCAACCACCAGAGCGCCAACTTGTATTGCCGACTCTATGGTTGACTCTATGGTGAGCAAAGTGCAGTACAATCCCCCTTCAATCTGAAAATGATTCCCTTTTCCAACTGCCTCAAAGCCAATTCCTCAGACAAAAAGGTAAAACGTACAAAATTAAAACTCTAAAAAAAGCTTAGACGCAGAGTACAATTATATTTTACAATCAGCGTTTAAAAAGATAAAGTGAGCCTTTCCACAACTGCCTCGCAGGGCAGCCTTTTACCTGCTACGTACCCCCTGCCCCACCATAGTTTTATCCCTACAGAGTCAACCACTAGAGCTCCAACCCTTATTGGCAACTCTATGGTTGACGCTATGGTGAGCGCAGTACAATCCCCCTTCAATCAGGAAACAATTCCCTCTCCCTATTGCCTCAAACCCAATTCCCCAGCAAAAAAGTTAAAACATTAACAAATAAAAAAAAAAAGCTTTGTTGCACAGTACAATTTTATTTTACAAACTGCCTCGCGCTGCTGCCTCTTGTGGAAGAGGATATGTTTGAATTATGGCAAAGTGAAGGAAGATGAGAATGAGGCAGGGGAGAATATTGAGGCAACTGCTGGAATGGAAGACAGTGGAGTCAGAGGTGAATGGAGAACTTGGTTGGGTGAAAGGGCCAGACGGGCAATAACAGGGAGGAGTCTGGTCTTTTGCAGGTACTTCCTGAAATACAGAGCCAAGTAAGGGTGGGGGAACACACTGAAGATATTCAAATGAACAGGTGGTACAGAAAAGAGGGTGGCAGCAAGACAGCCCACTTTGCAAACTAAGGACAGTGCGTACATATGAATAGTGATAGAAGGGTGCAAAGGACTAGGGAGGTGCATTGGTGTATGGGGATGATGGCAAAGAGGTACAAGAGTGGGGCATCTATAAGGGATGTAGCCAATGTGTTCCATCCATTTAGTCGACCAGATGTTTTTACAAATTACTACCAAGTTTTAGGACTTTTACTGTGAACAAGTCTCACTACCATGGTCTCACTCTCAGTAAATTAACAGGAATCTGACCAAGCCTGATAACCGCCAAGATCTGCCTTTTAATATAAGGCTGCTGCTGTGCAGCTATGGCAAGGGGCATGGTGCTGGATACATGTGTGCCAATGCATGTGTGCGGGCTACTTGCGTGCTTGAAACAACCCTACACAAGGGAAAGACAGTTGTAATGTAATGTAAATTAATACTTGTATAGCGCACTACTCACCCGCAAGGGTCTCAAGGCGCTTGTACGAATACCGCTGAGGAACCCATCTTGGCTTGTTCTTGTGAGGTGCCCACTCCTGGGCACCCCCAGGTGAAGCCAGGCATCCTTAGCATTGTAGGGGCCGGTGTGGAGATTAAGCAAGCTATTGCCCAGAGTTGCCGAGTGGGACTCTATGATTGGAATAGGCACCGAGGCGAGAATTATCAGGTCCGTGCAATTTTTGAGCCCAAGACCCGCCGATGCAGGGAATTGAACCCTGGTCCCAGACTAGACCTCTGCATCAGGGTCTGCCGCTCTAACCATTGAGCCACAGTTCTCCAGTTGAGACGACCCTGGACGAGGGAGGCGACGGCGGAAGAAAGGCTCAGCTGAAAAAAGAAGCCACCAAAAGCACTGCAAGGATGGAATAAAGACTTTGATTCCAGCTTACCCCCAGGACTAGGATGGGTCTCTCCCGGCCCAGTGGCAGTGCCCTCTTATGCCCCCTGAGGGCCAGTTGAGGTAAAAGACCGGGACTTCACTGCCCCCTCACCCCACAGGTGCTCTGAAAGACAGACAGGTGTTCTGCTGGCTGTAACGGAGGGGCTACGCAAGATGCTCCCATTAGCAGTAGGGGAGCACCAGGTGCCAGGCGGAGGAGAAGGCTGATGCAGGGAGCCATAACATTCAGCTTCCAAAATATGAGCCCCTTTAGAGGCCAGAAGGATGTTCAAAATATTCCTGGTAGCTAGACCAGGCCACTAGGAGCAAAACAACCCAGAAATGAAGAACATTGGCCCAACAGGGCCCAACTTATACAGCTAGAAAGATTTAACCTTTTAAGAAGGAAAACAAAGCAATGGGCATACAGTGCTCCACCCCCTTTGTTTAAAAACACCTGGGGTGCGCCGGGGGAGAGAGGGTTGGTGCAGAATTACGCAGGTGCGTGTTGGGCCCCCTCCATGGAATCCAGTTTGCCACTGAGGTCAAGTGTAAAGGAATGACGAGAACCGACTAAACTAAACAGCTGCCTTAGAGATCCATTTCTCCGGCTATATGTGGAAGACAAGCTGCTCCCACTGCAAGAGCAGCAAAGGAAGTGCAGACTCTGGTGCGCTGCACTTATGGTATGCGCACGCAAGCAGGGAGCGAGCAGTGGATTTCTTGCACTGCCTCGAACGTCCCTACCTGCATCTGAGTGTCAAGTGGGCACAAACAACCAGGATAAAAAATGAAGCCAAGAGAACCAGATCGTTCAAATATGTATTCTTCTAGGCCTGGAGCACTCTATACTGCACTGCAACAGCTTATTTACATATTCTGTGGTCAGTGTGGTGCTCCAAGAAGGGAAAGGGGCACCACAAACCTTACGTGCAAGCGATGTGGGGTGGAGTTTAATGTGCAACTTCCCCCCGGAAGTATACTACATAAACTAACCCTAACTCTCCTGGGGCCTAGTAAAGGAGACCCTGTGAAAAGGTTTCTATTCATTTCAAAGCATTTCCCGAGCTGGAGCATTGGCTCTTGGGCTCTTTAGTGCAGGGACGTCTACTGGTTGGTCCTATAGCTGCAGTAAATGGCATGAAGCAAGTAAAGAAATGTTTGTCTTTGTTTTGAATATTAATGCTTTACAGGTAGATATATTTGATTCGATTTTGATTTTGATATTTATATAGCGCAACAATCACCCGAGGGCATCAAGGCGCTAGAGAAAGACCGCAGATAGGGGCTTCAGCTCAGCGTATGCCTGAGAACAGCCAGGTCTTAAGGGCTTTTCTAAACGGGAGCAGAAGAGGAATAGATCTAAGTCCCAAGGGTAGGGAATTCCAGAGCTTAGACGCTGCCATTGAGAAAGCCCTATCCTCCCACGTCCTCTTCTTGGTTCTTGGTACCCAAAGTTGCATTTGCTGAGAGGAACACAGTAGTCGGCCTGGGGAGTGCCATTGAACATGGTCTTCAGTCTCAGAGGATAGGAGGCATGCAGTGACTTATGGACCTTACACAGTGCTTTAAAACTGATGCGCTGTTCAATGGGAAGCCAGTGTAGGTGTTCTAGTCCCTTTTTGGCTGATTGTGTTTTGGGGATGTCCAGAATGAGTCTTGCGAGTCCATTCTGCCTTACCTGGAGTTTATGTTGCAAGCCCTTATTGGCGGCCAGGTACAGAGCATTGCAGTTGCCTAGTCTGGCCTTACCAGAGCCAGAGCTACCTGGATCCTGGCTGCACGCTGGATGGAAGGGAAGATTTTTTTTAACATCCTTATAAGCCAGGAGCATGTGGAGATGGTACAATTATTGACAAACTGATATTATTATTATTTTTTATTTTTTTTTATTAGGAAACCTCAGGATTACATCATGTGCAAAGCAAGGAAGGGCCAAAAGGCCATTATACAATAACATCAGATGTCAAAATATCTTGCAACAAAGGATAACCACACTGTGTTCTCAAGCCAGGCTGGCAGTATGAAATCAGGATTAGCGACCAAAATTATCCACAGTGTTACAGGATGTGTGAGGATTCCAATTTATAATAAAGTTGAAGAATCAAACGAAAGGCAATATTACGATACCAGTTACAGAGCTATTTACGTGACAGGATATTAGCCTTCAATTGAACGTACCAATGGGAGAACAATAGGAAAATATAAATCCAAGAACATACCCACCGAACCACAGTGACCCACTCATGAAGCAAGCAATGTTAACAGGATTTCGTAGCGTAAAGGGACACAAACAATGATCCTCCCAAGGAACCCAAACCCCGGACTCCAACTATAAGAAGATAGAAAAAGGAAGATTATACCATAAAGGAACAAGAAGGAAGAAAGAAAAAGCGGGCCATAGAGACAAAGAAGAAACAACAAGCATTTACAATGCAATGGTCTCGGCATCATTAAAGGTAGAGCTATTGGCATTGCTCATGACATTTTTTTTTTAATCATAAATAAATGGCATTGTCATTTACATTGCCAATAGCTTAATTGTTAAATAAATGGCATTGTCATTTACAATGCCAATAGCTTAATCGCTCGCAAATGCATGACCTATTGCATTTACACCCACACAGAGCCACACACACAAAGCGACCCACACACACATACAGAGCCACCCACACAGAGCCACCCAAACAGAGTCATTCACATAGAGCCCCCTACACAGAGCTACCCTCACACAGACAGAGCCACCCACACATAGAGCCACCTACAAAAAAAGCTATCCACACAGAGCCACACACACACACACAGAGCCACACACACAGAGCCACAGACGCACACACACAGCCACACACACACAGAGCCCCACACACAGAGCCCCACACCCAGAGCCCCACACACACACCCAGAGCCCCACATACACACCCAGAGCCCCAAACACACACCCAGAGCCACATACACACACAGGAGAGGAAGCACAGCGAGGGGGCAGGGAAGCAAGCACAGCCAGGGGGCAGGGGACCAAGCACAGCCAGGGGGCAAGGGAGCAAGCACAGCCAGGGGGCAGGGGAGCAAGCACAGCCAGGGGGCAGGGGAGCAAGCACAGCCAGGGGGCAGGGGAGCAAGCACAGCCAGGGGGCAGGGGAGCAAGCACAGCCAGGGGGCAGGGGAGCAAGCACAGCCAGGGGCAGGGGAGCAAGCACAGCCAGGGGTGGCAACGCAGCACAAGCACTAACTATCTATACACCACCTTATCAAAAGGAAAAGGCAACGAGGGGGGGGGGGTGAGGAGCTCACACACACACAAGCAACGAGGGGGGGTGTAGGAGCTCACGCACGCAGAAGCCACGAGGGGGGTGAGGAGCTCACGCACGCAGAAGCCACGAGGGGGGAGGGCGGTGAGGAGCTTACGCACACAAGCAACGAGGGGGGAGGGGGTGAGGAGCTCATGCACACAAGCAACGAGGAAGGGAGGGGGGGTGAGGAGCTCATGCACAAAAGGGGGGAGGGGCTCACGCGCACACAAGCAACGAGGGGGGAGGGGTTGAGGAGCTCACGCACACAAGCAACGAGTGAGTGCACTTCTGAAGCCCCCTTGCTGACAGTGTGTTGGTAACAGAGTGTATGTGAGGGGTGAGTGAGTGCACTTTTGAAGCACACCCACCATTAGTGCATGGTATTAAGCCATGTCCTGACCTCACTTTGGCCGCTCACACTGTGTTTTAGTGGGGAGCCCCCTGGCTGACAGTGTGTGGAGAGAGTCCCTACTGAGGTCAGCGTGAGTAAAGACCCCACAGTCCTGTGGAAATCACCCTGTGAGAAACCTCAAGAAAGTACTAGCACGTGAGGAAACTTGCCATTTCAATCAGGCAAAATTATAAGAAAACTCGACAGATGTCTTCTAAAACCTGTTTTTTGGGGAACAAAGGACGGGGAATTTGTAAATTGACTTCTTCCTCCTGCTTTTCAAATGCAGGCTTTCAGTTTTCATAACGGGCGCGCACTTTTAACACTAGCACCCATGCTCGTTTTGCTTTTAAACAGAAGGTCGTGCCCCTGGTTATGCTGTGAGTGCTGTCTCCATCCTGGATTTAAGGGTGCCTAGCTATTAAGCCACAATACTCGCATGCACAACACTCTCCCCGTGCCATATGCGGGGCAATTACAGGGTGTGCGTGCCGTGCCTGGAAAGCAGCAGAACAGGGGACATGCACTTCTCCATCCCAGAGTCCAAGAGTCCAAGACCCATAACGGGAGGGCGGAGCCGCCTACGTGGTGAGTGATTCGGTGCCCAATGTCTCTCACCCTCTACTTACTCCTTTCCCATCCTCATTGTACCCTTCATGCCTTTCTCACCTGACGCATCTCTTGAAGACACTATTATAGCGCTTTCGGACCCCTCCCAACGCAGCATGGCGAAGCGCCTTTATTTAATTAATATCACCAGCGCTTTCATACCCCTCCCACCTCCAAACTCAGCATGTCAAAGCACCTTTATTTATTTAACATCATTGGTGATTTCAGACCACTCCCAACACAGCACATTAAAGCCCCTTTAGTTAATGAATATCACCAGCGTTTTTACACCCCTCCCGCCTCCCAACACAATACGGCAATGCGCCTTTATTTATTTAACATCACTGGTGATTTCAGACCACTCCCAACACAGCACGTTAAAGCCCCTTTAGTTAATGAGTATCACCAGCGTTTTTAGACCCTCCCGCCTCCCAACACAATACGGCAATGCGCCTTTATTTATTTAATGACACAGCGCTTTCAGACCCTTCCTGGCTCCCGAAAGCATGGTGAAGCGCCTTTATTGATGTACCATAACCAGCACTTTCAGATCTTTCCCGTCTCCCAACACCGTACGTCGAAACACCTTTATTAATTTAACATCAACTGCACTGTCAGACCCCTCCCACCTCCCAAGACCGCACGGCGAAGCGACTTTATTTATTTAAAATCACCAGTTTTCCCTATAGTTTACAAAACTGCGAGAAAAGGAGAAAGTTCAGTTTAACTGAGCGAAACACGTTGGCTGCAACCTGTGCTGTGATTGAAGAAAATCTAATACTTGCAATAAAGTAAATAACTAACATACAAAAGGAATATTAGATCTTTTGTGGGTGCACCACCCAGTGGCTTATGTTTATGCATCTCTGCTCAGCAGTGGTGTCGAGCAACAACTGACACTTAGGAGGCAGTGCACCAGTACCGGAACTGGGTGGGAGGTGTGGTTCCCGAAGTCCGTTGGTGCAGCTGGGGACTGTATAATTAACCTGTTGCACTAATGAGCCTCTGTGCTGACCGACTCCCTGCTTGTTGGCCTACCTCTGGTGTGCTCTCAGGCAACCCCCCCCCCGCGAAGAAAAGGCGAAAGAGGAGGGCTGTTGCACCATCAACTCGTAGAACAGGTACCTCTCCTCCAGACACATGCACTTAAGTGCTGGGATTTGGACCTTCACAGTTTTATTTTGAACCTTTCTGCACATTTTTTAGCAGCCTTGCTCATACTCTGTATAAGGCCAGTTTAAAATAATGACGTACATGTTTACAGCACTTTTAGCACTGAACAGCACAATTTGTTATTTTCCACTGCACCAACCAAGATTCTATTTTGTGGCTCTCTGGTGCAGTGCATTAACTGATACAGGTATCATGATGTAAGATACTACATTTCCCAACTTCTTTGCAGTTAATTTTCACTTAAGCTGTGCTGTGTAATTTCCGAAGGTGAAAGACTGTTAAATTGCGGGATATTTTTTTTTTAGCCGCGCCTTTGACCAAGGCCCCACACTCACTCACCCTTGCGTGCAGCATCACAGTCCCCATACTTTTTAGGTCTCGCCTGTCGATGCGCATGCGCATCGAGCAAGCGAGACTATGGGGGCTTATCCACTCTTTATCCAACTTGCAAGGAATCGTGGCGATTCCTTGCAGTGCCCGTGACTTTTAAGCTCAATGCGCATGCGCATTGAGCTTAAAAGCGCGTGCACATGCCCCCAGCCGCCTGCCTTGCCTACTCTCCCGCCCCCTCACTTCTTGATTGCACGGCCGCTAGGCCGTGCCTCCCCTACTCTCCTCCTCCTACTCTCCTCCCCTCGCCGTCTGTTCCCGCACTCCTCCCACACCCCCGCTCCGCCCCCTCCCCTGCCTGCCATGTCGCGTCGCATTTCTCCTCCCACCTCCCCACAGCAATGCCCTCCTAACAACACACAGTGCTCCCTGATGGAACGTAATTATCCGTCATCCGTCACTGCTGAAACCGCATCCTGATATCCTTTTTTGTAGTTTCGTACTAAAAATGCAATCATGGTTATTATTCGTCTGTTGTAGTTTCATTCATTAATACCGCTCACCACTGTCAATTTTGGAAGAGCCCTTCCTCACTTACCGGGCGCATGCCCAGATGGTAGGTATTCCCGAGGCAGATCCAGCATCCAAGCGCCCACAACTGATGCGCTGTGACTCCTTTCATGGTGCCCTGTGTCCCCACAGGCATAAAGACCGGCGTAGGTACCTCCCCGTGAGGCAATCGCAGCTCGCATGCCCGGGCTTTGGATACCCGGCATTCTGCTAGCACTCGTAGAGAAAGCGGCGCTGCTGTGCTAGTGGAGGCTGCCATGCTGCTACGGATGCGACGTCACCGGAATGCGATGGAAAACACAGAAAACAAGCACTGGCAAACCCATAAGATCGCACCATTTGGGACCTTTTAGTTTTGCCAATGGTTTTTAGCCATGGTTGTCGTGAGGTCTCGTGACCTATCAATGCGCACCGCTCTTCCGCAGTACTGCAACCTACACCCTCCCTCACCCTCACTCACCCTCAACCCCTCACCCTCACTCACCCTCAACCCCTCACCCTCACTCACCCTCACTCACCCTCAACCCCTCACTCACCCTCACTCACCCTCACCCTCACTCACCCTCACCCTCACTCACCCTCACTCACTCAACCTCACCCTCACTCACCCTCAACCCCTCACTCAACCCCTCACCCTCACTCACCCTCAACCCCTCACCCTCAACCCCTCACTCACCCTCACTCTCACTCATCCTCACTCACCCTCAACCCCTCACCCTCACTCACCCTCACCCACCCTCAACCCCTCACCCTCAACCCCTCACCCTCACTCACCCTCACCCTCACTCACCCTCAACCCCTCACCCTCACTCACCCTCAACCCCTCACCCTCACTCACCCTCACTCACACTCACCCTCACCCTCACTCACCCTCACTCACCCTCACCCTCACTCACCTCACCCTCACTCACCCAGTCCAGTTTTACGCCACTATATCCCTTTTATCATTCACAATTCTGACCGTAATCTCTCTATTTTGTGTGGTCAGTTTAGAGTGCCTCAGGAGTTCTGCAGAACACCTGGGTACTCACCCTCACCCTCACCCACCCTCACCCTCACTCACCCTCAACCCCTCACCCTCACTCACCCTCACTCACCCTCAACCCCTCACCCACCCTCACTCACCCTCAACCCCTCTCACCCTCACCCTCACTCACCCTCACCCTCACTCACCCTCACTCAGCGCAACCACAGCATCTTCACTAAATATATTTAATAAACTTTAAGCTATTGGCAATATAAAATAAAATCCATTTTCTTTACGTATTAATTATTACTTGTTTTTTAAAGCCATTGATTTTTTTTATATCAATACATCTAAGTCACATATAAGTCCCGTTAATACAAAACATGTTGCTTTACAAATGCTAGAGGTGTCACATTTACAAAAATTATAACTATTGGCTTTGTAAAGAAGAAAGCTATTAATTTAGCTATGTAGAAAAAACAACACATAAATAAAAAACAAAAAAATAAATAACACCTATAGCTCAAACTTTACTACTGCGAGACCTATTGCATTTCCAATGCTTGTTTTTTAATGCACTTCGACCACTGGGTTACACAGTGTTACATTGAGAGTATTTTATAGGAGTCACTGATAGGATTAGAAAATCCTTTCTGTGTGAAATTAATGGCAGTTGGGCTTTTTTGGTATGCTTCAATGGACGCCCGGCGGTTTACTTGAGCTCACAACTGACATTTGGATTTGAAAAGTGCGTGCGCACAACATCCGGAGAAGAGCGCAATGTGCACTGTCACCATGTGTGCCCAATGTTAAACCCAGCCCAGCACTCGAACGAGGCGGTTTCACTGTGGCCGCTCGGCAAAGCGAGTGGAGATTTATGGGAAGCCTGCTTCATGTTCCCGTTGACTCTTAACACGTGGCCGTTCATTTGATACTAAACAAGCCGAAGCGCCAGCAGGCTGCAGCAGTTTCATTTTTGGCCACATCTCGCGAGCTATGTTTGTAAATCAGTACAGGAGCTGAAATTATGAGTTCGGGCGGTGGGTATATCCTGCGGTGCGGCAACCTGCTAGAAGACGAAAGCCAGGCGCTGTCCTGGCTCCCAGTGACCTGCAGTCAGCCCCCACAGCTCGGATTGCTGTGCATTTGCTCCCCCTGGTGGATTCTGTAGAAACTGCGTGTGCCGACAGAGAGCAACTACTTCAAGCAGCCAGGGCATTTTTATTAGGCCTATGAAAGCAATCGGTAGAATGTGTTGCTCATCTGCATTGAAAGCATGTCTCGTGAGCCCTCCCTTTGTGACCTTTCTGTTATAGAGCGTTCCGCTGATTTATAGCTGGGATTGCATGATATAAATAACACAGAGTAAGGTTGCTTATCTAAGGAAGACAATAGTTCACACCAAATGCGTGCCATTTTAAGACCAACCCCACTCACAAATGTAAACAATAAAGGTAAACTGACTGTCTTGAGATAGGAATAATCTAAGCACCCCACGAGGGAGAAGTTGCATTGGCACATCTTTCCCAAACAGCTCTGATAGCCTCACAGGGGCATGGTACGGTGCTAGAATAGGACATCACAGCGTCCAGTGCCAGGAAGACAGTATAAGGCCAGACATCTATAGCAGCACAAAGCACCCCCCCCCCCTTACCAATGACACGGTTTGTAGGTAGCATTTGCTATTCTGGAATGGCTGAGTGAAAAAGCGCGTCAAATCGAAAGTATTCTTGTTACTTTGCAAATACCGGCCAGGTAGTAGCTCTGAATTTCTAGCCACACAGTGGTGAATGCTAGGGTAGCAGGGCGGCCCCGTGGTTGTGTCGAACAAAGCTCCGGTAAGTGGAGGCCACCTGAGAAAATACGGTCATGCGTAGAAAGCAGTGTTTAGAAATGGAATAAGATGCAACGGTTTCCTTGAGGCGCCGCTCCCTCCCCCCTTTCTTTGCGGATCAAGAGTGGCCTCGCACTGCAGTTATTATGAGGAGAGGACATTCATTCGGAACGAACAGAGAAGCTTGAAACGTTAGTTGCTTAGCGTGAATCTCGGCAGCTGATAAGGCAATGAATGAGGGTATAGGACGTGACGCTGTATAATTCGGGTTTCTCTGAGGCAGAAAACAGCAAAGCTGGGGTACCATTTAACTCAGGGAAACGCGAAGCCCGCTCTCTGACCTCGACTCGCGTGCATACTTAACAAGCATGAAGCAGGGGGGGGGGGGGCGGGAACGTCGCACGGACAGCGGGAGCGGAGGGGGGGGCGGGAACGGCGCGCGTGCAGGGCCTGCCGATTCGATTCTCTCTCGCAAATGGAAAATGGGCACACAGAGACTGCCAGGTGGAGGAGGCTGCGACTTCTTGGGGCGGCTGTTGTTGAGAAATGGCCTAAAGAAAAGCGCCGCCATTTTCAGATTCGGGGGCGTGTTTTTTGCGCCCTGATTGACAGACGACGTCACAGGGCTAAAGAATGCAAAAAATCACGCCCCGAATCCGAAAAAGACGGAGCTTATTTGGAGGGACGGCTCTCTCCTCCAATGGTTGGCCTCCTTTTAGGAAGCCAGCCAATGGTGCAGAGACAGAGCAGGGAGGCGGATTCTGAAGCCCCACTAGAGGACATTAATTCTCCTGACCGGAAGCTGCTTCGCAGCTTAACGGTCCAGAGACCTAAAAAGCACGTCCCACCCCCACCCCCCACCCTGCATGCAGCGGAAGGCCACGGGCCCCCCCCCCCCATAGGCATGCCTGTCGCCCCAGGAAACCCCAAAGAAGGGAAAATAGGAGGAGGGCCCAAGCTCCGGCTCCTGACACGCCCCCCCCCACCCATCCTAAAAAACCAGTAAGCCCACCATAATGGAGGGCAGGCAGCAATGCACAATCATCCCAATCACCCCAGTCACCATCATAAGCCATGTCACAATCCGGCACGAAAAACATCCATTGAGCACGTAAGTCCGAGTTCAGCCCTGGCCGGTACGAGCTAAGGCAGCAATGCGTCGCACATCGAGAGGAAGCAGGGTCAATGAGTCCACTGTCCCTTTTGGAGCCAATGCAACGGCAAGACAGAGCAAAAAAGTCAACGCATTAGTGCGACTCCATAGCACCCTAGCCATCGAGGAAAACGGGCAATGCAAATCAGGAGCGGTGGTAGCCAGCTGGAAGGTGTAAAAGTCAGCAAACCCAGTAGATCGGCCACACATCATCATCATCATCAAATAAGCTTTATTCGGCGTTTGGCCATAAAAGCAACACCATAAAGTACATACACGTAAAAAGTAACTCAACATAACATTACCTAGTTAAAAGAAAAATTAGTTAAGACACAACTAAAAATAGTTTAGCATATCAGCAGTTCTAAATAAAATCCCCAAAATACACAGAATCCCCCTTTTTCACCCGCTGTTATTGTGATTCGGTGCTCGAGGACCAGGGTAAAAGTCATGCAGGTCCCAAATACAGATGGAGCCATCTCCAAGTTTTGGCTGGATAGATCGCAAGTAGGGGGCAATGTTCCTGTCTTTAAACCTAACCAGACTCAAGTCCCCCGGAACATTTTTGGGCAGATGACCAAGCCACCCCACCCTTCTGACGCTCTGTATCCCACCGTCTAGCGAAGAAGGTAATGGTCTATTGTTTTTGAGCCAAAAGATGGCTTTGTTCAGTAAGTCCCGGTGCAGTTCACGTTTTCCTGGTCTGAGTGCGGGGACCCCAGAGAGAATCGTGACATATGGGGCTGCTACGGGGGGTAAATCGATGCGATGTCTTCTATCAAGTGCGATCACAGGAGCTCTTTGTGGGGCATGATCAAGATTACAGGTATTACTGCGACCACTTTGAATAGGTGGTATAACAGGGGAGTCACAGGTTTGCAATATCCTGGGTGCATTGTCCGTAGGCCTTTTCTGGGTGTTAGTGGGGGTAGAGCGTGTGGGAGTTACAGTGTTTCTGGTCGGTGGGTATGACCGTGCTACTGTTTTTTCAATCCTGCACAGTCTATCTCCCAAATCATTAATTTTAGCAACCAGTGGAGAGAGAGCAGTATATAGCAGACGCTCGATTTGGGCCAGAAGGGTTGATTGTAGGGGAGATCGAGACTCAGCCTTATCCAGTGGTAATGAGGCTGTATTAGGACTGGGTACAGAGGGGCTGCAGTTATTAGATGGAGGGAGGGTTGTAACGGGGGATGCCTGGGAGGAGCAGATTGCTTGGACAGTGTCTCGAGCCACTATGGGAGGGGATAGAACATCCGGGATATAGTTAGTGCCACAGAGGGCATTCAGCTCTTCCCAGATGGACATTGTAGTTGGGTAACTGAACCCAGGAAACCTGGTGACATGTATGAATAGTTCAAAGCGATAGGGATAGAAGGAATGGAGCTTGACTGTACCTTCTCAGATGCTGGAGCCAAGAGTGGTGGCCCGTCCCGTCCTCCTAGTGCCTCCGAGGGCCACAGAGGGCCCGCCCTTGTCCCGGGCTTCTCCCGCGCGCGACTCGCGGGGCGAGAGGCGTTCCTCTCCCTTTACACGCCTCCGGGCGCTCTGATCTCGTCACTTTTGCGCCACAGCCGCCGGGGCACCTGGGGATTGTAGACCCAGCCCTCACGGCGACGGTGGCACTGGCGCTGGACTGCGGGACCCGCTGCTGCAGAATGCCGTTCCCCTCACGGCGTGGACACCAGCGTTGGAGTGCGGAACCCGGTGAAGCACTCAGCCGTTCCCCTCACGGCAGGTAAAGCAGGTCTCCCAATGTGCGCTCGGCGTTCCTCTCCCTTTACACGCCTCCGGGCGCTCTGATCTCGTCACTTTTGCGCCACAGCCGCCGGGGCACCTGGGGATTGTAGTCCCAGCCCTCACGGCGACGGTGGCACTGGCGCTGGACTGCGGGACCCGCTGCTGCAGAATGCCGTTCCCCTCACGGCGTGGACACCAGCGTTGGAGTGCGGGACCCGGTGAAGCACTCAGCCGTTCCCCTCACGGCAGGTAAAGCACGTCCCACCAAGTCCGTTGTCCAGTTGCACACACTTTAAAGAGTCCCCATTGTTGACAAACCGGGAAAGGTCGGGCTCTGGCACGACATCTTGGCCATCCGCCTTTGTACAACTCGCCGTCGCCTGCGAGGAAGCAACAATCATCCAGCGACTGCTGAAGGCGGAGTGCAGGTCTTTAAGGGCCATTAGGACGTCTCGCGTTGTGGGTTCCATCGCCACTTCACCAATCTATGTGGCGCACCTCTCTCCCAAGGAACCCCGAGGCAGGCGAGGAAACAAACCCCTCTGAGAGTCGGAAAGTCAATGGCTGCCAGCAGCACAACAATGGGTCTTAAAAGGCACACTCAAAATCGAGATCACCCACCGTGCTGCAAGGCGCTCACCAGGCGTGCCCGAATGCTCCCTTAAATCAGCATTGCGAGGAGATCCGTCGGCCGCCGGCAGTGTCCGGGGTAGGTCGGGGCTGGAACGTTCGGCAAGAAGTATCGCCGAGTAAACAATCAGAAACAGGCTCCGGCGAAGACCTTTGTTGGGCTGCTCGAGGGGCGCCAGCGCCAATCGTTGATCAGCAGTATCCGGCCGCATCCAATCACAATCCTGGTCTGGATCACCGGGCGAAGATGGCCGGTCGGAGCCGATGTTATTCAGTCGCGCGCCGGCTGCAGCGCCACTCGAGGTCCCGGCTCACGCAGTGCAAGGGCCGGGAAGTTTGGGACGACGGATCTCGGCCATGGGAAACAGATTTCGGGCCGGAGTAACACAGCCGGGCTCCGTAGGCAGTCCTCTGTGCGTAGCCGCAATCGGGACGCAGGATTGATGCCAGGATGGTGCGGGAGGTAAGGGCGAGCGGCGGAGCCGGGCTTCTATGCGGCCATTTTGGCCGCCGTCTCGGCTCCTCCGACAAACTGATATTATTGATGTTATTTCTCTCTGCTCTCTCAACAATTGTAAAGTGCTTTGATACCCGCAAGGGTCAGGGTTGCGCTATAAATACATTTCTAAATCAATATATTGAAATGCATATATTTATAATGACTGCATTTGAATAGGATTATTGTTCACCTTGATTTTAACCCCTCAGCTGCGCCCATAGGCCAACGGCCGACACGAGCACTACCTCCGTAGTGCTGCACACGTCCATTGGCCAACGCGGCACGCCCACCTAATCAAACCGCTGCACCACGGCGGAATTTGCGCCGTAGTTAAGCGGATAATGATGGTATATTGCTAAGGTATAACGTGCTAATTTTTGTTAATGTGGTGACACCCTTGCAAAGCCAATAGGCCTGCCTTATGTATACTAATGCTTCACCCTGACAAAGCCAGTAGGCCTGCCTTATATATGTTAATTTGGCGACCCCCTGATAAAGCCAGTAGGCCTGCTATATTTAAAATGACACCCTCTTCTATTATGATGTTGCATCTGGTATAGGTGGGGTGGGAGGTATTGTAAATATTGGGCCAAGGACCAGCTATGGCTTGAAATGTGATTATGTAGATGTAACCAAAGGTATTCCCACATACCTTATGTGCGTATTAATGCATATTATTTAGTAGTGTGTGAGTAATAAAAATACTTTTCCTTTTAAAAAGAAACAGAGCTGACTGAACAGTAATTTATTGCATTTTATGCTGTGTGCAAAGCAAATTAGATTTGCTAGCCCATGCTACCTCCCCTGAGTAGGCCCTGGACTGCTCTGCTTCGCTACCCCAAAAGAGACAAGTGCTGAAATGGGGTAGTTGGCTCCCAGTACTAAGACAATACTTGCACAGGACTCTCATCCTTTGCAACCAATGATCCAATTTCTTACAAGGTAGTAAGTATTGAATTGCAATTTAATGCAATAAAGGGAAGTAAAAACTACAAATGGATATATCTGACTTCTTGAGAAAAGTGATGAATCACCTTGGAAGGACGATTTTTGAAGTTACAATGACTGAGTTAATGTCGGACAAAGCGGTTCATTACTGAACGAGGCATGTGGGATTTGCTGTGGGTTTAGTAAGGGTTAGGCAGATACGCTGTTAGTCTGGGGGCTTGACTGCCAGCATGTCAGTCACTTGAGGAGGTGTTTGTGTATGATGTTATGCACACCTGCTGCATTAAAGCAGCCTTTTCCATGTACACGTAGTGCCTCTCTTAGGTTGTGCCATCTAGTCAGAGTCAACAGCAACACACCAGCAAGTCTTCTTCCGCAACCTGCAAAATACTGCCTCAACTGACACATACG
This sequence comes from Lissotriton vulgaris, assembly GCF_964263255.1. Taxonomy (NCBI): domain Eukaryota; kingdom Metazoa; phylum Chordata; class Amphibia; order Caudata; family Salamandridae; genus Lissotriton; species Lissotriton vulgaris. Next base: position 483,931 of record NW_028246705.1, read on the forward strand.
GTGGAAGGGGCCCAAATACTGGCCCTGCCGATACACCCACAAGAATAAAATCAACTTGGAGGCCGGCCCACCTCTCAGATTGGGAGCCACGTCCACGACTTTAAGGCCCCCATGTCACCTTGTTCTTCCTTACATAATTAAAAATTACCTCTGTGTGGCTCCTTGGCCAAGGAGCCACACGGAGGTAATTTTGAATACGGAATACAGGAGCTTCATTGATTCTTTTGACGATAAAACTCCGACCTCCAGTGCGAGCTCATTGGGCCCAAAAAACCTTTTTCTTTAGTACACCATTCCGTTTTTTTCTTATGTAAGGGTGAATCTACCCAATTTTTTCAGACTAGCCTATTTTTGCAGTCTGATCAAAGAAGATAGGCATACTATACATATAATATTTTACAGTTTAGAGTGCAGTAGGGATCGTATTAGGTCCTAGCGAGTAAGGCAGTGGGGACTGCTTACAAAACATGTAGACCCAGTAGAAGGTATTTAATACAAATCCACCCTCTATTAATTAGAACCCCATTTTTAATGTTCCCAGCTAGGAAAGTGAATAAAGTCTGTTTTTTCCACTAGTCAGGGAATTTTTAAGTACCCTCTATCTAGTATTTCTTCACAGACCCTACCACTCACACTTCACCTCATATAAGCCTATTCTCATAAAATCAAGTACTGCCGCGTAGTTGTAGGTAGTAGCACGCCCCGTAGAGGGATGGGAGGGATGAAGCATGACACTATGGGACTTGAAGTGTGTGAGGGGTATTTTAAAAACACTTAGTGCTCCCCTTGACATCTCAAGGAGCAGCAACACCCACTGTTTATTTCCAATTAAAGAAACTTTATTTATAAACCACAAAAACAAGAACCACTTTGGGTTTTATTTTTATAAAGGTCTTCTTTTTCCTTTGTGAAGTTCGTTCTCTTGCTAATATGGCACGATTGACTCCTCCTCCTCCTCCTGTCTTTGTCTGGGGTTTACTGCTCTCTCTTTCGGGGTCCAGCGCTTCCTCGGTTGCTCCACCGAAGTACATGCGTAAAAATAAAAATGAGGACTAACATTAGGAAGGGTCCTTTAACGAAGTTTACCCATGGGGATGCCCGGGGTGTGTAAGGATCACAGTGTTTCATGCATCTAAGACTGGCTAGTGCTCTGTGAAGTTCATACACAAGGGCCGTCTGCTATTTACACTATGGGCAACAAGCGGCACAACAGGCAGGCTCTCCTGGTATTACGCGGTGTCTCCCCGCTTCCCAAACCACCCAGTAACGCGCTGCCGTACCTGGGGGAGCCACACTCCCTGGTGAGTGTGGCTGGGCGGCTCGCGTTGACGGTGGCCTCCTGGCTTTCCCTTTTCCTCTGGCTGGGCCTCCGGCTGGGTCTCCTCTCCTTCTCCCACCTCCGTTCTTCGGGATGACTCTTCTCTGTACTCCGGTACGTCTCTCTGCTTCCTCACGACCTGCTCGCATACCTCTGGTCTTGGCACGGTGACGTCACACGCCGTTCTCTCTACTTCCTTGCTTTTTACCAATCCGGCAGTGAAGACGTCATTCAGGGGTGTGGCTTCGTCCTGGCAACTCTCTCAGTTAAAGGAGCCTTCATCTTCCTCATCGTTGTTGTCTGGCCAGCTTGTCATAGAGTCGGGTTGCGAGCTGTCCTGTTGTGGGGAACAAGAGGGAGGGGCAGCAACGTCAGAGACCCACCAGTCCACTACAGGGGTCCCTTCTTCCGAGGGTATGCTCTCCCCGCTACACACCTCCCCCTCTGGTTTCTCCCGATCGGGGAGAAAACCAGAACGTGAAAGGAAATCAGCATTTCTATGATCACTCCCTTTTTTGTGTTTTATCTCAAATGCGAAGGTCTGTAGGAACAAAAACCACCTAAGTATACGGGGGTTGAGGGTTTTGTTCCGGTGCATCCACTGTAGTGGAGCGTGGTCAGTGTAAAGGACAAAATGCCTGCCCTCCATGTAATATCTGAGTTTTTCTACTGCCCAACGTATGGCCAATCCCTCCCGTTCCACTGTGGGGTATTTCATCTCCCTTGGATGCAATTTTCTACTAATGAATAGGATGAGGTGTTCCATCTCATCTGGCCCTATCTGGGACAAAACTTCTCCAATTCCTGTATTTGATGCATTTGTTGCTAGATAGACAGTTGTAGTGAAGTCGGGGGCTATGAGAATGGGACTGGTGGTTATGGCTCTTTTTAGATCTTCAAAGGCTTGTTTTGCTAGGTCAGGGGGTCTCTATATTTGGTGAGGGCGGGTCTCTTTTTTTAACAGATCTGTGAGGGGACTTGCTGCTTCCGCAAAGTTTGGTATGAACCTTCGATAATACCCTATTAACCCAAGGAAGGCTCTTAGGTCTTTCTTGGTAGCAGGGAAGGGAGTACCCAGTATTGCTTTCGCCTTCTCCTCCTGAGGGGCTATGACACCATTCCCTAGCAGGAACCCCAAGTACTTCACTGTGGAGTAGGCAGACCTTGATTTCCTGGCATTGATATGTAATCCAGCTGACTCCAGGGCTTGGAGTACTGTTTGGAAGTGTTTCAAGTGCTCCTGCCAAGTGTTGCTGAAGATAAGAATATCATCTAAATAAATGGAGCAAAAAGCCTTATGCGGTTGTAACACTTCGTTCATTAAACGCTGGAAAGTGTCCAGGGCCCCATGAAGCCCAAAGGGCAGAACATTGAATTCGAAAAGGCCTTCATCGGTAACAAAAGCTGTTTTACATCTATCTTCTTCTCGTAACGGTACCTGCCAATAGCCTTTGGTCAGGTCCAGTGTGGTTACGTAGCGGGCTTCCCCTATCCTCTCCACCAACTCATCCACCCGAGGAATGGGGTAGGCATCGAAGGATGATATGACATTTAGGGCTCTATAGTCCATACAAAATCTGGTTGAGCCATCTGGCTTCGGTATCATTACTATGGGGGAGGACCAACTACTCCTGAAGGGATGTATAACCCCAAGACGCAACATTTCTTGCACTTCTCTTTTTACATCCTGTCGTCTTGCCTCTGGGATCTTATAGGGTCTTATTCTTATCCGTTTTCCTGGCTCAGTCTTTATTTTATGCTCGATCATGTTGGTGTGCCCAGGAGTGTCTGAGAATATGGACTCGAATGGTTTTAACATTGTCATTAGTTCGTCTTTCATGTGAGGGGAAAGTTCAATCTTAATAGGTAGTTGCTCCAAGGTGGTGGAGTAGGGAGCTGTGGGCAATCCAAACTGATTGTTTTTAGGGATGGGACCCAATCATTTCTTCAGGAGGTTTATATGAAAACCTTGTTTCCTGGTTGGAGAAATCTGTACCCTGTAGGTGGTGTTTCCTAGTACTTCAATGACTGGATAAGGGCCCATCCATTCGCTTTGAAATTTGTGGGTAGAAGAGGGCAAAAGAACTAAGGCCCACTCTCCCACTACTAGCTTCCTCCACTTCTTTCCTTTGTCATACTGGACCTTTAGTCATTGTTGACTTTTTTCTAGATTGGAATATGCCAGGTCCCTCAGTTTCCCCAGCTTACTTTTCAATTGCTGAGTGGATTCTAAGAGAGTTTTGGTGGCATTAACCTCCTCTTTTTTCCCAGGCCTCTCTCGTGATTTCCAGTAGAGACCGAGGTTGTCTCCCATATAATAGTTCAAAAGCAGAGTATCCAGTGCTACTTTGGACCTGTGCTCTTAATACATAAAGAGCTAGAGGCAACAGTAAGTCCCATTCTTTATGCTCAACCGACAGCATCTTCTTTAAGGTGGATTTCAAAGTACGGTTATAACGTTCCACCAGCCCATCCGTCTGGGGATGATAGGCTGATGTACGTATCTGGTTCACGCCCAACATTTTACAGACCTCTTTTATTAGTCTGGAGACAAAGGGAGTTCCCTGGTCTGTTAAGATTTCTTTGGGGAACCCCACTCTTGAAAAGAGTTCCAGAAACTTTTCCACAATAAGTTTGGAGGTAGGAGCGCGTAGGGTGAAGGCCTCCGGGAATCTAGTCGTATAATCGACTATCACTAAAGCATACGTGTTCCCTTTTGCTGTTTTGGGCAAAGGCCCGATTAGATCCATGCCCACCCTCTCGAATGGGTTACTGATGACTGGTAAAGGTTGTAGGGGCACAGCAGGAGGTTTGTACAAATTATTTTTTTGGCACACATCACAGGTCCGGCAGTAGTCGATGGCCTCTTTACATATGCCTGGCCAGTAAAACCACTTTAGTATGTTTTGTATGGTCTTTTCTGAACCCATGTGCCCTGCGGTTAGGTGAGAGTGTGCATAAAAGAGCACCTGATCTCTAGGGAACCAATAACTGTCGTGATTCTCCGGGTTTCCCTTCTCTGTACAAGAGATCATTGTTGATTAGGAACCGGGGATAGGGTGTATCTGCACTGTTGGGGGTTCTATGGGCCAACTCCCAGGCATTAAAAAGGGTGGCGTCATTGGCTTGGGAAAATTTAAAATTTCTGTCTAGGACCCATGACTCTGAAGTGGTTAGGGCGGATTTGGGCTTTCCGCTGCCTTCCTTCCTAATCTCTGCCTGGAATAAGGCTAAGAAATCCGGGTTGTCTACTCCAATGATGAGGTCCTCTGGTAGGGACTCTATCACTCCTACTCTGACTGTACAAGGGGTTCTTCCTTCAGGGTATATGTGTATTTCCGCTATGGGGTATGGTTTTACGTCCTTGTGAGCACACCTTATGTGCACTTCACTGTTAGGTAGTAGCTGATCTGGACTTAGCAGGGATTTTTGTATTAATGACTGTCGACACCCCGAATCCAGTAGTTCCCTTATCATCTTTTTGTTAAGTAAAACACGTACATAGAAGGAGGGTCCCATTTCGGCGGTATACAGCACTGTCCTGGGACTATACCCCACCTCCATTGGTTCTTCAGTCTGCTTTCGTCGTGGACATAGGCAGGCAATATGGCCCCACTCCCCACAGTCGAAACACTGGGGTCCCTTCATTATGGGAAAATTAACTTCTTGAGGTCGGACTTTTAAAGGCTCAGGTCCTTGCTTAAACTTTTTGTCAGTTTTCTGTCCGGTAGTCTGTTTATTCTTTTCAGTGTCCCAAGGGAATGTTCGGGGCTGAGCTCTAGAAAAGTTGGCAGCCATTTCTATGGCTTGTGCTGGAGTTAGTCCTGAATGCTGTCTTAACCACCTTTGTGTCCCATAAGGAAGAGCCTCCATGAATTGTTCCAAATAAATACATTCCATGATTTCTTGTTTAGTCTTGTTCTCTGGTTTAATCCATTTATCTGCGTCAGTTTTTAGTCTGAAATACAAAGTTTTAGGGTTTTCCCCAGGGGTTCCTCTCTCTTTTCTAAATCTGACTCTATAGGCTTCAGCATCCAGCCCTAGATGGTCCAGTATTATCATTTTTATGTCCTGGTAGGGGGTTACCCCGTTATCGTTGGCTACCTGGTAGGCTGACTGGGCCTCCCCAGTTAGCAAGGGAGCCAAAAAAAACGGCCACTTATCTTCAGGCCACTCACACGCTCATGCTGCTCTTTCAAAGTTGGTCAGGAAAGTGTCCGGATCTTTCCCCGGAATATATTTCTGCAGCGCTATACCAGAAGGATGGGGTAAAGGTGGTCTTCTATCTGCTACGGCTAAAGCTCCTGGCTCTTTCATCGCTTTTTGCAGTCCGTCTAACTGGGCTGTCATTGCGTTTTTGAACACTTCACGGTCTTCGTGGGCCGAGGTCATCTGGCGTTCTACCGCCCACTCCAGCTTCTCCTGCCCTTTTATCAAATGCTGTTTTAGTTGATCCATCTCGGTTGCTGAGATGAGGGGAGGTGATCCCACTTCTGACACCACTTGTTGCGGGGGTGATGGGGGAGAATGAAGGGCACGGAGACTGGACCGAGGTATATAGGGTTTTATTTTTATAAAGGTCTTCTTTTTCCTTTGTGAAGTTCGTTCTCTAGCTAATATGGCAGGATTGACTCCTACTCCTCCTCCTGTCTTCGTCTGGGGTTTACTGGTCTCTCTTTCAGGGTCCAGCGCTTCCTCGGTTGCTCCACCGAAGTACATGCGTAAAAATAAAAATGAGGACTAACATTAGGAAGGGTCCATTAAAGAAGTTTACCCATGGGGATGCCCGAGGTGTGTAAGGATCACTGTGTTTCATGCATCTAAGACTGGCTAGTGCTCCATGAAGTTCATACACAAGGACAGTCTGCTATTTACACTATGGGCAGCAAGCGGCACAACAGGCAGGCTGTCCTGGTATTACGCAGTGTCTCCCCGCTTCCCAAACCACCCAGTAACGCGCTGCCGTACCTGGGGGAGCCACACTCCCTGGTGAGTGTGGCTGGGTGGCTCACGTTGACGGTGGCCTCCTGGCTTTCTCTTTTCCTCTGGCTGGGCCTCCGGCTGGGTCTCCTCTCCTTCTCCCGCCTTCGTTCTTCGGGATGACTCTTCTCTGTACTCCGGTACGTCTCTCTGCTTCCTTTCGATCTGCCACACGCCGTTCTCTTCACTTCCTTGCTTTTTACCAATCCGGCAGTGAAGACGTCAGTCAGGGGTAAGGCTTCGTCCTGGTAACTCTCCCAGTTAAAGGAGCCTTCACCTTCCTCATCGTTGTTGTCTGGCCAGCTTGTCATAGAGTCGGGTTGCGAGTTGTCCTGATGTGGGGAACAAGAGGGAGGGGCAGCCACGTCAGAGACCCACCAGTCCACTACAGGGGTCCCTTCTTCCAAGGGTATGCTCTCCCCGCTACATGCATCCACTTGAAATAACAGAGCCAGGTGTGGTGAGTGTGTTTTGTCAGTAAAGACACATACACAGCACCCTCTTCATGAGGTTATATGGATTTGTCCACTTCTGGCAACCAAAAAAATCCCATCAACTATGTTTCATGGCACATATGCCAACACGACCCTCGTGAGCAAAACTCAGCACCTACTCACGAAGCCTATCTGAAGCCACAAGCAATTCTCATTTATGTAGTATACCATACATTATAGATATTTCTTTTGAAACTCTACATTAAGGAACCAAACTATCCTGCATAACTTTAGATACAAGCCATCATCGAGATATACACTTCATGCCCTCTTGTATTCTACTGCTATGCTGAATTGCATTTCTCCATTTGTCCTCAGACAAAGCACCCTACTTCACACTATTCACAAAACACACAATCACCAAATCATCCTCATCGTTTTCACTATCATCAATCTGTTCTCTTAACAGTAATTGACAATCTGCTGCAAAGTTTTGCACGCCTAGTAAATACTACAATTTATATTGAAATTCCTGTAACCGATATAGTGACTCAGCAATACAGGGAGAGGCTCTACCACTACTGCTGGTGCTACTCAAAGATGTTCGAGACGGAATGAAGACAGGACGTAGGCGGTAACTACGCAACGCGTAAAATACCAGCAGATAACCGGATGGTGATGTCGGTATGAAGTAATTGCGGGTGAAAGGTTTTTCAGCTCCCTGGTTACCGTCCTAGAACTAGAAACTAGCACCGTACAACCCGGATGATAGAATTTGAATCTCCTATAAAACGATGCCATTTCAACCAAATGGGAAAGATTGGGGATTACCGCACTTTGGGATTTTCTAGGCGATGCCATGTATACAACTTTCCCTAACCTTCAAAATAAGTTTAATATCTCTAATACTGACTATTTCAAATTTGTCCAAGTTAACGATATCGTAAACTCCAAAAATTCCAGTATCAGGTGGGATAGGGTGCCACTTATAGAAATTATCTGTAAATCCACCACTAGAATTGGATCTATCTATACAATCCTATTTGAAAAATTACAGGATGACTTAGAGCGCACCGAAACACAATGGGCTGGTAAACTAGACAATCCAAACATAGACATTGATATGACTCTGATATTGAGCTCAAGACTGCTTCTATCCTCCAACCTGAATGCACAACTATGTTAAACAATTTACAATCTTTACTACACTCCTGCCAAATTACATGCATTGGAGAAAAGATTAAATGACGAATGCCCAAGATGTGGCACAAGTCCAGCCACGTTATTGCATATGTTCTATGATTGTGAGAAGCTGCTGCTATTTAAAGAAAATGATTTGGGAATTCTGGGAGGAGGTCTTTGGGCGGCAACTGCTACACTCCCCCACTATCTCTATGCTGGGCTATGATACAATGCTAGAACTAAGCTCTGATGAGGAGGCTATTCTCTTTATCTAAACAGCAATGTGGTTAACACGCTTTTTGGGTATAAACAATCATAAGAAGGCAATCTATGCCACTAGGGGCAGAAAAGCTAAACGGCGGGGCGACAGGATTTGGTCTCCCATAACAACGTGGAGCACGGCGCTAAGGCCAATTTAAGAGCTTTAAAAAGTCTTGTTCTATTGTTTTCTTTTTTTTTTCTTTTCTTTTCTTATGAGCTCTGTTTTTGTTTTCTCCTCTTTCAAAGTTTGTGCCATATATACCTAATATATTTTTGCTTTCTTTCAATACTGTTTAGTAGTGTCAGCTTTCTGTGTTGCATTTCTGTATTAACTGGAGTTGCTTAATAAAAAAATAAAATTAAAAAAATAAAGCTCTGACTGACCAGCAGAGAATTCCCTATCAATATTTTTCTCTATGACTACTCGATCTGGATACAAACATTTTTTTTCTTTATTGATTTTTAGTAAGAAGCAGAATAACATTAGCAAACTACAGTGGGCAACATCAAGAATTGATTTCCTGGCATAAATCCAGCACTTTACACAGAGATATAACAATTCTATCAGGTGTACCTCTATTAAACAGGCCTAAGGATATATGCACTTGATCTCCCATCCACCGTACCCATTGAAAGTTACAAATATTAAACAAAAAGGGATGCAAGGTATTCAACCAACTGGGGGAGAGACCCAGATTGCAAAATAATACATCAGCCGCACTGACAATTTTGGGCAGACTCAGTGCCCTCAGGTTCTCCTGTCTTCTTCCCAACTAGACATCTCTTATAAAGACACCAAAAGCTTTTGGGCGGCTCTGGGGGGTGGGGGTGGGGGGGAATAGCTAACTATACAGCTCGGACTGCGTATAGCAATATATCATGTCCTTAGACCAATCTGCAACTGTTGGCGCCGGTCTGCGCGCCCAACACAGCACGACCATTCGCTTCGCAAGCAGAAGACTCATGCCGACTAGATGGTGCGCTTCCTTTTGCATTGTCCTAGTGTGACCCAAGTGTGGATCTGGTGATAGTGTGAGGCCTGTAATGTTGCTCAGAGTATGGAATATTTACACCCAGTATCTGGAAATCATCGGGCACGACCAGGCCACACTCACAAAGCCAGCAGAGACTGTGCCACAATGTTCACAGTGTGCAGTTTTCAGCAGGCCATATCAATGCAACCTCTCCGGGGTATAGTAAACTCTATTAAGGAATTTAAAATGGATTAGACGAAAGAGATGGCACTCCCTTCCCCTCAACCCCCTTGGGCGGAGTGCCCTTTTCAAAATGATGATTCTTCCCCGCTTTCTTTACACCTTACAGAACACCTCCATCCCACCCCTCGTGCCTGGTTTCGTGAGCTGGACGGACCCTTGTCCAGGTTCCTCTGGGGAGGTGGGCGGCCGTGGATCTCCCTTGCACACTGCCGTATTCCGCCCTATGACGGAGGCCTAGGGGTGACTCATCTTTACCTCTACTATCGGGCCACCAAACTAATAGTTATCCACGACTGGTATGCGGGTGGCTGGTCCGACCCGGCGTATCGGGTGGAATTGGCAGAGACGGACTTCCCCCGGATTCATGCCCACCTCTATGGCTGCCCGATTCTGCAATCCTTGGCCCCCGTTACCAGAGCGGTCTTGTCGGCTTGGGTAACCTCTCTCCGACACACGGGATGGGACCATACACTTACCCGCCAGACACCACTCTGATATGGGAACTGGCTCCGCGAGGTATCGTCCCTGGACGGGTTCCGACGCTGGGACCTCATTGGAGTGTCGGTGCTCGGGGATGTATGGGTGGGAGACCACGTCCGAGCTTTTACCGAATTACAGCAACGCCACGCCCTCTCACATACCCAACATTACCGCTACCTCCAGCTGCGACATGCCCTCCACGCGCACCTCCCTACACCAACTACCCTCCCAGAATTTAACCCCTTAGAAGCCCAGGTGATGATGGGAGACCTGGGGAGAGGGGGGTGTCCCGAATCTATTGTGCCCTAATCAACAACAGTCCTACGTCCCTTGATCGCTTGCGGGTCCGATGGGAGGGATGGGTGGGACCCCTGGAGGAGGTCGATTGGAGATATGCGTTGATGGCCCCTCGCACCCTGACCACGTCCTCCAAGTTAAGGCTTGTACAGATATACTACCTGCACGCATCCTACCTCTCCCCAGAGGGGCTCCACCGAGCCCGCCTAAGACCCACCCCTGACTGCCCTAGATGCGGAGGCTCCCCGGCTGATTTTTTCCATATGGTCTGGACTTGCCCCTGATTGGAGAGGTTCTGGCGGGGGGTGGAGAGGGAGTTAGCGCAGGCCTTGGGTTGGGAGGTCCCCCATGACCCGCTCCGACTGATTCTCGGGGTACTGGATGGCCTTGATGGGAATAGATCAGACAAGCACCTGCTGGGGACGGCGTTGGCTGTGGCCAAGCGCGATATTGCTCGTCATTGGCTCCGGGACTCTGCACCAACGGTTAAGGGCTGGAGGAGGGGGGTGGACTGGTGCGGGGTCCAGGAGGAGGCTCTCTGCGAAGCCCGGGGTGCGCCTGAACGATTTACCAGAATTTGGGGGAAATGGTTCAACCTGTTGCCACCATGAGCACTGATATGTATGCTGTGTTTTCCTCTATCGACAAGTTTGTGCTGCCGTACTGGGACATTGCCCATCCATTTATGTACGCTGCTGAATGCTTTTACCTGTGCCTACTATTTGCTGAGCTGCCACCAATGACATTTCTTTGTTGTTTCCGAAATGCCAATAAAGTTGATTATAAAAACAAAATTGATTAGACAGTGTCTGCCATTTAGGGAGACACACTGTGTCACCTCACAGCAGTATCGTCATGTAGCGTCAACAAAAACAATTCCCTGGTCATTTTGCCACTTTAATCGAGCCTTAGAGAAGTGATTCAGTCAGAATTTTTGGAACATATCATAAATAATGGAGGCACTGACTTTTGCTGCTTGTCGGGTCCCTGTCAAATTCACCGTTACGGACATTGTTTCTGCCTTGCATTGGCTGCTTTGCCTGGGGACCTCTCGCCTATCAGCAAGGTGACTGGTTCCCCCCGCCTCCACCTACCAATGGCGGCCGCCGAGCGGTGGGACTACAGCCACCACAATCCCTCCAAGCCCCGCCCACAAACATCACCGCGAGCGCCCGGAGGTGCACAAAAACACCTGCGCTCCACCACAGGAACGGGAGCCACTGACTTTTGCCACTTGTCGGGTCCCTGTCAAATTCACCTCTACAGACATTGTTTCTGCCTTGCTTGGGCTGCCTTGCTTGGGCTGCTTTGCCTGGGGACCTCTCGCCTTCCTGGACCACCGGGCTTGGATTAATATCAGCAGGGTGACTGGTCTCCCCTGCCGCCGCCTACCAATCGCGGCCGCCGAGCTGGGGGAGTACAGCCACCACAATCCCTCCAAGCCCCGCCCAACAACATCACCGCGAGCACCCGGAGGCGCACAAAAACACCTACGCTCCTTCTGCGACGCGGGAAACAGCCCGGGTGAAGCCCGGGTCAAGGGCGGGGCCGTTTTGTGGCGGTTCGGAGGCCGAAGGAAGCTGGGCTGGGGCACCCGCCCTTGGTTGCTCGACAGGACATATACGGTTATCTGCAATCGCTTATTAAGTAAGGACTTCCTATTTACAATTGCCAACTATATATTTGCTTATGATCATCTGCCATCAGCCGAATTCCATTGGGAAAACACTGATCTAGGAGGCCCCTCCATTTCTGTCTATTGTGTATTGATTCTTACTTTATACTTCCTTTCAAGCTAGGGTCCCATTTTGTCTGCACAACAGTTGTCGAAATGCCCCTGCTACCTGCCAAGAAACCGCTAAAGACTCCCTTGGCCAGTTTAACTGCGATCGACCGTATGCTCCAAAAGACTATCGGGGTGGTGGCAAATGCCATCGAGCACACGGAAAGACGCCTTTCACTACCTGCTGGTTTCCCCCCCCTCTCTCCCAACTAACGATGTATCTGCGACAACTATTAATTCACAGGATTCGTTTCTTGCCCCTTCTTTTGTATCCCTCCCAGAAACCCACCACACTACAGATGTGCATACTGGGCATTCCTCTAGAGATAATGCTCCCTTGGAGTCGCAGCCTTTGCTCAACAGTTTATCTGTGACTTTCCCTATGCACTCTAAACGCTCTTCTCTAGGAATGATTAAATCAGTTAGTACACCACCAGAGAAGAGCAAGGGGGGGGAACCAGGAGGGTGACATTAGCATTCCACTTCAGCTAAGGGAACAAGATATATCAACTGAATCCAATAAAGATGTAATTAATTTAGAAATGTCATTGGATATTTCATCTGTGGATACATCTTTGCCTGTGTCAGCGACAGATACTAATTCTAAATTAAAACAGGCCCAGATTACCCTTGCAAAAAAGAGGAAACGTAGGGGGGGCAATTACCAATGTAAAAGTGCCAAATCTTCAAAATCAGGATATACGGCTTTGAGAATAGAAGGAACTCATATTAAGCCTTTCCCACCAGCGAGTAAAAATGGGATGGAGCATCAATACCTGCACCCTCCTCCTATCAAAGAACTAATGGGGAATATAGAACAGTTAGTGAGGTCACTAATACTTCCCCTTGTACATAGGGTTAAAATTATTTCAGAGAAAATAGGGGAATTGGAAACCTCGATACAGAGAAATGCTGACCAGAATAGAGAATTAATAGCTAACACTTATAAAAACAACATAGCAAACCATCTTTATCCACTCTTCCACCAGACAAAAACCTTAGAAAGAAAACGCAGCCTTTACCAGTGAAGGAAAGTAGGAGTACTAACAAAATAGCCAAGGGACAATCATGCCCAAGCGATAAAATAGGGGAAAGCCAGGCCCAAAAATCAGGAATTTATCAATCAAGTAAAACCCGGATGTAAAGTAATAAGACCAAATTACGTCCTTATCCCCAAAAAGTATATAGGAGGAATATAGATTTTCCCCCACAGGCAGCACCTTATGTAGTGATTCTGACTGGGGTACCAGAACTGGAGGCAGGAAAAAGAGAAGATTTTCTAGCCCTGAAAAATAAGGTGATATATTGGTTGGCAAATAATAGGCCGTTGCCATTAAATATAAATGGGGAAATATTGAATGTCAGAAGAGCAGACTGGTTGGGCTGCAGACCTAAAGACCAAAAGGGGGATGTGATCATTATAAATTTTAAGGACCACAGAGTGCCCAAATACATCGGGGAATGGTTTGACGGTAGAGGGGGGGGGGGGGGGAAGGCATTGTAAGTCGGGATCTAACCTATTTTTACCCGCAGTCCCTAGTGGAGAGACCACATCGCCCTCCCAGGGCAAGTGCCTTTAATCAAAACCAGCTTAGGTTCAATATCCCCACGTTTAATCACTACTCCGTGTTTGCGGGAATGGAAGGAGTTGATTGACTTTGTAGCCAGGCCCCGGGGGTCATCCCTACTCATAACCATTCTGTTAAAACTAGTCTTCACATTAATATGGACATTGGTGTCCCACCACAATCTATGGGGTTGGGGACTTTAGAAAATGATGATCATCAAACAATGGGCAATGAATGCAGGGTGATCATTGATGAGGTCACCCACCGCAGGGATGGGAACCCTAAGGTAGCGCTCATAGTGGATAAGTCCCCAATTTTAGGCTTAGGAAGTATATCCCCAGACCTAACCACTAGCAATGCTACTCCAAAGACAAAAATTATCAAGTTAATTTCTTGGAATATAGCAGGACTCCGTAAAAATATGTTAAAACCAGAATGGAGTGAATTTATAGAGAGGTTCGATATCTGAATGTTCCAAGAAACGTGGAGTGTTTCCCCCCATTACAAATGTGGTTTCTCCATCTACTTTATTCCTGCTACTAGTATAGGGAGAGGCTGACCTTCAGGGGGGTACATATCTGGATTAAAGTAGCACTCAATCTGATGGTCACTCCTCATTCCCTGCCATCCCAGGACATCTTGTAAATCTCTGGAAAGGGCCAGCATTCCATAAACTCTTTTGAGCTGTTTAATGTCTATGCACATGGGTCCCCGGGAGGACAAATTTCACCCACTATAGCTCTTCTTGAGGGGGCGCTAGCAGGGATTTCTCTACTGTCCAGTGTTGTCATAGGGGGAGATTTTAATTGTACATATGAACCCCTAACGGTAGAAGACATTATGGACATAAACGAAGATGACTGTAAAAAGTCAATCCCGCCCCTGACTCTCACCGCTATTAAAAAGTGGACCCCAAGAGCGATCCAATTAAACGCCCTAACTGCAGAATATAATTTAAGTGCCTTAAACGGCAGGACAATTTCGGACCCAAATGGCGCTATGATATATTGATTACATCCTGCTCGATATTTAGCTCATGGAGTAGATTAGTGGATATGGTAGTAACACAGTCACAGGACAGTGACCATAATCCACTCTGTATGGAAATAAAATGGGGGAGGGCGAGGGACTCACCAGAGGCTCCTTTAATGACCACAAAAGAAGTAGTCCCATCTGATGGCAATCGTAGACTTAATGGAACAGGGTTCTGTGCCAAGAAGATAGTCTACTTTGTATTAAAGGTTGGGTGGAATTGGAAGCAATGGTATTTGCTTCTAAATCCATGGATCCCTACAGTGACCAAAACTTCAGCCTTGTAGATTCTTATAACACCCTAATAAAGAAAATTGGTTCCTTCTTCATGATAAAAGATAGTGGGGGTTCAAAAAGGAAGAACCCTGTAAAAGCTAGCACTCCATGGTATACAGCGCAATGCAGGCAGAGTAGAAGGGCCATAGCAAATGCTATTAGAAGGAGGGATACAACTGCATTGCGGTTAGCTAGAAGGGAATATAAGACTTGCATTATAAATGCTAAGAGAGACTGGGAAGAGGAATTCTGGCAGGAACTAAAGTTGGCTGCCAGTGCTAAGAACCTTAGCCCATTCTGGAACCTGATAAATACTCTAGATAGAAGTGGAGTAGAGCCCCTCGCCAACCACATAACCGAACAGCAATGGCATTCGCATTTTTCAAAATTATACTGTGATGAAGATGAGGTAGCCTCATTTTGCAGGGGGCAAAATGACCAGGGTAGCGGGGGATCCATAGCTATTGAGCTCTTCACACCCAAGGAAGTTCTTGCTGCCATTAAGAATATAATTCCCTCAAAAGCAGCAGGCCCGGATGGGCTACCGGGTGATCTATATTTATACGATCCCAAGGTGTGGTCGGTTTTCATCGCTCCCCTCGTGAATTTGATCCTTGGTGGCCACCTTGTGCCCGACTCGTGGAAAGGTGCAGAAGTGGTTACCATATTTAAACAAGCATTTACAATGCAGCGGTTTCGCCTTTCACAAAGTTAGAGCTATTGGCATTGTAAATGACAAATTGTTTATTTATGTGTTGGTTTTGAAAACAGATAAATAAATGGCATTGTCATTTACAATGTCAATAGCTTAATCTTTCGCAAATGCGAGACCTATTGCATTTGCACCCACACACACACCCACACACACACACAGCCACACGCACAGAGCCACACACACACACACACAGTCCCCTGCCGACTCCTCTCAGCCTGCCCGTCTCGTGCTGGGAGCTATCCTGTTTCAGTGTTTACTTGCACGCCCAGAATACTGTCTGCACCGTGTTACACTTCTCCCTATCTTGCACCCATCTACTTCTGAACACTACTGTTAGAGCGCCAACGTCCTGTTTTCCTACAAACCCTTCGCAGGCCCGCCGCCCAAAAGGGATGTAACTGTCCCTAAGGCAGGCCCCCGGCAGCGCGTTAAAACACTGTTTCCCCAGGTCTATTTTCAACAGAGTAGGGAACTAGAACTACGGGCGCCTTAATCATAAAGTTTTACACACACCAGTTAATGTCGACTTAGTATCTGGCAGTGATTCTGGGGGTTCAAACTGCACTTTGAAGCATAGTTTGACCCAGTATTGGGGACGGGGTAATCTGTCTGGGTAACTTTGTCACTGCACTCCCCTGTGGCTCGGTGACCGGCAGGAAGTACACCTGGGCTCCCCGTGGCACAGCCTCGCCCACCCACCCTTCCCTCCTCGCGCCCCTCACCTGAGACCCAATGCTCTCCGGGACTTCTCCCCGCTTCGCTTTTATTGATGTTTCCGAACACGGGCCTTGTCTCCCGCTGGAGACCTAAAATCCAATTTCCTCTGCTTTGCTAGTTTTCACTATTGCCTTGAAAAGTGAAGGAAGGGAGAGGCAATCGGAAAGCCAGATTGCATTGATTGACATGCAAAGGAACGGCCCTAGGAGGACACTTGGCATCGGTACAGCCCCATGAATCATTTGATTGGCTAGAATAAAAACACCCGCCCAGAGAAAGAGGACCCACCTACCCCGAAAGAAACACTGACTTCTCTGCCCCGGAAGAGCCCGCACGAAATCGCTGGTCCAGCCACAGGGGGCCGCGTACACACTCTTGCTCGTTAGTATCGCCGATTTGTACCTCGGTCTCTCGTTGGGGCCCACCTGGCTTCAAATGGGGGACCTTAGCTGCATGAACACAGCTGAACCGGGCAGCGAGCTCTTGGCAGCCGAAGAAGGAACGAACGGGATTGTGACTTGGGAAGTGGGACTGTGGGAGTATCTCAATTAGTTAGGTTGGCAACGAGCAGCGCCCAGGTTGGCATCAACAGCACAAAAGGAGTGGGAGGTGTTGGGGAGGGGAGAATTAGCTTTAGTGATAGCGGAAGTGTTGGAAAGAAAAAACGGAACTCCAGCATAGATTTGAATGAATGAATTGTGGCAGCATCAGCAGACCTACAGGCTTGGCAAGTACTCGAGCTGTGTTTCACTACATTGCAAGGGGTTGTCGAGACTACAGTTACAAAAGATTCAAGGGATAACAAGACTTAAACATAACCACAAATAGATGGTGATTTAGGGTGAGGTTAATCTGCAGCAAAAGGTCTTTTTCATCTATATAGCTCTTTGCAAAAAAAAACAAGTCAGGTCCCGGGCCGGCAGCCAATCACAGCACGGCCCGGGAATGACGTCACAAGGGTGTCCCGGGCCGGCAGCCAATCACAGCGCGGCCCGGGGAATGACGTCACAGGGGTGTCTCGGGCCGGCAGCCAATCACAGCGCGGCCCGGGGCACACAGCATCAAGGGGCGGGACTTAAAAAAAGAGTCAGAAACGCCCACGATTCGCGTTCTGACCGGGAGAAAGTGATTGACGCTGATGTCTTCCAATGTCTAGCCTCCATTTACGGAGCGAGCCAATGGAAGACAGAGGCGGAACCAAAGCCCCATATCTAGGACATACGATTTCGCCCTGGGCGGAGCAACTGCTACGCAGTTGCTACGGCCAGGTCGAAACCTAAAAAGGTGACAGGGAGGACCCTGCCAACTACAGGCCGATTAGTTTAATCGATGCCATGCAGAAAGTAATTTGCAGGGTCATTGTAAATCGGATGGATAGATGGTTGGAGGAGGAAAATATACTTTCCCACTTCCAAGCAGGCTTTCGTAAAAACGTGAGCACTATGGATCAGGTATTTAGGTTTTGGGCAATCTACTGGAAGACAGTAACTGTTATGAAGGGGAATCTTTACCTGGCCTTTACAGACCTTCTCCTACGATTCCGGCAGCGGATTGCCTGGTTGTGTGTTCCGCTTCTTTCCTGGCCCCCGTTACGTGTGTCTTAGTTTATCGACCGCCCCAGCCTAGCCCCAGTTTTATCCCCGCTATCCAGGACTTACTAGCCACTCTGGTAGTCAACAATGCATCAGTTTTAGTTCTGGGAGATTTGAATTTTTGGCCCACTGACCCCGCAGAAGACAATATGTCTAGAGATTTTACCCACCTTCTTCTTAGCCTTAACTTTGTTTCACAGGTTCACACACCCACCCACTCTCGAGGTCATACCCTGGACCAAATTTGGACTTTAAACATCCCAGTCTCTGCCCCCACTGTTATGCCTTGCTTGTGGTCCGACCATTTCTTAATTACTTTTTTTTTGGACCTTAGTCTTACCAAAACTCCCTCCTTTCCCAGAAACACATGGGCAAGGAACTGGTCTAGAGTAGATATCCCTTCCCTGTGTGGCTCGTTGACAACTTCTTGCCCGGACTTAGCTGGCTTGGCTGTGTCATCCCAAGTAGCCACCCTCGATTGCTGGCTCTCGAGGGCCTGCGACCAAGTAGCCCCCATGATGCGCATCACAGTAAGACGCGCTCATGATGCGAACAAGAGGTTTAGTTCTGGCCTCAAAGCCAAAAAACTTGAGGTGCGACAAGCCGAGCGAGCCTGGAGGCTCGCCTACTGTCCCGTTCGCAAGCAACGCTATACTTCTACTCTTAGCGAATACAAAAGAGATATTCTTGCCGCCAAGGCCGAATATTTCTCCGGGTGAATCCTGGCTGCTGAGAGTCAGCCAAGAGACATCTATGCTTCTGTTCGCAAGCTGGCCTCATCTGACAGGACATCGTCAAAAAGTCCCCCTTCCCAGGACCTCTGCGACTCTCTCAATGAGTTTTTCATTGAGAAAGTCGCACTCATCAAGGCCAATATTCCCCCCCAGCCCCTTCCCCCCACTTTCAGCGACCTCCAACCGCCATCCAATAGGTTTGCTCTCACTCACATTCCTCTATTGACCAGAGAATATTTTCTCCCTTTTCTCAGCCGTGTCAAATCTGGCTCCCCTGCTGACATTTGCCCAGCTCACATTTTGCGCCAGATTTTTTCAGATTGTCCTTCCCCTCCCCTTACCCTCTTGAACGATTCCTTCACTATGGGCGTTGTCCCTGTCCCCTTCAAAACCGCCACCATCATCCCCATCTTAAAAAAACCCGGGGCTGACCCCGCTTCCCCGGCAAACTATCGTCCCATCTCCCTTCTTCCTTTTTTGGGAAAGGTCCTTGAGTCGTACGTCACTCAGGTACTCAGCTCCTTTGTGGAGGAAAGCGGTTATCTTGCACCATGCCAGGCGGGCTTTCGCCCTCGGCATTCCACCGAGAAGGTGGTCAGTTCGGTCATGGATCAGCTTAGGGAGGGGCTGGCCACTAACATTTCTCAGGCTCTTGTCCTCCTTGACTTGTCCGCTGCCTTTGACACGGTTGATTATTCTATTCTTCTTTCCCGTGTCAAGGCGGCGGGCATGGGGGGCCCAATATTAGCCTGGCTCAGCTCCTTCCTGAGTGACCGTACCCAGGCCGTCCATTTGGCCGACTTCTCTGCCCTCCCCCATACGGTGCAGTGTGGCGTCCCCCAGGGGTTCCCCCTTTCCCCCTTATTGTTTAACCTTTATATTTTCCCTCTTGTTTTTGCCCTGCAGCAGATGGAGGTCACGGTGTATAACTACGCCGATGACCTCCAACTCATTTTTAATTTGTCCCCTTCCTCAGCAGGCATTCACAGCTTCCAATCGGTCATGCTGTTTATCCGGGATTGGATGAATTCCAACCACCTTAAACTCAACCGGATAAGACAGAGTTGGTCCTGACCGGTGGCAGTCGCAACCCCTGGTACCCTTCCTTTTAGCCCCCCTCCCTAGGCCCCTCTCCCTCTCCTTCACACTCAGTCAAAACCCTTGGGATCACACTTAACCAACATCTTACACTTCACTCCCACATTGGTTCTGTTGTCTCTTCTTGTTTTCTTACTTTGCGTATTATCCGGAAAATCTCCCGTTTCTTTTCCCTCCCTGCGCTCAAGCTGATTGTAATAGCGATGGTCCTGTCTCGGATCGATTATGAGAACATTATATACAACGGGGTTCCCGCTTACGCCCTCCAGTGCCTCCAGCTAGTACAGAACCAGGCCGCCCGCCTGGTATACAGCCTTCCCAAGTTCCACCACTCATCCACCCTACTCGAATCATTACACTGGTTACCCATCAAACAGCGGGCTCTTTTTAAGCTGGGTTGCCTGACTTTTCAGGCTCGTGCAGGCACGGCCCCTGTCTTTATTTCCTCTGCTATTAAAACCTACTGCCCCACTAGAGACCCGCGCTCTTCTTCCAAATCCCTTCCTTCAATCCCCCTCTTCAAGAAAAGCAGATCCGGTGGTTTGAAATTTTCTGTTCTCGTCCCCACCTTCTGGAACTCCCTTCCGCCCCAATTAGATCTTCCGACTCCTATATGGAGTTTAGTAGGGCTCTTAAAACCTTTCTGTTCCAGCAAGCCTTCTCTCCCTAGCCCTCGGTACTGCCGGCACTAGTATCCCCCAGTGCCAAGAAACCGCATGGTGTATGCGCGCTTTATAAATTCTTTTAAATTCAAATTAAAATCAAATTAAAAGTGCCTTTGATCTAGTACCCCGAGCTAAACTTTGGAGGGTGCTTCAGGATATGGGGTTACCATGCTATCTTCTGGAATTGATAGCTAAACTCCATGAGGATAGCTAAGCCAGGATTAGATGGGGGACCCAGACCCAATTAACAGGGAGGGTGTCTGTGAACAGGGGGGTGCGCCAGGGCTGTGTGATGGCCCAGACACTGTTCTCCCTCTTTGTCAATGGAGTGGTGGACCATTTGAGGGAGGACAGTGCTGATGCCCCGGTCCTGGCAGGGGAGAAAACACCAACACTCCTCTTCGCAGATGACACCCTCCTGTTGGCCAAAACCCCATCTGGTTTGCAAAAACTATTGGACAGATTCAGTCTGTTCTGTCACAAACGTCGATTGACTATCAATACTAATAAAACAAAGTTGATGGTGTTACCCCCCTCCAAGAAGGCAAAGAAAATTAATATCATCCTTAATGGGTCATCTCTTGAGGTGGTAGAGGAGTTTGACTACCAGGGAATAAGAATAAACAGCAAAATGAGCTGGGACTCCCACGTGGCCAAGATGCTTTTAAATCTCAAGAGAGTCTCAAGTGCTATCTTAAGAAGCCAGCGACTGTTAGTCAGCAGGCCTATTGCCCCTGCTCTTGCTGTGTATGAGGAAAGAGCGCTGCCCTCTGCAACATATGGTGCCGAACTTTGGGGTGGTGAAAATGTTCAAGATTTAGTCAGAGCGGAGAACAAATTTATAAGAGATCTAGTATCCCTCCCTACCTCAACTCCGCTGAAACCCCTTTTCTCAGACATGGGCAAACGCTCTATTTTAGATATAGTTCATCTTCGCCCCTTGTTGTTTTGGGTGCGCCTGAGGACGACCCCGGAGCTAGCAAACTATGCTTTGGTGTTGGATGAACTAATCACCTTGAGCAGTGCGAGTAAAATACAGTGGGTAAGTAAACTAAGGCAACTGGTTACGAAGTTGGGTTTGACAGAATTCTGGACTACTCAGTCCCCTCCCCCAAAGCAAGTAGTCAAGAAAATTTACTGGGAATGGATAGACGTAGAAGAACAGAGGAATCCGAATTGGGGCCCCCAAACCACGCAGTTCCTGGAACATAAGCCAACCAGGAAGTTGGAACCGTTTCTAGACCTCATCAGAATATCAAGAGATAGATCACTTTTCTTAAAGATGAGATATGGGACTTTACCCCTTAATAAATTCATGGAACGCTGGAAAGGTTCAAGGGTTCTAAACGGTACATGCCCATGTTGCCCCTGTAAATCAGAATCTTTACCACACTTTCTGTTTGGTTGTAAAGCTTATAAAAGGGCAAGACTGAGGTGGTTGAAACCAGTCTGTATGGAGCTGGGGGTGGCAAAATATTTGTCAAGTGCTTGGCTCACTCGAATTAGGTTTTTAAATGCTAATAAAGTGTAGCCTTTATATATATATTGCAAGTAATTTATATATGTTTCTCATTATCACTGCACTTTAAATTCTGCCTTCAAATGGCTTTTTATTGTAAATACTATTTTATTCTTTTACTATATGAAAATGTATATTTTGAACCAAATTGTTTTTATATGAATGTATGTACATTTATGATATGTCAATATCGAAAAAAGTATTACTACAGGAAACAGTCTTCCTGGGGGAGACGGCACGCATACGAAAAGAGAAAGAGGTCAGCTCCGGTAGCTCCAGCATATCATCATCAAGTAGGTCGTGCAAAGCATGTCTCACCCTGTAGAAACGAAATTGGTATAGTGGCCTGCATTCATGTCCCTCCCTCTCAATGCCGGACAACTCTTTTTAATGCTAACTGACGCAATTGCGTGTACCACCTCCCTTTCCCTGGAGACCGGCAGCCAATGACACCATTCTACCGGCGTCAGGGGAGAATATAGAATAGTGCTCGTCTGCCTCAACAGATTCTGCCATGCATGTACTCTGGAATTAATGGAATCTAGGATGCCGGACCGCCTAATAGAGGCATGAAATAGCAGCGTAGGAAGAGGGGAGGGGTTGGTTGCCACCTTCTCGATTTGTAGGTGAGGAAGGCCAAGTTGGTCATGGATCCAAAGATATGCATGCAAGCACTGCACCACTCTATAATATAATTCAAGATCCAGAGCCCCCAAGCCCCCCATGGAGTAGGGCAATGTGAGAATATCCCATTTAATACGTGGGTGTTTCCCGGCCCAGGCTAATCTAACCAGTAGAGAGTGAATGGCGTTAAACATGCGCCCAGGCAGCGCCATCGGGATGTTTAAGAATAAGAACAGAACAATAATCTAGGGAGCACCACCATTTTTATAAGGAATATACACCTCAGTAGAGACAAAGGCAAGCAAATCCAACAATCAACATCCTCCTCCTGCATAGCGCATCGCCATAGCGATCGCTCTGCCATAATTTTCCCTGAAGACCAGCTCCAAGTTTGTATGGACCTGCACTCATAAATAGCGAACTAGTTCGGAAGACCAATGCAAAGGATAATCCAGCTCGATAGGTACCATGGCCAGGGAAAAGGGAAAAATGGTGGACTTAGCCCAACTGATCTTGAGGCCGGAAAGTTCCCCATACTGCACCACCTCATTCAAGATCAGGGATAGATTAGACATCACGTCCCTGACATATAAGAGCGTATCATCAGCGTAGGCTGATACGATAAGGTTGTATTTAGGGAAGCAAATCTTCCTGTGCCCGTGGTATTCCCTGTGTGCACACGCCAGTGGCACCGCTACCAGGGCATAAAGTAGCGGAGATAAAGGGCACCGTGCCTCATTCCCAATCGAAATCTTAATAGGAGCCATGACCGCGTCGCCGGCTTGCACTCTAGTGACAGGTGAGTTGTGTAGAACAGCCACTAGGTTGTGGGAGACGTCACCCACCCCCATTCGCCTCAGAACAGATTTCATAAAGCCGCACTCAACAGTCAAAAGCCTTTTCTGCATCCAGGAAGAACGCAGCTTCTTTAACCACTGGCTGAACATGCTGGATTGCCCCTAACACAGTCCTGAGGTTATATGACAAATTGCGCTCTGTGACAAACCACGACTGCTCTGGGCCCACTAGCAGCGGCACCGGTGGGGAGAGCCGGATGGCTAAAC
Source organism: Lissotriton vulgaris (assembly GCF_964263255.1). Lineage (NCBI taxonomy): Eukaryota > Metazoa > Chordata > Amphibia > Caudata > Salamandridae > Lissotriton > Lissotriton vulgaris. The sequence continues at coordinate 507,487 of NW_028246705.1, forward strand.
TTTTCACGAAAAGCTTAGTATCCACATTCAGGAGTGACAAGGGTCTGAAGGGCGAGCATTCGTTTGGAGGCTTACACAGTTTTAAAAGCGTTACTATTAAGGCTTCCCTCATCAAGGGGGGCATCAACCCTTCTTTACCCATCTCCTCGAAGAGAGTGATTAAGTGCTGAGAAAGCAACTCCTTAAACTCTTTGTAAAAGGCGACGGTGAGACCATCTTGACCAGGAGCGCTTCCCACCCTCATAGCATTAAGAGCAGCAAGCACCTAGCTAGGCTCTAAAGGTTTCATTAAATGCTCTCGGTGCTCGTTAGTCAACCACAGCATCTGTATGTGCTCCAAATATTCCTGGATTGTGGCAATATCTGATTCCGCCCTGGATCTGTACAAGTCAGAATAATATTGGCTAAACATATACGCTATCCCCACAGGGTCGCCTGGCAACTCACCCGGAGCTCGGTCACAGTGCCCGATTCCCTCCTGTCGCGTAGCAATGCAGCCAGTACTGACCCAGGCCTCTCGCCTTCCCCATATGTTTTGGCCACCGCATATTTCCCCATGTGTTTACTTCACTATCTGCGATATCATTTGCTTTTCTTTGATTTATAAATCACCCGAATTACCCCAACCGGGGTATCTCCGTGCTGAGACTGCTGTAGCCAACCAGGGAGTGATAATTCAGAACAGTAGGGTTTTCAGCAATTTTCTGAATACCAGGAAATCAGTGCATTGGCGTAGTTGGATAGGGAGTTGGTTCCAGTATAGGGGAGATAGATGGGAAAAGGCTTTGTCTCCCACGCAAGCTTATTTGAAGCGTGGGGTGTGCAGCAATGCTTTGGACCCTGAACGGATTGACCTGGATGGCTGGTATCTGACAAATGTGTCAGCGAGATAACTGGGACGTAGGTCATGTAAGGATTTGTAGGCCATTTAGCAGATCTTAAATTTGATCCTTTTTCGAGGCCTTGGCAAGCAGGCGGGCCACAGTGTTCTGGACCAATTTCAATTTGTTCACAGAACTCTCCTTAGCTGAAATAAGCAAAGCGTTGCAATAGTCCATGCGGCTAAGCACCAATTCCTGGATTAGAGTCTTCCGCGTGTAAGATGGCAAAAAGGGAAACACTCTTCGTAGAAGGCTCAGGGTGGGGAAGCAAGTCCCAGCCGTAGAAGTGGAGTGCTCCTCTAGAGAGAATAAGAAACAAAAGCCGGAGAGAAGGAAGAACACTCACCAGCCATCAGCTGAACGAATTAAACATGAACTCATATGAGAGAGCTGACAACAAATGGTTATTCCTGGACCTGTTACCAGCAGGGAGGAAAGGAAAGTCTGGAAGAAATATTAACCCCCCGAATAGGGCACAGGTTCTGTCGGCATTTGCAAAATGCGCTAGTCTGAGGGGGATCGGCACTAAAGACCTTCAGCACGTTGGATTTGTAGAAAACAGGCAAGGAAAGGAAATAACAAAAATCACATTATACTCAGACCTGGTAAAAAGAGCAATCCTGAATGCCACAAAGGAGATAACGCATCAAGGACTAAAGATTATCCCAGAGAGAGATATAAAAACTGTGAAAGATAATAATTTCCTAAATCAACATGCCGGGCTCCAGAAGAGACAAGTAATCCTATATAAAGAAACAAAAAGTGATCGAAACTCTCTGAACATTATAATTGAAAACACAGGTAATGATTCCTCATGGGGGAACTGGTCGTCTAACAGCACCCACGCGGAGGAAAGTATCGAAAGGAATACAGAGGCTACAGATGAGGAAGGAGAGCTGAGTGACGTCGAATAGGATAAAGGGGGTCCGCAAGACCTAGGTCTCTTATCTTGGAACGTAAATGGGCTAGGCAATGAACAAAAATGGGAATACATAAAGGAATCCATAAATAAAGTAGACATTGCCTGCTTGCAAGAGACCTGGTTATGCGACGATACCCCAACTTTTGACGGTTATGCCCAGATACATCAGCCTGCCATAAAGAAAAATCGTGGGAGGCCCTCTGGGGGCCTGATGACCTTGGTATCAACAAGAGTAATGAGGGAAATAAAACTGTTGAACACAAAATGTAAATGGGTACAATCAAGCAGAATTGAACTCTTGACGGTGGATCTAAAATACAAAATGATGATTTTATTGAATGTATACATGCAGTGGGAAAATGGGGAGGAGTATGAAAGGGAAAGGAGGTTTTTTAAGGAGGATGTAGACAGTATTTTAGAAAAATACTCCGCAGACACAATAGTGATACTGGGGGACTTTAACCATAAACTAAACCCAAGAAAAGCAGACCTTTATAATATGGAACAGTTAGAGGCATACGGTATAAACCCGGCAAGGTTCCCAGTAGGGGAAACTTCGAAACAAGACCGGGAATTAATACATATCTTAGGAGGCAGGGGTTTCCACTGTGTTAACGGAAGAATAGAATCAGATACACCAGCAGGAAAAACGTTTATACAAGGGCAGCAGAACTGCCCAATTGACTATATATTCCTGCAGGCCTGGAATTTTCACCAGATAAGATCCTTCAAGTTAATTCAAAAAGTGATGAGCGATCACAAACTCCTCCATATAGTAATAACGGGGGGTAGGAAACTACAGAGAGAAACAGTGATAAACCAGGCGGTTGAGTACCCCAAACGAGTGACGACACGCCTAACTGAGGAATATCTGGAAGACCACGCAAATAAAAATGGCACCTGCCAATTTTGAAAATAAAAAACTGGAATGGTTCATTTTAAAACTAGAAGAACTGGTTCAATGCCTCAAGATAAATCTAAAAAGGGAAGATCCCAATAGGGTAAAACAAATAAATTATGGTAAAGGCTTCTCAGTAGTATGCCAAAACAAGAAAAGGGAGATAAGAGCAACACAGAGGAAACAAAAAAAGACCTTTACACAAGAGAGACATGATCACCTGGTAAAACTGAAAAAAGAATTCAAGCAAATGGTACTCTCTACAAAAAGGTTACATAAAGAAAAATGCTGGTTAGAACTTTTGGAAGCCATAGAGAATAAAAATCTAAGGAAATTCTGGCAACTAGTAAAGACAGCATCTGGCACTTCAGAGGGCGAATTAAACTGTGTGGTGAGTGAGGCAGCATGGGATACATACATAAGGGAATTGTACGGGGCAAGGACTCCCAGTCAGGAGATGGAGACCAAAACATGGCAAGATATTTCTGAAGACCTCCTTGCCAAATTTAACAAAGAACAAGTAGAGCTCACAATAAAAGAACTCAAGCTAACCCGGGCAGCAGGCCCAGATAATCTGCCTGCAATAATTCTGAAGACCGAGGTTACATGGTGGGCAAGTTTCCTGGCCAATATGTTTCAGGTAGTGCTAAAAGATGGCGTAATGCCTCCAACCTGGAAGGGGGCCATAATTAGGCCGATACATAAGAAAGGGAGCAAAGAGGAGCCAAGAAACTATCGGCTGATTAACCTCCTAGATATTGGAGAGAAAGTGTTCTCTAAAATTGTTCTAAAACAACTGAATACATGGGTAGAAGAGTGCCAAATAATCCCCACAGAACAGGGTGGATTTAGAGCAGGCCACTCGACAATAGACCACGGGTTTGCTCTATGGGCGTTGGCGAGGAAGTCGACGGAACAGAATGGCAAACTATGCTGCTGTTTCGTCGACTTCAAAGCAGCCTTTGATTCTGTAGATCGGGCCTGCCTATGGGAGACACTAAAGAAGCTAAACATCCCGAAAGATCTCTTGACCATAATAAAAGAACTACACAGGGAAAACTGGGGGCAAGTAATTAAAGATACGGGGGGCTCCCTAACTCCCAAAATACCTATAGCTAATGGGTTAAGACAGGGCTGCGTGCTGGCCCCCCAGCTTTTTTCTATCTACTTGTCAGATCTCCCGGCCTATTTGGAGGTGGAGGGCAGTGCCAGTCCAAAAATGGATGGAAACAAGATCCCATGCCTATTATATGCGGATGATCTGGTGATAGTAGATCAGACCGAGAGAGGCCTCCAAAGGAAGCTTAATGCTTTTAATACCTACTGTGCTGAAAAATTCTTGACTATCAACTTGGATAAAACAAAAACCCTATGTTTCGGGATAAAGCTAAGCAGATTTAGTTGGTACATAGGTGACCTTAAATTAGAGACAGTAAATGAGTACCGATATTTGGGTATTTGGTTCGATAGGACACTAAATTGGAACACCCATTTAGAAACGCAAAAAGCAAAGGCACTCTCCTCCATATGCAGACTTAAAAGGTTCAATAGGGAATATGGTGAGATGTCACACCGGCCAATGCTCAGAGCTTTTGAGGCAATGATCCCCCCCCCAAGTTCTTTATGGCGCAGAGATCCTTTATTTGAGCGGTAAGGGATCCTGGGACGTCATAGAGGGAAATTGCATAAAAAGGCTCTTATCACTTCCTCAATCTGCTATGATTCAAGCCATCAGAACAGAAATAGGCACAAAGTCCTGGGCGATATTAACCCAGATGGCTGTGATCAGATTCTGGAAGAGATTAGAAGACCCTGAAACAAAAAAAGTGGCATACTGGTGTCGCAAAGAAATCCAGAAAAGCGAGCTAAAATGGGCGAAGTCCAGTAGGGATAAAGTGAAGGGAATCTGTAACACACTTGAGCTCGACTGGGACCTGAGCTCATTGCAAATCACTAGTACCAAAGGTGAATTGAAGCAAAGAGGGAAAGAAGTCTCGAAAATGCTTGATAGAGGCTACTTAAGAAAGAAAAAATCAGTGGTACATATGCTAAATGCGTGGTCCCTTGATAATTGGTTCCCCTACCTTGACAGATTACCCAATCGCGGATTCAGGCAAGAGATCCTCAGAATTAGAATTGGGATCAACCCATGGTTAATAAGCAGAGACCTTAATTCAAAAATGTTAGATAAGGAAGGTCACTGCAAGTGTTACTTGAGGACAAAGGGAGACCCGCTGCATATCTTGTTAGACTGTTTTACACTCCTAGACCTTAGGAAACTTCTGTTGCGTCCTGTCTTCATAAAATATGATGTAAAAACAAGATCACAGGCAGCCAGTCTCTTAACAGAAATCCCCTACATCGATATTGCAATTGCCCTCGGGACATTTTTAAAGGTGTCTCTGACTGCACTGAGAGATACAGAATAACATGTAGTACTGTATGAGTTTTTAGCAGATTGTAATTGTACGGAGTAATAAGAATAGGAATAGGTTTTATTAGACAAATTAAGTTTTAAGATAACTGTAAATTTTACTGATTTTTTGTACTTTTGATAATGGTGTGTACGAACCTCGTAAATGGACAAAGTTTTAAAAAATAATAAGTCATACTCCATTCTGTGCTATTCTCATTGCATTGTTTAAAGACTACGGTCATAATAAACATATATTTTGACTTGACTTGGCTCCTCTAGGGTCAGATTTTGATCTAATTGAACTTCCAGATTTTTTACCACTAGTTTAGGGGTTGGGCAGAGCCTAGGTCAAAGGGCCACCATTCAGGGGACCATCTTGTTGCTGCGTTGCCGAACAACATTATCTAAACATTTTCAGCGTTAAGCTGCAGATAGTTGTCTCTATCCAGTCAGGGATAACCTTCATACCTCCCGTGAAGGTGGTCTGAGTGTTAGGGTTAGTTTTGTCAAATGAAAGTAGAAGCTGGGTGTCATCGGCGTAGGAGATAGGACAGAATCCTAGTTTTCTCAGTAAGCTTGCCAAGGGTGCCACATATATGTTAAATAAAGTGGGGTTCAAACAAGAGCCATGTGGTACTCCCTTGGTCATTTTAGTGGTCTGGGAGCGAAAAGGGCCTAAATTGATGGTCTGGGTTCTGTCTGTTAGGAAATTGGACAGCCATTTTAGGGCCTTCCCTTGGATACTGTCCCTCAGTCTCTTGAGAAGGATCTGTTGAGAGATGGTATCGAAGGCAGCGGATAGGTCAAGCAGCGCCAGGAGCACTGCTTGACCATTATCCAGGGACATTCTGATGTTGTCGTGACCGCCACAAGTGCAGACTCTGTACTATGGCTAGGTTGGTACCCCTACTGAGAAGGATCTAGGCAGTTAGAAGACTCTGCAAATTCTGATAGGTGCTTATTGATATGTTTTTATAGATGTTTGCTGTGCAAAGGAAGGAAAGATATGGGACGATAATTGGCTACATCGTCCAAGGGGGCATTAGGATATTTTCTGATGGGGATAATCTGTGCTGCTTTGCACTCTAGGGGGAGACTGCCATCCTTCATGGAACTGAGCATGATGGGGACTGCAAGCTGCTTAGATAGCAGGTAGGTGATTTTGTGGGATGAGGTCCAAAGGGGACCCTGATTTAACTATTTTTAAAAGAGATTCAACCTTTTCCGCCGTGAGTGTCGGAAAGTTCTCCAGTGTTGCGAATTTTGGAATATACTGAGTGAAATCTATTTTAGTACTCTCCTGAAAATTCCTGGCTGAGGCGATTTTGCTGTATATTATTTCTATTTTTGCGTGAGATGGGTAGCTATATTATCGCATAGAGCTTGGGTTGGGGCTTCTTTGGTATCACAGGGTTGGTAAAGGTTTTTAAAATCTGGAAGTGTTCTAGGAGTGTTTCCTGCCTGCTCGACTTGCGACGCAATACACATTTTACAAGTGGATTTCAGATTTTTATGATATTGGGTCTGTGCTAGTTTAAATCTTTCCTTATCTCGAAGGTCATGGAAGAGCGCCAGAGGCATTCTAGTTTTTTGCAATGGCTTATTTTAGTCCGGAGTTAGGCAGAATATTACATTGTCTGGGTCCGTTTGGCTGTAATTGACCACTATTTTAAGGGGGCTAGACAGTTACCGGTGGTTTCCATACTGGCGTTAAAGGCTATTAAGCGCTCTTCCACACTATCAGAGTCCGGGTTCTGAGGTGGAGTAAAAATATCCTGAAACTGGTTAGGCGTAGGTTTGTGCCACTGTCTATACCACCCTTTAAGCTATGGTTTGGGAATCGTGGGTTCTATAGTGCCTCTGATTTGAAATTCGATCAATGAGTGGCCTGACCAAGTTAAGGGGCAAGTTGCTCCTCATGAGATGTTGGAAGAATTTGTTAAAATTAGATCAAGCGTATGCCATGCCGAGTGAGTGGGTTCATTGTTGATCTTGACTAGCTCCGGTGTTGACAGATCTGACTATAGTGAGGATGCCTCTAGGTTGGCAAGGTTTCCACTGTGTACGTTGAAATCTCCTAAGAGTAGGAAGTTTCTAGTTGAAATGGCACGCAGGGAAATCAGTTCCATCAGTTGTGGGGTGATGGAGCGAGGATGAAAACAAAATTTTTTGTATACCCCTCGTGAAATAATTTTCCCATTACAGCATTATGTACTAATCGTGTGGTTATGAAAGTAACCAACATAGAATAGAACACAAATACACATGGGATACTAATTTGCTTATGTTGCGAATCATAATTTACTAATTAAGTGAAGTTGTTATATTAATCCTGTGTGCAAATGTCATAATCTAAACAAAATCTGTGTGTATATGCTTTTTGTATGTCTAATTGTGGCAAAAATGATGGAGAATGGTGAGTAACCCGTGCTTATATGTGGCAAAATTTCTAGGTAATAACTAACAGGGTTACCTTAGAATGGGGGGAGGTAAACAGAAGGGCTATACTTCGAAAATGTACGTTTAATTGTGTTTCTTTTTATAATAGTTCCCATTATGGCTCATGCGGCCTACAAAAAGATGGAGGGTTTCGAGACTCCGAGATTGTGATGATGTACGCATGCGCGACTGTGCTCGAGAGAAGTGCAAGGAGCCTGTGCATGTACAGCAGTGCTTCCCAAACTGTGCGCCGCGGCGCCCCGGTGCGCCGTGATGAGAAGCCCGGGGCGCCGCGCCGCCACGCACCATGTCGGAAATAGGTTGCAGCGGGCTATGAATCACCGAGTAGCTGGAGGTGTTAATTCACCTACCCGCTGCTGCGCCGGACAGAGGCTGCTGAGGTGAGAGGTGCACATCCGGATCACTGCTGCACTAGAGATGAAACGTATCTGTTAACCCCCCGTGAGCGGCGCCCACCCTCGGACCACAGCTCCTGTCAGACGACGCAGCGGAGAGAAATGGTTTCCCCGATTAGATAATCAGTTATTTTACAACTAATCCGCTCCACTTTCTTTAGGGTGTGATTGCCTAATTTTCATAAAGATCTGAGTCGTCCTTCGGTTCTGCTATACCAAACAAGAGCCTTCCCACAGCTGGGACTTCAAACAGAGAGTATTTCTCCCATAAATGGTAATGTGCACACAGTCCTGGCACCCCCAACTTAACCCTTTGAGTCACACACAATGCCCTAGGCCAGAGTAAGCAAAGGTGTGTTGACGATATGTGAGGGCCAGAGGGATGGTCCATGAGCCTGATGCAGTAATCTTCATGGACAGTGATGGGTTCTAACAGTTGGTAGTGGTGCTCTTCAGAGCTGGTTATGGACTCTAACAGCTATAAGATGAGGTCTCAGAGACTCTGGGTGCTGGCAGGGTGGCGATGAGAGTCTGTGAAGGCTGGCTGTGGCAATATAAGGGCCAGCTCTGAGTTTTGCAATGTCCGAATTCAAAAGCTCAGGAAGGCGTGTAGGGGTGAAGAGGGATTCATAAAATTAAAGGGGGCGCCGCGTGCAGGATGCAAGTTGCCAAAATGCCTGCTGGTCCGGAAGACAAAAAGAAAGTACACTTCACTTACTCAGCCAGCGCCGACCCCATTGATGGTACAGGTGCGACGATTGCACTGGCACCACAGCCAGTCCCAGCCAGTGCCGCAGCCGCAGTCTGGATCACACACAGATGACTGGACTGCTGGCAGCAGCTGAGGCAGTAGTCATCATGCTCACCACCAGCACAGTCAATTCATTACTGCGGCCGCATTTTGAGAGCTGCAGCGGCAGGCCCAAAGCCTGCTAGCTGCGAAATTAGTGAAATTATGCCACACAGCCACGCCCGCCCATGGTGCCTATGGTGATTGGGCACACTTAATCATATTTGGCTTGAATCTTGTATCGTTTTCACTTTTTATTAAACAACTGTTATCTTTTTATTTTGTTACAAATATGATTATAATACCTTCATTGCATCCTAATTAATTTAAGGAAGACAACAGGAAGTACTCCCGAAGTCGGGCTTCCATCCCGCGCACCGGTGAAAAAATGGCGGGGAGCCACGGCCAACTGCGAGTTAGGTCAAGGGAGTAACGGGCCAAAAAAGTTTGGGAACCACTGCTGTACAGCATGGGTCAAGGTCAATGTGGCCTGGACGTTCGTGCTAGTACCAACAATTTGTATGTCCACATCGTGAACATGGGAAAAATATTTGAAATAACAATTTAAAGGACACAAGCGGAAAGAACTGTTAAAGGACAATTGAGACTTTATTTTTTTGATTTTAACGATGACTTATGGACAATGAGGAGATGAAATGATGCTCATCCACCCCTTGATTCGACCAATAAGAATGAATGAGGACCCTAAAAGTTTTGAATCTTAGATAGATAAGTTAGGGAAAAAGAGTATAAAAGAGGACGTTTGGAAGTAAGAATAAAGCTTGCTTTTCAATTTTATTTCGCACCACAACATGCTGTCAGATTGACGAACTTTTGCTATGGTGCAAAGACTTTGACATTTTTCTGAACTTTACCTTTTGAATGGGTGCGGAGTTCTGATGGGAGGTGAACATCAAGAAAGAATAAAGAGGTGGTTTTTGGGAACGGTTCTGTCCTTGCTCTGATGTCCGTGTCCTGAAATCTTGGTAATGTTTGAATTTCACTTCTCTTTCTCTCTAGGTTATTAAATGTTTAAATGATTATTAAAATAGAGTGAATAAAAGTAAGGTCATGCTAGGAGATTTAATCTCTAAATAAAAATTAAATAAATGGAGAATTAAGCTGGTCTTGTTGTCCATTAGGTAACCTTTACTAGCAGATCCTTTGACAATAATGGTGGGGTGTTTTAATGTTTCTAGAAAATAAAACCATGGTAATATCGATAAACAGATGTATGTAGTGTATACAATTTAGTATGAAATAAGACACTCCGCTAAAATCCATCAGCTCTCATATAAGTTTTCCCCAATCCTGGGAGCAGGGTGAATGTGTGTACAGATGACTCGCGGTGTTATGGGCCCCGCTGACGAGTAATGTGTGAATAGCTCCTAGGGAGTATGGTGATAGTTTTGCAGGTTTTTCTGGCGCCGCGCTGGATCAGTAAAACTTGATAGCAGAGCATTGGTTGCTATAGGTTAACTAGGATAAGTAATGTAAAGAATGAATAGGGCAATGTATACAGAGTTTTGATGTACAGAATTTATGACTAACACTATATGTTGAGTCTGTTATGCGTTATATGCAGTCCGGAATTGAGGCTTCTGGTAAGTAGGAAGCTGGTTACTCTGCCTAGGAATAGGAACGTGTGGCATGTAAGTCAAACAAGTGTGGCATGTAAGTCACATATCACATAGTCTGTTTCAAAGTGGTGACATCGTCGTATGTTACAAGTTGAGGGACCTTTACGTGTAAAAGTGGTGAATGTATAGCGAAGGCAACCTATAATATTTTGGGCTTAAGCAAAAGAATCACTGCGTATTCTGACTTAAAACTTATCCCTGAGAGAGTAATAGAGTTTAACCTAAGCTTGAGAGAAGGGTAAGGTAGAGGGATGTGCTACTTTATCGGCGAAACTAAAATTCTGTGATAGAGAAGAGGTAAGCGCTTTCTACTGGAAATACAGAATACTTGTGAGATTGAGGAAACTATCACTTTGGTTAAGCGAAACAGACCATTGGAGATATTTTAAAAGTTGAAGAATGTGTTTAAAAAGGATAAGGCAATAGTGACAAGAGAGGGGTCGCTCAAACCAAGGAAGCTACACACTATGCCACAACTCGGTCTGAGAGACCCCAACGTTTCTTTGAAGCCTACCTGAGTGCTTTGCTGTTTTTGCTCCCGTTCCTGCTCTCCCTCCCATCATCGCCGCAACCAGGGGACAAGGACTCCAAGTCCCAGCACTCCCCCTGTGGCGCTCACCACTGACGCCAGCAGGAAGGGCCAGGAGGCGCTTGAAAAGTGGAGAGCAACTTCCGCCCCGCGGAACGCGCGCTGGCGAAGCCCAGGGCGGGGCCGTCAGAGGCTGAAGGAGGCTGGGCTGGGCCACCCCTCTAGGCTTTTCTGCATTAATAAAACCAGGTCATAAGCGGGTAAGCCCTTCATTATCAACTCTCAAGTCACATTATCGTAAAATATACTCTTTGGCCGATTTCTTTTACAACACTTTTGACTTTGACTTTGTTGGTATTCATTAAAAAGCATTCCGGAATTTGGGAATAGAAATTAAAAGCGCTGTGGACTCCACTTCACAGCTGTATCAATATTCGCACTAATTAGACCTTTTGCGTACTTACTAAGGTGGAAACATCATATAGGCGGCGGCAAAACCAACATCAGATACATTGTATTGGGAATTAGGAAAAGTCAAATCTGTTACTATTACAATAGGCGGATGGTTTTGCTCTTTCTTTCTTTTGTTTTTAATAAGAATTCTCAAGATGACATTGATGGGTGAAGAATAAGTATCCTTGCCACATTGCATGGTAACCGTTAAAACTTGTTATCTCCGCCTTAGACATTTTGGGAATATTTACCTAACGTAATAGGGGGAACATATAATTATGTGCAAACGTAAGGGCGCTGCTGGCACACTTGATGATTTTATAATAAGAGCTGAATCGCTACTAAGCCATGAAATAGAGCTAGCAGAAAGAAGGTTATCACTTGATCCCTCAAATCTTCCGACTTATAGGCAATCTGGTCTACATTCACCATTTAATGTTTTACATCCAAATTTGACCAGTTGTATTGCAACCCCCCACCCTGTTTCGAATGACCCTGCTATAGACAAAATATCAACTGTAGAGGGGTCTTCTAATGTAAATGAACTGAGGACCCCCGGGATGTCAGCAAGACTTCGAGCTCCTAAACAAGTGGGAACAACAACAAAAAAGAGCTAAGAATGTACAGAGGGAAGAAAAAAGGTGAAAAGAAAGGGGAATCTGAGGGAACAGGGGGAAAAACCACAGGGGAAACCAATGAGCCGGAATATGAGGAGATCTTATGCAGAAAAACAGGAAAACAAACTGACGTTGATAATTCTTTTAGTCTTGAGAAAGTTAGCTAAGTAGTTGGGGTAGTAGAAAAAACTGTGGTGGATATTTTTAAAACCGCTTTAGATTCAGTGCAAATCCAAATAAATGAATGCATGGATATTAAAGTAAGAGCTATGCATAGCAAAATTGATCAGTTATATTTGACCATATCTCAATTGGGCACCATGATAGGGGATGGGAATAGAACTATTGAAGAAGGGGCAAAACTTTTAGCAGAATTTACGATAGCAAAAAATGAAATTAAGAAAGTTAGTGGCGATGAGCAAAGTTTAAGACAACTGAGATTGGAAACAGCAAATAGTGGTGGGACTTCGGGAAGAAGAGTAGAGGTTGTAGGGGATAGGGAGGTAGATAGAAAGATTGACACTAGATCCGATAACAGAACAAATTACTATGGAAGAGATAGCTCAAGGGCAACAGTGTACAGTCCAAAGGGGACTGACTTGATCCCAAATCCTGATGTTCTATAGCTACCCCCTGCTGCATGCCCCTATGTCCTAGTATTAGCCGGTGTCCCAGCCCTGGGAAGGGACCAAAATGAAACTTGGCACAATCTTAGGAATAAAGCTATGGATTGGTTTTCCAAACATAAAAAGTTTAACCCCCATAAAATGAATGAAATCCTAATGGTGCGTAGGGTAGGGTGGGTGGGGGACTCTTCAAAGTACATACAAGGAGACTGTATTGTCATAAACTTTAGGCTCCCTCATATAGTTCGTAACTTATTGAGAGCATATGAGGAGATTCTAACGCAAAGTACTAGTATCCACGCCCTGCCCCTGGGTTATTTTCACAGACCTTGTAATGTAAGAATAAATCATAATCATGGCAATGTTTAATTTCCCCATACTTCCAATAGCTTCCAAGAGTTAGCATCATTGGAGGCTGTTGATTGACTGAAACAATTTAAAATCCCAGCAAAGGAAACTCTGGTAACATCTTCGGAGAGGGAGCTAGATGGGAAAATTAAGGTACCAATTATTAGGTTCTGCAATGAAGTGGATGAAGAAAATGAGCAGGATGTGGGTGGGAACACACCATTAATTCAAATCTTAGCAGCAAGTGAAAATGGCGAAGGCTAGGGGGGACAAAAACACAACCAACATGCGAATAGATGGACCCATGAAAGTCACAAGCGCTAATGATCTTGCGGAATTAAAACTAATCTCATGGAACATAGCGGGTCTTGGCAGGAATGCTAGCGACCCGAGTGAAATGAATATATTGAAACAAGTGATATTTGTCTATTACAGGAAACTTGGGCAACAAAGATTCCACACAGAGTGGGGTATACAACTTTTTATGTAGATGCAGTCCCATCAGTAAGAGGGAGGGCTCGGTAGGCCTTGTAATATGGGTAAAAGTAACCCTCAATAACAGAGTTACCCAATTACGGATTGATTTACCAGATATACTCGGATTAAGAATACCAACTAAAGATATGAGGGTGCTGTACCTATATAGTATCTATAATAGACCTAGCCCAATTACTAAGGAGTCATCTACAATAGAACAAATGGACTCCATTTTAAATCTATTAGACACAATGATAATTATAGTAATAGGTGGCGATTTCAATTGTAATTATGAACCTATTATAGGGCTTGGAAATATTTTAGAAGATGAAGACAGCGCTAACAAGATTCCTATTCTCTATAATAGTAACCCGGTTCCGTGTACCGTGCTAGCATTCCAAATTATGAAGTTAACGGTTGGGCATGGCCTGAGAGTATGTAACATCCGTTTACCATCAGATATACCAAAGGCCCGACATTTTGTAGAAGCAAATCTCGGAGTAAAATTGATTACATAATTGTATCTTTTGATATTTGGCCGTATGCAGTAGACTTAGAGATTATTCCAAGAATAGAGAGTGATTATCGTCCGCTCCAGTTGGTATTTTATAATAGATTACTCCCTTGTGTAATTAAGAGTAACGATACAGCTATAATGTTCTGGCGACATTATAGTCAGCAATAATCGTCGCTCAGTAAAAGGGGCATATATGTTGGAGCATGGAGAAGTACTGGCAAGTATTTATAACACACTTGCCAATATTTTTGAAAGACATATGACTATATTACTGGAGGGAAATATATTCCTAGATTTACATAAGAAGTTTTACAAAGCACTTGTCCCTCTGGTAACAAAAATACCAAAAAAGATTGGAGGAGAAGTAAAGCCCAAGTTGGGAGGGAAATCTTGGTATAATAAGGACTGCCGTACTGCTAAGGCTGAATTGGTTCAAGCTATAAAAAATAACAACATGTTGACAGTAAAAGAAGCTAGACAAAAATATAGGAGAGTACAAGAGAAGGCTAAAGTGTCATGGGACAATGAGAATTGATCTGACTTGCTCATTGCTGCAAAGATTAAAGACCAAATGTTATTCTGGAGACTTGTGACTAAAGGAAATAAAAAAGGAGAAGAAACCAGGGATGTTTACCTTGATGAGATTACTTGGATTGAGCACTTTACTAAGTTATATGGAGCACCAGAGAATGGCGGGATTGTACTGAAGGATAGATTATTATCAAGTCCAAGCGAAGTCAAAATATATTTTGACTCAGAGGAAACAATTTTGGCTATCAATTTAGTTAAAAATGGGAAAGCACCCGGACTAGATAAAATACCAGGAGATGTATATAAGCATGAAATTAGTGTCTGGGGCCCCTATATTAACTGTTTATGTAATGCTGTAGCCGCGGGGCAGATTTTCTAGGGACATGGAGGGGGGCAGAAATCGTAAAAGATTTTTAAAAGGGCAATAGGAGCGATCCTGCTTACTATCGCCCAATTAGTTTAATTGATATCTTACAAAAGATCTTTGCAAGGCATATTTTAAATCGCATGAACACATGGATTGAGGATAAAGCAGTTCTCTCTAAGTTCCAGGCAGGATTTAGATCTAAGATAAGCACTATAGACCAGGTCTTCAGGTTCTGTTGCCTGTGCTGGATGTATGTTAATATAAGGAAGGGTCATTTATATGTAGCATTTGTAGATCTCAGGGCTGCGTTTGATCTCATTCCCCGAGATCAGTTATGGGAGACACTCAGCTGCCAAGGGCTGCCAACTTACCTCTTAGAACAGATTATGAGATTGCATGAAAATAACTATGCCAAATTTAGGTGGGGCCCGGGAGGTGAACTAACAAGTCCAATCCCCATAAAAAGGGGGCTTTGCCAAGGCTGTGTGTTGGCTCCCACGTTATTTTCGCTATTCGTCAACGATATTCCATCTTTTTTGGAGGGCTGCCAAAACAATGTACCAAAATTGAGGGGAGAAATTATACCAGTCCTCCTTTTCGCTGACAACACTATACTTATATCTCAAACGCCCAAGGGACTACAATGTCTACTAAACTTATTCCAAACATACTGTAACAAAAAAGGCCTTGAGATTAATACAAATAAGACGAAATACATGGCTATAAGCCCTCACAAAACTTTCAGGGAGAATTTGATTTTAAACAAACAAAAATTGGAACATGTTTCAGAACTTTAGCTATTTGAGTGTTTCCTTGGATGCTAAACTATCATGGAAAACCCAAATAGAAAAAAGCAAAATTACATTAACACAAAACATGTAACCAATTATGAAAAGACATGGTAATAGTCTTAGTAAAGCTGTTTCGCCAGCACTAGAGGTATTCAAGTTCAAAGCCCAATCTGCAGCATTATATGGAGCTGAACTATGGGGACCCTCGTGCAAAAAGGTTTTTGAGGTTGGTGAAAACAAATTTTATAAAGCACTACTAAGATTACCTGTACGTACGCCACTAATACCGATTATTCTTGATCTGAACATGAAACGCACTGACCATCACGCGGCTCTGAGACCATTGATGCTATGGGTAAGACTCTGGTCGACACCTGAGTTGTCAGACTACAGGGATGGTCTAAAAGAGATAATGGAATTGGATATTAACAACAGTATCATATGGCTCAAACATGTTTGTAGTTGGTTAGAAATGATCGGTTTATCACACTTTAGGAAAGATCCATCATCACTAACTCATAATTCAAAAAAGGTTTTAAAATCATCATTCTGGGCATACTTAGAAGACAGTAGATTAAATGAAAGAGCAAGCGGAACCTTAACAAGCAAGTTCCTTATGTTTAAAGAAAGTGCTCACTTTGAAAATGTTTTGAAGTATACCCACCACTTGCCAAAACGCTATATATGAAATACAGATATGGAGTTCTGAGCATAAATACAAGTGTAGCAAGATGGTCAAAAGATTGTAATGGGAAGACAAATGATTTATGCACCTTATGCCCAGGCAAAGCTAGAGAAGATGAGTCACACATTTAGTTTTTTTGCTCGGCTTACTTTTTAGCTAGGAAACAATTGATTAAACAGCTCACATAGGTGTGAGATCACACAAAGAGGCGGAAAGGATTTTAAAGACTGATACTAGCCAAGTTATCATCTTTGGTATTAGCAGGTTTCTGCTAGTAACATATTTTGTTAGAACCAAAGTAGGCCTGAAATTTTTTAGAAATGTTGTACCGTTATGCAATCAATTGAAGAAAAGTTGCTCTTAAAGAAATGACATTGTTAATCGTATTGCTTAATAACTTAAAGTGCACATATATAAAATGCTTGATTGCTTTACTACTCTTGGAATATTTGGATTAATAATGGACTTAACCTCGAATGACATGTATTTTTAACTATTGATGCCTTTTTAATTATTTAAGTAAAAGTTTTAAATGTAGAAATAGATGCCCCCACCGTTGCCTCCATGTAAAATAATTTATTTATTTTTGCACCTTACTTGGTTCTTGTAATAACATCAACTTATGTTTTTATGTACTTGTACATGTTTTTTATGCATCTTTTATGGTTCTAAATGTACTGAAATAAAGATTATGATGATGACAAGCGAGGGAAAATTGCTTCCTCCGCCTAAAACGCCTGCATCGTATATGATGACAAAAAACGGCTACCATACATGTATATGGTTAGAAAATAGGGCTAGATATACCAAGAATGATGGTGCATTAGCATTTCCAGAAGTAAGTTCCTTTAGCCTTGCTGTATTGCGAAATTTCAGAGGAAAGATGACAAAGTTAGAACGAAGACCCAGACCGAATCAATTTGAAGCATTAGCTGAGTGGGAAGATGAGATGCGTGAATTGGAGCGAGAAAGGTTTGAAGAGTTCAGAGGACCAAGAGGTAGATTGCAAGGATTGTAGGGAACGACTCATGAGAGTAGATTGCGGAGATGGAGAAATGCTGATATATGTGATGGAATGTATCTGGTAAGAACAGTTGATAAAATGGTAGGACGGAAATGTACGAAGAAAAGAAATAATGTGGAGTCAGAAAGGAAAGGTTATGAGGATTGTGAAACAGAGGATGTAGTGCTGGAGGAGCTACTAAATAGAAGACCACCTCCATATCAACCAAGTTCTGTAAATGTGACTCCAAATGCTCCACCAATGGAGGGCAGATTTACTGGTACCCCGAGACGATGTTCTAATTTCAGAGATCTTCCGGAAGGGGTAGAAATGAGATATGATTCTAATGCCCCATTAATGGAAAACAGACTTACTGGTACACACAGACAAAATGATGAAAACAGAGGAAGTGTAGCTAGAGTAGAGAGGAGAATTGAAGAAAAACCAAGTACTTCTGAATATATACAATCTACTAATGAATTGACTGAAAAGATACAGGAACTCACTAAAAATATAGAAGCTGTAACTGTCCAAGTAACAGTAGGTCCTGTAATTCTAGTGTTTGAAAACCATAAAATAAAAGAACCGTCCTTAACAATTCCTTTGTATCAAAGTTTACAAAAAGTAAGAGAAAAAGTTCATCCAGATTTGTTTGAGGTTAGGTGTACTAGCCATATGACACCGCCTGACTTGACTTTTAATCAAAGTCTCCCATATAAGTTTCCAACGGGTGCGGAATCAGATTCCGCAACACCCGAGAAAAGTATAGAGAAAATCGATTTGTCACAAACTCCGGTAGGACCAACAGAGCAGGAATTAAATGATTGGCTTAAAACTTTAAAAGTAAGAGACCAAGAACCTAAAGTATAAGATGTGGTTAGGCTGAAAATCGGCATGGAAGAATTAATAATTGGAACAATTGGAACAGATAGGTTAAAAGCATATCAAGACGATGAATTCATGTTTATATGTAAAAGCATTACTTGGAGAGCGAAAAAACCTGCATGATCAATAAGAAAAATGTGCAAGTGAACTAAATGTAGATTTTGCAACGCATGAATTGTTACAAAAACCTTACAGAGTAGATGTTACTGAAAAAGATATTGACAACATGAATACTGCTGGAAGATTAACCCAGATAAAAGAGCTAATTGTCTTGCTGAGAAAATGTGGAGATGTCTCTAAATGGAAAGCTAAATGGGCAACGAAAAAAGAAGAGAGCAATGATAAAACAACATTAGCCTTCCCAGTGAGAGAAAAAGGGCCTGTAGCAAATAAATTCCCTATGAGAGAAATACCCGGAGGAGGGTATGTGCATGTTTCCTGGACTAGACAGGATATATTGTCATTCACAAATGATTTCCCCAGGTTGAGAGAAAACCCAGTGGAATGGTATCGACAATTGGATCGATTTGTAAAGGTTTCAAAGGTATTATGGGAATATTTAGACGGATTGTTTGACATAGTAGTACCAGCAGACTTATGGTCTGAGTGCAAAATTACTGTGGACTGGCCAAAAACTGAATATCCACGAGATCCAGTACCAGGTGCTCCTGGATCTGAGGTAATGGAAAATATGAACAAGTAATAGTGTTTCTGAAAAATAAAATCCCACCAAAAGAGACAGATTGGGTAAGATTGACAGGACATTGCAAGAACCAAAAAAATCAGTACATGCATTTTATGAGAGATTGTTATTAGTGTTTAAACAGTACAGTGGATATGAGGAGTTGAATTAAAAGGACATGAGTCATTTTGTGTATTGCTTTGTGCTTGGATTAAGACCAGAAATAGGAGAAATGATTAAGCATAATTTGATGGGATGGCAATCATGTTCTGTAGATGAGGTTTTGAGGCATGCAAAATACTGTAGTGATGAGATTGAGGTTAAGCAAAGAAAGCTTGCAGAGAAAGCAATGTGGGAACAGGTAAAACTGGAAGACCATCAAGTAGCTCAATTAAAGAATAAAAACTCAGAAGTAGGTCAACTAAGAATGAAAGAACATTTTAATAAAACAAAAGTAATGGGAAATCTGGATGAGGCTAAGAAAAAGTTTCCTTGTCACAATTGCAGCAGGTTGGGGTATTGAGAAAGAGTGTAAGTATCCACCAAGAGTTAAACCCGAAAATACATCATTGAATCCGTAGGTGCAGAATGAGGTAATTCAACAGCCATCGCCACAGCAGCAGGTAGTTACCCAACAGAGTCAGGTGTCACAACCACCACTTCCACACAGTGTAAATCTACAGAAATACAGTGCAGAGACAGGATTCTGCGGAGGAGAACAGGTTATAAGATCACCTAGAGTGAATGTGAGTTCGCAGTATTGGTTGAAGGAAGATGAGAGTGAGTCGGATGACAGCTTCTGACTGTGCCTGAGAGAGGGAGAAGAGTGCGTACTAGGCGCAACTCTAGAGGTACATCAATCTGTTCCTTTTGTGAATGGAAAGGTGAATGATATAAATGTGACCTCCCTAGTGGACACAGGTGCTACCCGTTCTACTGTTAGATCAGTAGAAGTCCAAAATCTTCCGCTCTCTGGTGATAGCATACTAGTTGTAGGTGTAGCAAATAGGCAAATCAAAACATTCCCAACAAAACCAGTTGAAGTAGAAAATGGAAATTTCAAAGACATGCATCGATTTGTAGTGTGTGACAGTAGTCCTGTTAACCTTCTTGGTAGGGACATTCTGTGTAAAATGAATTGTGCCATTTACTGTTCACCAGATGGCATTGAGCTTCAAACCCCAGATGAAGTATAAATGACTAATGGCAGAGGGGTATTCTCGATAATTGATAATTGATTTTATTTTGATATCGACATGCCTTAAGCTATAAAACGCTAGAGAATCTCCTAAGTGACCACTTCCCTCTAAGGGTCGAAATTGTAAACCCACTTTTTGACCCTGTGCATGACCAAGAATCTAGGCGTTATCCAAATAAAATCGCCCTGCAAAGACAAAACAGATACGCACTGAAGTTGTCTATGGTAGTTCCAGAAGATTTTCTATGTAAATTAATTAAGACCTGTGAACCTAGTTTTAATGTCTGCTTGAGTGAGACAGGTGAGAACACTGAAATAATTAATAATTTCAAAATTATTACTGCACAAATAAAGGCCAGTCTTTGGGTTGAAGTAAGGAACCCGAAAAGAAAAAGATCTAGTTGGTTTGATACTATGTGTACCAAGGCCTATTCCAATCTTAAACGTGCTTTGAATTCCCCTGTCAGGGATAGGATTTTGATTAGGGAACTGCGGAGGGGATATAATGTGGCTCAAAAGAGGAGAAAGGATGCTTTGAAGAAGGAAGCTTGGGAAGCTCTATGCGATGCTTCACAATCCCGTGATATGACAGCATTCTGGAAGGCTGTCAATGCTCCCTTTTTTAATGAGAACTCTAGGGCAAGGATTGAGATTAGCTTATGTATAAGAAGTTAACAAAAGTTTAATGACTTAAATATGTTTCGTCAGGGGGTGGGAGCACCTGGTGAGTGTGCTCATGAAGCCCTCACCCAATAACCTAGTTGGTGGCATGCTTCATCATCGGGCCCACCCAGTGACACCTAGCGTGTCCCGGGTGTGCTTCGACGCCTGATTACAGCGGAGCAGGTATGTCGCTGAGTGTGCAGTGAAGAGTGTTATGAATGTGAATTTAAAATGGCTTGGCGGGGGTCCCAGTACCCGGAGGTGAATTAAACTTTAATACCTGGGACACCGTCAGCGGTTAAAAATAAGGCTGTTGGATGTTAGAGGCGAGTTACGACCTCCCACATCCTTTGGTGGGTCAACATGTTTCAGCCAGTGCCTTATGAATATGCTGGCTTTCTTCAGGACGAAATTAAAATAAGTGTGTGTGATTAAACTAGTGGGTGTGTAATTCAGACTATGTGTATACACGGCCTAAAGTGTTTATCTATGTGTGAGAGGGGGATTCTCTTCTCAAAAACACGCTAGTTTAAGCAGTATTCTGCTCCAAGGTTGTGAAGTGGCAAGGGGTTGACCAGCTTTTCTGGGCAGAGCCTGCTCTGGACCTGTAGTGCCTCCTTAGCAGAACCGGTTCACGTACACTTAAATTAAATAAAACAATGTATATTGACTCCAAACTGTTCGATTTTACTCAAACTTTCCCCTATTTGGGTATTTTATTTGATTGTTCTGGTCAATGGTGCAACACAGTAAAAACTAGGCGGCTGCTGTTTTTAAAATCCATCATGGCTCTTAAATAGTTTAGTAAGAAAATGGGAAAGAAACCTATTAAAGAACTCCTATGTATTTATACAGCAAGTTGTGTTGCAATTGCTACATATGCGGCGGGAATTTGGGGAAACACAAATGTGACTATCCTTCAGGTAATAGAAAATAATTTTTTTAGATACTTGCTATCAGTACCGGATAGTGTGTCCACCCTTAACTGTCATGTTGAACTTGGACTGCCGTACTTGGAAGATATTATTAAGGTGCAGCCGGTTCTTCTGTGGCACAGGGTCTGGACCATAGAGGAATGTTCTTTTAACTGTCTTATTCTAGGGGACGCTATAAATCTTGATCGTGCCCATAAGATGAGATGGTTACAGTATATTAAGACATTAAGAAGATCCCTCGATGATGAGTCTGAGCTCGAGGAAAGAGTTGAAAAAACTATGTATAACTTATTTGGAGGAAAGTAGGGAAAATGTGGAGCTTAATAAAAAATCTGTGATTTCACATCAATTGATACTGTCCTCAAATGTTATCCAACCATACATTAATCTACAGATGAGAGACTTTGAAAGGTTCTTGTTAATCCGCCTTAGATGTGGTATTTTATTCAGGTTACTAAGTTTCCCCACTGTGAACGATTGGTCTAGGCTAATCATTAAGTGTCCCTGCGACGATTTGTCTGATCAATCTGACATTCATATTTTATTTTTTTGTAAGTTTTATACAATTCCCAGAAAAAGGTGGATACTGCCCATTTTAAAGTATATGAATTTTAGACAATGTCGACCTGCCTTTTTAGCAATCCAGAGGCTTGATAACATTTTTACTGTCGCATCCCTCTCGGCTTTTCTTAAAAACAATTTATTTCACGGAAATCAATAACTATTTAAATCGTAATGAGCTTATTGTATGAATTTACATGAAGTTGGATAGCTTGATTTTTATTTTGTATTGTGTTTTTACCTTTTGTTTAATAGATGATGTGATTTTATTGTACTTTTATGGTTATTGTGCTTTATAACCGAATAAAGTTATCTGACTGACTATGTCACTAATAGAATCTGAAAAGAGTAGTATGTTTCCTATATTTGACCAAGAGAAGATACCTGTTGAATTGAAAAAGTTAGTCAAAGTGTGGAATTTCACAGGAGAAGATATTGGACTTAAGAAAGATGTAGATCCTGTGAAAGTTTCTGTAAAAGAAGGAGTGAGTTACCCAAACATTTCCCACTACAAAATGACAGCAGAAATAATCAAAGGAATAACTCCAGTGATAAACAAAATGATTGAACAAGGAATTTTAAGAGAAATAGTAAGCAGTCCATGTAATTCACCTATAATGGGATTGAAAAACCCTAATGGAACGTTCAGGATAGTACAGTATTTGAGAAAAATCAATAAAATTGTCGTCCCATATTGTCCAATTGTGCCAAACCCAGAAGTAATACTGTACCAAATTCCACATGATGCAGAATGGTATACAGTCATTGATTTATGTAATGCGTTCTTTACTGTTCCATTACATCCTGATAGCCAGCCAATATTTGCTTTTCGGTTTGGAGACCGTATTTTGGCATGGTGCCGAATTCCTCAGGGGTATACTGAGAGTTCATCTATCTTTAATCAATTGCTAAAGAAATCATTAGAGAGTCAAACATGCCTGGAGAATCAGTACTGGTTCAATATATTGATGACCTGTTGGTGGCATCAAGAACAAAATATGCATGTGTTTCAGACACCATTGCATTACTGAACCATTTGGCAGACGGAGGACATAAGGTGTCCCCATTGAAGCTACAGTTTTGTCAGAAAGAAGCACAATACTTAGGTCACAAAATTGCTAAAGGAATCAGATAAGTCACCATAGAGAGAATCAAGATGATACAGGGAATGCAACCTCCAAAAACACAGAGACAAGTGAGAATGTTTCTAGGAATGGTAGGTTACTGTCGACAATGGATTAGTGAATTTTCACTAATAGCCAAACCATTACAGATATTGACAAGAGCAGATGTAAAAGAGCCCATAGTGTTGAATAAAACTGAAATGGTAGCTTTTGAGCAACTAAAAACCAGTATATGTGAAGCACCAGCATTAGGAATGCCTGATTATGAAAAAGAGTTTGAATTATATTGCAGTGAACAAGAACGATGTGTATTGTCAGTTCTAATTCAGAGACATGGACAACTGAGAAAGCCAATTGGATATTTCTCAGCTGTTTTGGATCCAGTTGCAAAAGCATTGTCAGGATGCTTAAAAGCAGTAGCTGATACAAGTGTGAGTTTGGAACAAAGTGAAGGTATAGTGATGGGATTTCCTTTGAGGGTACATGTACCTCATTCAGTGGAGATTCTCCTTACTAGGACAAAGACACAGTTTCTTACTAATAACAGGATGACAAAATATGAGAAGACAATTCTAGGTGCAGATCACGTGACAATTTCATGATGTGTGAATGTAAACCCATCTACACTGTTACCTGATGCTATGATTGCTTAGGTGAGAAATGAAGTTGATCATAAATGTTTGGATGTTCTTAAATACTGTACCAAGCCAAGACCTAACATTAAAGATGAACCATTGCCTGAATCTGATTATGTAATGTTTGTTGATGGTTCATGTCTGAGAACAGATGAGGGTGTTCTGAGTGCTGCATATGCTGTATGCACAGTGGCAGATGTCCTGGAAGCATCTTGTCTAAAAGGAATTCGTCCAGCTCAGATAGCAGAATTGATTGGTTTAATTCGAGCATGTGAACTGGGAAAAGAGATGAGAGTCACCATAGCGATTGACAGTCAATATGGCTTTGGGTTGTCCATGATTATGGTCAGCTGTGGTCCCAAAGAGATTATTTAACTTCTGCAGGATCCCCCATTAGAAATGCTGAATTTGTGAAAATGTTGATTGATGCAATCCAGTTACCTGCTAAAATTGCTGTTGTGAAATGTGCAGATCACAAGAAAGGAGATGACTATGTCACCAGAGGTACTCGTTTCGTTGACTCAATTGCAAAATACTGTGCTAAAACTCTTGCATCTATAAATCGGGACAGAAAAGCTGAACATGTTTCAAGTCCTTTAATGCTAACCACAGTAGTTGAGACTTGGCAGGAAGTAAGACAAATGCAGGAAGAACCAAGTGAGGAGGAGAAAGATGTCTGGTTAAAATCAGGATGTAGACAAAGAGAAGAGGATGAAATTTGGGTTTATGAAGATGAAAGACCAGTAATGCCTGATAACATGATTTCAAATATGGCCCGAATGTACCATGGTCAAGCCCATATTGATAGGGATGCCATGATCCGTATGTTCAGACAGACATGGTATAATCCTAAATTCAGGATGATTGCTGAGAGCCTTTGTCAGCGATGTCTTGTTTGTCAACAGTTGAACCCAAGAAGAAAGACAGTTGTAAGTCTGGGAACCATAGGACGGGAGGGAGGTCCATTCACGTGAATGCAATTGGATTTCATTGAACTACCACTTTGTAATTGACTTCGACATGTACTTGTGATCATTTGCCTGTTTTCTCAGTGAGTGGAGGCCTTTCTTACAAGGAAGAACTATGGAGTGACTGTTGCAAAACTGTTGTTGTGAGAAATCATTCCACGCTACGGTTTTCCAGTAACCATTGAAACAGATCGTGGAACAAATTTTCACAACGAGTTAATGCAGATGATTTGTGAAGCACTGGATATTCGCCAGAAAATGCATTGTGCTTACAGACCAGAGGCTTCTTGGGTAGTTGAGCAAGTAAATGGAACCATAAAAAACAGAATTGCAAAAATGTGCTTGGCCACTGGACTGAAATGGCCTGATGCTTTGCCACTTGTTCTGATGGCCCTAAGGAGCATACCTGATAAAAAGAAAGGACTAAGTCCACATAAAATTCTGATGGGAAGAGTGATGAGACAAGCATTTGTGCCAGTTGATAAACTATTGACTATTAATGATGATATCATACTGGATTACAGTAAAAACATGTCTGACGTGGTAACTTCTGTGTTCCATCAGGTGGGAACTGAGGCACAATCGAAAGAAACATCCAGCTCATAATGTAGTCCCTGGAGATTGGGTTCGGATAAAGGTACACAAGAGAAGAAATTGCTTAGTCGTTGTTGTATGACTTTATTCGATAGCATGTATTATAAAAGTGCACAAGTTCATACATCATTTAAAAACAGAAATACATCCCCTTTTTTTCCATTGATAGAAAAACAATGACGCGTTGTCATACATACAATACAAAAATAGAATTTAAAAAACAATATGTTTTTAAAAACAGTTAAAAACCCATTAAAAACATACATTTTAAACAGTTATCACGCAAGGATAGCAATAACAAAGCAGAGGGCATTGCAGAGGCTCCATATTCTGCAACTGATGCGCCTAAAGGTGCTTGGATCTAACTAGCCAAGCACATCCCAGATATTTGGCTGTCCCAC
Organism: Lissotriton vulgaris; assembly: GCF_964263255.1. Classification (NCBI taxonomy): domain Eukaryota; kingdom Metazoa; phylum Chordata; class Amphibia; order Caudata; family Salamandridae; genus Lissotriton; species Lissotriton vulgaris. The sequence goes on from NW_028246705.1 coordinate 533,479, forward strand.
ATACAACGCTGGGAACAGAAGTGTCTGATGTAAGAAGGCGCAATGCCTCCCTATGATGTTTAGTCCCTAAATTAGAGCATACGGGTTTCAACCATCTCCATCTCGCCTGGCCGTATGCTGCACAGGTGAAGAGGAAGTGGGGGATGGATTCTGTGGGGGAAGCACAACCAGGGCAACCTCCTTCCCTCTCTCCCAAGGGTTTCCACCCCGCAGTAAAAGCATTCAGAGGTAGTGTGCCAAGCCTGAACTTCAAATACAAAGCCTGATCTCTAGGGGATTCAATGAAGTCCAGGAAGGGTTCCAATTTGGGGCAGGGCTTGGAATCTAGGAACTTCTCTGTCAGAGAACCGTGCTTCAGATTCTGTATTGCTTCTTCGGACACCTACTCCCAATAGGCCTTCTTAACTACTTGCTTGGGTGGCGGAGTCTGGCTTTCCCAGGCGTCTGCTAGGCCAATTTCCCCCATCAAATGCTTAAGATTTGAAACCCAGGGTATCTTGCAGCCTGTGTCCATGCGAAGCATTTCGGTCAAGCCGGAAGCATAGTTACATAGTTCGGGGGTCCTTCTGAGGCGTACCCAGAATAAGACAGGGCGCAACCTTGCTATGTCTCTGATTGAGTGTCTACCAAAATCGTGGCAGAGAAGGACCAGAGGAGTTGATGGGGGGAGCGAAACCAGGTACCTGTAGAACTTGTTTTTGATTTTGTTAGCTCTGCGATGTTCTCGAACCCCCACAGTTCCGCCCCATACAGGGATGAGGGCAGGGCTTTTCCCTCATATACCTTGATAGCAGGGGCAACAGGCCGGCTGTGGGAGAGGCACTGATGCCTTGCTATTGCCCCCGACACACGCTTATGATTGAGTAGCATCTTTGACAAGTGAGAATTCCATTTCATCAAGTTGTTGACCCGCACACCCAAATAGTCAAAAGCCTCCACTAATTCTAAAGGGGACTCATCCAGCTTGATGGAATTTCTGAAGCGCTTGGATGGGGCCAAAGCTATTAGCTTAGTTTCAGTGGTGTTTATACATAGGCCTCTGGTCTTGCAAAACTGACTGAACCGATCCAGCAGTTTTTGTAGGCCCATCGGGCTATTAGAGATCAGGAGGGTGTTATCTGCAAAAAGCAGCGTAGGTGTTTTTTCCCCTGCCACAGTTGGCGCGTCGGCAGGATCCTCCCTCAGGTAGTCCACTACCCCGTTGACAAAAAGGGAAAACAGTGTTGGGGCCAGGACGCACCCCTGGCGTACCCCTCTCTCTACCCTAACTCTCTCCGTCAAATGGCCCTGTCGGCCCCACCTCACTCTAGCGTAATTCTCCTCGTGGAGACGCACAATCAGATCCAGGATCAGGGGGGGATGCCCAGCTCGGACAGGACCCGCCACAGCGCGGCACGGGGCACCAGGTCAAAGGCTGTTCTTAGATCGATGAACGCCAAATAAAGGCTGCCTTTTTCGATCGTTACCGATTTCCAGTATATCATAAAAAATCTAAAGACCTGACCCATCGTGCCCACTCCCTGTCTAAATCCTGCCTGAAGATGGGACAAAATCTCATCTTTGTCTATCCAGGACCTCAGTCGCGTGGGGAGGACCCTGCCAACCACTTCCTGCACTACGTCGATTAAGCTAATCGGCCTGTAGTTGGCAGGGTCCTCCCTATCCCCCTTCTTGTAGATCGTCACCACCTCAGCACCCCTTCACGAATCTGGAACAGGGTAGCCTCCCACAATGCAATTCAGGACCTGGAGGACAAAGCGGGACCAAAGCTCGCCATCATGGCGTAGTAAGTCACCTGGGAGGCCATCGGGACCTGCCGCCTTGCCAGGTGCAATACTTGCAATGGCAGATTGAATCTCCTTGAGTTCGAAGGCATCACCCTCATTGGGAATCCCAGCGGGTGCCAGCCATAACCCTTGCTCTGTTGTCCAATTCCCCTCTTCTCCTGAATACAGGCCTTGAAAATGCTCAAACCATTGCTTACCTGTAATATGATTTGGGATTGGGGCACCTCCCTTTCTTGTGCTAACATTAATAAGCTCCCAGAATAGAGTGGAGTCCTTCAACTGGGCGGCAGATTTGAGCTCCTGCCAATGCGCTTCTTCCCACGCCCGCTTGGCTTTATCTATGGTCCTATAGTAGGCCTTTCTAGCCAAGGTAATTTTTGGCTGGTCCTTGGGGCTCTAAGGGCCAGAGATAGCTCCTGTCTCTTTTTCCGACAAAGGGCAGTGTACCACAGGTTCGTCGCTTGCAGAGAGTGTGATTTGCGGCAAAACTCCCCTATCTTGTCAGTGGTCTCTTGATATATTTCAATAAATTTTGAGCCCTGCGCGTCCAGTGGGGTGAGACTGGGTAGATGTTCAAGCTCTTGGATCTTCAATTCCACTAGATCCTTAATTGCTTAGTCCCTCGTTGGCAGAGCCCATACAAGTCATTTTGGTCAGCACGACTGCAGTTAAATGTGCTGGAGTGAAGAGATGGGTCCATGCAAGCCACACCATCCGTGTGCCTGAGCCTAAAAATCCACAAGACGAAGTAGAAAGCACAACTGATTCAGATTCTGAGGATGAACCAGAGAAAGATCCAGATACTGAAGCACGACCGGTTCGTCAACATCAGGAAATATTAGATGCAAGTTCTGCGTCTGAAGGAGAAAGTGAAGCTATTGAAGTACCAAATTCTGAAGATCGACCTGAAAGTCGAGATTTGTTAAGAACTGATACAAGTAAGGACACTGAGTAAAGTGAAGATAAAACTGGTAGTAAGAAAAATACTGAAGGGCAGTCTGAAAGCTCTGTAAGCAGGAACACGAATCTCGAAACTGGTGAAAAGGAAATAACTCACGATGAGGATGAGCTTCCAAGTACCAGCTATGGAGAAGTTCCTAACAGAGTGAAAGAACTGACTAAAGAGAAAACAAGCTCAGAGAAAGAAACAGACATTATAAAGTTCACCATAAATGAAACTGTAGAGAGATCTGAAACTGATCTGATGACAGTGAAGATGAAACTTAATTTAGAAGCAGCTCAAGAAAAAGAGCTTGGAGAGTGGAACATAACACTGTTTGACCTGAAACCAAGAGAGCTCGTAAAGGAGATAATTAGCCTAAAGAAACTGATGATCTGAAAGTCAAACTGGTTAATAAAGCAAAAGTACCAGAAGATCAAGTAAACGAAATAACCACTCAAAAGGAGTCTTTGGGTGAAAATATAGAGATTGTTCAAAGGCCAAAAAGAGTGAGAAGACCAAATCAAAAATACAAATCACCTGAATGGACATATATGGTTTTGCCTCCAATAAGTGAAGTGAATAGCAGCCAAGAAAAATTGAGTTGCCAAAGTGAAGAAAAAGAAAGTGAGTGAACTGTAACTCAAAAGAAAGAAAAGAAGTACCAAAACTGGGAAACTGTGAAAGAGAAAAGAGGAAGAGAACAAGACTTTTAAAATTTTTGGTGGTAAGAACACTTTAAGTGCAAAGAAAAGGTTTAAAGAGACAATATAAGGGCAGAAAAGATTGTGGAAAGCGCTGTGTAAAATAAATACAAAAATGGCTACTAATGATGTAACAAAATCGAAATGTACCATTTTTAGAAAATGGTGTAGAATGTGGTTAATATGTACTAGATTATTAATGTTGGTATGGTTGATCTTAGCTATCATAATTCCTTTCAGGCCTGATTTTGAAAAAGCAAAGACAAATGAGAGTATGAAAGAAAAGACCTATGAGACAAAAGGTGAATGTTATATGTATATAGACCTGAAGTACATCAAGATAACTCGATTAGCGACTTTCCCCTAATTCTTTTTCAAGATTATTGTCTGAATATATGAGAACGATAGATGCAAGTGATTGTTACGTGTGTAAAATTAACAGCATCTGTATTAGAGGGTGTGACATACCATCATCTCCCATTAACATATGGAGTTACTTGTAGTGTATTAACTAGTTTGTTTTATAGATCAGGTAAATTAGAGTATTATTATTCTAATTCTGATGATGTTTTTGCAAAACTGAAAATTGTAGCTGAACTAAATCAAATCAAACCTGCAAAACTTTTTGGAGAATATTTTTGGGAAACACAAGAGGTGACCCATGATTATGCGTTTAAACATAATTTGACCTGTAAAATGAGAAATTACGAAAAAGACTTTTTGGATATGGTAGAAGAAAGGAGAAATCAGCATAAAAGAAGAGAAAAAGCAAAGCAAACTAAATCTACAATGTGGACATTTGAGGATGATAATCTAGAAGGACATAATGTGAATGTAGCTATAAATATAGATACACAATTATTAGGGAAACTATGTATTCGGAGAGAAAACACTTACTATAATTATTTTGTGGGAGTAAGTCAATGTGAAGATACATACATTGTAAAAGGGGGTTGGGGATTTAAAGGTGGTAATGACCCAGTCTTTCCTGGGATATACTTTCTTTGTGGGAACAAAGCTTATTATAGATTGCCTGATCACTGGTATGGGACATGTTATGTAGGCCTGGTCTTTCCTAAAATTTTCCATGTAGATAGAGGAACTAATGAAATTCATGAGACAGGTAAACCTTTAAGTCGCAAAAGAAGCGAAAGTGTGATAGAAAAAATAGGTGATGTTTTTGGAGCACTGATACCAGCAGTGGGTATATCCTTTAATGCAAACAGAATTCGGAAATTGTCAACGATAGTGGATCGTTTGTCAACAGATATAGCAGGAGGATTTCCAATGGTAAACACTGAAATGGTTGCTATGAGAGCTATGGTGATGCAAAATCGACTTGCTCTTGATATAATTTTGGCAAGAGAAAGAGGAGTCTGTGGAATTTTAAAGGTACAACACTGTTGTACTTACATTCCATACAAAAGTCAAAACATTGAAAGATATATTACAAATCTTACAGAGTTGCATACGGAAGTTGAACCACTGGAGGTTGATGGTATTCTTGAGAAACTTGGTAGAAGTTTTTCAGCAGTTCGAAATTGTTTTTATGAAATAGGTAGATCCATAATAGGGATGGTACTAATTCCAGTAAGAGTAATAATAGTAGTATTTTTGATTTTAAGATTAAGTTGTAAACTCAGAAAGAGAAGAAATATTAAAAAGTCTATAAAGAAAGAATTTGAAGAAAGACAAGAAAGAGATCATGAAAAGGGTGATATTGAGATGGAAGAGTTCAAAGAGAAACTTTATCAAGACAGAAAGAAACTAGAAGAAACTAGAGTATAACTCATACTAATTGAGAACATTTGAAACATGTTGAGATAAAATGTACAAAATTTCAGGTGTTATTTAGTGATAAATCACCAAAGGAGGGAGTTGATGGAGCGAGGATGAAAACAAAAATGTTTGTATACCCCTCGTGAAGTCATTTCCCCTTAACAGTAATATGTACTAATCGTGTGGTTTTGAAAGTAACCAACATTGAATAGAATGAACACACACATACACGTGGGATACTAATTTGCTTATGTTGCGAATCATAATTTACTAATTAAGTGAAGTTGTTATATTAATCCTGTTCGCAAATGTCATAATCTAACCAAAATCTGTGTGCATATGCTTTTTGTATGTCTAATTGTGGCAGGAATGATGGAGAATGGTGAGTAAACCATGCTTATATGTGGCTAAATTGCTAGGTAATAACTAACAGGGTTACCTTAGAATGGGGGGAGGTAAACAGAAGGGCTATACTTCGAAAATTAACGTTTAATTGTGTTTGTTGCTGTAATAGTTCCCATCATGGCTCATGCAGCCTACCAAAAAGATGGAGGGTTTCGAGACTCCGAGATTGTGATGATGTACGCATGCGCGACTGTGCTCGAGAGAAGTGCAAGCAGCCTGGGCCTGTACAGCGTGGGTCAAGGTCAACGTGGCCTGGACGTTCGAGCTAGTGCCAACAAGTTGTATGTCCCCATCATGAGCATGGGAAAATGATCTGAAATAACAATTTAAAGGACACAAGCAGAAAGAACTGTTAAAGGACAATTGAGACTTTATTTATTTGATTTTAACGATGACTTGGCGGAAATATGGACAATGAGGAGATGAGGTTATGCTCATCCACCCCTTGATTCAACCAATAAGAATGAATGAGGACCCTAAAAGTTTCGAATCTTAGATAGATAACCTAGGGGAAAAGAGTACAAAAGACGACGTTTGGAAGTAAGAAAAAAGCTTGCTTTTCGATTTTATTTCCCACCACGACATGCTGTCGGATTGACAAACTTTTGCTATGGTGCAAAGACTTTGAAATTTTTCTGGACTTTAACTTTTGAATGGGTGCGGAGTCCTGATGGGAGGTGAACATCAAGAAAGAATAGAGAGGTGGGTTTTGGGAACTGTTCTGTCCTTGTTCTGATGTCCGTGTCCTGAAATCTTGGTAATGTTTGAATTTCACTTCTCTTTCTCTCTAGGTTATTAAATGTTTAAATGATTATTAAAATAGAGTGAATAAAAGTAAGGTCACGCTAGGAGATTTAATCTCTAAATAAAACTTAAATAAATGGAGAATTAAGCTGGTCTTATTATCCATTAGTTAACTTTTACTAGCAGATCTATTGACAATAATGGTGGGGTGTTTTAATGTTTCTAGAAAATAAAACCATGGTAATATCGATAAACTGCAGATGTATATAGTGTATAAATTTTAGTATGAAATAAGACACTCAGCTAAAATCCAGTAGCTCTCATATAAGTTTTCACCAATCCTGGGAGCAGGGTGAATGTGTGTACAGATGACTCGCTGTGTTATGGGCCCCACTGACGAGTAATGTGTAAATAGCTCCTAGGGATTATGTTGATGGTTTTGCAGGTTTTGTCTGGAGCCACGCTGGATCAGGGACGTTTGTTTTTTAATTTAAAAACTTTATTTTCAGTTTTTGCATGGAAAAAAGAAAAGGAGATTGATCATTATAGTGCATTCTGCAGCGTTATTGACAACAAATCATGTATGTGAAAGGTGTCTTGCAGCATAGTTATATATAACATTGCGAGTAGGAGGTGCAACACGATTGAATGACAAGGGTATACAAGCATGTAGTGTCATGAAAAGGTATGGCAATATGTAAAGACAGCAATCACAACTGTAATCAAACGTCTTCAATGGGAACACAGTCACATCAATAATAGACAAAGAGGCAGTACCCTGACCCAACACCCCTCTTTAGACTGATGCCTAGCCAACACCATTGGGAGTAATGCCACTCGACGCTGGGGAATCTCGTTCAGATCGTTTTTGAGCTATGTAGACTCTGTATGGTCCCCAGATATCTATAGGGCGGGAGGCAGTAGGAATTAGGGTGGAATATTCTTCGCTATTAATATTACAAAAATCAAAACTACAGAGCCATGCCTACAGAGAAGGTGCCCTTTTGCTTCCCAATAATAGAGCAACCTTGCGCTTGGCCGGCAAAAAACTCAGAGCTGCCAGTTTCCTAATTTTCTTGGGGAAGTTTGCAACAGTGCAATCTCAGCGGTAGGCAGTAGCTGCATGGACAGCATGTCCCCCAGCGTGGAGTGTACAAGGGACCAGAACTGGTGTATCTTGGGACAGGTCCAAGCAAGGTAAGCAAAATCAGAAAATGGGGCCAAGCAGTTCGGGCAATGATTGGGTCAATTCTATCAGAACGGGCGGTTGAGGGATACATTCTACGAAGGAATTTGAAATGAAGTAACTTGTGTCTACTGTTTAATAAAATTTCCTTGGTAGCGCTACAGCACCATTCCCATTGGTCATCAGTAATGGGCCCGCCCAAATTCGCCTCCCAGGCCTCACGCACCTTAGTATCAGATACAGGTCTGGTCATCCCACATTGTTTATATAGTTTGGGTACCAAGTGTGCGCCAGTAGGGCTTTGTATTAATAATGTCAGTGGGGGAGTAGATTCAGGGGCCGCAGGGCATGAAGGGAAAGTGGCGCGGAGCATTGAGTGCATACAATCATTACAAAAATGTCCATAAAGGAACGATCTGCGAATCGGGCCTCCTCGGACACAGAGAAAATGAGTCCATCAGGGAACAGATTGCCCACTGTACGAATGTCGAACTTTTCCAGTGTACGCTGGACCAAAACTTCGCCAGTGATTGTTAGCAAGGAAGGGTTAGGGAGGGGTAGTGCAGGAGAGTAGAGCATCTCCAGTCCGAGCAATCTGCGCAACTTGCCCCACGCCCAGCAAGAGGTAGATACTGTCTGAATATCCCGGGGGTCCCGAGGGAATCCCGTGGGCAGGACAGTAGACAGGGTACGAGGGAGTACCAGATCGGCCTCCGGTTTAGAATATGGGACGCGAGCGTCCGGGTGGAACCAGACATGCGCATAACAACATTGTGCTATTAGGTAGTACAAAAGGGAGACTCGGATGGGGTCTTTGTAGTTAATAGCAATCCCCCCCCCCCCCCCCCCCCGCCCCCCGATTTCCCCACCCCGTCCGGTTCTATCTAATTTAAGAATGTGATAGCTATCCGGGAGAGCCACTGCGATCGCAGGGTCAGAGCAGGGTTTAGTCCAGGTCTCTGTCAAGAAACCTATATGATATTCCTCCAGTGTTTTTTTCAGGTCGACGGAGACCTGAGAGTCACCACCCGTCAGAACATCTTGTTCCAGGCCTGCCAGTCACTTCTCAAGTATTGCCAGGCGCTCCCAGATCGAACGAACAACCCCAGAGTACTTAGACTTAGCAACCCCCCTAATAAAGACTTTTAAAATCTCCCATACCATGGAGAACTGTTGCACAGAGCCAATATTTGTTGCAAAAAAACTCTCTATGGCCTCAGCTATTTCAGACTTAAAAATGTTATCCAAAAGGGAATATGGAGGGAACCTCCATGTAAAATGGTCAGGCTTCTGCCACAGTATCTCTATGTCTATTAAAATAGGAGAGTGGTAAGAAAGAAAGAGAGCAAGGGAGCATCAAGCAAGCGCACACCTGAGAAAACAACGATCTAGAAATAGACGTGTAGTCAATCCTGGTGTGTAGGTCATGTGGAGCCAAGTAATCAGTGAAGCCCCAACTCCTGGAGAACGCGTCCGCCAGACATCTAGCACTCCCATTTGCACTCCAACATCACCAATAGCTCTGGCCGCTGCGAGCCGCAAGGAGCCCCCAGAGCGATCCAATGCCGGGTCCAGCACACAATTAAGGTCACCATCCCACAACTGTGGTAGGTCAGTCCTACCTTGCATGCGCTCAGATAGACCCTGATAAAGCTGTGGGTTGTCGTAGTTAGGTCCACAAATGTTAACTATCTGCAAATCAATTCCCCGATCATGACACCTCGATACCACATACCTGCCGCCTAGGTCGGTTTCAAACAGCTCTAGTGCGATCCCTGATTTCGCGTTTACCCAGGTGAGTACTCCCCTGGCATGTGTAGTGAATTCCCCTGCATGGAAAAGGCCATGTAGCCTCCTGCGCATAAGCATGTTGCTATCTTTGAGTAAATGAGTCTCCTGGAGCAGGGCGACATCGATCACATGGCGTGTAAGACATCTGACCACTTTACGTAGTTTTCTAAAATCATTAAGACCCCTGATATTCCAAGTTAAGGAACAAACTGTGTTACCATGTACCTGTGCCTTTCTGTGTATCAATAAACAAATCTACATCACTAATGACAGTCAAGTACTCCCAGCTCTTCCACAGGAAGCAATGCAATACTTGAGTCCTGTATGTACTCTGTGCACACTGCAAAAAACACAATAATAATACATCCCCCCACCCATGCTATGCAAGCCCCAACTAGGCATAGTCTATACTTCCCCCCACCCCCAGTACTCAATTTAGCTCTAACATGAGCTACAACAAAAAGACAAAAATTACGGAACATAATAAAAATGTTTATACAGTGTGGAACACACACGGGGGCAGATGTTGCCTGCATTTTCTCCTGTACACAACCTTGGTACGTCATAAGGAGAACTTCCCTAGAATAAAACAAGACGTGGGTAGCCTTAACACACTCCATAGATCAAGCCCTCCACCTAATCCCCCAACATCAAGACTCGATCTGCAACCACATCATCACCCAGAAGGAAATACAGTGATCCCAATCTTATTTCAATAGAACTTAATGCAAAGTGGCCCAACAGTGTTTAAATATCAACATCATCAACAAATTAGTTTCCCCACCCGCTAAAATATCAATCAACAGGTCGAATGAACAGTTCGCTGACTAAAAAATATACCTTGATTGCGTAGAACAAGACTGGCCCAACGGCCCCTTGACCCTGTAAACATTACCATAACTAGGGAACAAAACTGCAAGTTGCACACCCAGTCTTCAGCAGTTATAATACTGGACCTTATCTATTGTTCCTCAGGATCTGGGGCGTTATCATCCTGAGCAATCTGATGTCTCAGAGAGACCTTCTGGGAGTGCCTCTCTGTCTTTTTTTCAAACATTGCAGCACTAGCTTGGGTTTTGTGAAACAGTACGCTTTCCCATCTGCGTGTATTCTGAGCTTCGCAGGGTGGATCATATTTTACTCCATATGAAGATCCCGAAATTTGGCAATACTCACTATTCTTAGGCTGCTTCTCCTGAAACGCGCCTCCAAATCCTCCTCTTTGGCCTGCATGCTATGTAGGTGTTTGTCTATCTTCGTGGTCTTAAGTTTAGTAGAGTTCAGAGCATCTTCAGCCTCAGAGACCCTATGCTCCACCGAATCCAAGCATTCTGTATGTTTATCAAGTCTTTCAGAAATTCTGTCCATCTGGAAGGAAAGAGCGTCTATCTTACGATCAATCTTAGTTAGGCTGCACTGCATGGCAGCCAATATCTGCTTAAGATCAGGGTCTCCTATCACATCTCCCATTTCCAAGACCGATTCAGAGGCATTTTTCTGTATGTCTTGTTGCCTGGGGGTCTTGAGCAACTCAAACTGGAGTTTTGACTGTGATTCTTCTGTTCTGCCCATGATGGAAGAGTATTCACTCCAAGTTGTGCAGATGAAGATAGAACAGCGCAAAACTGGAGGCCCCCGTAGGTTCACACTGTACTGCACAAGGAGCTATAGGTACAGCAAACTCCTGGAACTATGTCTCTTCACCTCTGTGTTTTCTCCCAAAGTGGCGGCTCGATAAAAGGAGGCCTCACAGCATTTTGGGGCTACAGATCTAGTGTTTGCCCAGGCATCCACATCAATTTGTTTGCCACACGAGGCCCCCATGCACCGCTTGACGCTAGGCTCAGGGGGCCACCACCCTGCCTCCAGTGGGTCACAGGTTCCTGCTGCAAAGCACGCTGGCTCGCAATCATAGCACCTCAGTAGTCCTCTTCCGTGATGTATGCACCACTGGAAACAATCTGATTCAGCCAGGCCAGCTGTTTTGCATGCTGCTGAGCTGTATCAATTCACAACAGGGGTTTCAATCCATGACCGGAGTTCAGTGTCCATCAAGCGCCCCCATCTATGGGTACCCAGGTGAGTATTATCCCGTCCTGCGTTGTGACCGTCTCAAGGCTTACCAGGCAACCGGGACTCTCTGCCTTCCAAAACCCCTGGGTATCAGGGACTGCTGATTAATATGGCTGCCGCACTTCCCTGGATACTGCCCGTCAGCTGTGACCCCAGGAGCACTGCAACAATGGGGAAAAAATATGCGCCACGGAGATCGGGGTCAAGTGAGTGTAGAGTAGCACAGATCGCAGCGACGCCCAGGCAGATATAGAAACGTCGCTGCCTCCTGCACCGTCTTAACTTCAGTTGTCCCCGCAAAGCGCTCGCCCAGGGGCGGCTCTAGGCTCATGGCAGCCCTAGGCAGGGAGCGTAGGTAGGGGGCCCCGGTAGAGGGGGTCCGGGCAGGGCGGAGCACGAAGGCCAGTGAAGGGGGGGTCAGGGTGTTTGGAAGTGGAACAGGCCGCCAAATCCCTGCCAGGGGCCACCACGCAAATATGTATCCATCCTCAGACGATTTTTATATTAAGGATATATATTGGAGAAGGCTGGCTCAGGGGTTAGAGGCGGCAGACCCGGAAGCTGAGATCGGCCCTGGACCAGGGTTCAATTCCCCGCCTCGGCGGGTCTTGGGCTCAAAAAATTCCACGGACTCGATAATTCTCGCTCCGGTGCCTTCTCAACTCACGGGTTCACACTCTGCGACTCTGGGCAATAGCTTGCTTAATCTCCACAACGGCCCCTCGCGGCGGGATGCCTGGCTTTCACCTTGTGGATACCCTGCCGGGGTTATCTCACAGGGGAATACCAGGACGGGTTCCCTAAGCAAGCGCCGGGAAACCCTTTGTGGGTAGCTGTGCGCTATATAAGCTCAAATACATTTACATATTGGCGTGGTGGCCCCTGGGGTTTGGTGGCCCTGTGCAGGTGCACAGCTTGCACATGCCTAAGGCCGCCCCTGGCTCGCCACCGGCATCACTGGACACGAGCTAGTCGCGAGCAGGGAAATGTCCTTCAACGCACTCCGGGATGTCCTCAGGGAGAATGCCCCCACCTCACTGCAACTCGCACAGGTAGGCCACAGTGAATGTCCCGGCCGCTCACCGCTCTCCACAGACCTCAATGGAGTTTCAGGCAGCTTGCCACTTCCGGGTGTCTAGGATGTCGAAGGCGGGGAAAAAGGGCCAGAACATCGAGATTGGGAAGTAGGATTTTGCAGGAAAGCAGAGCGGGCTTAAGGAGCTAGTTTAAAATGTGGCCATCTTTTGGGCGAGGCAAGCTACGTTGCCCCCCCTCCATCTGGATAATTACTGATATCAGAGCTGTAGTTTATAAGGGTTGAAACCTGTTTCTATAAATCAAAGAACAATTTGCACAGAACATTATTATGTATTAGGAAAAATTATGCAGATCAATGTTTTGTAATTCACTAGGAGGGACTATATATTTATATTTGTCCTGAAGATGGTGATTGTATCCGTTAGAGGGCCGTCTACTGATGGGAGATCTGGGCCTACATAAAATTAAGCAACTATACCAGACATTGAGGACTCGCACGCAAATAACGCTAGATATGACGCGACGAGCATGGCAAGCTGATATTCCTGACCTGACTGACGACGATTGGGCCGACGCCATTGCCAGCCCCTGAGGCGCTGTAGTATCTGCACGGTACCACTGTATACAATTCAAATATCTCCACCGCGCATATTACACACGGGTCAGATGATGGGGGTTATTCAGTCGACTACATGTTTACGGTGTAGGAGGGAGGATGGGACTTTCTTACATACAGTTTGGAGCTGCACCGCGTTGCAGCCCTTTTGGTGTAGAATATTGTCCTGCCTAAACGAAGTACTATCATGGGATCTCCCACTTGACCCACGACTCTTCCTCTTACACAATACGGACCACATTGGGAGTAATAAATACAAGCAACATTTTTTTTTAGCCTTCACTATCGCCAAGCGCGATTTCGCCCAGATGTGGAAAGGGACCTCTCCCCCGACTATAGGTAAATGGAAAACCGAACTTGAAAGATGTATGGGGGCCGAAATTGCTGTGTTTTTAGCCCGCGGCTGCCCCCCAAAAATATTGGAAAATATGGACCCAATGGGCGATGTATCATGGAATAGATATCCCCCCCCTACCATCGACGGACCCCTGATAGGCAACTTCACCTATTCCAATATTCATCGACCGGACCATTCCATATTGTACGATAACCTGCCACACTACTAATGTATCACGTGCACAATTACGGAAGTCTAGTGCAGTCTGCATATCGTTTAAGTTATGTAACCTGCATGTTATGCAGGCCTTGAAAATTTTTCAAAATGCCGGTATTCCTGCTGTATCTTATTTCCTTCAGGTCTTTGAAGGGCTGCAGCCCAAATATCAATAGAATAACTGAATAAAATGTATTGTTAAAAAAAAAAGAAGGTGATTGTATTTTTCTTACCCACCGAAATGTGTCAACGCCTGCTGTTGATAAATTTGAGGAATGTTGAAGAAACTCTCAAAGCTAGGCACTTTCTGTTGATTCCTACAAATTAACCTTTGCTGATGACAAATGTGTATGTCTTATGTGTGGTCTCCCTCATTTGTGTAAAAAGACGTTTCGTACTTGTTTTTAATTGATTTTAACGGATGTTTTTTATAAATATGTATGAATTATCTGATATGACTAATATTAAAATTTGATAAATTTGATGATTAGTAATTGTCATGTTGGTCCTTTTTAAAACTGGTATAGAGGATTGTACAACCTATAAGGTGTTGTTGTATGACAATAGATGAATGCATGGTGTTCTCCAAGAGAATTTACTTTTGATAATTGCTACATATAGGTACCAATGGTTTATGGTTTATCCATCGCATAAATTAATTTCCCCACACAGACTTCTTGAAGAATTGAGCTCCTCACCACATGCCCAAAGATTCTTTTGTTCTGCACCTCGTAAAACTCTTGAAGCAAAGACTAGGATTTCTTAACACCCATTGCTCCTTTTTTTGCATTAACGTGGAGCCAGTAGCCCATGATTGCTAGCGTCAGTAGCAATGATGAATAAATCACTGGTGGCAAAAAGGTTTCAATGGGCATGCTATTTGTCTGTTTTTAGTGTTGAAAAGGTGATGTAAATAGGAAGCTTTTTGTGTGCAGGTATCGTGACAAAGGCTTTCGAAGCCTAAAGGCGTCTGACTTTGTAAACACTTTTGTGACGTGCTGATTAAATACTATAACACAGCTTGGAGTGCCATCCTGTAATTTACTTTTTCTGAAATTGTTTGAATTTATATATGCCCGGTAAGTCATTCACATACACTGTACGGGGGATATATATATATATATATATATATATATATATATATATATATATATGGTATATTTCCCCGGCACTCCAATCATTTAATAATGTTCAGTGGCATAGATTTATGAGGTTTGCTAGAAGAACTTTGTTCCCTTTTTAAAGGTTACACAAATACAGAAAAGAATAATTCTTACAATGGTTTATTAATCCCACTGAAAACATGTATTGTATTGTAACTGTATTTATATAGCGCTTAGTACCCCTGACGAGGCATTCAATCTCTGGAACCCATAAGGAATTAGTGGTGAATTAGTGTAGTGAAATACAAAAGTAATTTGCGCGGTAAATATGTTAGTCTATTATTTGAATTGAGAAGGATAGTGAAGGGATAGAAGAGGGAAAAGGTTTGCATTTATAAAGCACTTGCTACCCCTGATGAAGTGTTGTAGCGCACGCTTCTCTGGAACCCAAACAGGATTAGTGGGGGATTAGTATAAGGAAATATGAAATTCATTTGAGTGGTGGACAGGTTAGTCTGTTATTTGTAATGAAAAGGAGTAGTGGAGGGATAGAAGAGGGAAGGGTCTGGAAAGTATTTTCTTTCATTATTTATTTATTTTTTGGAGTTCATAGCAGTATATACACACACACACATATATACGTATACATACACACATATGTACATACATAAATATGTACATATACGTTCACACAAATATATGTACATATACATACACACGTGTGAATGTGAAGGACGGCAACGTCCTCCATACTGTGTGGGGCTGTGGAGCCCTTCAATCATATTGGGAAAAAGTTTTACCTGCCTGGGGTGGAAACTCTGCTGGATGCTAAACTTACACTTTTACATATTAATGAAGACTGTTACAGATATATTAAAAAAACTCCTTCACCTGGTACTCATGGTGGCAAAAAAGGATGGGCGTGTAGGTGGAAGGACTCCACCCCCTGATGGTCACTGTAGGAAAGTAGGATCTGCGTTTATGTTTACCCCCACTTTTTGCCTGGTGCTAAGCTGAGACTAGTCTGACTGAGATTCTTCTAATCAGGACTCCAGTCTATCTGCTTTCTCCCTTAAATTGTGATGTTCAGTACTTAGGCACATCCCAGATTGGACACTGGGGTACCCTTATCAGTCCCTAGTATAGAGGTCCCCATGGGCTGAAGCATGCATTATGCCACCCATGGGAGACCATTCAAAGTGGAAATACAGGCCTGCCATTGCAGCTTGGGTAACTTGGTACTAACACCACTTACTAAAGATATAGGTTTCCTATATCTAAGGTCACTGCACTTAAAACCTGTAAGTCACCCCTGTAGCAGGCCTTTGCAATCCTGAAGGCAGGGTGCTTGGTCTTAAGTGTGAGGGTGCTCCTGCATGAGCATGACACCTCTACAACACCCAGGAATCTATTCTACCGGGTTGTAAGTGAAGCAGCCATATACCATATAGAACGGCACTGTGTAATTACGCGATGACCATCTTGAAATCGGCTGCAACGAATCATATCATGTTTCGTATCAAACATGCTGGAATCCTACCCCTGTAAACGGTGTGGGATGTATGATTCCAAGCACTGGAGAGCCCTCCGTTAGGCTCTCAGTGTTCCCGGTGCCAGCCTTCTAGACCCGGACAGCACAAAATTGTTGCTGCCGACCAGAGACACTATTCTGTCCTCCTGCTGCTGAGCCAAGCTCGAGCAGGGGAAAGCCGAACAATAGGCATCCTGTCACAAGGAGGTGTGTTTTGTTGATAGCACGATATTGCCTTTGTGTTAATAATCAAACATGTGTCTTTCTGCAATTGAGACTACGCTTACTGGTTTTTATTCACTGCCTCTCACTGTTCTAAATACCGAATAGGCATGAAAGTACAGAGGATGACCCAACAAGTGTGTCACTTTTTGGAAGCCTGTCACAACACTATGTGGATGGATGGCACTGAGTGGGGTTATTTACTCAACTATCATGGCATGCACACAAAATGAAGCATGCAATATCATGGATTATGCACTAAGAATCATATTATATTCACATTGTGTCTATAATTATGTCCCCTTGTAATGTCTTGCCCCACAGATGGAGCCTGGCAATACACAGACATTTTAACATTCACGAGGAGAAGCTACTCTTCCCTCATTACACGAATAGGATAGGGACCTCTGTCCTTTAATTCCCTACACATAGAGGGGGATTCTCCTACTGCCCTGAAGAAAGTCCTGGGCCTTTATGGCACCCGTGGACTGAAACATGTCGGCACTAGGGTCTTAGGACCATTAAAATCCAAAAAAGACCAGTATTTTAGAATTTTTAACAACCCAACCAGACCCAAGAATAAAGGGAAACCAGGGGTCAGATTGAGGTTTTTTATCTTTAAGTCCCCCTTCCTTCACCTATCTAAAGAGCTACCCAACACTGTGGTTGAGCCCACCTCGACTTTTAGGGGTCGGGGTGACCCGATGATGACGCATGGCACCACTAGGGTGTGTGAGGGTAACTAATAGGAACTAGTTTTCTTCCCTTAACAACACAGACATGACTAGCATGACCCTCATACCCTAAGTGGGTAAGTGCGCAATCCTCACTACCACAGATATATATCTATCCTCATATTACACACTATCTGACAACTTGTCATGATATAGTGTGATTGGAGTATCTTTTGTGAAACATATTTCCCAGGGAGGACATACTCCGGTCTTCTTCCTCTCCGAACCCCCCTGCATCCGCCACCTCTCCCAATGGAAAGTGCACTAACGGTCTTTTGTGTTAATGATTGTTTGGCTCATTCAGGGTTGTAGCTGTTAATCTGCATATATAAAAAGTTGGA
Source organism: Lissotriton vulgaris (assembly GCF_964263255.1). Taxonomy (NCBI): domain Eukaryota; kingdom Metazoa; phylum Chordata; class Amphibia; order Caudata; family Salamandridae; genus Lissotriton; species Lissotriton vulgaris. The sequence goes on from NW_028246705.1 coordinate 551,026, forward strand.
GACCACTATCCAGGGCAATGCAAGGGCAAAATGAATACTCGATACAAGTTTTTTTTGTATCACCATGTCTCACTCCGCCCACTAGACACACCCCTAGCTCAATTTAATGAGTACCTGCACTTATTTTTCCCATTTATAGCACTCAATAGAGGGGCTATAAATCTCAGCCCAAAATGTCTACTCCATTTTGCACTGCGATGCAACATAGTCAGTGATAAGGGCAAGGAAGTGACGTTGCTCGCCCGCTACGTTTGGCGACGCACTCAAGCGTACGTGGGACAGGGTTACGGACGATGGGGACTACAGTCTACTCTAATGAGTTATTCTGACAAACACAGAGAGTGTACCTGTTGTAGTTGAAACTGAGAAGTGTTCGTTTCTATGCCATGTGCTCCCGATAAAGATGCCCCTTGACCTTATCCTGACGTCCTCTGCCCTGGGATGGTGAGCTTCGTGTTCCCTTCCTGTATCCCCCCGCCTTACCCTTGGGTTCTTCGGCTCTAGTCTTCCTTTCTGTTGCCCCAGCGCCCCCACCCTTGTCCTCGTGGCCCCGTACTCACATGTTGAAGAAGTTCCGGTGGTTGGCGAAAACGGTGCGCGGGTTCACGTAGTATTGCAGCAGGGGTCCGAAGATGACCACGGCGGCGATCCACAGGTGGTAGCCGCGCCGCACGCAGGTGCTTCCCAGGGCCCGCGACCACAGGTCACTCCAGAAGAAAACCAGCAGGCGCAGGAAGGACAAGAGGCCCATGGCTAGTGACGGGGGAGGGCGGGGGCTGTACAGCAGGGTCTGGCAGGTGCTGCTGCCGCCTGCCGCTAAAGCTAGGGTGCGCCCAAGGAAGTACGAGGGGACCTACAGAAAGGTGGGTGAAGGGATAGGGACCTCCCTAGGTAGGGGGCACCAGCCTTATGATGCAAATCAAAAAAGAGCAGGGGTGGCCCTACAAGGAGGAAAAGGTGGGCCCTGCAGGGAGGATCTGAGGGCAGGGAGAGCGAAGAGGTAACAGGCCCTGCAGCGGTGGCCTTGCAGGAAAGGTGAGACGGGCACAGCAGAGGAACGGACGAATACGGCACTGCAAGGAGAGAAGAGGGAGAGGGAAGCATGCCCTGTGTCACAGAGCTCAGGGGCGGACAGGTCACAGGCTGGTGACAGCAGAGAACAGCTGGGACCCTCCTCCCCCTCAGCTGTGCCCATGTCCTTCAGCCGCCCGCCAGCGCAGGCAGGGAGTGAGCAACCTTTATAGGAGATCTTGAGCGGCACTCTTTCTCGGTGTTTTCTGTGCTTTTTGGTCACCACAGGTCCTCACTAACTCACTGTATTCCGGACTATGAAATGCGCCTTTCTTTTCTTTCCCTTTCCTTTTCACATGGCCAGGGCCAGATTGTGACAGAAAACAGACCCAGACACAAAAACAAAAGTGCCCCCATCAGCGAATAAGATAGCTAAACAAGTGGCCCAGATTAGCAAATCAAGGCAGTTTGTAACTTGTAAAGACAAGCTTTGTATGTTTTGCCACCAATTGTAGTATTAATAAAATACTTTATTGTATTAATCATTTGATTACAATAAAAAAATATGTTTTGCAAGATGCAGACAACTGCATGCACTTGTCCTTGTTTTAGCTAATGTTTGTGGTAACGCCAGACCATAAAATGGCCCACAAACATGGGGCACAGGTCCTAAAAAAGAGAAGTGGTGGGACTAACCGAGTTAATCAGAAAGCAAGTTGCATCACTCCGCGTGACATCATAAGAAGTGACACCAGATCTTAAGCCCTGTTTAACATGTCTATCATGAGCACATTGGAGCATATTTCGAATATATAGGGAAAACCTCCTGATTTAGGCAGAAGATTCACACTTTTGTAAGCTACACATAAAACATTGTAGCCTTTTGTCTGCATAAACTTCCTCTGTCCATAGAGCTTTAAAAGAAAAAATAGAGGTACTTAAATTATTTCAACACCTCCTCAGGGGTAGTAAGAACTATATAAATTACATTTATTTTGTGTAAATACAGGGCAAGAACAACACATCTGACATTCTTACAGTAAATGCATATCTTGTAAACAGGGACTGAACAAAGTGAAAAGCTGCCTCTCTTAAGCATGTGTGCAGTGCTAACAAAGTGTGAGCCATTGTTTCCCCTCTGCTGTATTTGCATCTAGGTTTGAGGCTCCTGACTGCTCCCAGCCAGGATACTCCAACAAAAGGAGGCCTGATGACCCCTCAGATTCGGTCTTTTTTATGGGGCCAGCAAGAGTTTGAACTGAGAAAGCCCCCTCTCCTCCAGCAAGTTCTTGCTGATCAAAAGTAGGCAAAAAAGTGCAGGCGCTGCAGCATGTGGTCCGGTGTTTGCAAATTACACCGGGACGAATTAAGCATATTTTTCAGTGGGGTCCAACTTCTTGGCAGGGTGGACGGTGTCCACCGTGTGAAAATAGTGGGTGGACGCCGTCCACCTGCGTGTACCCCTGACTCGTGCCCTGCACACACTCGCATATCAAATCGGCCCTTTGGGCACTTTCAGACTGTCCAATAGGCCTATCTGACCCTCCCATGATAGACTACCCTAAAGCTCTTTAGGGGGAACACCTTTCTTAACTATGCCTCGCCTGGTGCACTCAGTGCCTTGAGCTCACCTCTGTCTTCCTCTGGGCCATGGGTACTCGTAAACATTTGCCCAGGGGCCACAAAGTATTGTCTGTGGTGCGACCAAGGGCTGCACTGTGGCGGTAGGTGTCCTGGGTGGGTGGGGATTGTGTAAGGAGGTCTAAAAAAGAAAATGTCAAATAAACAGGCAAGCATTTATTTGCAGACTAACTAAAGTTAAGGGGTGCAGGACACCACAGTATTTACTTCATTTAACCTGTAAATAAATGCTTGTCCGTTTATTTAATTTGTTTCCCTGAATATTAGTGATCAGCAACTGAACAGCAACTCATGCTGCTGTTCATTGAGGGGAGTGCATATAAAAGTCAAGAGGGCGGCAAGCAGCCCCCGGGCCGTACTTTGAGTATCAATGCCCCAGGCGGACAGCTATATGAGTGACCCATGACCACTATATAAGGGGTCTCAAACTTTTTCTTTAATAAGAGCTACTTATGTTAATTAAAGATCATCACACGCTACTAATATTATTAGTGGTGTAATAGTCACCATCTTACACAAGATTACATTAGTGACCACCCACGCAGGAATACCGACAACAATCACCTCGAGGTATCAGGTAGCAATGTTAAAAAAAATGTATCATTTTGGTAGGCATTTAGGTGGGTATAAATAGCAACCATATCTGCAATTCTACTAGTACCAAGGTAATATTAGTAATTTGTCTTCCCAATCAAATTTTGAGTTTTTAATATATTTAGAAAAGTCAGCCTTTTTTCTCTAAACACAGTTTTTTGAGTTCTGAAAATTTACATATTTTCATCTTGATTGCACACGTTTCAATTTTGAAAAGTGTCAGGCCCGGCTCCAAAGAAGTCCTTGTATGCATTTCCACAAGTGTACAATTGATAATATTTTATGAATCTGGGCTAAATTTATTGAGTGTGAATCAAATTTTCACCTCGTGGTGCTTTGGCTTCACACCGATAATTAATGGAATTATCAAACTGAACTTAATGATGTGTTGCATCAACCCGATACCATTAAGTTATCTTCGCTCAAACATGTAAGGAAAATTGGATGAGCACTGGTCAAACAGATACGTGGCAACATCTACAAACCACCTGGAAGGCCTATTCTGCAGTCGTTTGGAGTCATTATACAGCATGGTTGTAACTGAAATATTCTGTGCGCTGAATATAGACAACCTTGAATTACAGTACTCCAGTATGAAACACAGCTGAGGCTTCTATAAATACATAAATTAAACAGAGCCATTAATACATTTACATCAAAAACGTAATAAAACAACAAACTATGTTTGCATGAACAAGGAATTATTAAACCAAAGGAGCCCTTTTACTATTATATCCATGGTATAATGATTGGGTACAGAAATGGCTCCCTTTAATATTCCAGCAACTTGGGGTGGGGTCTTTCAAACCAGACATACTAGAGCTTTTACGTTCTTGTCAAATCTTTGGCTATACATATTTACAAGTTCATCTCCTTTCAAGTTGCATTGCTCATTTTGCAGTGCAGTGCCTACTAGATCTAGATAGACCTGGCATAGTGCATTTTCTCTGTTTTGTAAATCTGGCAAAGAAACCCCAAGCAATGACCTCCTATAATGGAAATCTTGTCAGGGTTTATGGACAGTAAGACATGGCCTGCGGAGCATTTAGTTCTTGCTAGACAACAGAGCAAGATTTTAACCCTCAGATAATTTGTGGTAGTCCAACAGATTAATTTAGAAACTGAACAAAAGCATTTAAAATAAAGTACCTTGTGAAGAGCTTTGTTCTCTTCCATGACATGGTCACGTCTCCCAAAGGAATGACACTATTTTGGTATTCCTGAAGTCAGGCTAGTTTACTTTTATTAATGCTACGATAAAGGGAATGTAAGTCTTTACAACACATGTGTTTTCCGCACAGCCAATACCACACATGGTATGTAAGTATACTATAATTTATTTTTTTTGGAGAGGATTCCTCAAATATATAAATAGATCCTACGTGTTTTGACTTGACTAGGGGCCGTGTGGCGAATCTTCACAAAATGTTCCCCAAAAAGTGCACTAGTGATTCTTGTTGTGCATGAAAAGTTTTGGGACGATCCATCAAGCGCGGGCCGTGAAAAGGAGGGGGGGGGGGAATTTTTTTCTTTTTAAAAAGTGTTTTTCCCATGTTAGTTTTAATAGAGATTTTAGACATGACTACACCCCGAACCGCTGGACAGAATTAGACAAAATTTGGCAGAAAGGTAGCTCTTAGTTCTGAAAGAACACTTTTTGTTATTTGATGTAAATCCATTCAGTATTTTTTGACTTATTCAAAGAAACCCTAATTTGTATATATTGGGACTCAGGGACTCAGATCCTCTGAGGATCCAACAGTCATTGTGGTGAAATCTGATTGGCTCCTAACAATTCAATCAGGAAGTGTTGGCAGCCATCTTGGGACTTGGCTTTAGCTGAGTCCCACAAAAAACGTTTTTTTAAAAAGAAAAGGGGCACAGTAAGAATACCCTGACCCCTTAGCTCTGCTCCTGGGGTCCCTGGGAAACCCCACTAGGACAAAAAAGCACTTTAATTTTTTTTTCCGGTGGATACGCGATGGAGCTGCAAATCTGGGGCAAAAAATAAAAGAGCATGGGCTCCTGTGCTTGTTTTGAATTAAGACCCCAGGTGGGCCAGGTCTTGGGCGTTTTTTTTTAATGAGAGGGGCGCACGGGCCCCCTCCTAAGGCTCATTGGGCCCTGGGGGCCACTTTGTTTTAAAAAATGGAAGGGTCCATGCAGACCCCCCTCTTCGGCTTTCAAGAAGCCCCAAGGCCCACCACTTCCACAGTGCAATAAAATGAATTGAAGAGGGGCCACAAGGACCCTCGTACCTGGAGGACCATCACCTCCCCGGGGCCTAAATAATAAATAATACTGGAAGTGGGGCTGTGGTGTTGATGCATTCCATGTTTGGAATGTATCTTACATCACTGTGAGGTAGGTAGAATGAAGGGAGTATGGGAATTCTCAGTGGGGACAGTTATTCTTGATGTGATTTGAAGATGTGGTACTGTTGAAGATGTGAGATGCAGAGTTGCCAATAAAGTACATCAAATATACTCAGAGTGACCAGAGTATACTTTACAAGCTGTCGACGAGGGGGCAACTCTGGAGGAACCCACGCAATGAAAAAAAAACGGAAGATAAAGGAGAAAAATAAAAAATAAGGAAAACTGAAGTATTAAGAAAAAAAACATTCAGATACTAAGGTGAGCCAGAGTGCAAGCGGTGAAGCTGTGAAAGGAGGAGTGTGGTGGAATAAAAAAAAAAGAGACAAAGAAGATAAAAGAAACTTAGGGTGAGAGTTGCGGGCACGAGGAGAGGCACGCAAAGATTGGCAGTGACGTATGAGGCCGGAAGAGTTGATGCGAGGGAGCGCAAAAGGCAGCTGAAAGGAGCAGTAGAGAGTGGGAAGAACTAAGCGCTCTGAAGCGCAACGCACAACGTGATGACTTAGAACGTCAAGACGCCATTTTGGATCAGTATTAAATTTAAAGAAGCGCATTGGAAGACGTGACGTCGTACGCAGCAGCCATTTTGAGAAACATTTTACCCGTTTTCACAGCGATTTAGAAACGGAAACACTTCTTGATTAACGAAGAGCGTTAAAGTTTCCATGGTGATGCAGAAGGGAAACAGGTATGTGTTAAAAAAAAAAAAAAGAAGGGAATTGACGAACTGCATATCGGTGATATGCACACCTGTTAAGGAACTATTGAGTTGCGTATCAGTGATATGCGCACCTGTTAAAAGAAATTGTCAGAAGTAAGTGATTGTTGTATTCAAAAGAAAAGGAGAAGATAATTTGCATGTGCATGCATACGGTTGTGTGCACAGCAGAGATAGTGATATATATATAAAAAAAAATTAAACATAAATTAAGAAGGAAATAAAGGAAAATGTGTGCAGCACAGACTTTTGCGCTAACACCTCCAATACCATTCTTACCAGAGCCAGGGGAGCCACGTATAAAATGGCAAGAATGGAAAGTGTATTTCATAAATTACATGGTCACTATAAACAGCGAAAACATGACATCGGAGATAAAAAATATTATATTGTTACATTCGTTAGGACATCAGGGGATTAGACAATACCATCAAATGCAAAAGAAAGAAAGAGGTGAAAATGAAGTAGATGTTTACGCCAATGCTTTGGAAGATCTAGAAAAATACTATGCACCTACTGTTTGTGTTGCTATTTATAGGTACACATTCTTTAGAAGGAAATGAGCAGAACAAGAAAATAGATGATTATTTAAGTACCTTGAGGAAGATGGCAGAGCATTGTAGATTTGGACAAATAGAAGAATAATTGATAAGAGATCAGATTATTATGCTAACGAATAATAAAAGAGTACAAGAAAGATTGTGGACCATGGGTGATGGTACACTGAACAAGGTACTTGCAGTTGTGAGGAAAGCAGAAGTGTTAGTAAGATTTGGTAAGGCAGCCCTAGAAGAAGACAAAGAAAAAGAGAAAGAAGAGGTTTGCGTCGTGAAATAAATGGGTAAAGTGAGTAACAAACATCCGGAGAAAGAAAAACCTAGGGAGTTTAAAGGAGAAAGTAAAACGAATATTCCAGTAAGAGCAGAATATAGAAGAGAAACTGAAAGGAATTTAACTTGTTATAGGTGTGGAAGTTATAGTCATCTAGCAAACAGCAAAGTTTGTAGAGCAAGAGACCAAAAATGTGCTGTGTGTGGATGAATTGGACACTATTCACGAGCCTGTAATTGGAAAGATAATACTACTAAAATTAAATATGTGACCGAATATGAAAAGGGAAATGAAACAGAAGAGGAATGTTCAGAAGAGGATGATGAGATTTTCATGATAAAATATGCTGTTTTGGATTTAAAGAGCAAAGGAAGAAGTAAACCATCTTGTGAGACTGTGGTGGCTGGAGTGAAAGTGGTGTTAGTGGCAGACTCAGGGTCGCCTTACACTATTGTAAATTTAGATATGTGGAAGGAAAAATTTATCAATGAATTTGGAGAGGAACTTATTGTATATAATGTAAATCCTACGAGTTTTACAGGTGAGAGTATTCCTACGGTGGGATGCAGAGATGTCACGTTTGAATTTAAAGGGCAGAAAGCAGAGGGAAGGATGTATGTTGCAGAATACAGTTCGAGTGTGTTAGGTTGGAAAGATCAAGGGAGTTTGAAGATCATTCTTAATCCAAACAGTAAAGAACAAGTACTAGTATTGAATGATGATGATGATTTGAATAAGAAAATAAGTGAATATTTCAAAGATGTTTTCTCAGGGAAGATTGGTAGGCTCAAGGGGTTTAAACATAGAATTAAACTCAAAGAGAATGCAGTACGAGTAAATTTCAAAGTTAGGAGTGTTCCATTTGTTGTGAGAAGTGAGTTGGAAAAGGAACTGCTTAGATTGGAGACAGCAGGAGTGATTGAACGGATAGAATCTTCAGGGTGGATGTCTCCGATTGCAGTCGCACACAAATCGAATGGAAAAATTAGGTTATGTGTGGACTTGAGGGGTGTAAATAAAGAAATTCAAGTTGACAAATACCCACTACCAAAGATCAACAAGTTATTAGCAAAAACATAAGGAATGAAATGGTTCTCTATGGTGGATTTGTCATCCGCGTACCATCAGATCCAATTACTGAAGGAGAGGAGGAAAATAACATTGTTTATAACCCTTTTTAGATGTTTCCAATATATTAGAATGCCGTTCGGATTAGCTTCCTGGGCGGCATTTTTCAGAGACTGATGAGTGAAATTCTGAAAGACATACCTGGTGTATTGTATTTTCAGAATTATATTTTGATAATGGGTGAGAACAGAAAAGTGCATGAGCAGAGGTTGGAAAATGTGTTCAATGTACAAAGGAAAAGAGGTTTGACAGCTGAGTACGAAAAATGTAGGTTTGCTAAAGACAAGTTGCATACTTGGGCCACAATATAGGGAAAGATGGAATTTCTCCAAAGAAAGAGTTAATTGAAGCTGTGAAGGAAGCACCTGAACTGAAGAACAAAGATGAGCTTCGTTAATTCTTAGGACTTGCAGAGTATTACTCCAAATTTGTAAGGAATTTCGCGGAGAAGTCATAGGATTTAAGACAATTACTTAAACAAAGAAGTATATTTGTTTGGAATACTAAATGCAAAGAAAATTTTTAAACTTTAAAAAGGGATATTTGTAATGCAGCACCGTTCATTCATTCATTCATTCATTCATTCATTCATTCATTCATATTCATTCATTCAATGCAGCACCGATTAAGGGATTTGATCATGAATTGAGAAGTATACTAAGATTGGGTGCAAGTGGGAGGGGTTTGGGTGAAGTGCTGACACAGAATGAAAGTGGAAATAAGGAAGTTGTGATAGGTTTTGCTTCCAGAAGTCTAACACTGACAGAAGAATTATACTCTGTAATTGAAAGAGAAACCCTCGGATGTGTGTGGGGGATGAAACACTTCAGAGCATTCTTGTGGGGTAAGGAATTCGATGTGAGAACAGATCACAAACCTTTGGTAAATTTATTAACTACAGGTGGAATGGTGAAGACATCGGCGAGAATTGCAAGACTTTCGATGAGGTTACACGACTATAAATACAGGATAAAGTGTGTTCCAGGTTGCAAAACAAAATTGCAGATTGTTTAAGTAGGATTCCATTACCTATTAAGGTGGTACCTTGGAGCATTTGGGATGATTATCAGGTTGCAATTGTTGAAGATGATAGTATGAAATCTACTGAAAGAAAAGAAAGGATATTAGAAGGACGAGTTGCTGAAAAAAATGAAAGAGAGAATTTTGAAGGGATGGGGAGAAAGAAAACCTGATGGGTTGAAGAAATACGTTTTTGGGAAGTAAGAAGTGAGTTAAGTGTAGAATCAGGATTTGTGAGCAGAGGAGGAAAAATCGAACCAACAATTGGATTGAGGAAAAAAGTGGTAGATTTGTACCATGAAGGACATTTTGGAATTGTAAGGACTAAGAAAAGAGTAACATTTTCATATTGGTGGCCAGGAGTGGATATTGAAGTAGAAAGGGCAGTAAGAGAGTGCAGAGAGTGTGCAGATTCGGATGGGAGCTTAAAGACAATGAGACCACAGTTGTTACCCATGGAGTGTCCAGAAACGGTTTGGGATGTATTAGCAGTGGATTTTGTTGGTCCTGTGCAATCTAAGAGCGGAGAAAATAGATTTATCGTAGTTTTAATAGACTATTTATTTAATGGGTCGAGTTGGAAGTTGTTGAGAAGGCTGATGCAGATACGGTAGTTAAATTTTTAAGTGATGTGTTTTTAAAGGAAGGTTTGCCAAAGTGAATACATGACAATGGCACACATTTTACAGCGATGAAGGTTGAACAATTTTTGCAAAAACCTCAGTGTATCATCCCTCAGGAAATGTTGCAGTTGAACGATTTAATTGTGTTATTAAGGGCACCATTCCAATTGCTTGTGAAAATAGGAAGAATTGGAAAGTTGAGATAAAAAAATGCTGTGGGGCTATCGTTTAACACCATCTCTCACAGGTCTTAGTCCATTTGTTCTCATGAGAGGAAGAGAGGAAGAGAACCATTCACAAAGTATAACATAGAATAGATGGACAGTACTAAACATGTTGAGTGGTCACCAAAAATAGTCAAAGGGAATATTATTAAGGCACAATAAGTGTACAAAAGAATTTTGATACAAGGAATGTTACAAAAATGGAAGATTTAAAAGTAGGTAGTTGGGTAAAAACAAAGAAATGGGGAAAAGTAGCTAAAGGCGAAAGTGTATTTTCTGCACCACTAAGAGAAGAAGAATGTTTAAGAAATTCAGCAAGATTAAGTGACAATCGTGTCTGGCACATGAGCCGTATAGCCAAATGTAAAAATATTGGAAAAGCACAGGAGGAGGATGTTGGGGGTGCTACAGCCATATTTGATGATTGGTTGTGGGAGGATGAGGTTGAGGATGGAGTGGAGTTTGAGGAAACACTGGGTGAGGTGGAAGCCATAGATACATCTGCAGAAATACAAGAACAAGCAGAGATGGGTTCAAGGAGATTGGGAAGAATGGAAAGTCATCCATACTCCTCACAAGCTCAGAGATTATGTGTTGTCTTAATTTTCATTGTATAAATTGTAAAGTATTTTGTATATAGTTTTTGTCCTGTACTGTATGATCATTATATACAGGAAGGGGATGTGTGGTGTTGATGCATTCCATGTTTGGAATGTATCTTACATCACTGTGAGGTAGGTAGAATGAAGGGAGTATGGGAATTCTCATCGGGGACAGTTATTCTTGATGTGATTTGAAGATGTGGCTCTGTTGAAGATGTGAGATGCAGAGTTGCCAATAAATTACTCAAATATACTCAGAGTCACCAGAGTATACTTTACAGCGGCCTCATGGCTCACCTCTTGGACCTTATACGACTCCAGGGACCACCACCACCCCGGGGCAGGCTTGTGCTCAAAGGAGGGGTGCTGAGCGGCCCTCCTCCTGGAGCCATTAATAGCCCTTGGGGCCAATACCCCCCAGGGCCGGTTCCTGCTATGTCTCGGGGTGCCCACCCTCGGAACATAGCTGTTTGCTTTTGCTTGGCTCCCACTAAGCAAGACATGCGTGCAGGGAAAGAGATGATGAAACTATCTGTTTGTGGCATGCAGTGCTCTAGATTCACATGCTTAGCTTAAGTCCGCCATCTAGTGTTGGGCTCAGAAGAATGCAAGTTGTTTTTCTTGGAAGAAGTTGTCTGAGTCACGAGTTATAGTGACTCCTCCTCTTGCTTGCATTGCGCATGGTCATCAATTCCATTGTTAGATTGTTTCCGTTTGGCGGGTGAGGATGGAGTGGAAGGATAGCGTATGCTATAGAGATGACCATGTAGTGAATTAATGCATGAAATATGTATATAAATGCAAAGAACACAAGTCACCGGGGAGGAAGGTGAGCACATGTGAATCTACCGCACTACATGGCACAAACAGATGCTAACTAGGTAAGTAACATTCACCATTTGATGGCATGTGTAGCTGTAGATACACACGCTCAGCATAGACTAAAAAGCAGTTCTCCCTTTAAGCAGTGATTAACTTTTGCTTGGTGCATTTGTTTGAAATAGAATACATAATACTGCTTGACCAACATTTGCTTGTTGTCGTGCCATAACATCTACACAGTAAAGTTTTTTAAATGTATGTGGTTTAGTCCGTGTAGCTGATTTACATAGGTCAGCTATTGGAATATTTCCTATAAATGCCATAGAAGCCCCTTTCTTGCATGTAGATTGGGCTCTTGGTGAAATAGGGAGTGTTCTTTTGGCTTTAATATAACATGTTTGAATACATTTTACAATTCAACGTGCAATCCCTGATTTAGAGAGTGCTTTATCTTTATGTGGTTTTAAAAATGACACAAATAGTTGTGTTTTTTGAAAAGATTGTGTTCTATCTATATAGAACATTAGTGCTCTTTTGACGTCTAATATATGTAAAGCTCTTTCAGATACTGATTCTGATTGAGGGAAGAACACAGGTAATTCTATAGATTGTGCCATGTGAAAATGTGATATTACTTTAGGTACAAATTTAGGTTTAGTTCTTAGAACAATTGTACCCCTATGTACTTGAAAAAATGGTTATTCTAAAGTTAATGCTTGAATTTCTCCTACTCTTCTGATGAGGTAATTGCAATGAGAGAAGCGAGTTTCCATGATAGAAACTGCAATTGGCAGGTATGAAATTGTTCAAATGGTGGACCCATTAACCTTGTTAACACAATATTTAGATTCCACATTGGTGTAGGTGGCGTTCTAGGTGGAATAACACTTAAGTCCTTGTAGAAAAGCTTTAATTACAGGAATTCTAAATATTGAAGTTTGTTCTCTATTTTGAAGACATCCAGCTAGTGCTGTAAGGTAAGGTGCATTTTAATGGACGTAAAAGCCAAATATGCATTTTGCTAATGAAACATGTAACATATAATATTCTGTGGTGATGCTTGTATGGAATTAATGTCCTCTGAATGGCAGTAATGAACGAAGCTTTTCCACTTTGCTGCATAGCATGCTCTTATTGTGGGTCTTCTTGCCTCTTTTAGGATATCCATACATTCTTTTGGTAAGTTAGGATATCCGAATTCTAAGACTTCAGGAGCCAAATTGCAAGTTTAAGAGATCTGGGATTTAGATGCAGTATTGCTCCTTTGTTCTGTGTGAGAAGATCTTGTCGGTTGGGAAAAACATTTGATGTGGTATTACTGACATCTTCAGCAGTGTTGTATGCCATAGCTGTCTGGTCCATGTTGGAGCAATTAGTATTAGTGTGAGAGATACCTGCTTTAGTTTGCAAATGACAAATGAAAGCAGGGGGGAGTTGGGAAAGCATAAGCAAATATTCCTGACCAATTGATCCATAGTGAATTGCCCTTGGGTCGTGGGTGTTGGAACCTGGATGGGAAGCTTTGGCATTTTGCGTTTTTGCAAATAGATCTATGTCCGGTTGTCGGAAGAATGGGTGTAGGACTTGTATACTGATTTCCCACTCGTGGAGTTGTTGGCGTGTTCTGCTGAGAAGATCCGCCAGATGATTGTCTACTGGCATGTATTCTGCAAGTAACTGAATGTTGTGCTGTAGTGCAAACTTCCAGATGTTTTGTGCTAGGAGAGACAGTTGCTTTTGCAACTAATACATGGTATTCATGTTGTGTGTCTTGATGTAAATTACCTTGTCTTTTAGGTGTGGAAGGAATGCATTTATCGCTAAATGAACTGCTAAGAGTTCTAGGTGATTGATATAAGGAAGGGATTGGTTGTGTGTCCAATGCCCTTCTATAGTTATTTCTTGTAAGTATGCTGTCCAATCTATCATTGATGCGTCCTTTGTTATTGTTCTTTGCAGAATTGTGTCTATAAAAGGCCGTCCCTGTACTAGTTCATTGGAGTTCCACCATTGCAGAGATTGGCAAACTTGGAAGCTGATCAACACTGGATCATCCAAATGACCCTCCGCTGTCATGTCCTTTATGATAGTCCTGTCATGTATGCCCCCTTTTTACATAAATTGTCCCATCCAAACAACAATAATGGTTCTAAACAGGTTACCTTTAAGCTAGGAGCTTGTTCCTGCCTCTTCTACACCAGGCTCTTAGTATTCTATAATACATAAACATGTCCTCAGTTACTGCATAATTATTCTTTTTAATGGTCACCACTTTTTTCATCCTTGGCCAACAACTCGCTGTGCATGATCGCTTTTGTTTGGAAAAACATTTATGATTGTTTTCAAAACATTTATGATGGTTTTCAAAACACATCGATTCTAGAAGAAACCCTGGAGTGACCACTCTAGTATATAAGATCCTGATTCCCCCCTACAAATTAGGGAAGAGTTCCTTCCAAGCTGACATGAGGTCCTGCATGCTGAATCTCCGACATGCAGCGGTCTGACATCCCTTGCGGGGTGTCATCCTCAGACCAGAGACGGGGTCCTTCGTTCTCTACCATCAGGTGAGGGGGTTGGAGCTTCCCTCATGGAATCTTGGCTACACACACATATGCACATTTACATGTTACACCTACAAATCTAAGATAGGTACATTTAGGATAATTACATAGGGCATGCATTATAGGAGTATGCAAATGCTACTGTTTATCTGAACTGTATATGTTCATCTTCTTAGCACTATGGTAGAAATGTATCTACTGTTTACTATATTAGTACTTGGGATTTCTTTCATATGCTTTTGCCTCCTAAATCTTGTTAATTTGTCACATTTGCTCAGCTTTCAGAGTTAGAGGTCAAGTGCATTTCAGTTAGGTCGAGTAGATTTTGTAGGTTGCTAGACCTGCAGGTCTAGTGCATTTTTTATGATTTTTCGAACCCTGGTCAAAATGGATACCATGATAAAATTAAATGAAGCTGCAGAATAGGGGTCCTTCAGACTGGAAATGTGCTTGGAGGTCTCAGGTTCTGTGGAAAGAATGTAAAAGGGAAGAGGAACGATTAGCAGCTTTAGCAATAATCTGTACATAATGACTGATGGTTTGAAACTACTCTTGGAAGACTAGTAGTCAATTTTTCAACTCACTTAGCCAGAAGCACTCATAAAATACCACTACACCAGTCTTGAAAGGGAAAATCAAATCAAATATATGTAATCCAAATTAAAATCTTATATTGTTAAAAAACTGCACATATATATATATATATATATATATATATAAAAAAAATCACAATAAAACAGTTAAAAATATCAGAGAGAGACACAATATGAGACATATATTTTTCATTCGTAAAAGTTATTTTGAAGGAATCAATCCATGTATTGACATTATAGAATATACAATACGTATTGGTACTGGGATTACAACAGGGCATGAGAGGTCTTGTATATTGCTACATAGCTCTTGTTGTGAGAAACCAGAGATCTAGCTATATACTCTAGCATTGACATTGAGCTTTTCTCTTTTTAGGCCATTCCAGTGATTAAAAGAAGTGGTAACAAGCCTCAACCCCTTTTAAAATCATGTAGCTATTATATAGAGGAACATCTCTAAAGAAACCCCCAACATTATTTCTATACAGATGAGGTGGGTCTAATAAATTGCAGTCTTTCTTATATTTTGAGCATAGAGAAATTCGGGCATAAACATGGTAGCCTCTTGTGAGGGCCACTAAATGAGGTTCTTTTTATCTTTTTTAAAAACAATCTTATTTTCTGATAGGACCGCAACATGTATACTCCGACTGATCAGCGGGGTATACTGATTTTAAAATCACCTTCCACACCTTTTTAGGGGGGATAAGCAGTGATTCACCTCTTGCGGGATCACAGGAGAGGTAGCTTTATTACACTAGAGTATCCTCTAGGTTGCTTTCAAAGTTATTTACCGGGTGATTCGATTAGCATTCATGAGATTAGATTTTATTCTAATGTGTCATTCATGCTTTTAGTTTTTAACTAGGAACGATTGTGTATTCTTCTAAAAAAAAAGTTGAGAACAGCCTGAATATTGGTCTCACTTTCATAGTTTAGGTGAGTTGAGAAAGATTACCTGCATGCAGTGTGGATGAAGGAATGAATGTTGGTATACCTCCCAGTCTCGATTGGGTAAAGTGGGGCAAACGTGTATGTAGATCTACCCAAAATTGGGTGGGGTAGGTTGGGAGAAATTTTCAAACTGTCATTTATTTGTGTAATTATGTTACAAAATGGATAAGCATTATACCTATAGGAGGCCTATTCTGTAACCTAAATGATGTAGTGATTGTAATCAAGGGTGTATAGGTTGACATTTACACTATGTCTCCAAACTGGTGAATCTCCTAGGCCATTTGTTAAGAGAGATAGATATCTTACTGTCCCGAGGAAGGTGGCTTCATCCTGTTTTTTTACCACCGAAAAGCGTCAACGCTTGTCTCTTTTGGGTTAAATTTGAGGAACGAGGTGTTGCATGTAAACAGTGAAATAATGTCAGTACTTGGATTGATTCCTTCAAATTAACCATTACGAATGACAAATATAAATGTCTCATATTGTATCTCTCTCTGATGTTTTTATTATTGTGTGAAACCATTATTTTTACTGTTTTTAACTGTTTTATTGTGATTTGGTATATATATATATATATTCGGCTGAGGCGAAACGCGTCATGACGACTGGTGGGCTGTTCATTTACGAATAAATGCACTGAAATTGGAACGCGCTTATTTGGTGGCTTTATTCCCTTTTCCATGTTGGCTTTGGATGCTCTGGTCGAACGTTGGAAACTCGAAGGAATATATATATGTATGTGTGCAGTTTTTAACAATATAAGATTTCATTTGGATTACATATTTTTGCTTTGGTTTTCCCTTTCAAGACTGGTGGAGTGGTATTTTTTTAGTGCTCCTGGGTGAGTTGAAAAATGTAATACTAGTCTTCCAAGAGTAGTAGAATTTTCAAACCGTTTATGGTACCCTGACTCTTGGAATAGAGGAGTCGCTCTTGTGATTTTACACACTGATTGATGGACAAGGTCTCAGCTGAGTCAAGAAGCTCTCTGATTGAGTTTTCAGCTAACTTTACCCTTCAAACAAATGTTATGTTTGGGTCCCTAGGACAAGAAGATCCTTTTTAAATAATTTAAAAAAACACAACGTTTGAATACGTAGTTTGAATATTTCTTCTGCCACTTTCTGTCAACTTACAGCAGTCTCACTTGAAATATTTGACTTAACTGAAAATAATTTGCGCAGATGGATTTACACTCATGCTTTCCCGACTGACAAGTCAACTACCACCAGAACCAACTTTACCAACTACATGACCATGTAGCAGAATAGATGAGTACCAACTGCTTGAAGCTCAAGTCGGACAAGACGGAAGTACAGGTCTTCAGGAACAAGACCTCCCCATGGAACATCACCTGGTGCCCAATACAACAAGGACCAACAACAACACCCACCGACCACGCCAGAAATCTGGAGATCATCCTGGATGACAAGCTCAGCACAAGTCATTACAGTGAGTGCTGCATGCTTCCACATCCTACGAAAATCTTCAAGTGGCTGCCACGGAACATCAGACATACCATCAAGCAAGCACTCATCACTAGCAGGACTTCGACAACACACTCAACATCGGAATCTCTAAGCAGACCCCAGAAAGCCAGTGCCTCATACTTGACCTCCCATGCAGAACCGACATCTCACCCCACCTCAGAAAGCTCTATTGGTTCCCCATTCACAAAAGCAACCAATTCAAACTCCTCATGCACACAAACAAAGCCTTACATAGCACTGGTCCAGCATACCTCAACAACACTTTCACCAGCCTAACAGTTACCTATGCTCAGCCTCACTTTCGCTCACATACATCCCCTGCATTCACAAGAGCAGAACAGGTTATTCATTCTGATGCATCGCACCAAAACATGGAACGGCCTCTCATAACACATCACCAACAGACCTGCTTAAGCACCTGGATACCGTCATGGGTGATTAGTGGGCGATACAAATAGAAATAACACAACACTTTGTCCCTCCTTTTCAGGCCAAGAACATTCAGCTAGTAAGAAGAGACAAAATAAAGAATTTCTAACAAAGCAGTGAATTGTGTGTTAGGAACAGCAGGAGTAAGGACGTAAAGAGACATTGCAGTCTCATTGTGACCGACAAGATTCCAGCTATAGTTTTTACAGGGGAGAAGAGGAGTTTATTGTACTAACCATATGATGGTAATCCTTGAATACAGCAGTTGGATGATCAGACCAGGGAAGTGGCAGATGCTCAATATTTCAATGGCAATTATGTAAGGGCAAAAAAGATCCAGAGGATGTCCCTGTGAACGGGAAGCAAGCTGCCTAGTTGATTAAATGAGAGAAGGCTACATGCCAATAAACTATGGGAGCTTTGCATGTGGATATTTGAATCACTCAATAGACTTGCCTTATAGTGCTTAAACGAGGAGCAGGTAATATTGTAATGGAAGGAGTTAACAAAATCTCCAATGTGGCCTTGAGGAGGAATTTCCTAAGGAACAGATGTTTCTGGAGTCAGATGAAGTGAACTATGCAGTGGAAATTGACCCAAATTCCAGATTGTAGTTGGCAGAATCAACAACCCCAAGGATGGGTTTCTCCTTGGAGGTAATGACAAAACCACATTTAGCTCTATGAGTCGATTCTACACCTTTTCAATTAAAAATTGGGATGTGACCAGAGTGTTCCAAATGGTTACTCTGGTTTCAGTATGCCAGGTTGTACTTATAATATAGAAAAGGATGTCTTAGTTCATAATCAAATCTTTGACATGTGTTTCCTGAATACCAGGACTCACTCCTAGCTTGCACTCCTTTATATTTTCCTTAAATGATTACTCCATAGTTTGTTGTTTAGTTGTTTGCAAAATTTATTTTCATTTTCAAACTTTGTTAGTTAGCGAGTTTCTTTTCTCATATGACATTTCATTTTCTGTATCATATTTTTCGCCAAATTTATATATCAAACCCAATGCATTTCAAGCGATAACGCCCTTCGTCAGGGGATTTTCTTATTTGAAAACATGAATATATCCTCATGAGTACACATGTAACATGAATTTACAACCATTAACAATGCACATTATTCATGAAAATTCAATATCATACTTTGAAAAACATAAATGAACCGTGAATTTGTGGGGATAAACGTGACAGTGTTGCAGTGATACCTCGCAGCCCAGTTTAAACAGAAGTGAGAAAAGAAACTCGCTAACTAACAAAGTTTGAAAATGAAAATAAATTTTGCAAACAACTAAACAACAAACTATGGAGTAATCATTTAAGGAAAATATAAAGGAGTGCAAGCTAGGAGTGAGTCCTGGTGTTCAGGAAACACATGTCAAAGATTTGGTCTTCAATACCCTGAATACGCTCAGCAGGGTAACCTACCGTTGCACCACCGACCTACGTGAAATAATTCCACCTCACCTACCGACAACGGATCGAAACAGAGTGCGTTAGTCCACATCGTAAACACTTAGTTCATAATCATTCATATCCAACAATAGAGAGAAAGACCAGAGAATGAAGGGGCTATTTCGACTCCCCTGATGCTTCCTCGCCAAACAACGAGAACGAGCTGGGATCTAGCTTGAATAGGCTAACATATATTGTTATTTAAAACGTCTCACTTACAGAAAACACATCAGGTTTATAAAAGTTGGTAGCATACTTCATCATAGGGTTCCTATCCTGGGGAGCGAGAGGCTCCTGGGTGTGCTTCAACGCCTGATTACAGCGGGCGGGTTTGTTTTGATGTGGAAAAGTGAGAAACGTGAACGAGTCGATGCTACGCCTTTTTAATGAAACACCAGGATGTGGCCGATGTTTTCCAAATGGCTACGATGGTGTCAGATAGAAAAGGATGTCTTAGTTTATAATCAGGAAATACATTTGATGGGCAGCATAGTTATCTAACCTTGTATTTACAGATCCAAAGGGGTCCAAGACTGGGCTCTTGAAATCGCATCACCCTTGTCCTGGATGTCAATCGAGAGCTGCTGAAGTCGGTCACGTGCAAGATGGAACGATACAGAAGTCCAGTAACTTGAGGATGTGTTGGCAGTTCATGTATGAAGGCATGATGATAGTACTGCAGAGGCTCCAAATACTTGACTGGAGCAGACATTAACAAAGTTTGGGTTCAATCAGAAGTCTCTCCGGCCTCTCCACCAGATAAAAATAGACCTGCCTACCCATAAATGCATCATTGTTACTGTTGGTGGGACTACAGTGGTGAGACAGAAAGAGACATCCAGGCCTCCATGAGTCTTGGAAGCAGTGTTGCTGGATCCTCAGAGTTCTTCGCTCAAACAAGCAGCATGCAGAATCGACAGACACACACACCTAACTTACAGGTCTGTTGCTTAGTAATGATGTTAGGCTATTCCTAGGGAGACAGGTCTTAGCTGGCAGAAGGGATTCATATTTCTGCTGACCGTGGATCTTAATATGGCACCCAAGCTGAAAAGAGTTGCAGGCAGGTCTTGACTGGAGGTTATCAAAAATTTACACTGGTTGAATATTAAAGAAATCAACCAAAGGCAAATTAACGAGAAACCAGAATTAAAAAATAAAAGTGATTAAATAAAAATGGAAGAGAGGTGGCATACGCACTGTCAATTACAAACACAAAGCCCCAACATGCCCTAAATAAGAAATCAAGAATAAACGGTAGGTCTGCTTCCAGAAAGTCATGTATTTAATTTTCATTTATAAGTGATCATCATCAGAAATAAAGAAATCAAATAGAAAAAACACGTGGCCCTGGAAATCCTGGGCCACAGCATAGCACCCTGCTGCCAGAATCCCTTCGGTAGGTGTGTTCTTTGAAAATCCTCATCAGAAGCTTCACTTCTCAGATATCGAAATGCCTGCTCACATTCATTTCTCTCCCCCTTTCTTCCCCATGACCTCTTGTGCAGGCCATTCCCACTGGCAGAAAACTAGGATATTCCCTTTCAAGCTCACAGACATTTATTTTACTTCCCTTTAACATTGTGGTAGTCGGTAAACTAAAACTGTGGCAAATGTACAGACAACCACCAAGGCATATCCTGATTCTACTTGGTGGTAGCAGCTCCCCACAGAACATGTGAACAAAATTATGCATTTCAAGCCCCACCTATACTAAACCCTAAGCTGCTGCAAAAATCAAACTGTAATGCGCGGCAATCTTGCACAAAAATCATACCCAGGCTTATCATAATGCAGTTTTTTGCGGTGGATAAAACCCTCCATGTAGGTGTCAACAGCAGGAAAGGGCGTCACAATTAAGAAATCAGTAGTGTATAGTTACTATGTATGGTGTTTTTGTCTCAATCTACCAAAATATGGAACTCCTGTAAAGCAGACAGACGATGCATTTTATAGCAGGACAGCCCTATATGAGGGTTCAATCCCAGGCCATGCACAGGCGTCATGTGAATTGTATGGGGGGCCTCGGGGATACTTCCCGACTCCTCTACTCTGAAGGTGGCACGAACGATGGTAGCGGGGGCGCACTTGGTCGCTGGCTGTGTCTTCTGCAAGCTCGCTGCAGTTCTAGTTAGTATTCAGCTTGAAATACATTGCTCTAGGGGAGACTGCGTGTTCTGCGGCCCTGGTGCTCCCCACACATTCTCCTCGTACGGGCATTCTCCATCTGTCCATTACCCCTATTGTCTATCCATTGCTCTCGTTTGCCTCTGATCTCTTTTCTTCCCTGCCTTTGCTTTCTCTCACTCCGCCATTCCCTCTTTTTAACTTATTCGTAGATACTCGTCGTTTCCCTGCACTTGCTTTATTCATGATGATCTGCTCTCACCCACCCCTCTTTCCTCCCACCTCTTAGACTCGTCGCGTGGTCTTTCCCTTCCTCGCGGCTTATTTTTTCCGCGTCTCTTGTTGGCTGGCAGTTGTTGGCTTCATTAACGCACCTTCTGGGATCTAGGAGCAAAAAGCAGCCCCATGTAAAAATTCCCACGTATTCCTCTCGGCTTCCGGTTCTTCACTAAAAGCCAAAACATGACAACGGCTGCTATTTACCCAGCAGCTGTAAGGCTGGCAACGAGCACGGCATGACAAAAGCGCCGTATTCTTGTGACTCCATCTGTTGTGCTACCTTGCATTTGTCTTCTTCAAAGTGTCATTTCCCTTTCTAGGCCCTTTAACATGTACGACCATCTTCAGAATGCGATTCACGGGAAGGGACGGCCCTCGCAATACTATTTATTCGCTTGCATAAAACATAAATAAGTTGTCCTGTTTTTCCACAACATATATGTACTGAAAACGAGTCCTCTGCATCCTTAAGGCAGCAGTCGTTGGCAGTTCCCTCAGTGCTATTTATGTATTTCCGCTAAAAGAGATCTGGACCATAGAAGCTTTCATTCTGTCAGATGTTACTTACTTGTGGGTTACTTCCTCGTTCTCTACTTACCTTTTTTTCCACCGTAGAATTTTTTTAAATTCCGAGATAAAATTATTTCCGGACTACAATCTTTTTGAACGTTCCTTTAATGCTGGATTCCTTTAGCAGAGGACTTCTTTCTTGTGAAAAATTCCACACAGAAACTACCAGAAAGCTCTTTCATCCCAATGGAAACAAATGAAAGTCCGAATAGTGACACTGCAGCAAATTGTCCGTCTTTAAGAAGTAAGGACAGTTGCTCACCACAGATCCACTAGATTCATACTTCCGCTCCCCAACCCTGCAGTACACACAAGGGCTACTGGGATTTGCCAGCGACAATTCAAGGTGCTTCTGTCAAAGTGCACAACAATGATGGAAGTCCACCACCACCTCCACAAGGACATTAAGTGAGGCAGGCCACTCCACAGGAGGTCATATGGTTCCTTCCACAAATTGTGAAAAACCAATGTTCATCCCAGCAAACAAGTTCCTTGCACATGAAAAACGTGTAGAATGGGAAACATGCAGACAAGCTATCCTCCCAAGACGAATCTCATATCTATGGATCATCAATAAGCAAATCGACCTCTTTGAACCAAGTTATAAGCTCTCAGTGTGACCAGTGAATTCTCCGTTGGGTTTTTATCTTGCTTTTCCATGCACTACATATGAGAATCCTCCGAAATTGCCTGATGCACCAGTTTCAATGAGTCTTGGCCTAGTGTAGGATTCAGACACTGCGCATGTGACGAAATGCTTCCTACAATGACTTGAGGTGCAACTAATCTAGCTTCCTTTATAACTAAAGATAAGCAGAGGGAGACAAAGAACACATCGCACAAACATACAGAAGTTCGTGACAATACACTGGGCTTGGTTCCACTTCTGATGGTGGAGGTCACATTGTTACCACTTAAAACAGGCAATGCGACTGCAAAGTGTTTTATCAGGAGAAACCGTAGATACTTCTAACAATCAGCAGTTAGGTAGCAAATCCCACTTCCATCGTCCATCTTTAAAGAATGAAAAATGTAAACGCAGACTATCAAAAGCACTGCAGGGAGCCCAAACCAGACATTCCAATGAATGTATTCTGTTGATCAGAGAACACAACAGTCTTGTTTGCCACAAGAAGCAAGATAGAGTGATAAAGCATCTTTCTAGGCCTCCAGAGCAGAACACCAGGAAATGCTCTTTTAATTCTTCGGATTGTTTGGTAAAGAAGTGTCTCTACTCGTTCACCATATTTCCCATTTTGCACCAGGCCAGACAGCGTTCCTTAAATTCCCCTTTTGCGCAAGGCGACCAGCTGACTGGACACAAGATCAAATTAATATTTATAGTATGGCTTTGGCAGTGGTCCTACTTAGATACTCTGCATTTCTAGGATGTCGCTCATGTGACACTGGCCTGCAAAGGAGGCCTTCAGTACAGAACAGCAGATATCGTTGTACCAGAACAATGCGGTCTCTTAACAAAATTACTGGACTGCAAGGATGGTCCGATATAGGCACCTAGCCTTTAGCACAAATTAATGCAAATTTTAAAAAGCATAGTCAACTCTTGCTATAGCTCAAATGATTTTACATATAAAAAGGTCTGCAATTAGCACCTACAAGAAAGACTAAACTCATCTCGCCTGGGAAAGGATACAATAGTTCACTGCATTACATTTTCATCTAACAAACATATCCCAAAGAAAGAAGCCAAAACAAACTTAATTCTTCATGCTTCTAGTGGTCAACAATTTCTCAGTAGCCTACACAAAGCATTCACATTCCCACGAGTTAAAAAGTAGCACCTGGCATTATCATGCATGAAAAAGCAGAACAAAATTCACTGTGAACAGATATGACCTAGGGGAGTGTGGACAAGAATTCTTTAGATGAACTATAACAAAATGGCCTTTCATATTGAAAAACTAGTTTAGCATTTTCATCTAACATAACTGAGGAGGGAGAGAACTTGGGAAAACTGTTGGTGCCCTACCGACCTGCATGCATAGCCGGGACATCCTAGAGCAAACTCCCCACTGCAGCCTTCCGGGAAAAAATAACCATGTACATAAGCATTACTGTCCCAACGCAAGAGCAGACTAGTGGCTTGACCAAGCAGCCCTCAACCAATAAACAATGGGGAAATCGATTTCCAGTTTCTTCCATCATACTCGGGCTTCTGCCCGCTCCTCCAATCTGAAACTTACGAATAATGATGAGAATACCATAAACGGAGAAGGAAATGCTTCTAAATTGTAATTTTAGTTATTTTATCACGAGGAACTTAATAACTGATCATTATCCCACATGATCACTACGGTTGTGTCTCCTTCTTTCATAAAAAAAAGGAATTGAGGTAACTGTCATTGTTGGAGGCCACTCTTGAAGAACTTAGCCCAGATAAAGCCCAGCCTACATGTGTCAGAACGGGTACCCTTTAAGTAACTTTTTTGATTTTATTTCATTTGTGGTCCCGAGATCCTAAGGACTCACTGAAATGAACCCCAGACTAATTATAAAATAGAGTAAATATTTCATAATATGGAAAGAAAGATGCAGGTGTCAACCATGGGAGTATCTGAACTAGGCCTTTCCTGTGCCAATGGAAGTGGCCCCACAGTGCCCTTTAACTTGGGTCGTTGATCGTTTGTGGGAGCATGGAGTTGGACAGAAGAAGTGGAGTCGCAACTTGGGCACAGACACACCCATGGCTGAGGCTTACAATTTGTAAAACTTGTTGCAACAACTAATGTACCTTTGAAACCCCACCAGTAGATGACAGCAATATGCACATCAAGTGAAACTACAAAGGCCTGCAAAGAGTGTAAGACTGCAAGAAGAAAATTAACTTTTCCAATTAAGGCTTACTTTCACTGATGTGCTGTTACAGCAGAGTTCATAAAACATGTCATCACCCAGCATCATGGCCCTCGCTTTATCGATCTCGTAAGGAGAGAACACTGCGGTTCAAACATGTGATTTTGAGGATTATACACACATCTGTGCAACAGGCACATTAAACCATTGTACTGGCTTAAACACAAGGGCCAGTGAGAAAGAGAAAGATGACGAAAGACAGCAAGTCACTAGGAAAGAGTGAACAAAGAGATATCCATGATAGAGAACTATCATTTCAGTAAGTAAATCTACCTTCCTTCTGTCCTCTCTATCTTCAATTATTCCCTCTCAGGATGCCAGTCTCACTGCATTCTGTCAGCCCGTCCTCACATTCTCATCACTTCACTACTACACTGTCATTGCGTGTCTCTGATGCAACACTCCCAGACTCTCTGTGACAGTCTCTTCACCTTTTTCCCGGCTGTCTCCTCAACCATGGCCTTCCTTATCACAGGAATTGGTTTCTGTGACCCGCCCTGTTGTGTGTATTCCATGACTCCTGCCTTGTTTTTCCTACGGGACACTGAACCTAGCACCCTAGCAGTTTTAAAAATAGACTGCTGTTTGGACTCCAGTCACTTGGTCCACTGCACATGCGATAAATCGCTAACAGAGAAGCACATGCTATGCATCCGTAGTACACCACTGTAGTTCCTGTCACTTAGGATCTGCCAGTAAATGAGGTAGGAGCTGAAAAATGTATTCTAATATGAAATTGCCGAGACCATTGCCTTAGTGAGTCTGCTCAAGTGCTGTAAATGTAATTTGAAGGATTAAGCCCTACATGCATCAGCCGCATCTCCCCTTGAATTTACCCGTCTTTCATTCTTATCCCTACTCAATGTTGATGAAATCTCTATGACGAATTCTATTTGCCATATGTCACCCAGAACGTTTCTGGTGATGATCATGAGAAGCCACCGGTGTGCTACTTCCAATCAAGCAATGCTCATAAGAAGGCAGCCCTTGCAGGATGACTGACTTCTCCCCAGTGACTGCTCAGTTAGGAAGCGACAGCGGCGCTGCTGGTCTTGTGAAAACAAAGTGCCATCTACTCCACCAAATCTCCGGGGTCCCCAGCTTCACCAGGCTATATTATGGTGTCCGCATCCAGGCAGCCCAATTTCCATTTCCTTTACAAAAGATTCAAATCCACATGAGAGAGAAATAGCAAGAAGGAGCTGCTTCAAAATAAGAGGCAAGGGGTCAGTACCCCTTGATCCTGAGGAAAGGTGAGCAAGAGAATCCCTTGCTCGAGGCCTGAGTATGCACTGCACATAGGGAAGGAGCAGAGATTCAGGTCCACGTGCACTGCTGCCGCTCTACAGCTAACCCAAGACATGTCCACCTCCACCATTAAGTCTGCAGAGGAGGGTGGGCCAATGTGGGCATCTGCAAGTCCGATGGAATTATTGGCTCTGTGTGGTGGAGGCGGCAGCATCATCTGCCAATGGAGGGCTTCTGTGGCTAGGATCCCTGAGGTCATCCTCGTGGTATTCGGCTTGGCGGTAATCCCATAGGCGGACGTTCCCGTCCCACTGCCAAGAAAAAACAAGAGTCAAGATAAGTGACAAGTGTACACTTTTAGTAACAACGCAAAAAACTGCAACAGTAAATTCAATCAATGGGTCAAAATACCACACAGATTATCTAAGGCAACAAAATATAGAATTCCACATTAAAGATAAAGCAAATAAGTTTTTCATCTTTACCTAAAAATTGTTCAGGGTAACACTGTTTCTCCGGGACTACTACTAACCTCTATAACTGGCTGCATTCCATGAAGGGAACACTTGTTATTACCTCTAGCCTTAATTTCCATCAAGCTACTAGTAAACTTTATTATTCGATTAGTTAAAAAATCATTACAACATGAATCATACGAAATAAATAGAGACTATAAGAATATTATTCAGTAAAAAAAACGTTCTAAAATCGTGATAAAAAACTTTCTAGTAGGGTGAAAAAGAAGTGGGAGCAACTGGTTTCTTGGGCTGTCGGATGGAATGTTAGAATCCTTGTTGTGCAATCAGCAAATAAGCGAGTTAGCAGGCGCGTGAAACAAACTGTCATTGTCACCACTTAAGGCCGTGAGCAGTCTAAGAAAGTGCTTGTGCAAGAAGAGAACTTGTGCAAGGGCTGTTTGGTAGCGGCAGTTCGAAGGAGCTGCCTTTCTGCAGTCATTGTCAATGCAGGCAGACAATTAAATTGTCTTGAGGACTTTTTTAATGCTCATCTTGCCCAATCAGGGGTAGAGTCAGAGTAATCCTGACTTGAGGTCTTGTCCCCGATGAGGACCATGAGCTAGTCCATATGAAAAGTGCTTGTGTGGGAAGGACTGGTGCAAGAGGGCTATTTTAATACAACAGTTGAAAGTGGTTGTCTTGCTGCAGTGCTGTGGCTGGGGAAGCTGGTTTTGTCCCGGGAACAAGGAGCACTCCCATTTGCGTTGTTAAAGCAGGGTTTCATTTGGGGGGCCTGGCTCCAGTATTTCCCAAGATGCCTGCTAGAGTTATTTAGGAAATGGGTCTGGATTCTAAGGGGTACACCGCCTAGTTCCTCTGGAAGGGCAGCTGTTTGGGACTGGCAGTTTTGGTCATGTTGGTCCAGTGTGAGTTTCCATCAAGTTTTTGTCAGACCCTTTTTGTTTTGAAGTAAATACAATTTCAGCCTACACTCCATACAGTGTTGCCACAGTTCGTTTCCCAAAGAACCAGTACATGAAAATGCCGTTTCTACTTGGAGGCAAAGGATCTCTGCGCTCCTCATTGCTTTATGGCGGAGGCCTGTTCCTTTCATTTACTCTAGATTTTCAAAACTCACTACACTGTACTCTGAACACAAAAAATGCATGACCAGTTTGTTTTTGTGAGACTCAACATCTCAGCATGGGAAAGTTAACTTCCCAGTAACAAGCGGTTTACAGAGTGTTGTTTTGTAGGTAAAGGCCCTTTGAGGAGAAGAGGGAATTACTGCAGGGCCAACATTTGAAAGGTGGGCTTTCCACCTCTAACCATCTTCTAGGAATCATACTTGTATGACATGGTGGCTTGGGCTGGAAAGAATGTTCACTGTTGAGTCGTGGAAGATTGAGCTCTGCGTCTTATTAGCTATTCTTGTGTTAAGTCTTGAGATCTGTCCTAAGTTTGTAGTTTTCTGGCGCAGCTTTCTGAAACAACTTTGAACCTCATGGCTAAACCATAGTCTAGGTTGGAGCGGGCCGTGGTCCATCCATTTCAAAGTGCATGTTTTCTAGCTCCTCGTGACAACCTCCGGCCTTACTCCAGCACAGGCTTTTGGTTGTCTTTGAAACGTGTCCTAGTTGATACTGTTATTTCTTTGTCCTGAATCCAGGATCCAGGGTTCCCCAACTCTCTGGCAGTTTCCATGTGTTCCAGTTATGATGTTTTATTGCTAGCCTCCTTTCCCATTTGATCTATGTGCATCATCTTCTACTTCTTTCTGTATTCTGAATGGAAGTATCATAGAGTGCGCATCCTGCAGTATTTTGTAATGAGTAGGTGATCATTGGGTCGGTTCTAGAATGTGGTGAGCTCAGGGCAGAATAGGAACAAGCGAGGCCCTTCTAAGATGTAACATCCCAGGAATTGAAAACAACTGATCATTAATATCCTGGCATTGTTAAAACAGCTTTGCAAGAAGCTACTTAACAGCGTGGGTATTGTAAAGAATGTTTCGTGCTTGATATGTTGTAATTATTTACTTTATTTAATAAGCTCCAACACTGGCTCCGTAACGAGGGAGCGTACAATCTTACACCGCCTGCTGCCAGCTGTCATCTGTCAACATTCCAGGGATGACAGCTGGTGACATAGGCTTCAGAATACGGTGTCCGCAAAAGGACACAAAGCAATCACAAGACATCCTCCTCCTTATGAAAGGAACAAAAGCAAGGGAAGAGGGGAGAGGTATGGTGAAGAAAGAAGTGAAGAGAAGAGAAGAGCGGGTGAAGAGAACAAGAGAATGTGAAAGTATACATTTCAAAACTATTCACAAACATAATCCGACAATTTAACAGGTGGCAACAACCTCCTGCCCGTCCTGCTGGTGACATGTTTGGTGGAAAGATTGGAGGCAGGGTTAGAAGCTGGTGTGGGAGGTAACCTTCTACTGGCACTACCTGTACCTGAATCACACTGCTCACTATGACTGGGAGTGGTGTCACCAAGCTCGCGAGTAGAATGTCCTACACTGTTGTATGTTTGGGATTCACAATCCATCTCCTCATCTGACCATCCGGACAATGCTCCATAACGTTCACATGCATGTTCATGGGTCTTTTTGTCAGGATCATTAGTTGTGTTATTGCACTGTTACATAGCTGAGAAGTGCCACACCTTACCATCGCTAAGCAAAGCAGAATTACAATACACCTCACGTACTGTAAGAGGCTCTGTGTGCCTATTACTGCCTTTGCTAATATGTCCACTTCTCTTCACTCTTACCATGTCCCCTACCACGAGCCTAACTGGTCTGCACCCATGTTTCAAGTCATACTATTTCTTACTGTTGGCTTGTGCCGTTCTCATTTTTTTCCCAACCATTTCAGTTGTCCAGCTCACTCTCTTTGCCGCCTTAACCCAACCTACATTATCCTTACACAAAGGGGTCCTGCCCCGCATCAGTTCAAATGGGCTATAGCCGGTGGTAATGCATGGTGTGATGCGATATGCCCATACAGTTTTGCATACTTCCAGTCTCCATTTCATATTATTGCCTGTGGCCAGTTGTACAATCCCTTTTATAACTCTGTAAAACCTCTCTACTGCCCCGTTACCTGCGGGGTGGTAAACTGAGGTTGTTTTGTGGCACACTTTGTTTCTAAGAATGTAGTTCTTGAAGGTGTCAGCAGTAAATTGGGGGCCATTGTCACAGACTATAGTTGTGGGAAGCCCCTCCCGTGTGAAAACCTTATCCAGAAATTTTACCACATTGTTCGAATCGGGTTGAGTCAGAAATTTTACCTCGGGCCATTTGGAGAAGTGGTCGACTAGGACAACCATATACACTTGTTCTCCATTGTCCACTATGGGCCCCATGATGTCCACACCCACTCTCTCCCACGGCATGGATGGGCACGGTATGGGCTGTAATGGTGATCTGAAGTTCACTTGCGTCTTATCTGAGTTCAGACAAGAGGAGCAGTCCCTGACCACTCTTTCGACTTCTAGGCTTACACAGGGCCACCAATAACTGCTCTTGACCCTATTTTTTGTTTTGGCGATACCCAGATGCCCCTCGTGGCATATGTCCAGCATTCATCTTCTTAGCGTTTTAGGTGATACTACTTTTCCTCCCCTTAACAACAAACCATTTTTATGTGAGAGTTCAGGTTTCACCTCCCAGAAAGGTTTTAATCTCTCTGGTAAGGCATTCTTTGAACCCCACCCTTTTTTTATCAACTCCATCACATCACACAAAGTCTCGTCCTTCTCCTGATCTGAGTTCCACTCCTCGAGAGACATACCCTCTAACTCCTCTCTCACACTGGCAATACTCATTTCCTCATGTTTTTCATGTTCAGGTAAAGGCAAACGACTTAAAAAGTATGCAACAATATTCTTTACCCCAGGAACATACTCTACAACATAGTTATACTCTAACAGTTTCATTGACAAACGTGTTAGCCTTGGTGACGCAGTGTACAAACCTTTGGTAGTAAATACCTTTGTCAAAGGTTTATGGTCGCTGCGTAGAACCACTCTGCTACCCCAGACAAACTGTCTGAAGTATTCGATAGCCCATATACATGCCAGTGCCTCAAACTCAATGACAGCAAATTTCTCTTCACTTGGAGTCAAGGAGCGCGAGGCAAAGGCTATAGTGCACTTGTTACCTTTGACAGCTTTCTGGGTAAGGACAGCTCCCAAACCTCTGCAGCTAGCGTCTGTCGTTATTATGCTCTGAAGCAAGGGGTCAAAACCTTGCAATGGGACAGTTTTGAAAAGGTCTTTCTTTAGAGCATTAAATGTACTACGGCAATCATTATCCCATAGAAACTTGTTTTTCATTTTTAACAATTGTCTTAGTGGGTAAGTCTTGTGAGAGAAGTTCTTTATGAATTTCACATAGAATTCAACCAATCCTAGAAAGGACCGAAACTCCTCCTTGCTCATTGCCTCAGGTGCATCATTGATGGCATCCAACAGTTCTTTCTTGGGAAAAATTCCTTCTTCTGTAATTTCGTGCCCCAGGTAATTAAGTTTGCGACAGGCAAATCTGCATTTCTTGTACTCCGCCGTCAAGCCCTTTGTTGCAAATGTCTCAAGAACTTGATTTACCTTTTCATCATGCTCTTGCCTCGTTTTACCCATGACGAGGATGTCATCTTGGAACAGTAACAGGTCTGGAATGCTTGCGAAGATGTTCTGCATTAGTCTCTGAAACATTGCGGCAGCAGACGCCAATCCAAAAGGGACTCTGTTGAAACGGTAACACCCAAAAGGTGTTACAAATGTAGTAAGATTTTTGCTCTCTTTGTGAAGGGGAACCTGGTGATAGGCGGATTTTAAATCTATAGTTGAAAACCACTTCACTCCTTTTGTTTTGGCTAGCATCTCATTGATCCTTGGCAAGGGATACTGCTCAACCACAATGCTTTTATTTAAATTACGCAAGTCTATGCAGAGCCTCAAACTACCATTAGGCCGTTTTGCCAAAACTAATGGAGCTACCCATTCTGAGGCTTCAACACGCTCTATCACACCTTCCTTGAGAAGTTTGTCCAGTTGCTCCTTCACTTCTTCCTTCACGGAAAATGGCAAGTTGCGCACTTTGTACATTGCTGGTACGGTGCCACTCTTTACTACTATTTTGTGCGTATATCCTTTGAGTGCCCCTACTTTTCCATTGAAGACACTTGGAAATTTTTCCAACAAGGTTATGCTGTAACTCTCACTATCATGCACTACTAGGACTGGGTCTGCCTTGTTGGGATCAAGTTTTATTCCCAGATCTCCTTGGTCCATCCAGCCCAACACAGAGGGCCCAACCGCGGATTCATAGAGTTTGCAAACTGATTCTCTGCCCTTGTATGCAAAATGTAACTTTCTGAATCCACGCACATCGATGGGATCTCCAGTGAATGTCCAAATAGTGATGTCGGCTTTATCCAAATGTTTCCCTAACTGGGGTGCAAACTTCTCCTTCCATACCTCATTCACTCTAGTGTAGGGGGACCCCGAGTCTGCCACAATGTTGATTCCGATCCCACCTATTGTCATTTCCCACATAGGTTTTTTGTTTTTGTCTTCCTCTCTGCATCAACACGAGTGACGCACTCGTCATCAATATTCAATATGAACATATTTCAACGTCTTCATCGGTCGTGTTTTGACTCCTTATCCCCTCACATTCCACCATTTTCACTTTGCTTGTGCTTCGCCTGTAGCACACCTTTTGGAAATGACCAACAATTCCTCAATTAGTATATTTCACGCTACGTGCTGGGCACTGTTTGTCATCAGCCAAGTGACCTGTACTCCTGCATCTGTAGCAACACCGTCTGTCATTGTACTGTGTTTTTCCTTGCACAGTTTTATAACTCTTGTAAGTACGGTTTGTCTTGCTGTTTTTTTTTAACATCAGTTACTTTAATTACTGTTCCACTACCCTTCTTTTAATTGCTTTCTGCGAATACAGCCTTTGCGCATCTGCCTGTAAGTTCAGCCTACTTAGCAATGTCAATTATATTTTGTAGTGGGTACTCACCTTTAGCCCACAGTTTATCTTGCATGTTACTGTTGGACCCTTGCATAATAATCTGGCCCCTTATGAATTCGTCGTGCAATTTTCCGAAGCAGCAGTTTATTGCCAAATTTTTAAAGGCTGATACATAGTCGTCTATTGACTCATCTTTTCCCTGTTTTCTGTGGAAAAATGATACCTATTCACTCCCACGCATACAGTTGGCTTGTAGTAAGTGTTCAAATCTTCAATTGCGTTTTCAAACACATTTTTTTCACCTTCTCCTCTGGTCTTTTTGTTAATGTTTTAAAATATCTTTATACCTCCTGCACCTAGACTGTGCAATCATATCTTATACTATTTCTCTGCATTAAATTCTTCATCATCCTCAGTTTGATATGTAATTCATAAAATATTCCTTCCATTCCTCCCACTTTATTTCTGGTTCTCCTTTTCCTGGAAGGAATGCTTGCGGTGGTGTTAGATTCTACAGGTACCCAGAAGCCATAATGCTATTACTTATTACAGTTTTCTTTTTCTTTTTTTTTTTAGCAGTTATGTAGATATGCTGTGGAAGTGCCTTATTTTCTTGTTACACCTTCATATTTTTCTCTGTTCTGTTTGATATCCTTTTTTTTATATTCACTTTGCACTCATTGTTACTTTTTGACCATATTAATTTATTTCTTTGTAAAAGTTACTCGTTTTAAAGTAATTGGCAGATATAATTTCCTTTGACTGTTCTTTTATGTCTTCCTTACTTTAAATGTAAATGCAGCGCGTCTAATCACCGTGACACTGTGTGTGCCAAACAGCTAAGATGGCCGCCGGCGTGTGACGTAAACGCGCACAGACTCGTCTGGAATTGGAGGTTAGATGACGCGCGCAGAGCTGACAGTTAGAGCGCTCAGTCCTGTCACTTGAAGAGAATTCATAAACAGTGACGCTCGTGCACAACTGACAGTTATTCACGAACGATCACTGTTAGAACTAGGCGGTTGGTTTGACAGAAACGCAAGTTATTTTCCTCAGCTTCACACTTTTACCTCATTAATAATTTTCTCACATCACTTTGCTCATTACACTGTGCCGTTTTATTTTCCTTTGCTTTCCTTATTCTTTCAATACATTTGAGAGCGCGTATTCTTTAAGTTCATGTATCCTTTCAAAACGAGACGGGCATTCACCCAAAATACGCTTGAACTCTTCGCAATTTTTCTTGTTGATACTCCCGTTTCTTTCTTTTTCCTCTTCTATCCTTTAGTACTTTAGGCACCCTCTTCGTTATTTTTTTGTTAATTTTGTCCGTGGTCCCATGGGTTCTAGTGTGGGTGCCTCGTCGCCAAAATTTGTAAAGAATGTTCTGTGCTCGATATGTTGTAATTATTGTCTTTATTTAATAAGCACCAACACTGGGTCCGTAACGACGCAGCGTACAATCTTACACTGCCTGCTGCCAGCTGTCATCTGTCAACATTCCAGGGATGACAGCTGGTGACGTAGGTTGCAGAATACGGTGTCCGCAAGAGGACACAAAGCAATTACAACAGGTATCAATAAAATATCAAACAATATAAATATTAAAACGTAATAAAATAAGTACATATATCTTAAAGCAGTATTTTACAGTAATCAAACTGGCTGAAAACGCAGGGGCTAGGTCTCCCCAGAAATGTTATTATTCAAATATTCATTAATTGTTTCCTAATTAGTGCATGATTAAAATTCCAAGCTAGATTGTTCCATGGCTATTCAGAAGGGCTTCAAGTGACTCTCCAGTCCTCTCCTTTACACCAGTGTAGTACAGATAAGCCATTTGTTTTTCAGCAGGGATTGGTGATCAACATAGAATGTTTTTTTTTATTTCTTTAACTGTCTTTGCCTGTGGTTGTTACAGTTTAAAATTGTAGTTTACCTGCCTGTGATTGCATAATTTATCCAATGTATTTTCATCTAAACTTGTGGTTTTTCCTGCCCGTGACTGCTTCCATTTAACTTGTTAAATTGTGGGATTTGCAGTCCAAACTCTGTAGTTTTTCCCTCTCATTCCCCGTGACTATCAGCTTTTCCCTCCAAATGTCTCCCTTGCTCTGTGCTAAGACCTGTATGCTAAGCAGTGCACCCCCAGCCACCATTTTGTGTTAACAAGTCGGTGAAACCAGCCTCCCACCCCCAGCACAGGGATATTCTACATGGGAGGGTGCTCAGAGACAGCAGTAACCTGCTGTGAGCTGTCTAAACTGTGTTTGGTAGGGACTGTGCACTTCATTTTTTGGCCAGGAGAGGGAGTAAAGTTTTATACAAACAGTATAGAAGGACACGTTTGTTAGTCCCTTACCTGTAGAAGTCCAAAGTGTGGATTGAGCCTGTCTGTCTCCTAGGAGATTTCTGAATAGAGCAGCTCCCAAGTCCAAGTCCCAGCGGTCCAAACTCTGCAGTTTTTCCCTCTCGATCCCCGTGACTATCAGTTTTCCCTCCAAATTTCTCCTTTGCTTTGTGCTAAGACCTGTATGCTAAGCAGTGCACCGCAGCCACCATTTTGTGTTAATAAGTCAGTGAAACAAGACCCTGTGCCCCCCTCCACCCCCAGCAACAGGGATATTCTACATCAGAGGATGCTCTGAGACAGCAGTAATCTGCTGTGAGCTGTTTAAACTGTGTTTAATAGGGACTGTGCACTTTGTTTTCTGGCCAGGAGAGGTAGTATAGTTTTATACAAACAGTATTGTTAGAGGACAAGTGTGAAACAGAGGAGCATCATCCAACTCCCTGGCCAGCAAACCTTGTCTGAGGTAGCTGGGACCTTATATAGTCTGTTATTGTTTGGTACATGTGTACACTGATTGGTGGTTGTATCTGGTGTTTCTATTGGATTAGGGGTAGTGTCCTCATTGGTTGGGTATTTGAGGGTTCTGATTGGTTTCTGGGTCTGTGATTTAATCAATGTAGGGTTGGAGCTAGAATTTCTATTGGAAGTAGGGACTTCGGCTTCCTGTTTGATTGGTTGTTGGGACTAGGGTGGGACTAGGGCTAGGGTTAGGCCTTTAATTGGAAGTAGTGATTAGGGCCTCTGGTGTGATTGGTTGCTGGACTAAGTGTAGGACTAAGAGTAGGGTTAGGCTTTCTATTGGAAGTAAGGACTAGGCCTTCTTGTGCCATCAGTTGCTGGGACTTGGGTTGGGACTACTGGTAGGGCTAGGGCTACACACTCTGGATTCCTTGATTCGTCTGCTACTTAACAGAGCCTGATTCAAGGAGCGAAGAGCTCGCCCTGGTGTGTAAAAAGCAACTTGGTCAAGCAGATTTGCTGGCCCTGTGCCATAGAACGTCTTGTGTTAATAACATAATAACTTGAACTTGTCTCTCTTGCGCACCGGAAGCCAGTGGAGAAAGTTAAGACAGGCGAAAGCTGAACTCCTTCTGGTGCCTGTTCAGATCAGTCTTGCTGCCACATTTTTAATAGACGGGACACAAGTGAACAGGTAGTCAGACATTCCTAAGTACAGCGCATTGCCTTAGTTTAGCCTGCTCTAATACAACGCTTGTATAATGTTCCCCCACCACGCTACAGGGATCCAGTGAAAGAGTTTATGCAGCATGCGTATGAGTTCAATACAACTCCCACAAACTGCTAGTAAGTAATAGCTTTATTCGATAAAAACATATCATAAAAGCATTTACACATCTTTTAAAAACATTTTTAACGGCAATCATCACATAAAAAACATTTCATATACAAAACAGCGTATTGGGTGGCTACGCTCGGTCACTGGATTAACATTTTTCTTGCAGTTCTTAGGCACCAAGCCCAACCCAAAAATTTTGCCATACAAGTTGAGAAGAGGGGTCTAGGATCTGTACGTAAAATACGCAGGGCTTCTAAGTGAGAGCGAGTTCCCAGGCTTCTGCAAATAGGCTTCAACCACCTACGTCTCGGGGCTACATAGACACTACATTCGAACAACATATGGGACACAGACTCTACCCTTAAATCGCAAAAGGGGCAATAGGGTACAGTTTGAGCGGGCGGTTTCCAAGTGGACGTGAACTCACATAGTGGAAGTACCCCCAACCTAAACTTGATGTACAATGCTCTGTCCCTTGGGCTCTGAATGGTGTCTAGGTAAGGTTCTCTTAACGGTAGCTCCTTGACTGACAGGAACAGGGCTACAGATTTACAATGGTTTGTACTTCGGGCCCTCTCGCTGTCCACCCATGCCCAATAAACCTTCTTTAGATATTGTTTTGAAGGTGCAGATTTGTTGGACCAAGCCTCGCCTAGGCCCAAATTGTATAGCAGCTTTTGACCTCCCTGAGCCAGATGATCTTATGGGAACCCGATAATGACAAAATGTCATTCAAGGCGTCTGCGTAACTACTTAATTCCTGCCCGTTCCAAATTCTGGACCATAACAGGAGTGGGCGTAGTTTCGCTTGGTCGCAGATTGCCCGGGTACCTGCATCTATCAGTAATGGGATTGTTGGCGTGCTGTGGGGCAAACCCATTAGGTCTTTATGGAAGTTGTTCTCAAGATGGACCAGAGTGTCAACTTTTTGAGTGCCCCACAGCTCAGCACCGTAGAGTGCCGCGCTTACAACCCTTGCCCTATAGATATCTAGGGGGGCCCCAATAGGTTTTAATGGTGATGCTCGCTGTTCCTTGAGCAGCGCACCTGCCACCCTTTTATGGGTAAGGAAGATTTTTTGATGGTGTGCCTTCCAGCTCATGGTATCACTGATACGTATGCCCAGATAATCAAATTCTTTCACACGATCAAGTGGGACAGAATCCAGGACCGGGGGATAAACAGATTTTTTTGGCGGGTTAAGAACTAAGAACTTAGTTTTACCTATGTTTATGGCCAAGCCCCTTTCATTACAGAAGGTTTGAAAGCTGGAGAGCAACGATTGGATGCCCATTGGTGATTTTGAAATTAGGAGGGTATCGTCCGCGAACAGAAGCGTTGGGATCTTCCTTCCAGCCAGGGTGGGTGCGTCTGATGGTTGTTGCAAAAGATGCTCCACCACTCCGTTGATATAGAGAGAGAACAGAGTGGGGGCAAGCACACACCCCTGGCGGACGCCTCTGTCCACGGGGATACGAGGTGTTTTCTCTCCCTGTGCACCCCATCTAATTTGGGCAAAGTTCCTATCATGGAATTTTACAAGCAGTGACAGTAGATAGGGGGGGAGGCCTAACCCATCGAGGACGTTCCATAGAAGCGTGCGTGGTACCAGGTCGAAGGCAGTCCGCAGGTCAATGAAGACTAAATACAGACTGCCCCCTCCCAGCACCACCACTTTCCAATAGATCATTAGAAGGCGGAACGTCTGCTCGATTGTACCCGTACCTGTTCTGAAACCTGCTTGGAGATCTGATAGGATATGGTTATCGTCTGCCCACTCGATGATCCTGCCCAATACCACCTTTCCTGCTACCTTTTGAGAAGAATCTAATAAACTGATTGGGCGGTAGTTTGCTGGGTCGTCCCTAGAGCCTTTTTTAAAAATAGGTACGACCTCAGCGCCCCTCCATGAGTCGGGAAAGACTCCACCCAACATCACTTCGTTCAAAAGCGAGGAAATTAATCTACTCCAAGGAGATGGATAGTTCTTAATTAGGTCTCCTGGGATTCCGTCTGGTCCTGCTGCCTTGTTCGGGACGATGGATTGGATTGCTCTTTCTACTTCTGAGATAGTAAATAGGCCATCATAGCATGGGAGGTTAATTGTAAAGCCCGTGGGCGGACAAGCTACCTTGGATGGACCCGAAGGAGCAGAGTACAGTTGCGAAAAGTGGTCAAACCATGCTCCCCCTGCAATATTACAAGTTAGCTGCTGGTCAATGGGCTTTTCCCTAGATCTTAGTAGGTCCCAAAACCTCTTGGCATCCTTCCTGGTACTGGCCTCTACTAGATCACCCCAGAAGTTAAAATCATAAGTCTGTTTAGCTTCAGTTGTGATTTTTTTATAAAGTTTCCTGGCAGCCCTAATAGCAACCGCATCTTTAGTCTTTAATGTCTCCACAAGTTCCTTCTTGGCCTCACGACATTTTTGGGAGTACCATTTCTCTGACTGTTTAGGCAAAGATTTTGGGGGACCCCCTCGAGTGGATTGGGGAACAATAAATAAATCACTTAGTGCCAATACAGTTTCAGTGAATAGAGGTAGGATCTTATTATCGTTTTGGCTTGAAGGGCTCATCCGGGGCTCCACCTCTTCCAAGATTGCCCCGGCCTGGGCCATCCTTGTCTCGTCAGCTGAAACTTTTGCCCATTTTAAACGCCTGCTACAATTTGTGGGGACGACTTCATGAGAGGATTTCCACTTATGGCCGGTTATGCTTTGCTTTCCAGCCTGCCAAGGGGATAGAATAGATAGCGATAGGGGGTTGTGATCGCTATCGACCGACACTATAACCTCCATGTCTAGGTGGTATTGCCAAAGATTGTAGTTGAGCATGATGTAATCAATCCTAGACGTGTGGTCTTGTCTATTATAAGTGTGGGCACCCATATGGTCAGATTTGGATCGGCCATTTGTCGGTCGCAAGTTGTGCTCCATGCACAAGGCGTTGATCTCTATTGCGTTTTGCAACCATTTAGGAATCGGGTCAAGATTCAGAATCGGAATACCTCTCCTGTTGTCCTCCTCAAAAGTGTCCAAGATGTCTTCGCTAGCCAAAGGCTCGAAACAGCAGTTGAAATCCCCTGCAAGCATTATATGGGAATCTGCATCGCAGGCAGCCAGGTTGCCGTTTAAGCCTGTGGAAGGTAAATGGGATGCACCGCCTTTAGCACCCCTCAAGTAGATGTTGAAGATTTCCATGCTTCTTCCCCCTTTGTGTGTTATCGTTAGCCACTGGAGGTCCGAAGATTGGGTGTTTCTTTCTTTTACCCTGTAGCCTAAAGCAATACTGATCCATATAATAAGTCCACCTGACGGGCGACCTTTGGACCCTTGTTCCTGGACTGCGGGGATAAAAAAGGTGGTAAATCCCACTCGGTGTCTTGGCTCCAAGCACCAGGTCTCCTGTAGAAGGCAGATGTGGAAGGGTTCCAAAAAGTCGTTCCATTCGGGGATGTCAAAATTGCGGCCGAGTCCAGCCACGTTCCAAGATAAAATTTTTAGGACAGAGTCGGATGATGACAAGACTCTGGTGGGGTGAGTAGGCATAGGCAATGGGGAAACAATAGCACCCAATAGTTTTGAAAACGTCACAAGTGGCTCAGTTTTGGGGAGATCGAAAGACACATAAGGGGCGAGGCAGGTGATATCCGACTGCTCAGGAGTAGTAGGTACAGGAAGGGTCACACAAGGCGGGGTTGGCCGATCTTCCCTTTTACAATTTGCTGTTAAATCCAATGACATTTCCACCCCATCAACCCTTACGTTGTTAAATCGTCCTGTTTGGCTTGATGCAGAATCAGGAGCAGTACAATCGGTGGAATAATGCCTTTGCGAAGTTAGGGATACCCTTCGCGTTTGTTTGGCTACTTGCTTGGCTACTTGCACAGGGAGTCAATCCACCTCCTCCAGTCCGCCGAATCTGTTATAAGTGGAGAGGCCATTCCAATGTAGCAGGGTCTCCCTGTGGCCCCTGGAGTTATTCGGCCGTTGGTGGTGCTGAACCAATGTCCAATTGTCCCCCTGGTTACAGCTAGGTCGGGGAGGATAGAAAAAGGATAGTTGCTTAGGTTTGACTAGAGAGTCATCATTGCTGGGCCAACTGCAAATGTGATGCGCCGTATGGGGATCCTCGAAAGTCACTACTATACAGTCCCCCGGACTAGATTTCAGCGTTGGCCATACCCAGGGGGTTCTGCGAACCATCAATACCCTACTTCTTCTACCATTGGGGATTGGTCTATTGACATTCAACCAGTGCATTATTTTATTTTTAAGCGACCAGTGATTTTCGAATTGGCCGTTGCCTAAAGTAGGAACACCCGTCAAGACAACGACATAGTCGTTTGCCTCTGGGGGAAGGTCAATGTAGCCACCTCTAAAGTTGTCTTTGGCTGGGAG
Source organism: Lissotriton vulgaris (assembly GCF_964263255.1). Classification (NCBI taxonomy): domain Eukaryota; kingdom Metazoa; phylum Chordata; class Amphibia; order Caudata; family Salamandridae; genus Lissotriton; species Lissotriton vulgaris. The sequence continues at coordinate 591,722 of NW_028246705.1, forward strand.
GGCCTGGGTTTCAATAGGAACTGGTCTAACTACTGTTTCGTGTTTAGGACGTTGGGAGTTACAGGTGGAGCCTCGTGTGGAAGGCTTTGGTTTGACACGAGCTTGTTCCACCGTAACTGTCCTTGGTTTAGGAACAGGTTTTATTGTAGGTGGCACTAAGGAGGAAGCTGGATTAGTTTGTAGTGCGGAGGGTCGTGGGATTGGGTCAGCTGCAATAATGCCCTGGTTTTCCAGACTTTTCAACCCAAGAGTGGCCAGCGCAATAATGCTCTTCTCCATTTCTAACAAGCTGTTTTCTATCCTTGATAATCTTAGGTCCAAAGGAGACAAAAGTTTTTTGAGTGTGTCCCAAACCACCTCTATAAATTCTTTATTGTTCTTGGTTAGTTAGTCTGCTTCAGGGACCTCGTCTGTTGCAGTATTCAGGAGGGAAATAGATGGATTTTCTCCCTGTCCCTCACTACATGGCTGGGTATTAATGGTGAACTCAGCTCCCGCATTAAAAGCTGTAGTGTTATTCGTGGGCAGATTTTTTGGAACGGCAATTTTCGCTTTCTTACGGGAATAAGCTGAGCGAGAATTGCGTTTCCTCTTTGGCTGTTTGCCACTAGGGATATTGCAAGTCAAATTCGTGAGAGATACAATGGGGGCAGGGATGGGCATACTAAGAGGTGTTAATGTAGTATCCTCAACCTTGCTTCCTGTATCAAGTGTGGGGATGGCCGGGGTAGGTGAATTGTGAATATCTGCCTGGGCGACTATACAATTAGGGCGGGCTGGACGCTCAGGGGTAACAGAGGTGGCTATGTGACCAAGGGAGGATTTTTTGGAGAGTGCAATTACCTGAGACACTCTTCTTGCGGCATCTAATTCTAATGAGACCCAGGTCTGAAGCTTAGATATTTCCTTGTCTATAGCTATATTAGTGCGGGTTATAAAGTCATCCATGGGGCCACTGACTAGTGAACCACGTTTAGAAGATTTACTACGAGTTACCCTTGGATCCATGATTTTAGGGTGCTGTCGCAAAGATAGATCTATTTCCCTCAGATTGTGATTTATCTATCCATACGAGCTAACAATATAGAACCAAGAGGGGTGGGCCAGTCCAGTCCTCTTAGGCCTCGAACGGCCTCAAACGGTCCCGCCCTTGTCCCGGGCTTCTCCCGGCGCTACCGCGCTGCGGTAATAGCAGTGTCGCTTTATCTGACTGTAGGGGAGGGGGAGGAGCAGACAGGGAGAGCGGCCCAGGTGTTCACAATTGGGTCTGGCAGGCGCTCCTGGGAACCGTAGTCCCTGCGCAGCGCCGGCACTCGCTCGCAGCCCCGCCTGTCACTCGCCTGCTGTTGCTCCCGGTGAAAGTTCTTCCAACGCCGGTAAGGTCACCCCACACGCAGCGGGACCCGCGGAGCGGGTTCCGCAAGAAGTAGGAAGGGATGAGGGCTTCTAGTGCTGTGGTTAAAGGCTCCGTCCCAGATGCTTCAGTGCAAACCAAAGATAGTGTCCCAAATGCTGCCTCCAGCACACGAGTCTTGAACGCTGGGGAGGGGGAGGAGCAGACAGGGAGAGCGGCCCAGGTGTTCACAATTGGGTCTGGCAGGCGCTCCTGGGAACGGTAGTCCCTGCGCAGCGCCTGCGCTCGCTCGCAGCCCCGCCTGTCACTCGCCTGCTGTTGCTCCCGGTGAAAGTTCTTCCAACGCCGGTAAGGTCACCCCACACGCAGCGGGACCCGCGGAGCGGGTTCCGCAAGAAGTAGGAAGGGATGAGGGCTTCTAGTGCTGTGGTTAAAGGCTCCGTCCCAGATGCTTCAGTGCAAACCAAAGATAGTGTCCCAAATGCTGCCTCCAGCACACGAGTCTTGAACGCTGGGGAGGGGGAGGAGCAGACAGGGAGAGCGGCCCAGGTGTTCACAATTGGGTCTGGCAGGCGCTCCTGGGAACCGTAGTCCCTGCGCAGCGCCTGCACTCGCTCGCAGCCCCGCCTGTCACTCGCCTGCTGTTGCTCCCGGTGAAAGTTCTTCCAACGCCGGTAAGGTCACCCCACACGCAGCGGGACCCGCGGAGCGGGTTCCGCAAGAAGTAGGAAGGGATGAGGGCTTCTAGTGCTGTGGTTAAAGGCTCCGTCCCAGATGCTTCAGTGCAAACCAAAGATAGTGTCCCAAATGCTGCCTCCAGCACACGAGTCTTGAACGCTGGGGAGGGGGAGGAGCAGACAGGGAGAGCGGCCCAGGTGTTCACAATTGGGTCTGGCAGGCGCTCCTGGGAACCGTAGTCCCTGCGCAGCGCCTGCGCTCGCTCGCAGCCCCGCCTGTCACTCGCCTGCTGTTGCTCCCGGTGAAAGTTCTTCCAACGCCGGTAAGGTCACCCCACACGCAGCGGGACCCGCGGAGCGGGTTCCGCAAGAAGTAGGAAGGGATGAGGGCTTCTAGTGCTGTGGTTAAAGGCTCCGTCCCAGATGCTTCAGTGCAAACCAAAGATAGTGTCCCACAAACTGCATTTACATGATCCTGCATGAAGAAAGAGTCATCAGTTAGAAATCCCAATGCATATACGTGATATTGCATAGAGAGATAGTCATCAATCAGATACTCCAAATTCTTGACTACCCTCTTTGGCTTAAAGGCAGGGCCTGGCAGCGAAGGCCCCCAAGAACTGTTACAAATTCTCCAAGCCCCAACAAAGAGCAATATTTGGTCTTATATGTGTTGAGTTTCAGGCAATGTGTCTGTATCCACTTTACTACTTCACAGAGGCAGCCTATTAGGTTTCCATGTGTCTCCATGTATCGCAACAATACTCACTAGAGATGAGCCATATATGTCAAAGAAGGTGGGGCTAAGTGAAGATCCCTGAGGAACCCCACAGTGTGACAGACGAGGATTAGAATTGAAAGGGGACAGTTATAGCGAGGGGTATCTGTTGCTAAAAAAAAAGAGCGAAACCAATCCAAGGTGGAAGAATGCAGGCCAATTTCATGTCATGCCTGCATTAATAGGCAACGAGAGACCAGGGCAAGGGATATTCTGCTTTTTTTAAAGAACTATTAAAAAGCAGTGTGATAGAGGGGCCAACCAAGAGAAGATAAAATGTGGGAACAAATCCAAAGGTGAACCAGATTTCAACTTTGTCTTAGTCTTTTCGACTGTCTCTGGTGTTAGGTTTGAAACCTGCCTCAGTGTACTGAAGCCCCAGAGTGTCCCAGAAAACGTTCTACCCCATGGGGAGTTGATTCTCAAAAGCTGAATAAATCAAAGTAAATTTTATCATTTAAGGAATCTAGGTGAGCCAACACCTTAGCTATTTTAAATAGCTCTCTTGACAAGCCACTTTTTAAATCCAATTCCCTCACAAAACACTGTCTTTTTGCCTGCTTGAACTGTTCAAAGTAGGCTTTTCGTAGAGTACTGTAGGCCAACCGATCCTCTAAGCTTTTAGACAGCAGCCATCGATGCTCAAGGGCTTTACGGTCCTGCTTTACTTTCCTTAACTCACTGGATTACCACTTTGTAGATAGCGATTGTCTGGTCGAGTTTCTCAGGTTCTGAGATGGGGAGGCATCCATTGCCTTAGTCATAGCGTTTGCAAACCGATTTACTTTTAATTTTAATGAGAAATCCTATCTGTTTGCAGGAGGGCTAAACCTTATTGTAAAAGACACAGGACTGACTCCCCTCCAAGATCTCCCAAGAACAGGAGTTGAGCCATGTCTGGCCGGAGAACCGCCTATCACAGAGAAGGAGAATTTAATTAAAAATAATCCGACCAGCTAATAGGGTCGATAGACTGTATTGTTATACTCAAATTGGAGAAAGGCAAAATCTAGAGTAGGACCCTTTATCCACCAATTCAAATGTAAAATCTGCATCTCATTCTCCAAGTTTCTACTCAAGAAATCCGCCTTGTCCTCGAAATGATTCAAATCACCAAAAAATGCTCATACTTTAGTGGACAATATTAAACTACTCAGCCTGGACGGATTGTCTATACCTTTGGGGGTTGGCTGTTCTATCCAGATACCGCCCTTTTGTGAATAAGGAGGAATAAGAGATTTTATACATCTTTCAAACAGGCTTGTTGGTCTTAGTTAAATTGGATTCCCTCATTGCCATAGCCACTGAATTAAGATTACTTTGAATACTAGTACCAATTCCCCCTTTTTTACTTTTCTTTCTTATCACTACACACATGAGCACCACTATGATCACTTTTCCTCTAACTCTATTTGAAGCAACAGTTATAAAATAAACTTGATGTTTTCTTTTCCTAATGGATTATAAATTAATCTTTGATACATAAATAATATACTTTGACTGTATGACTCAGCATGGCGTGTGATTCATTCATTGTGTTTTCTTTGTTCTTCGCTCGATTACATTGAAAATTAATTGTTGCATCTTGTTTAGATTATGTACCATTAGGACCATACTATTTTACGTACCATATGTTACCCAGGTCCTATGGGTTTAATTTTTGGGTTACCCCAGTATTTTTTAACAGCATACTTTAGTGTAAGCAGGGAGAGCTCTGCAGACAAATTTACTGCCAACTGTGAGTTATATCCAGCGGGTCTATAAAGAATAACTCCACCCATGATATTCATTGTGTTAAGAGAGCTGAAAAAGCAAAACCTCACTGTCCCCTCCAGGAGATTGCTCACCTCCACACACTCCTAAATGTCTCTATAAATGATTACAATGCCCACCCTTTCTTCCATCACAATCATTTTTAGTACCCTATAACCAGCCGGCACCGCAGTGCTAGATCAGGCATAGAGTGGCTATTTAGCCACACCTCTGTGATAAATACTGACCCTATGAATAATATCTCAGATTTACATACAGTGTCTTTCTAGGAAGTAATCTAGTGTTGAAGTTTATGCAGATAACTGATGGGTCGTAAGCAACACATTGTCTTCCATAAAACACCCAATAAGTGGTTTCTCTGCCAAGGTACTCCAAATATTTGAGCCCTTCCACGTTGCCTTTGACTCCATTTGATTCAAATAGCACCACTTACAATTAGCGCAAGAAAATGGTCCAAATGTTGTTCCAGGTGCCTCCTATTACAAGTAGATCCATTCAAACCAATGGAAGCCAAAGCAAGCAGGGCTTCTCGTGTGTATGAATGAATAATTTTATTGCTTGGTTACTCAAAACCATTGCATTAAAAACAAAGTACAAAAGTTAAAAGAATCATCATGTTAAAAGAAAGTCTGTATAGTTGGGATCAGGATGCTTAGGGTCTGGGGGGGAATAGTGTCTTTAGACTTTCGGCCCGACGTGCGTTATCTGGTTCTCTGGTCAGTTAGCCCGAGATAGCCATCAACTTCTTGCGGGTCTGTTGGATAAATTTACCAAACGTGGCCATCTGTTTTACTGTGTTCAGTGTGTACAGTAGGTGGACTGCCTCCTTTGCGGTGCGCGTGCCCAATTGTAGAAGAATGGGCCTGAGGTAAAGGCTGCGAGATGCGCGCAGGGCCGGGCAGCAAAGTAGGAGGTGAGCCAAGGACTCGCGTTTGTATTCACAGAGCTGGCATTCCTTGATCGCCCTTCCTCTCGGCTCGGTGGTGTATTATTCTTTGAGGGGCAGGGGGTGTAATCTGAATGCTAAAATACTGTGTAAGGCTGCGCGGCCCACAGCCTGCTTGAGGTGGTGTTTAGAGTTATGCACTGTGTGTGGGAGACTTTGGGACTTGTGGAAGCCTCTTTTAGCTAGCGATTCCAAGTCCAAGGCGCGAGAGCAAATGCAGACTTGTTTTTTGATTGTACTTTTGATGGCAGAGTACTTGATTAACTCAAGGTCCCAGTTCTCTAGAGCTAAATTAAGAAGATCCGTGGCCTCGGCGAGGGTGGCTGACCAAGGGTTGCCTGGTTCCAAAAAGATGTTTTTTAGGACTGCCTTCATTGTTTTCTCTTGTGCCGCTGTTGTGATATAAAAATATTTGCTCAGGGAAGCCCTCTTTTGTTGATTCAAGGAAAATTCTAACTGCACAAGTATGTTTCTGGTGCACGCGGGTAGGTGGAATAACCTTTTGTATACACTGCAATGGATTTTTTCCAGGTCCTTGATTAGTTTTCCAGGAAACGCTTGTTGGGCGTAGTTGAGGGCTGGCATTAATTATGCCCTTAAAACTCTTTGGATGCCCATCGTTGTGGGGCTGTGTAGAGTGGCTTGTAGTTTGCAAAGGGCGTAGATAATGCATTTGCCTTTGGTTTGAATTGTACTTTAATGAACTCCTGAGCGCCCCGATTCGTTGAACCAAACGCCCAAGTAGTTATATTGCTGTGTGCAATCCAGGGTCAGCTGGCCGAGGCTCCATTTTGCTAGTTTTTTTTTTATGATAGTGCCCAAAGATTACAATTTTGGATTTACATGGATTGGCCACCAACTTGTTTTTATCATTGTAGATTGCCAGGGCCGACAGTGCTTTTTGTAAGCCTATTTTGGTGTGATCTAAAAGTACCAGGTCGTCTGCGTATTGCATGAGCTGTATCTTAGTGCCCCCAATCCTTGGTGTAGCTAGGGCGGCTCCGGTCAGAGCTAGGCCCATGTCTGCTGTGTATAAGTTAAACAACAGCGGTGCTAAGACGCTCCCTTGATTTAGGCCGCGGTCTATTTCAATCTTCTCTGTGACTAAGTCGCTCCAGAGTTTAATTCTGACCCACGTTATTTGATACAGTGATTGAATTGCTTTCAATAGTACTGGGTTGATGTTCCAAAGTGCCAGCTTCTTCCAAAGAGTTGAGCGGTCTACCCCGTCGAACGCTGCTGAGTAGTCAATGAAGCAGGCGAAGAAAGGGAGACTTTTGCGAGACACCGCTTGATGGACTAGATATGAGAGAGCTGTTATGTTGTCCACAGTTGATGGGTCGGATCTGAACCCTGTTTGAAAGAAGGGCAGGAGGCCTTCTGTACTCGCCAAGCTTGCTAGTTCCGCCAGAATGGTACTCGGGTAAGTCTTGCCCTCGATGTCCAGCAGGGCGATCATGTGGTAATTATTTGGGTCAGATTTCGGCCCTTTCTTGTGTATTGGGTGCAGGAGCGACCCTCTCCAGGAGTCTGGAACGTCTCCCAAAAGCCGACATTCTGTATATAGTTGGTCATATTTTCAGACCAGACCAGAATTCTATGTTCGCCTTGAATAGGGAGCCAGGCAGGCCATTGGGGCCCGGTGCCCAGTTATGTCTGATTTTTTTTTTAAGATCTTGGAGACTAAGGATTTGTTTTGAATGGCCGTTGTGTGGGCTATGGTATCTATTTCTTCACTCCCAGCGAGGGCTTTATTTGAGTGAGGTCTACTTCGATCGTCTTTGTATAATGTTTTTACGTGGCCGACCCAGATACGTGCGTCAAGGGAATTCTCTCTGTGATTATTTCCTTGAGTTAGGGTGTTTAAGTATCTCCAAAACTCTTGGGATTTACAGGGTCTGAGCAAGTCAAAGATATTCAGCCATTGTGCCTCGGAGTGTTCGCGTCTCGCGGCCCACACCTTCTTTGAATGTCTTTTTGCTGCTTCTTTTAGTAGCATTTTGTCCGATGCTGTGCCGTTTTTCCAATATGCTCCAAGTTTGGCATTTAGTTGTCTGGCGCTTTCTTTGATTGCCGGGATAGGTCCAAGTATATGTGGTGAGTGCCAGCGAGTAGTGCTTGCTGTGTCTCCTCGAAGCAAGGACGCTAAGTTCCAGGCGGATCTGTCCCATTCTTCTATAGCCCCCCTGTTATTGGCGCCTGATGGCCAGCCTGCCCATGTGTTTGTCCATTCCTCGAACATGGTGATAGGCGCCGGCCCCCATTTGATTCTTCTCGGTAGCTTGTACAGTTCTTCACCATTAGGAGCCCCAATGCAATTTGTCCTATGGCGAGTTTCTGCTGTGAGATTCAGTGTAAGTGTTAAGGCGGCGTGATCGCTTTCATTTCGTGGATGCACTGTGTAATTTGACATTGACTGTTGTAATTATTCACTTAATATGATATAATCAATCGTTGTTTTATTATTGTACGTGGGGGCAACAAGAGCCCCTGGGTTGTTCTTTAAAAGGACAGAGTGGGCTGTATCCAAGTTATAGGATTTTATTAGGGCATTGAAAGCATTGCTAGCCCCAGGGTGGTGGCTTTGTGTGATCGTGGCCCCTATGTTATGTATATTGAGGTCGACAAGGATGATGGAGTCCATTAATGGATGTTGTAAGAGCAGAGCTTCTAGCTGACTTGTCAACAAGGTCAAATTGTCCTTGGCCCCGGCCCATGAAAGTTGTAATAAACGTTAATTAGAAGTATTGAAAGTGGGCTGTTGGTCGAGTGGAGGTCTTTTAAGATGCCCGCCAGGAACACATTTGATTGTTTTTTTTTTTCTTCTATGAATTCAATTTTCAGCGAGTGCTTAATATAGATGGATATCCCTCCTGAGGGTCTTCCAAATATGTTGTCCTTAATGGTTGGTTTGCAATATTCTGCGTACCCTCCTATTGATATGGGTTTTGTTGCCCAGGTTTCTTGGGTACAAATTATGTCCACCTCTTTCAAAAATGCCACTGCCGCTTGATTTTGCACAAGCTTTGTGATCCCTGCGATGTTCCAAGTCATGATGTTCAGTCTGCTGGTGGTTGACGTTCGGTTAATATGCTTTTCTGAGCCATTTGTCGACTCGACTGTTACTGGTTACGTTCCTTGCTTTTGGGAAGACAGAAGTTAGGGGCTGGGATTTAAAGCTTGCGGCAGCCAGGACCAGTCTTTGCTGGTGCACCCCATAATTGAGCAAAAGCGTTTGCCCTGTCCCAAGTTTGTTGTTATTTTGATGAGGCTTTCGTTGGTAAAACTTATACTCGTACCGCGTTTGGTCCAATGGAGGATGGACTCCACTTGTAGCGCTGGGTCGGACGGAGCGTTCGTGCCTGACTCCCGCTCTGTGTTCTGTTCCTCGATGGCCGGACAGTTCTTCAAGTCGCAGATTTTTAAGATCAATGGGTATTTTAATGCGGGCTGGATCTTTATTTTTATACCCCAGCTTTCCAGTAACGTATGGTTTCTTTTCAAAGCCTCTTCTCGTGTGTACTAACAGGGGACCTCTCACCCCTTTTGAAATGTATAGGGGTCTTTTCGACTGGTGACGGTCGGACACAAACTGGGCTTGCCTTTGGTGCGATTTTGTCTAGGAAAAATGATGACCCAATGTTAAATTGTGTGTTTGGTCATTCCCTAGCCCTTTTTAGCTCTACTGAAATCTATAAAGAGTTGGCCAACAACCCCGTCCTGTTGCATGCGATTGGTGCAGTAGGACTTTTCACACCTAGGATAAAGCCTACGTAGACACTCCTCCTCTTACATTCAATATGGAGGACGGAAGGTAATACAGGGCCCATATTAAATTAGGAGCCTACTTTGGGTAAGAAGAGTGGACAAGTGAGTAGGACCAGAAGACTGTAAGGGGCAGATAATGCAAAAGGGCCTGAAATTCTCAAACCCTGCACGAAGTAGAGAATATTAATTTGAAATGGGCATCTATGCATTAACTAAAATGGCAATGCCATCAAGAAAATCATAACAGGGATCCCAATAAGAATCAATAAAAGGAGTAAGTTCGGAAAACTTGCAACTAGTGGCCTTTCAGACAAGTAAGCTTGATCAGGCAGAAACGCAAACACAGTTGGCAGATAGCATTTAAATGTAACCATTGTGACAACCTGCTGTCCAAGGGACAATTCAAATCATAAGATGCCAAACAGTTAAAATTGAAAAAGATTGATGCCTTCTGACTCACACCACTGAATAAACCTGTTCCAGCAACCTCCATAGATAGTCTTAATGGCAGACTTCCCAGCTGCCAAAATGTGGTCTGCAACTTGGCCATGAGGTAAAATAATTGTAGTTGTGCTGTTCAACCTCCAAGCATGTAGCAGCAAAGTCTGGGGAATGGGTGGTGGGCCTTACCAGTCTGCTCTGTGCAGGACTGAGCAAGAGGTGGCTGAATGATGAATACTGTAAATTCCCTTCGGTAACCAAATAATAATAATAATTTTTCAACCATTTAACTTCTAGTAGACCACAAACCGTTCATTTCAATTATACGAAAAACCAATAAGCCTATATTTGCAATTCCACAAGACAGCCACTGGATGATAATGGAATGTCACCTATATTTTATTTAAAAGTTGTGGTCGGCTTGGTCGCCTTGTTAAATTCAGCATCCCGTCTCGGTCCAACGCACAGACCGAAACTGGAACAGTATCATTGACTAGGATTGGAACACTGCTGTCAACATCATCCAAACTGAAAACAGCAACAGCCTCCCCAAAGTCATAAACAATTTCAACAATTAGATCACCTGCTGGGCAGATTTTCTACCTTGCCTCAAACACAGCAAGACAAGAAGATCTAGACCCCAAGTTGGTAAAAGGAGGAACACCACTACAATGAACTGGAGTGCAAATGGAGAATGCGCAAGAACTATGTAGACAGAAGCACATTCAAACCCGCACAATACCTAAAACCAAATGATTTTCACCACCAACCTAACTGCTCTTGAGGTCTGCATCAATACCAGCACCAACAAAAGCAAATAAATCTTCACCATGATGAAGGATTTCACCTCACTAGCGGCTGCCACCAACTCGATCACCCCTTCACAGAATCTCTGCAACAATAGTGTTATAAAGAAGATCACTCAGAAGCATGTGAAGGTAGGAGTATTATTTATTCTGTCACCTACTCTCCAGGACTGCCTGAAGAGGTGCCAACATTCTAAGGCAAACTCAAGTGGGGCATACAAGAGGGGAAGGGTTAAGGGGGTGGGCAGAATGTACCACCCGAATATGTCAAGCGGAAAAAAGATTACAACACATCTCCTTTCTCTATTGAATAAAGGAAAATGATGTCAGGGGAGACAAGGTGAGCAGCATACAACCTGGAGAACAACCAACAGGGAGAGGGCGGAAGGGAAGAAAACAAGGCGTCCACCACTGGCTAAATACAGTGGCGTGATGAGCACACAGAATAAACAGGAGGATTATAGTTCATAGGCCACCCAAGTACAATATCATTTCATAAGCTACCTAACAAGTATGCTTGAAACAGACTGGAAGGATATCCTTTACATTCCACCTCCTTGCAAATCCCACCCTACAACTTGTGTTAAGGCAGATAAAAGTTACATTCTCTTAGTCAGACACACTAGATCTATATTATAGGGTCAAGCCTTATTCCTAGTTTTTTTTTCAAGCAATTGTACATTCAGGATACAGAAGTTACAAAGTATCACTCTGGAAGTCTTCACATCCACACTTCCCATTAAAATGCGTACCGAGGAAAGTGTTCCTCTCCACTGCTAACAAGTTTTACCTGGTTGCTCTCTCCCTCTCTACACACTCTTGCAAAGTGTCCCTTCCTATTATACTTCATACATGTTGCGTTGCGGGCAGTACAATGAACATTGTTCGCAAGGTGGTTACTGCTCTCACACCTAAAACACTAATGGTTTTACCTGTTTTGACTTCTCTTGCTTTTGAATTTTAAAACTGCTCTGTCATAGTTGTCATCCTGATACCCTATAGTATTAACTACACTGCAATCCGGTTCTTAGGGTAGGATCATTTCGAAAATGCACTTAGCAGTGTGTTCAATGGACTGTACCATACTAATAGCTTCTCTCAAGGATGGGTTCTTGGATAGAGGTTTCTCTCTAATGCGGGGATTGTGGGTGCACCTTACAAACTGATCCCTTATAAGGGAGTCGTTAAGTTCCCCAAACTCACATAATTGAGTTAGACCTCTAAGAGCCGCAATGTAATTGCTGACTGATTCTTGTTTTCCCTGCACTCGAGCAAAGAACTTGTGCCTTTCTAGGACGACATTTACTTTGTCACCAAAGTGACTTTCCAACTTCATAAGAGTGATTTTGAAAACATCCAAGTCATTCTCGTCATCTTCTAGTTCGGGATCAGGTAGGGTATTGTATATCTTCCTACCTTGGACCCCAAGGTTGTGCAACAGGACATGTTGTTTCCGAACAGCAGAGACCTTTTCCCCTCCAATAGCAATAAGGTAGGAATCAAATAAGTGAATCCAATCTTTCCAATGGATTTCAGGATCCCCAATATCATTTAAAAATGAGGGTGGTTGACTCATAGATGAAGCAGCCAAGGAGGAAAGCTTCACTAAAATCTGAGGACGGAGGCAAGGTAAAATGTGGTGCTCACTGTAACAGTTTCCTAGAGGTAATATGGCACTGAATGACAGAAGGACCTACCGCGTAACAATTCCTACAGAAGGGGTGGATGAAGTGAAGTAAACTTAATGGGCGAGGGGTGCACTAAATATGAGCACAAAATATCCTATATAGAGGTACTGACAGTAAAAAAACTGACTATATGTGAAGTACTGGGGTACCATGTAGATCCTATATGAATTGTACTATATCACTGCAGATAGAACCATGATGTACTGAAAAGGTCAACCCCCCCATAATAGATAAAAATACAATAGAGCATGGTAACCTGAGAGATAACAGTTTCTTTCAAAGTGAAGGAAGATAAGGAGAAAGTGCACCTGTAATTCCCACTTAAAAGGACTTCTAAACTCTACAAAACACCACTATGAGTGTAATAGGTACTCACACAAGCAGAAAATACAGGTGCATAATATTGTAATTAGAAACCCAGACCAAACATAGGTACACTGATAACAGGAGGAATATCCCACTATGTAATAACTCACTGTAGGAGCGCAAAAAGCAACTCTTGACAAAGTACAGGATGTACTTGGAGTACCAAGGATATAGCAATAACACAACATATAATCGATAATGTCTATGCGAGTATAATGACAACATAACGTAGTTTCAATGTGGAACCCTCTGGAAGGTACACGGCTAGATCTGGTGTCCTTAAGAGGAGTGGTGTGCGTGTCACCGTAGAAGACAGAACGGCACGCAGGAGGGTGTTCTCAAAATGAGAAATAAAGTCAATTGGTGTGTGTATCACCGTGAGGAGGGCAGTGACACATAGTTGATCCGTATTTCACTGGTGAACTTTTGTATGGTAAAAGGTTTAATAGGTTAGAAAGGTAGGTGTGCGTATCCCCGTGGACAGCGCTTCCAGCACACGTGAGGAAAGAGAAAAAAAAAACAATTCCTGGCACAACAAATCTGACAGCTTTATGAGAGGAAGCCCAGGGGCAACTGAATGTCCAAATAGTGCAGGGCAGAATTACTAGAGTGGAAGGAGGGGTGTCAGACGATATAGGAACTGCACAGCCTGCCAAACATGCCACCTAAGAGTCACTATGACGGGGGAAGCACAGGGGCTAAAGGCAACAACCCTTTTTAAAAGACAAGTAAAATAAGCAGAACAGTCTTACTAGTGTAAAAACATAGACGTATGAGAAGAATGCAGCCAGCCGCAGAACTTGACAGAATCTCGAAGATGAGCGCTGAGAAGCGGCTCTGAAGAACCTTTAGCAGCAGGGAGACTCCTCGAAAATTTCCGTAACAAGCAGCTGGGGCGTAGGACATGCCTATGACAGAACCCGCTACCGGGCCGTGAGAGAAGGAAACACCGGAATCTCACTCGCGTGAGGAGAATCTGTAATGCACCAGAGATGAGGTAAGCGGGAAACTTCGGTGGCTGTAGCCTCAAACCACCCACACAACAGCTCGAGTTCACAGAGGATCGGGGTGCCGCTGACAGGGATCCCAAGCGACACAACTCTGCCCACACACCTATGAGCTAGGACCGCTACATTTAAAACTAGAGCTCCCCGCAGAAACTGGCTGTTGGACAGGCCTCGTGAAGCAGCGCTGGAGCACCATCGAGCGAGAGGCCTTCGCAGTAGTATGGGCCTTCAAGAAACTCCGGCCCTACCTCTTCGGTACCCATTTCCGGGTACAGACAGACCACCGACCCCTGCAATGGCTGATGCAGATGCGGGGGAAAACCCAAAACTGTTGCGATGGTCCATCTCCTTGCAGGGGATGGACTTCACTGTGGAGCATCGCCCTGGCCAAGACCATGCCAACGCGGACGGCCTGTCACGCTTTTTCCGCCTCGGCGAGGAGAGTACCCAAGGAGATGGGTGACTCTCCTTGCCTTCAGCTGGGGGGGACGCATGTTGGACAGGCCTCGTGAAGGGGCCGCTCCCTCCCCGCATAATAAGAACCCGAACACCGGCTCTCCCGGTGTCACCCGAAGAACCACCCCGCAAACCCACAGAAGCAACCCGCAACCCGTCCCCAACGGGACGCCTGCTCCCGAAACACCACGACATCGGCCGGCCCGGGCCCCCTTCAGCAGCATTGCCCCGGCCCAGCCGCCATCTTGAGCACTGCACCACAAGGCCGCGTGGCCTCAACTCGACCCCAACCCTGGGCCTGGCCAGGCCCCGACATCGAGGCACCACCATCCACCCGGGAGGTGAAGAGACCACTTGGCAGGTCAATGGGAGAAAGGAGTGTCGATGGCTCTCCCCCGCCAGGTGCCGATCGCCCCCCAGCCTCCGCGAGCGCTGGCTCCACCCCCCTGCTGGGTGTCTGGACTCCCTCATCCCGGGCCTCCCGACCTCCAAGTGCGAGGGTCCGGACATCAAAGGAGGCAAGACCTATAACTGGGACAGCTCCAGAGCAGGAAGGCAGTTGTATCCTGGAGTCGAGAGACACCTTGAAGAACTCATCCTTGACGGACTGCTGGCGCTGCCGCAGCCTTGCCTTGTGAACCTTCGTCCTGCCTGCTGGCGCTGCCGCGGCCCTCTGCAACCTACACCGTCGTCGGGACCTGCTGGCGCTGCCGCGGCCCATCCTTGTGAAGCATCGTTCCTGCCTGCTGGCGCTGCCGCGGCCCTCTGCAACCTACACCTTCGTCGGGACCTGCTGGCGCTGCCGCGGCCCATCCTTGTGAAGCATCGTTCCTGCCTGCTGGTGCTGCCGCGGCCCTCTGCAACCTAGACCTTCGTCGGGACCTGCTGGCGCTGCCGCGGCCCATCCTTGTGTGAACCATCGCCTTTGCCTGCCGGCGCTGCCGCGGCCCTCCTCAAGTGAGACTGATCATCCTAGCCAGCTGGCGCTGCCGCGGCCCGACCTTCCAGAACTCCGAGCTCGAGGATTGTGAGCTACCCATCTTGCCAACCCGTACCAGACCGGTACCAAGACTGTCCAGCTACCCTTTTCCCCTCAGAGACTTGAATTAAGTGGACCCTCGTGTCCTGATCTCACTGTATCGCTGATAACCTTCCTTCAAGAATCGTATATAAAGAGTGTTGACCTCATACTTGTGTGGTGTCCATCTGTGGGGGGGAAGTTACTTGTCTGTACGATCGCTGGAGACGGTCCTCACTGGAGGCCTCTCCCCTGTCCTCGGCCAACCCTCCCGGTCTCCGTCTAACATTGGTGGCAGCGGCGGGATCCGAACCAACGCGTAATCGTACAGAGAGTAACTCACCCCATGACTCAACCACAATGACAACCAAAGAGAGCGGATCCACAGAAAAATTCCAGATGGAGAAATTAGAAGAGTATAACCACTGAGAACTAAAGCAGTTCTGCATAGAACTAGGCATTGCTACCACCGGACTGAGCACGAAGGACGACTTCAAAAAAGCCCTAGAATCTTGGGCGGAGACGGGTACGGCCGTACCCCCAGACCAAAACCTCGAGGCGCCAGAAACAACCACGACTCCGGCAGAAGGGAGGAGATCGGGTCTCTCCCCGGAGGAGATCCGAGAACGAGAAAAAAGCAGACTCCATGAATTAGAGCTGGCACGACTTCAGTTGGACGGAGAACTGAAATTGGCGGAACAAAAGATAACATTGGAACACTTGTGGCTCCGAGAGGAGCGGGAAGAGAAGCAAAAACAGAGAGTTAGAAGAGAAAAAACTGGCCTACGAACATGAGCGCAATCTAGCCGAAATAGAGCTTCGGAAACAGAATAAAGACCTCGGGGTGCCCGAGCGCCCAAACACTCCTGGCACCACAGACCCTAAAGTCCACATCCCCAAGGATGTCGTCAGAGAATATTTTCGGAACGACGATATCCAGCAATGGTTCAAAGCCTACGAGATAGCCATGACCTCCCACCGGATTTCCCGAAGTGACTGGGGAGCCGGGTTATGGGGGAGGTTTGTCAACGAAGGGCGCGACGCCCTGCTGCAACTCCCGGACCATCAGATGACGTCCTATGACCACATGAAGGCCGCCCTCCTCACTCGATACGGGCTCACGCCCGAGATGTACCGCCAGCGGTTCCGTGACTGCAAACAGATCCCGGGTACAACTTGGGTGGAGTACGTGAACTTTTTCAGCAGAGCATTCGAGGGGTGGATCAAGGGCAGCCAGGTGACCACCTACGAACAACTCTTTAACCTCATTGTGTGGGAGCACCTCTCCAACAATTGCTTCGTCGAGCTCAGGCAGCACCTCCTCGACAGCAAACTGACTGAACCTCAGCAGCTCGCCGCCGAAGCTGACCGATGGGAAAGCACTCGAGTTGCCCGGAGCGGGCCCAGCGAGCCGAACCGAACCAACCAAGGTCCCCATCGCCCCCGAGGAGGAGGAGGCCAGGGTCGGGGCAGAGACGCCGTCCCGGCGGCTCCCGCCAGCAACACCCCGCCCCCGGCCGGCAGGGGACACCCCCCGATACGTCCGGGGTTCCGAGCCAACGTTACTTGCCACCGGTGCCAGCGGACCGGCCACTATGCCAACAACCCTAATTGCCCGAAGAACCAGAATCCTATACCTCGCCAGGTCGCTGCCGCCGCCCTGGGAGAAGAGCAAGCCCCAGAGGATTATGAAGAATACGAACAGGAACAGCCCGAGTGGGAACCAGCCGCCATGACCCTGGCCTGCCTAGGGGTAACAGACATGATTCCGCGGGCTCCCCTACCCGCCAATACGAGAAAATACAGCGAGTGGGTGAACATAAATGGGCGCAAGGCCGAAGCCCTACGCGACACCGGGGCTAGTGTGACAGCAGTCCGGTGTCATCTAGTGACCCCGTAGCAGATCTTGCCGAACGTCCTTTGCCCCGTCCGGTCAGCCGACAATTCCGAAAGCCTGTGTCGGATGGCCTGCGTTCCCTTCGAGTGGGGAGGAGTGTCCGGAATGCTGAAGGTGACTGTCCGTGATGATGCCCCAGTAGACTGCCTCCTGGGGAACGACCTCGAAAGTTCCCCCTGGGCAGCCGTTGAAAGAAGGGAGCACCTGGGGATGTTGGGCCTCCCTGAATGGGCCTGCATAACGACCCGGTCCATGGCCGCCCGCGCCATCTCCAGTCTCGAAGAACCCGAATGGCCAGAACCTCCTCCCCCGATCATCCCGGAGGGAGATGCCCTAAGTGCCAATCCCCCAGAACAAGACGGAGAAGGGCCCGTGCAACTCCAGGACCTCCCCGAACTGGCCCAGTGGCATCAAGAGGGTGGTCCCACCCAGGAACAATTCCGACAAGAACAGACCTGTCCCTCCCTCGAGGGACTCAGGCAGCAAGCCCTCGCCCAGAGCGCAGGAGACACCGCAGGGGCCCACTGGATTTATTGGGACAATGACCTACTCTACAGCGAGCAAAGAATTGCTGAGCTAGGGGCCAGTCGGGTGCTGGTGGTGCCCCTCCGCTTCAGAGACTTCCTTTTGAACTTAGCGCACGATGTCCCCCTTGCTGGACACTTGGGACAAGACAAAACATACAACCGCCTGGTGACACACTTTTACTGGCCCAAAATGCGAAATGATGTCTCCAACCACTGCCGGGCCTGCCCCACCTGCCAGGCCAGCGGGAAGAGCGGCCGAAAGATCAAAGCCCCCTTGCAACCCTTTCCCGTCGTCACCACCCCGTTCAAACGGGTGGGAATAGACATCGTGGGACCCCTAGACCGACCCCCGAACGGCCCAGGGGCACCGGTTCATCCTAGTCCTGGTGGACCACGCCACCCGGTACCCCGAGGCCATTCCTCTTCGGACCGTGACAGCCCCCGTGGTGGGCCGAGCCCTGATGGGGATCTTCTCTCGAGTGGGCTTCCCCCGGGAGGTCGTCAGCGACAGGGGCACGAACTTTCTCGAAATACATGAGGTCTCTCTGGCACCAGTGCGGGGTCACCTACCGGTTCACGACCCCTTATCACCCACAAGGAAACGGACTGGTCGAGCGGTTTAACCGTACTCTCAAGGGAATGATCATGGGCCTAGAAGAGCCCCTACGCCGTCAATGGGACGTCCTACTCCCGTGCCTCCTCTTCGCCTACCGAGAAGTTCCCCAGAAATCCCTCGGCTTCAGCTCCTTCGAACTCCTGTACGGACACCCCGTCCGGGGCCCCCTCAGCCTGGTCAGGGAAGGCTGGGAGATGGCCCCCCAGAAGACCCCTCCGGACGTGTATAAGTATCTCCTGACCCTCCGCAATCAGACCCAGCGATTCAGGGAACTCGCCAAAGCCACCCTGGAGGCCAGTCAGGAGGACATGAAGAAATGGTACGATTTTTTTTTTTTTTTTTTTAATTATATTTTTATTGCAGAGTTATAAACAGCAGGAAAAGGTAAACAGCCAGTGCACTTGTGGGCTCCCCCCGTCCAATGACAGTTCACAGTTGTACACAGCCATTCAGCCCGCATCCCGGAGGCCGGGCGGCATATCAGATCGCTCGAGAGGAACACAACACAGTGTACGTCCCATTGGGACCCTGGCGGAAGGTCGTTTTACGTATCTGCTTTTACCCCCCCACCCGCAACAACATTCCCGTCAGCCATCTCCGCGGAATCAACGTAATTGCCCCCGTCGGGGCCTACTCTAGGCTATTCGGGCCTTCGTGCCAGGCCGTCCCACCCAATCAGTCTGCCCGCCACTCCATACCCCCTGTCCCAGTAGTTCCAAGGCCTCCCCCAGCAACCCTCCAATGGCTTCCAGCCCTCCCCAAGCCCCTCTACAACTAACCCCCCCAACGCCCCCCCCCCCCTGGCAACTGCTAAGGTGTGTGCTTCGCTCTACTGAACTGGATGGTTCCACTACAGTGCGTAGTGAGATACTTCTGTGTTCGCCCCGCGGTGTCCAGCGGCTTAGTCCTCGCCGTCCTCATCCTCAACCAAAGCATCACGCAGAGCCTGTACCACTAACTCCCATGCACGCGCCGCATCCAGAGCTTTCTCATTCCCCAACTTCACTGCTTGCTTCATCCGGAGCACGCTCTCGCAGTCAGACCATCGCAGCAACTCATTCTTCCATCTACGCAGTGAGGGACCCCCCCTGGCCTTCCAGTGCCACGATATTTCCCTTTGAGCCAATATCAGGCCCAGATCTATGAATTTACTTGTCACCTTGGTGTGCTTAGTATGCGGGAACCAGAGCAATAGACACGCCGCCATGTCGAATTCTACCTCCCTGTCAGTCACTTCATTCAGGAGTTCCCCTACCTCCGCCCAATAAGATCCCAGTTGTGGACACCCCCAAAACAAGTGGTCCATGTCCGCCCCAAGGGACGAGCACCGGGGGCAACAGGCATCCGGCACCCGAAAGTGCCGCTGTAGTTTCTCTGGAGTTAAATAGGCCCTATGGAGCACATAAAAATGGACCTGCTGAAAGCGTGCGTTCCTGGTGCCCTTCCACGTGCGTCGCAGGATATGGCCCCATGCCGTATCCGGTATGGGCCGGCCAACGCTCCCCTCCCATTTAGCTTTGAGCACATGGAGTGGTTCCAGCCCTTCGTTCAGCATCCTATTATGGAGGCACGTCACAGCTTTGAATGTACCAGCCGCCATCACCACATATTGGCATGCCATAGTCGTCGCGGGCTCCAGGAGCCCCTCTTTCCAGTGCTTTTGCATGGCAGCCACTACAGCCGCGTGTAGGAGGAAGCCCCCCTCAGGCAGTCCGAACTGGTCCCGGAGCACGTCGAACGGCGCCAACGCCCCATCTATATACAAGTCACCCACCACCTGCAACCCCGCGTCCTCCCAGTCCATCAACGGGGACCAATCCCCTCCGTGCGGCAAAGCCGTCAACATCCCGATCGGGATCTCCGGGGCATAAGGCCGCGATGCCCTCGCTCTCCGAAGGCTCCTCTGCCAGCACAGCCGGAGCGTCCGCTCCTCCATGGTGAGGGCCCGTAACTCGAGCCGTTGCTGCATAATGATGTACGACAGCACGTGGCGCTGTATCCCCCGACCCCGGTCTTCCTCCGGCCCCCGGAACACCCTGGCTACGTTCTGCGTAAGGACCTGCAACTGCGCCGCCAGATAATACAGCTCAAGGTCGGGCACGGCCATGCCCCCCTCCAGCTTGGGGCGAAGTAGCGTGCTCAAGGCTATTCTGCGACGGCCATGCCCCCACAGAAAGCCAATAATCAGTGACCGCAGTTCCCTAAACACCCCCTGGGGAATCCAGACAGGTAGCGTTCGGAAATAATAAAGGAAGCGGGGGAGCGCCACCATTTTCAACAATGCTATCCTGCCCAGGACTGTCAGCGGGAGGGTCGACCAGAAAGACAAGCTACCCCGCAGTGACCGGACACAACGGCCAATGTTACCCTCCAAAAGGTCAGCAGCCGAGTGGTAAATGCGGACACCCAAGTAGGTGATGCAAGAGGGTTCCCATGCCACACCCAAGTCGCTGCTAGGGGCTGGCGATCCCGCTCTCAGCGGAAACACGCAGGTCTTTGCCCAATTGACCTTAAGGCCCGACAGTCGGCCGAACTCGGACAGCAGATCCATCGCTCCAGCCAGTGCCCCCGAAGTGTCAGCTAGGTACAGGAGCAGGTCATCTGCATAGAGCGATATATAATGCCATTGCCCATCACTCACTATTCCCGCGTATCGGTCGCCTGACCTCGCATGGACCGCCAAGGGTTCCATCGCCAGGGCAAACAACAGAGGGGAGAGAGAGCATCCCTGTCGTGTTCCCCTGCCCACCGGATACGCGGCAGATACCAAGCCGCCCAATCGAACTCTCGCCGTCGCCGAGGTATACAAGACCCTCGTCCACCTTCGAAACCCATCGCCCATGCCGAACCGCTCCAGCACTCCATCCAAGAAAGGCCATTCCAAACTGTCGAAGGCCTTCTCGACATCCACGGACAGAACCGCCGGCGTTCCCTCCCCATCCAAGATGGCGTCCATTATTCCCACCAGGCGGCGGATATTCATCGCCGTGCTCCTCGTGGGTATAAACCCGGCTTGATCCCTGTGCACCAGGCCCGTCATGTGCGGGGCCAATCTAGTGGCTAGGATGCGACTCAGGATCTTATAGTCCACCGTCAGCATGGACAGCGGGCGATAAGACCTCACGTCCGCGGCATCCCGGCCAGGCTTGAGGAGTGGTACTATCAAGGCCTCCCGCATGGAGCCAGGCAATGCCCCCTTCTCGAAGGCCTCCGTATACACCACCAGCAGCCTGGGCGCCAGAGCGTCTACATAGTGCTGATAGAACTCGACTGGGAGTCCGTCCACCCCGGGCGTCTTGTTACGGGCCATATGTTTGATAGCCACTCGAATTTCCGTAAGCGTGATCGGGCTACCCAGGTCCTTCGCGTCGTCCTCGTCCAAGACCGGAAGCGGCCTCTCCCCCAGGTACTCCACGATGTCCTGAACCCCCACTCCCAACTGACTCCGGTACAATTCCTCATAGTAACCCCTAAAGCGGTCCAATACAGCTGCCTGGGAGTACACCATCTCTCCCTGCGCGTTAGTAATGCTGAGGATCGGGCAACCCCTAAGTTCCGGGCTAGCTAATCTGGCTAAGAGGGTACCCACCTTATCCCTTTCTGCGTGTGCCCTGATAATGTACTGCCTATAGTCATAACATCTCAAACGTTCCGTCTCCGCGGCTACCACTTCCTTCGCCTCCAATAACTGGGCCTGTAGACCTGGCCTAGTTGGCCTGCGGCGCTCCAGGTCCCTCAAAGTTTCCTCCGCTTTCATTAAGTCATTCAGCACAGTCGTTCGAGCATTCGAGAACCTGCCCAAGCACACCCCTCTCACCACCACTTTCATTGCATCCCATTCAGTAGACCTACTCGTCGCCGTTCCTTCATTCGCACCGAAATAACTATCAATGCCCTGCCGGACCGCATCGTCGAACACAGAATCCTCTAGCGTCTCCGGACGAAGCCGCCATGTCGGTATTACTGGGCGCTCCCTCTGCCATTGAATATGCACCAACAGGGGGTTATGATCGGATATCGTCCTAGCAAGGTACTCAGCATGGGTAATCAATGGGGCTAGGGAGCTCCCGCAAAGCACCGAATCAATTCTGACATGTAAATCATGGAGAGCGGAATAAAAGGAGTAATCCCTGGTTCCCCTGTGCCTCTCCCTCCAGACATCCAGCAACCCCCATCGTTCTTGCCAGTCCTTCCTGTGCGCGGCCAGCCTGCGCACAGGAGAGTCTACTAGGGGGGGATGGGACCTATCCAGAGCCACATCGGTAATCGAGTTGAAGTCCCCCCCTAGCACTATCGGACCCGCCAGGAAAGAGGCCAAGGACCCCGAGAGGCTATCAAAGTATCGGCCTTGGTCAGTGTTCGGTGCATAAACACAACAGAAAACCACATCCCGTCCATACAATCTCCCCTCCACCGCTACAAACCTGCCATCCGGATCTATTACCTGATTCAGCACTTGAAAGGGTATCCCCGCCCTCACCCATATCAAGACCCCCCTGGCATACGCTGAGTAAGTGGTGCCAAAAACCTGGCCCCGCCATCTTTTCTGCAAGGCAGCGCACTCTTTTTTGGTGAGGTGAGTCTCCTGGAGCATAGCTATCTGAACCCCCCTGCGTACCAGGTATGCATGTACTTTGTGACGTTTCACCATAGTCCGCAGCCCCCGGACATTCCACGTTAGGCATTTCAAATTAGGTAATGTCCCCATGCCAATTCCGTACAGTCCGAATCAAACAACAACGGTCCATGACCCCCCCAATGCAGTTGCCCCCCCCAAACAACCCCAAAACTGAAACATTCCCCAAACCCCACTCCCCAGGACAGAGCACCCGAACCCAATGGCCGCCCCCATCCAAACCTTGATCCAACTTCTCGCACACTTACCCTGTGGTCTCCACCACAGTCGACCTTAAGGGCCTAGGGTCGCCGCCAACCCCAGCTAGCGGAGCCCGCGTCCCGCCCTTCATCCCCTCCGATACACTCAGCTCCCCCACCCGGCAACCCGCCCTCCAGCGACAGGATATCACCCTACCATGAAGTCCCGATCTAGTCCCAAGTCTATCTCAGCCGCAGAAAATAGTATCCGAAGTCTGTGGGGTCACCGTCGGCCCCTTCTGGCTCTCCGCCTCCGAAAGTTCCTCTCCTGTTCTGCTGCCCTCTCCTCCCGAGTCCGTTTCGGCCCGTTCACTGTTCTGTTGCGACCCTGTAATGGCCGCCGTCGCCGCGAGTGCATCCCTCTTCTCCGCCGCCATTTGAGCCTCCCGCTTCTCCCGCTGGTGCCTGTTGCGGGACCTGATGCGTTGTGACTGCCGCACCCGGGGCTGCTTGGGCTGGTCTCGCCGACTCTGGTGCGTCCTATCCGTCCCTGCTCTGTACGACTCAAGCCATTGCCAAACTTCGTCCGGAGTCTGGAAAAAGTGTGTGGTGCCATCCATGATAATCCGCAGCTTGGCCGGGTAGAGCAAGGAGTACTGAATGCCTTCCTCCCTGAGCTCCTTCTTCACAGCAAGGAACGATGCCCTGTCCTTCTGGACCGCCTGCGTATAGTCCGGAAAGATCGTTACCTTGCTGTTCTCCACCTCATAAGGGCCCGACATCCTGGCCTGCTGGATGAGGAGGTCTCGGTCCTTGTAGTGGAGGAGCCGCACCACCATTGGTCGGGGGGGGCGGCCAAGCCCCGGCGGGCGAGCGGGCACCCGGTGAGCCCGCTCCAGAGTGAAAAATGGAGTAAGCCCCTCCGGCGCCACCACAGTGCGGAACCAGTTCTCCATGTAGGCCACCGCATCCTCCCCCTTAATCCGTTCCGGCAGGCCTACGACCCGCACGTTGTTCCGCCTATTGCGGCCTTCGGCATCCTCCGCCCTCCGCTCTAGAGTGTCCAGTCGGGCCAAAATGTCTGTAATCCTGTGCTCCGCGGTCACCACCGATGGCTTCAGGTCCAGCAACAGTTGGTCATGATCCTTGACCCGATCCGCCAGCTTCGCGTGATCCGCGCGTAGCAGCCCCAGGCCCGTGGCCACTTGGGCAATGTCATTGTGCAACGCCTCCTTAGTGGAGGTGATCGCCTCAAGGATGGCATCCAAGCGCCGGTTCAGCCGCTGTTCCTGGTCAAGCTCCGGGGAGGGACTCTCATTCAGCTGGGTCGATGTCGCCGAGTCCCCCTCGCGGCTCCCGGGCATCGGCCCTCCGATCGCCGCCATGTCAGGGCGCTGCGTCACAAGTCCGGCCACCCGTACTGCGGGTTCCCCCGTGGGTCCGTGCCGGTCACCGGGCACCGGGCAGTGCTATGTCACCGCCAATGGTCTCAGGAGCAATGACCAGGCGGACGAGCTCCGTTCCGTCACCCCCACTGGGCCTGTGGGGGGAGGATGAGTCGTAGGGCGGTGGTCGACGAGAACCCCTGATCTCCTGGGTGAATCGGGCAGCGTCCCCCGGTCTCAGGGCTTCGTGCCGCCAATCCCAGTGCGTTGGGCAGCCGGGTTCAGGGTCCCTCTCTGCTCGGCGACAGCCGGACTCAGGGCTGAAGTTCGGGACCGTCCGACCTCCTCGCCGCCATTTTCTTCACACCCCGGACTACACCTCGGCCGCCTCTCCCTCGATCTCCTCGGGGCCAGCAGTCCCCCAGCGATTCACCGATTACGTCCAGCTGTCCCCTTACACTTCAGAGGGCAGGAACGTCGTCTCCGGGTCGCCTAGGGTCCCGAAAAACAGGAGAATTAGCGGGATTCCGCGCGGAGCTGCGAGCTCACGCCGCCATCCCGATCGGCGTCCAAGCCACGCCCCCCAAGAAATGGTACGATCAACATGCCTCCTCCATCGAGTTCGAACCCGGCCAGCAAGTATGGGTGATGTCTCCAGTCGAACCTTGTGCCCTGCAGGACAAATGGACAGGACCCTTCAAGGTGATAGAGCGCAAGGGCCCTGTCACCTACCTAATAGACATGGAGTCCCCCCGGAACCCACTCAGAGTCCTCCACGCCAATAGACTCAAACCCCACTTCGTGCGCTCGGAGCTCAGCCTACTAATGGCAACAGATAGTGGAATGGAAGAAGACTCCGAGCCCCTCCCTGACCTACTGAGGACCCGTGAAAAAGATGGCTCCGTGGACGGGGTCAGACTCTCCGAGGCCTTGTCCCCGGAACAAAGCCAAGACTGCCGGGCTCTCCTGCTACAGTTTGCGAATCTGTTTTCCCTCACCCCAGGGGTCACCCCCTGGTGCCTTCACGATGTGGACACTGGGGATAGTCCACCTGTTTGACACAGGGCGTACCGAGTGCCAGATCGGGTGCGCACCTGCATCCAGGACGAAGTCTCCAAGATGCTGGCTCTAGGAGTGATCGAGCCATCCGACAGACCCTGGGCCAGCCCAGTCGTACTGGTCCCCAAGGCTGCCGCCCCGGGCGTCGCCCCGAGCTCCGGTTCTGTGTAGACTATCGGGGCCTGAACGCTGTTACCCGCACCGACGCTCACCCCATCCCCCGGGCAGATGAGCTGGTTGACCGCCTGGGGGCTGCCCGCTATCTGAGCATCTTCGATCTAACAGCAGGCTACTGGCAGATCGGCCTCACCCCCAGGGCCCAAGAACGATCCGCCTTCTCCACCCCGGATGGCCACTACCACTTCAATGTGATGCCATTCGGCATGAAAAACGCTCCAGCTATGTTTCAACGACTAGTGAACCAGGAATTGGCGGCCTCGAAGACGTCAGCGCCGCCTACCTGGACGACATCGCTGTGTACAGTCGTCACTGGGCAGACCACCTTCACCACCTCCGAGAAGTCCTGTACGCCCTCCAGCGGGCCGGCCTCACCATCAAAGCCAGCAAATGTCAGATTGGCCAGGGGTCCGTGACCTATCTCGGACACCAAGTGGGGAGCGGTCTGGTGGCCCCCCTTCAGCTCAAGATCGCTGCCATCCAGTCCTGGCAACCTCCTGTCACCCAAACCGAGGCCCGAGCCTTCCTAGGGCTCACCGGATACTACCGGCGGTTTGTAAAGGACTATGGCAGCATTGTGGGGCCCCTCACAAAACTCACCTCCAAGAAAAACCCCAAAACAGTCAACTGGACTCCGGACTGTCAAGCGGCCTTCGAGAAGCTGAAGGCCGCCATGTGCACCGCCCCCGTGCTCCAGGCTCCCGACTACAGCCGGGAATTCATCGTCCAGACGGACGCCTCAGATCATGGCGTTGGGGCAGTCCTCTCTCAACTCAACACCGAGGGAGTCGATCAGCCAGTGGCCTTCATCAGCCGACGCCTACTGGCCCGAGAGCAGCGCTGGAGCACCATCGAGCGGGAGGCCTTCGCAGTAGTATGGGCCTTCAAGAAACTCCGGCCCAACCTCTTCGGTACCCATTTCCGGGTACAGACAGACCACCGACCCCTGCAATGGCTGATGCAGATGCGGGGGAAAACCCAAAACTGTTGCGATGGTCCATCTCCTTGCAGGGGATGGACTTCACTGTGGAGCATCGCCCTGGCCAAGACCACGCCAACGCGGACGGCCTGTCACGCTTTTTCCGCCTCGGCGAGGAGAGTACCCAAGGAGATGGGTGACTCTCCCTGCTTTCAGCTGGGGGGGACGCATGTTGGACAGGCCTCGTGAAGGGGCCGCTCCCTCCCCGCATAATAAGAACCCGAACACCGGCTCTCCCGGTGTCACCCGAAGAACCACTCCGGCAACCCACAGAAGCAACCCGCAACCCGTCCCCAACGGGACGCCTGCTCCCGAAACACCACGACATCGGCCGGCCCGGGCCCCCTTCAGCAGCATTGCCCCGGCCCAGCCGCCATCTTGAGCACTGCACCACGAGGCCGCGTGGCCTCAGCTCGACCCCAACCCTGGGCCTGGCCAGGCCCCGACATCGAGGCACCACCATCCACCCGGGAGGTGAAGAGACCACTTGGCAGGTCAATGGGAGAAAGGAGTGTCGATGGCTCTCCCCCGCCAGGTGCCGATCGCCCCCAGCCTCCCCGAGCGCTGGCTCCACCCCCCTGCTGGGTGTCTGGACTCCCTCATCCCGGGCCTCCCGACCTCCAAGTGCGAGGGTCCGGACATCAAAGGAGGCCAGACCTATAACTGGGGCAGCTCCAGAGCAGGAAGGCAGTTGTATCCTGGAGTCGAGAGACACCTTGAAGAACTCATCCTTGACAGACTTCTGGCGCTGCCCCAGCCTTGCCTTGTGAACCTTCGTCCTGCCTGCTGGCGCTGCCGCGGCCCTCTGCAACCTACACCGTTGTCGGGACCTGCTGGCGCTGCCGCGGCCCATCCTTGTGAAGCATCGTTCCTGCCTGCTGGCGCTGCCGCGGCCCTCTGCAACCTACACCTTCGTCGGGACCTGCTGGCGCTGCCGCGGCCCATCCTTGTGAAGCATCGTTCCTGCCTGCTGGCGCTGCCGCGGCCCTCTGCAACCTACACCTTCGTCGGGACCTGCTGGCGCTGCCGCGGCCCATCCTTGTGTGAACCATCGCCTTTGCCTGCCGGCGCTGCCGCGGCCCTCCTCAAGTGAGACTGATCATCCTAGCCAGCTGGCGCTGCCGCGGCCCGACCTTCCAGAACTCCGAGCTCGAGGATTGTGAGCTACCCATCTTGCCAACCCGTACCAGACTGGTACCAAGACTGTCCCGCTACCCTTTTCCCCTCAGAGACTAGAATTAAGTGGACCCTCGTGTCCTGATCTCACTGTATCGCTGATAACCTTCCTTCAAGAATCGTATATAAAGAGTGTTGACCTCATACTTGTGTGGTGTCCATCTGTGGGGGGGAAGTTACTTGTCTGTACGATCGCTGGAGACGGTCCTCACTGGAGGCCTCTCCCCTGTCCTCGGCCGACCCTCCCGGTCTCCGTCTAACACTGGCTCAGTAGGCAGCACCACAGCAATCACTCCCAGGAAACAAGTATTGGCAGGACAATACCCAGGACACTCCGCATTGACAGCTTGTGCACTGAGGCCACCGGTGCGGAAGAATTCTACCAGACACTTGAGGGAGGACACAGAAAGAACGTCAGACACAGCAGAAGCCACCCAGCTGACAGAAAACAGCTGACAGGAACTTCCCAGCTTTGGCCGTGCATACGCCTTAACATACCCCAGGGCAGCTGATGACTTAACTCCGATCTCCACACAAACCAGCACAAGGGGGTCCAACAGCAGTCGAGCACACAGGTCCGACGTAGTTAACAATGTCAACTCCAAAAGATGAGGAGATTACTTCTCGACCCAAATGTAGACAGCTACTTGCTCCCGATGTGGATTACGGTCCATCAACCATAACCTCTATGAATCCCTTGACAACTTGAATCGTAGTGCTAGGATCTCACAGGAACTTTCAATTACGATAATGAGACAGCAAGAACTTTACACCAGCATACGAGCACAGGTTGGAGAACTGAAAGGGGAAGTGACAGATGTGCCCCCTGCGCCGTCTTCGTCGTCAGTGTTATAAAGAAGATCACTCAGAAGCATGTGAAGGTAGGAGTATTCTTTATTCTGTCACCTACTCTCCAGGACTGCCTGAAGAGGTGCCAACATTCTAAGGCAAACTCTAGTGGGGCACACCAAGAGGGGAAGGGTACAGGGGGTAGGGGGTGGGGGGGAATGCACCACCCGAATATGTCAAGCGGAAAGAAGATTACAACAAACAGCTCTCAATTTTTCAGCAACAAAATCACAGCCATTTACCTCAACGTCGAACTGGAATAGACCACACCAAACGCCTCCTGATTTTATCCAAAGAACGAATGCTAACCACATGACCTGTCATCACCCCAGAAGATGAACTTACACACTAGGAACTGCATTCTGGGACTTTGAGTAATCTGTGGGAAACTAAGCAGCATACATAGCTTGCAGTTGTTTTGAAATTGAGTTTTTACGTAACTGACGCATGCAAATCTTCACCTGTAGAGCATAATGGTGGGCGGGGACACACTTAAATACGGCGGTTCGTAAAGCGCAGCATGAGGTCGCATTTTGAACAGAATATGCGTGCGCCAGATAAATAGAAGAGATGGAATCTTTGATTGTAGAACGAGAAACCACTATTTTACCCTAATGTTCTGTCAGCATGTCACGGTAAGCGTACGATATGTGACCAGGGATAATTATTGTTAGTTTAAAATTGGCATGATTTGGAATACAGTTACGGGGAGTGTTTGGGTTTAGATAACTAAGCATTCAGAAAAAATGAATATCGTAAGTCTTTAAATAGATGTACTATTTACTATCAGAAACGCAGGATGCAGAGATGATTTAGTTTGTTTTCTGAGAGACCATTGTGTATAATTAGATTGTAAGGGATTCATTGGCATAATGTAATTAAATGCATTTATCGACTTGTATTTCTAGATGCCCCTGACGAAGGGAGTGGAACTCCTGAAATGCATTGGGCTTACATAATAAAACATGACCTTTGAGAGTTTGTGGATTTTGGATGGTGTAACTATTTGGATAAAATGAATTGAATAACAAGAATAAACAAGGATTAAAATGGAAGAAAATAGAAAAAAATGAGAAAATGGATATAGATTTAATTCATTGGATTCAAGGCTACAGGCGGCTGTGCAGCTTTGTGGGGCCAGAATCGGTCCCTTCGTGATGGAGTTATTGTTGCAGCGCAATGAGACGAAGTGCCGAGAAAGTCTTGCACGCCAGAAACATATTGAATGGATATTATTGGAGGAAATGAGTTGAAGAATATGATTAAGCAGGTGTGCATCTCATTTACAGTAAATTCATTGCATCACCCCAGAAGAAACAGCCACCACCATGAAGTCCCTCCACTCAGAAGCCCCTGTCGAACCCCTGATTCCACCAGGCCTACTTCAGAGGACTGCAAACCCTCAGCGCCGTGCTCACACGGATTCTGAATTTTTCTATCAATTCGCCAACCTTCCCAGAGGCTTGGAAACACTCATCTGTCCTCCCATTGCTGAATAAATCTACTGCAGAACCTTAAAAGCTCACCACCTACAGACCAATCTCCCTGCTTCCATTTCTGCCAAGGTCTTAGGGAAAATCGTCAACAGACTCCTCAATGAATAACTCAACAACCACCAACTCCTCTACACCACTCAGTCTGTTTTCAGACCCAACTACAGCATACAAACCACCTTCATCACAGTCACGAATGACACTTGCATATCTCTGGACAGCTCTCATCCTCCTGGACCTCTCTGCAGCATTGCACATGGTCTCCCACCACATTCTTATCCAACGCCTCCAAGACATCTGATTTAATGGATCTGCTTCTTCATGCCTGGAAGGACCCAGTCAGTTAGCTTGGCACTATACAACTCAGAAACCCGAGACCTAATCTGCAGAATTCTGCAAGGATTCTTCTGCTCATCATCTGCTCTCATGACATCAATGTCCTCTCCGACTCCAAGAAAAACACAACTCATTCTCTTCATTACAGACAGGACACATAGTACTCGGATCAAGTTCACTGTCTGCATAACTAAAATCGCACATTGGATGAAGACCAACTGCCTGAAGCTGAACCTGACAAAACCAAAATTGTGATCTTCTGGAAAAGCACTACACCATGACACTCCACCTGGTGGCAACAGAGCTAGGACCAACACATAGCACCACCACCCATGCCAAGCACCTCTAAATGGTCATCAACATCAAGCTGAACATGACCACCTAAACCCTTGTACCTGCCTCATGCTTCCATACCTCAAGGATACTGAGAAAGATTTTTAAAGGTCTCCCAATCTGCACCTGGAAAAATGTCACACACGCCCTCATCAATAATAAACTGGACTATGGGATCATGCTCTATGTCAGGTTCAATGTCACCACCAGAAAGCTGCAGACCTTTCAGAACTCAGTGGCCAGAATCACTCTTAACCTCCCATGCCGAACTCCCGTCACTCCGCACCTGAAAGAGCTCCACTGGATCCCCATCCACAAATGAGGAAAATTCAAACACCTCACCCACACTTTCAAGGCACTACATAACAATTGCCCAGCATATCTAACCAATGTCATCAACTTTCACAAACATTTCAGACACATCCACTTGTTCTGACTCCTACTTGCACACACCCCATGCATACGGAAAACCAGATCCGGCTGTCGCTGCTAAAACATGAAATGACCTGCTGCTAAATATAAAATCCTCCTCCTCACTTCTTGAACTGACGCGGGAAGACTCAGTTTATCAAGTAGTCCGATTAGGTCTTTTATTTGGCTAAAGTCACACCTGCTAAGTGCTAGGATACCCTTCAGTGTGATCAGTAGCTCTACAATTCAGTATAATGTAACATCATACTGCAGAGGACTATCCACCTCAACACGGTCCTCTTTTGCGCATCCTTCACTTTCTTTGCTTCTGAGAACCATACCAAAATGTTGATGTGTACGTGGGGAAACTTGGTAAAAACTGAAACCCTTTTTGGGGTCCAAACGATAGAGCCTCTCCTCTTATTTCAAGAGGTAAGGGAGAGCAAGGAACGCAGTTATGGTGATCAAGTGCCCAATGTGGAAAGGAACTTACGAAGAAAAGAGGTCGGGTGTTGTCCTGTCGATGGTGCACCATCAAGGCCGAGGCGATACGGCGGGCTTGCCGGATCCAAAAGGTCTTTTGGTTATGGAAATTGAAACGGGGGGCGCAAGAATCCTCTTGATGGTCGGAAGATAAGCAGAGGTTACAGAATAGGTATAGAATAGCCTAGTGTTGGGTCTGGATGATTGCACATTGTTGTCCTGGAAGAGTCTTCGAAGTATCACGAGATAGGTGGCTCCTCCCCTGGACTACAGTGCGCACGGGCATCGCCTCCATCCCCAGATTGTTTTTAGCCATTGGCAGAGATGGAGTGAAATATGTGAGTGATGCCCTATGCTAAGAGTATGAAAAATATGTGTAAAGAAATACTGCAGCTGCTACAGGCGCCGGGGAGGAGGGCGGGCGATATGAATGTCAGCAGCCCTACATGCCAAGAACAGATGCATACTGGTAAGTAGCATTTGCAGTTCGAGGCATGTGGGCTGCTGAATTCATATCTGTGCATAGAATACATAGCAGTCCCTCCATTAGCGGCGGCCGCCCGTGCCAGGTGCAGCAGTTTGAAAAAGCGTTTTGAGAACAGCCTGACCAACAGCTGCCTGCTGTTTAGAGTGCACATCTACACAGTAATGTTTAGTGAAGGTATGTGTGGTAGAAGATATTTGTAGAGCAGCCACATGGTCTAAGGGAATGTTACCTAGGAAAGCCATAGAGGCCCCCATCTTTCTGGTGGAGTGGGCTCTTGGTGGAATTGTGAGAGTTCGTTTAGCTTTAGCGTAACAGATCTGAATGCATTTCACTATCCACCTAGCGATCCCAGCTTTGGAGATAGCATTTCCCTTTTGGTGTGAGGCAAATGCAACAAAGAGTTGCTTGGTCTTACGAAAATCTTTAGTCCTGTCCACGTAGTACATTAAGGCTCTTTTAACATCAAGGGTGTGGAGCATCCGCTCCGCCAGTGACTCTGGGTTTTGAAAAAACACTGGTAACTCAATTGTTTGGTTCATGTGGAATTGAGATACAACCTTGGGTAAGAATTTAGGGTTAGTGCGGAGCACCACCCTGTTAGCGTGTACTTGGAAGAAAGGCTCCTGGATGGTGAGCGCCTGCAACTCGCTAACCCTCCGTAGCGATGTAATTGCTACTAAGAAAGCAACCTTCCAAGTCAGAAACTGAAGCTCACAAGAGTGCAGTGGCTCA
This sequence comes from Lissotriton vulgaris, assembly GCF_964263255.1. Taxonomy (NCBI): domain Eukaryota; kingdom Metazoa; phylum Chordata; class Amphibia; order Caudata; family Salamandridae; genus Lissotriton; species Lissotriton vulgaris. The sequence goes on from NW_028246705.1 coordinate 624,555, forward strand.
AAGGGAGGACCCATCAGCCTTGTAAGAACCACATTGAGGTTCCATTCTGGAGCTGGTGGTGTCCGTGGTGGAATGACCCTCTTGAGTCCTTCCAGAAAAGCCTTGATAGCAGGGACCTTAAAAAGGGATAGGTGTTGCCTATTCTGAAGGTATGCTGCCATCGCAGACAAATTAATGCGGATGGAAGAGTACGCCAAATTGCATTGGTACAGGTGGAACAGGTAGCAAATAATGTTCTGAATGGAAGCGTCCAGTGGGTCAATATCGTGGTTTACACAGTACATGACAAACCGCTTCCACTTGGCCGCGTAACAAGCTCGAGTAGTGGGCTTCCTTGCCTCCCGAATGATGTCCATGCAATCGGGGGGAAGATTGAGGTAGCCAAACTCTAGGACTTCAGGAGCCAGATCGCCAGGTTGAGCTGTTGCGGATCTGGGTGCTGAATGTCGCCATGGCTCTGCGTCAGAAGGCTGGGGGTGAGATGAAGCCTTTGATGCGGTACCACGGAGAGTTCCAGAAACGTGGTGTACCATGGTTGGCGAGCCCACGTTGGAGCAACCAGGATGAGAGTCATCGAGTGCTGCCTGAGTTTGCGTGCCACCAGAGGTATCAGAGGTGCTGGGGGAAAAGCGTACGCAAATCTGCCTGACCAGTTCATCCACATCGCATTGCCCTGCGATTGCGGGTGTGGGAACCTGGCGGCGAAGCTTTGGCATTTTGCGTTCTCCTTTGTGGCGAACAGGTCTATCTCTGGATGACCCCACCTTTGGAAGTACGGTTGGAGTACTGATGGATGTATCTCCCACTCGTGCATTTGATGGCTGTGCCTGCTGAGCAGGTCCGCCATCTGGTTGTCTTTGCCCGGGAGATGCTCCGCCATGAGGAAGATGTTCCTCTGAATGGCCCACTTCCACATGCTCTGAGCCAGATGAGACAGCTGCGGAGAGTGTGTTCCTCCCTGCTTCTGAATGTAGTACATGGCAGTCATGTTGTCCGTTCGGATCAACACGACCTTGTTGCACAGATGTACTTTGAATGCCTTTAAAGCCATGAAGATTGCCATCAGTTCCAGAATGTTGATGTGCATCTTCCTCTGCTGTAGTGTCCATAGTCCCTGCACCGTGTAATGGAGTACATGCGCTCCCCATCCCTGGAGAGAAGCGTCCGTTGTCAGGATAATCTGTGGCACAGGCTCCTGGAACGGTCGGCCCTTGCAAAGGTTTTGTGGATTCCACCAATGCAGAGAGTTGTACGCCCGACTGCTCACCAACACTAGGTCTGTCAGTTGCCCATGAGCCTGAGTCCACTGACGTGCTAGGCACTCCTGAAGCGGACGCATATGTAGTCTCGCGTGCGGGACGATGGAGATGCAGGAGGCCATCATGCCTATCAACTGCATGAACACCTTCGCTGGAAGCGAGTGCTGAGGTCTGAATCGTTGGATCAGCGTTTGGATGCTGGCGATTCTCACTGAGTTTGGCTGCGCAGTGGCTGCCAGTGTGTTTATCGTAGCGCCCAGATACTGCCGTACATGGGCGGGCTGGAGATGGGATTTTGGATAGTTCAGCGAGAATCCCAGATCGTGCAGGAGATGAATAGTGCGTGACACGTGGTCCGCGCACTGCTGTTCTGTTCTTGCCTGAATGAGCCAGTCGTCCAGATAAGGATAGACGTGGACGTTTTGGCGTCGTAGATGCGCCGCCACAGTCGCCAGGCACTTTGTAAAGACTCTTGGCGCTGTGGTGACCCCGAACGGCAGAACGCTGAACTGGTAGTGCTGGTCTTGGATTGTGAATCTGAGATACTTCCTGTGGGAAGGATGCAGGGGGATATGAAAGTATGCATCCTTTAGGTCCAACGTAGCCAGGAAGTCCCCCTGTTGAAGCAGAGGGAGTACCTGCTGTAACGTGAGCATATGGAAGTGCTCCGAGAGAATATACCAGTTGAGGGGCCTGAGGTCCAGGATGGGCCTGAGGGATCCGTCCTTTTTGGGGATTAAAAAATACAGGGAGTAAACCCCTGTTCCCCTTTCTTGCAGTGGAACGAGCTCTATTACCCCTTTTTGCAGCATGACTGTGACCTCCTGCTGCAACAAGTGCAAGTGCTCGCCGGACATAGGACGGCTTCTTGGAGGTATGTTTGGTGGAGTGGAAGTTCCAGACAGTAACCGTACTGGATAAGAGATCTGACCCACCTGTCCGTGGTGATGGATTTCCACGCGGGAAGGAACTGCTGGAGTCTCCCCCCGACCGGTGTTGTGTGGTCGGGGGGCAGTGACAAGACGTCACTGCTTGTTGGCGGTGGTGGACCTGGAGCTATTGTTTCCACGTCCCCTGCCCTTGACGTTGTTGCCTCTGTAGCCACCTCTACCCTTGTTGGTGTATGAGGTCTGGGTATTGCCCTTATAGTACTGTGTGGATTGCGATGCTTGACCCCTTGAGGTGCCTCTGGTATTGGAGCGGCGAAAAGAACCACCCCGAAACTGCTGAGATTGGAGGGCCCCCATAGACTTAGCAGTGTCTGTGTCTTTTTTCATTTTTTCCAGTGTCGCATCCACCTCGGGGCCAAACAGGTGGTCAGGATTAACCGTTTGGTTGAGTATGGTTGTCTGTATATCTGGTTTAAAGCCTGATATCCGAAGCCATGCATGTCTTCTCAGCAACACACTAGTGTTGATTGCCCTGGAGGCAGTGTCAGCCACATCTAGCGCACATTTGATGGAAGCGTTAGTGATTAGCTTGCCCTCCTGAATTAACATCTCCCCTGCCTCCTTGTACTGGTCAGGTAAGTGCTGCAACAGTGTTTCTAGGGTGTCATAGTGAGCCCTATCGTAGCGTGCAAGTAGGGCCTGCGTGTTTGAGATTCTCCAGATGTTAGCTGCCTGCGCAGCAATCCTTTTTCCTGAGGCCTCAAATATTTTCGACTCTTTGTCTGGGGGAGGAGCGTCACCAGTTGTCTGTGAATTCGCCCTCTTCCGAGCGTTGGATACAACCAAAGAGTCTAGTGGCAAGTGTCCCTTGATGTATGTTGGATCCGAGGGCGCTGCCTTATACTTTTTATCAATTCGAGGATTGATGACACGCACCCGAGTGGGCTCCTTGAAGACCTCCGGCGCGTGCTTTAGCACTCCTTTGAGCATTGGCCATGTCTTGACTGACTTCTCGGCCACTGAGAAAGTGTCAAACAAAAAATCCACATCCACAGGATCTGAGTGGAGCTCGACATCATGGTTAGCTGCGGCCCTCTCAATCAAGGCGTTGAAGGCTGCAGAGTCCTCCATCGGTGAGGTCTTTGCCGCAAAGAGCTGCGGTTCCTGACCCGATTGCGGGTCGTCTGGGTCAGCTCCGGCCGACCAAGGTTCATGTTCCTCCTCCGGATCCGAGTACGCCGGATAGTTGTACTCGACCTCCTCTTCATCTTCACCCTCCCCCGCGTTGGAACGCGTTGGAGAACGTTCTACATGTTTGGGAGACGAAGGCTCCATAGGGGCCGAAGCGCCCGTCGAGTCCTTCTTGTTCTTAAGAGGAATCCGAAAATGTTCTAGCACCGGCTCCGTGGTGATTTTCCGTTTGAGGAGGGACAATTTTCCCGTATTGGCGTCGATGATGACCTCTCGGCGCTCTTCCTCCGCGAGTGGCTGGAGCCGAAGCTTCGACACCACCAATGACGCTTTGGACGTCGACAACTCCTTCGAGGGCACGTCCGCCCCCTGCTTCGGAGCGAAGGCTTTCGGCGTCGACTTTGGCGGCAGGGTGTAGCGAATAGGCGTTTGCACCTTTGCCGGCTTCGATGCGGTCTTCGGCTTCACGCCCCCCGGTTCGGGAACCACAGCGTCCTTCCGAATCCGTTGCAGGGACTCCGCGACCTTCTTCGTTAAAGTTGAAGAGGGCTTGACCGTCTCGAGCGATTTCCCCGAGTTGGGAGTCGGGTCTGCCGGAGGCAGCATCTTCGGAGCAGACACCTTGCCATCCTTGGCCCCGACGGCCGGAGTCGGCGCAGCCGGAGCTTTGGAATCGCCTTGACGCTTCTTTGGAGCCTTTTTCGGGTCATCGACCCCGACCATCTTCGGCGCCGACGCAGCCGCGTCGGCCGCCTTCGCCTTCGGCGTCGACCCCGAGGCTTTGGGGTCGGCCATCTTGGCGTGGCTCTTCAAGTCGGCCATTTTGACTTTCTTAGGTGTTGACGCCTCTAGAGCCTTCTGTCCCACCAGTGGAGCTTTCACTTTCGGTTTCGAAACCGACGGTGTGGATCCCGATGGCTTCACTTTCGTTTTCTTCAACGGGAGTGGCGCATCAGAAATGTCCGTGGCCGGGCCGAGAGGCGGGGCAGCTGGACTATTAGCAAGGTCTTGGGTAAGGCCCGAAGGCGATCCCTCGACCTGGGCCGTATGTTGGGGATTGACCCCTGAGTCAGTTCGAGGGTGCTCTTCCTCCGAGCTATCCCCCACGGTGGTAATGGCCCCATCGTCGTCCCCTACCTCGTCGCCGGCTTCATCAAACTCCTCATCTCCCGCGTCGTAGTCATCTCCCTCCGACGCAAGGCTAGAGTCCGAAACCAGAAAGACATTTTCGTCTACTTCAAATTCTTCAAAGATGTTGTCCGGCGGGGGCGCCGGGGGTGCCGACAACTGGGCCTGGAGTCGAGCGGCCCGACGATGCTTTAGGGTCTTCTTGCACCGGAACTTTGAGCAGGCCATACATCTGGCCTCGTCATGGTCCGGTGATAAACACTTGTTGCACACAGGGTGCACGTCGAGGTGCGAATACTTGGAGGTGCACACCGGGCACCTCTTGAACGGAGTCCGTTCCATGTTCTGGAACTTGGAGCGTCGAGTAGGCCCGTCCGCGCCGACAGCACGCGGAGGGGCAGGAAGCGTTCGGAGCTGAGAAGGAAGACAAACCCGAACGAAAACAATACCGACGCCCAGCCTAAAGACCTTTTGGTCTCAAGTAGAAACGTAAACAACTATTGGTCCCGACAGAGGGAACCGAAACACATCCGAACCCAATGGCGGAAAAAAACAATCTGGGGATGGAGGCGATGCCCATGCGCACTGTAGTCCAGGGGAGGAGCCACCTATCTCCTGATACTTCGAAGACTCTTCCAGGACAACAATGTGCAATCATCCGGACCCAACACTAGGCGGCGATCTATGCACAGATATGAATTCAGCAGCCCACATGCCTCGAACAGAATGGATTACTTAACATCACAAGGACATACTAGTGTGTTGAAGATGCTGTTGGTGGCCTAAGGGGGCCTGGCACCGAGCGGGGCGTTGAAAATGTCCAATTTGTGGGATACAAGTCGAAGGGGATATGCAATAGGTGAAACCTAGCAGTCCCAGCAAGTACACCATGTAGTGTCGAACTGGATCACGAGGGGACGCGTCTGAACCTGATGTCAGACAAAATAAATCTAATAATGGAGCTGATGTCAATGTGCATTATCAGTAATAGGTGGAGTCACTTTACCACATGATTTGGAAAAACTTCTTCAAAGAAAAACAACTTGCACACGTCCGAGCTCAACATTAGATGAAAGGTGAATGCACACCATGCGTATCCTCAGCTACACATGCCATAAACATTCATTTACACCTGCCAGCAAGACTGTTGTGAATCCTGGCAAGACCTATATATGGATTTTCAGCCATAACATGTGTTTATGGCTGAAAATAAGGTCTCATTTCTTCCTTTCTAGAATAGCATGTACCGCCTCCTCCAGTAGAGGTATATGATAGTCTTTCATACAGGTTTCTCATGACCATCAATTTCATATCATCTCAAAATTATGTAGACGCCATATTATACAGTTTACAGCACCCACTAATCAGAGGCTATATATTACCATCTTTGCTTGAATTACCTGTCTCGCTGCTTCTTTGAGATACTGTGCTGGCCTTTCTATCACAGTGGCCATCGTTTTTCATGTTTACTTGCAGCTGTAGGTTGCACCAAGTATCCAATCATCACATAAGCCTTGCCACCAACATTCTAATTCCAGGTTTCTATGGAAGAGGGATAGTTCCGAAAATGTCTCAAATGTCTTTTCTTGAGCTTTTTCCAAATGGAAGCACCTGCAGTAAGGAAAATGTTACTTACCCATTAAGCATCAGTTCTTGGCATGTCGAGCTGTAGATTCACATGCTTTGCATACTCCTGCCATTTAGAGTTAGGTCCAGATGTTTGCACTTTGTTTTTCTTTGAAGAAGTCTTTCCAGTCACAAGGTAGGTAACTCCTCCTTTCAGTGATAGTGTGCATGGGCATCAAATCCATTGTTAGAATGTTTTCCCGCAGAGGGTGAGAATGGAGTTAGTAAGAGTAGACTAGAGATGCCCATGCGAATGTATATAAAGTAAGAGACAACTGCAACAGGTATAGGTACCCGGGTTGAATTTACAGCCCTACATGGCAAGAACAGAGGCTACTGTGCAAGTAACATTTTCTGTTTGAGGCATGTGAGCTGTAGATCACAAGCTGGCGCAGGGTCAAGACTGATTTGCCTATGGCTGGGTTCAAACTGGAAAAGCATGGTGAGCAAAAAAACGATGAATTTAGGCCCAGATCTCTGTACTGGGGTAAATGTACGACATTGTTCTGCATTCTGTCCATCTATTGTTGTTTTTGCATTTGCATAGGGTATACAGCAGTATTCTCCCAAAGCGGTGGCTAAACTGTAGCTGTTGCAGTTGTCTGAAAAAGTGTTCGAAGTACTGCCTGGCCTACATTAGCTTGTTGTCTCGCTAACACATCTACACAATAGTGCTTGGTAGATGTGTGCAGCGTAGACCATGTTGAAGTTTACAGATGTCAGCTATGGGTAAGCCATTGTAGCTCCTAGTTTGCAGATGGAATGCGCTCTAGGGGAAATTGGTAAAGTCCTCTTTTCTTTTCCATATCATGTTTAAATACATTTAACTATCCACACAGTAATACCAGATTTAGAGATAGGATTGCCTTTGTGTGGTGGAGCAAAAGCCACAAAGAGCTGTTTAGTTTTACGAAAAGGTTTTGTTCCTTCTACGTAATACAATAGTGCTAGTTTAACATCTAATATGTGTAGAGCTCATTCTGACACTGAATCTGGTTGAAGAAAGAACACAGGCAACTTGACAGATTGATTTGAAAGGCAGATACCACTTTGGGTAGGAATTTGGGATTAGTGCGAAGGAATATTTTGTTGTGGTGGACTTGACAAAATGGTTCTTCTCTGGTAAGTGCCTGAAGCTCACCCACTCTCCTGAGTAATGTAATAGAAATGAGGACAGCACGTTTCCAAGTGAGCAATTGCAGTTCACATTTGTGCAAAGGCTCGAAAGGTGGGCCCATTAGTCTGGTAAGGACAATGTTAAGATTCCACACTGGAGCAGGGGGAAGTCTTGGTGGAATAACTCTTTCGAGTCCTTCCATAAAAGCCTTGATAACGGGTACTCTGAAACGAGACAGATGTTGTCTATTTTGAAGGTATATTGTTATTATAGCGAGATGTCTTGTTATGTTATTAAATTATTTATTAAGCGCACTATCACTGATTAGTTTCTTGGCGCTAGGATCGACAGTAACATAAGTCAGGGTGAATGGTGGAGAGTTAATTAAAATGCTTGTCTAAAAAGCCAGGTCTTCAACGCTTTCCGGAAAGATAGGAGATCTTGGCAGTACCGGATCTCCGGGGGGAAAGTGTTCCATAGGCAGGGGGCAAGTGTTGCAAACCTACGTCCACCAGCACGTTTAAGTTTGAAAGGGAGAGTCTGGAGGAGGCCTTGGTGGAGTGAGCGAAGGTTGCGAGAAGGAACGTATCTGGTGATTAGTTGGTTGATGAATTTAGGGCTTTTACCATACAGACACTTAAAGATCAAGCAACCTGCTTTAAAAGCACAAAGTTGTGTGACCGGAAGCCAGTGCAGTTTGATGAGTAGGGGAGTAGCTGCATGCCACCTTGGTTGCTTTAGAATCAGCCTTGCGGCATAGTTCTGAACCATCTGGAGACGCTTGAGTAGATAGTTTGGAAGACCCAGGTAGATGGCATTCGCGTAGTCCAGATGGGGACAGAACAGTAGCGATCACAACCTGGGTGATTGCTTCCGACGTTAACAGTCGCCGGACCTTCCAAATTTTTTTTAGCTGAGAGAAGCATTTGGAAACCACCTGGCCCACTTGTGCTTTTAATGAGAGGTCGCTGTCCACGATGACTCCAAGCGTTTTGGCCGATGGTGATGGTGACGGCGCTTGACCCAGATCTGATGGCCAGTAGTGGGGACCCCAATGCTTAGCGCTGTCCCCTGTCAATACCAATTCGGTTTTACCTGGATTTAATTTCAGCTGGTTTTGGTCCATCCAGGATTTAATAAACCTCATGGTTGACTGGAAATGGGTAATGGAATTTTCAGAATTGTCAATGGTAAAGAGTAGCTGTAAGTCATCAGCATAATCGAAGACTCTCACCTGTTTGTCTCTGAGGGTTTGAATCAGAGGGAGCATATATATATATTGAAAAGGTGAGGTGACAGGGAGGAGCCCTGTGGCACTCCACAAGAGATGGGCTGTTTAACACCGGTTAGGTCTCCCAGGCGCACTGCTTGGGATCGGTTCTCCAAGAAGGAACTCAGCCAGCGTGCCGCCGTGTCCCGTATGCCGGCCTGTCCGACAAGGTCGATCAGGATGTTATGGTCGACCGTGTCGAACGCGGCCGACAGATCTAGGAGCACCAGGGCCTGGGGGGAGCGTCTGTCTGCGCAGTCTCGGTGTGTCCAAGACTGTGGTGACCACTGTCTCTGTTGAATGTGCTGGCCGGAATCCAGCCTGGTGGGGGTTAAAACAGGAGGACTCCTCCAAAAAATTAGAGAGGCATTTCGCCACGTGTGCCTCCAGGACTTTTGCCAAGTAAGGCAATAGGGAAATGGGCCGGTAATTTGCCTTACAGGCAGGGTCAGTCCCTGTTTTATTTAATAGAGGTATGACCGTGGCTTCTTTAAAGGCAGATGGAACTATGCCCGAGATGAGGGAGTCATTTAGAAGTGCAAGGGCAGGGGCTGGATAGGTGGAGAAACACTCTTAAGATGCGAGGGGGGCAGATGTCCAGTGGGGAGCCGGATTTGACTCTAGTCATTAGTTCCAGAAGCTGGACCTGAGTTATGGGCTGAAAATTAGCAAAGGTGGCAGTACTGGTCTTAATTGCCATACCGAACGTGATTGGGGTCACCGGTTGAGGAATGCTAGTTTTAATGTCTGCAATTTTATCACTAAAGTAGGTGTTAAGTGAATCACACAGACACTGGGTAGGAATTACCTTAGGGCGGAGATTCTCCAAGTTCGTCAATTCATTGAAAATAGAGAAAATATCCTCAGATTTGTTTGAGGAATCTAGGATTCGAGAAGAAAAGTACTCCACCTTTGCTGCGGAAATGGCATTCATATATTCCTTTCTGGTCCTGACATATTTGATTTTTAACTCTGGATCATATTCGCGGCGCCAAAGGCGTTCAAGATGCCGTAAGGCCAGTTTCCTAATTTTCAAGTCATCGGAGAACCATCTATTGGCATCCGTGCGCTGTGCCAATCTAATTCTTTTGTACGGGGCATGAAGATTACTAGCCGCTTGTAACCAGCCAGTGAGAGTGGATACTGAAGAGTTTATATCGTTGTCCAGGGGAGGGATGACATTACCTAGTGACTGTAAAAAAGCAGTTTTATCCATTGCATTCCAGTTTCTAGCTAGCCTGCCGGTAACTGGCGCAGTGATCCTAGTGGGGGTGATACATACCTTAAATTTAAGATTAAGGTGGTCTGACCAAAGGCATGGCAAGTTTGTCGGGGTTGTTACGCATGTGGTGTTGGACCACACATGGTCTAGTATGTGACCTTTGCAATGGGTAGGGGAGAGCACTAGATTGATTAAAATTTAAGTTAGACAGAAGATCAGTCAGTTCAGCCGATTGAGGGCCCTCCGAGGGATCTTTATACCAATAGTTAAGATCACCTACTAGAAACATCCTGGCATGGTCAAGGGCCAAATTAGAATCTAGATCGCTTAAGGCCATAGGAAACGATGGCATCGAGATAGGGGGTCTATACAAGAGGACGCATGCTATAGTCATGTGGGGAGTAGCAATTTTTAGCACTAGGTTATCTGTGTTGGCTAACGTCAAACAGGTAAGGGTGGTAACATCCAGGCTAGAGTGGATATTTGCACGCGACTCCTCCTCCCCCTTTCTCCGTAACACGGTCTGCCTGAATGATATGGTAATTAGGTGGCAGAGCTGCAATGATGTCGGGTGCGGAGGTAGGGGTTAGCCACGTTTCTGCCAGTAGGAGAATATCTGGTTTCTCCGTATCTAGTAGCAGAAAGATGTCCATCTGATGCTTGACAAGGGAACGGGTGTTTAAGTATAAAATAGTTAGCGACTGGGGGGGTAGGTCAGGCGGAACCTGATTGTTTGCGCGGGTGGTCAGGTGACAACCCTGACTCAGGATACCATACTTACATAGCCGACAGAGTGTTTCCTTTGACAGGTATAAATGAGCTTTGTTATTGCACTCCAAAAGATCGGCCCTGGAATAGTGGGTGGGTCGGGCGGTATGGTATACACCTAGTCCCGGCTGGTCACGGACGGGCGCAGACGGGCTTGTCTTAGGCACGTCTTCGGTGCGCCATCAACGCGCCGTCCGCTGCACCTTCCGGGGAGGGGATTTCATTTTGTGACCGTAGAGGTGGGAGGGGCCGAGCACTGTGCCGCCTGCTCCTCACCTAAGATGGTGTCTACACTCTAACCTCAGCAGCGTCTAATCGGCTGTAATGAGGCGAGCAGAATTAGTGGGCGGGTACAGAAGCAGATAGAATGTGTGCCCAGAGAGTGAGCGATCGGTAAGTGGAGCACATGTAAGCGTATGGATGTGTAAGCCAATGCTGACTGCTGCAAGTGTAGTAAGTAACAAATTATATTTTAAACGGAAGCATCCAGGGGGTTGATAAGGTTATTACAATATATAACAAATCGCTTCCACTTAGCTGCGTAGCACGCCCTTTTAGTAGGCCTTCTGGCCTCTTTAATGATATTCATACAGTCTGGTAGAAGGTTCAGATAGCGAAACTCTATGATTTCAGGTACCAGATAGCTAGGTTGAGATCTTTGGGTTCTGGAAGTCTTATCTCTCCATGGCTCTGTGTGAGGAGACTGGGTGAGAGCTGTATTTTTTGATGAGGAACTAATGAGAACTTCAACAGGGGAGTGAACCAAGGTTGGTGGGCCCATGTTGGAGCTACTAGGTTCAGTGTGAGGGATGTTTGTCTGAGCTTCCTAACCACTAGTGGAATGAGTGGAAGAGATGGAAAAGCGTAGGCTAATATCCCTGACCAGTTCATGCATAGTGCATTGCCTTTGGACAATGGGTGTGGATATCTGGAGATGAAGTTTGGGCATTTCGCGTTTTCGTGTGTTGCAAATAGATCCATCTGTGGAAAACCCCACATTTGAAAGAGAACTTGAGGGTGAAGTTCCCACTTGTGAATCTGTTGTCTCTGCCTGCTGAGAAGATCTGTGATCTGATTGTTCACTCCTGGGAGATGTTCATCCAAGAGATAAATTCTGTGATGTATGTCCCACCTCTAAATGGTTGTGCAAGGCGTGACAGCTGGGGGGAGTGTCCCCCTCCCCTTGTTTCTGTATGTAATACATGGCTGCCATGTTATCAGTGCGTATCAGGGCAGTTTTGCCTGCAAGGTGGGTCTGGAAGGCTTTGAGCGCTAGAAATACTGCTAGCATCTCTAGATGATTTATGTGAAGTTGCTTTAGCTTTTGACTCCATAACCCTTGAATGGTGCGAGTCTGGAGGTGAGCTCCCCAACCAGTGAGCGATGCGACTGCTGTTAGCACTGTCTGTGGAACTGGGTCGATGAAGGACCGCCTTTTGGATAGGTTTTGTGGATTCAGTCGCTGCACACAGCGATAGGTGCGGCCATCTACCAACACTAGATCTGACAATTGACCCTGAGACTGATTCCATTGACGTGCTTAGCATTCTTGAAGTGGATGCATTTGAAGTCTCACATGGGAATCTATCATGATGCAAGACGCCTTCATTCCCAGTAGCTGTTTAAATACCCAAGCTGGTAATGAGTGGCTGGGCTTAAACTGTGAAACTAGAGCCTGAATATTGCGGATCCTAGCTGCAATGGGACAGGCTAGAGATTTTTGAGTATTGAGAGTGGCTCCTAAGTATGTTTTCGTGTTGGAAGGTTGGAGATGGGACTTTAACCACAGATTGTGCAGTAATTGCATTGTTATCTGAGTGTGCTGTAGACATTTTTTTTGGGAACTGGCTTTGATGAGCCAATTGTCCCAAGTATGAGAAGACATGAATATGTTGTCTTTGCAGGTGAGCAGGGACTACTGCTAGGCATTTGGTGAATACTCTGGGAGCAGTGATGACTGAATAGAAGCACTTTGAACTGGTAAGGTTGTCCCGCTACCACAAACCTGAGATATTTGCGATGAACGGGATGTATTGGAATATGGAAGTATGCCTCCTTTAGGTCTAGAGTAGACAAAGTCGCCTTGCTGTAGGAGTGGGAGCACTTGTTAAAGTGTCACCATGTGAAAGTGATCTGAGTGAATGTATTAATTTAGCTGTCTGAGGTCCAGTACAGGCCTGAGAGAGCCATCCTTTAAGGGTATGAGAAAATATAGGGAGTACACGCCTGACCTTTGATATTGTAATGGCACGGGCTCTATAGCTCATTTTGCAGAATAGAGTGAACCTCATTTTGTGTGAACAAGGAGGAATGTTTGGGGGATTGTTGGTAAGCTCCAGGCAATAACCAGATTGGATAATTCTTAGGACCCATTTGTCTGAAGTTATTGTATGCCAGATAGGGAGGAATTGAGAGAGACGTCCCCCGACGGGTGTGGAATGATCGGGAGAAGAGGAGGCAAGTCACTGTTTGTTTGTTGCAGGGGAAGTGCGTGGTGTAGAACCATTACTTCTTCCCTTGCCATTATTGCCTCGAAACCCACCTCGAAAGTAACCTCTTGAAGAGGGTGACTGACTGTTTCCTCTGTATGATGTTGAGGTGTTGTCTGTGGGTGTGTTTTTGGACCCTCCCCCCGGTAGAAGGAGTGACGAAAGGAACTCCGACTGAATGGGGACTGGAGAGCTCCCATAGATTTAGCAACATCTGTGTCCTTTTTCATCTTCTCTAAGGACACACAGGACTAAATAGATGCTCTTTGATAAAGGGTAGATGTAAATTAGTACCTTGGATATCAGGCTTAAAACCTGAAATTCGGAGCTAGGGGTGTCTCCTTGGCTAAACGCTGGTGTTAACTGCACGAGCAGCCATGTCAGCTGTGTCTAAAGCGCACCTAATGGAGGTGTTAGAAATTAGTTTTCCATCCTTAACTAGGTCGTGTGCCTTAGCCTTATGATCGTCTGGTAAAAATTAGAGCAACTGCTCCAATTCATCATAATGCGCTCTATCATATCAGGCTAAAAGAGCCTGAGTATTGGCTATTCACCAGTGATTGGCTGCCTGCACAGCTACTCTCTTCCCAAAGGCATCTATCATTTTAGATTCCTTGTATGGAGGAGGGGCATCTCCTGACGTTTGGGAGTTTGCCGTTTACGGGCATTAAAAACTACTAGGGAGTCTAATGGCAGTTAACTCTTGATATAAACTGGATCTGTAGGTGCTGGTTTAGATTTTTTGTCCACCCATGGTGTAAGGATTCTTGCACGCACAGGATCTTTAAAAATGTCGTCTGCATGTTTAAGCATACCCTTAAGCATGGGCAGGGTATGAGTGGATCTGTGTGCAGAGCTCAGAGTTTCAAACAGAAAATCTTCCTCAAGAGACTCTTTGTGCAGGTAACTCCATGATATTCAGCAGCCCTATGAATCAATTCTATATACCATACATAATCATCAGGTGGAGAGGGTTTTGAAGGGTATAAGTCTGGGTCATTGGCTGAATTTATGTCAGTATTATAATCGTCCCATGGATCAGGACTATTGTCATCTGCTCCGTCCCCTTTCCAGTCATCCTGGTTGTCAGGTGATTGTGATGAATTTGTGGGTGTTATAATAGACTTTGGGTTAGGTAGGGAAGAAGGTGTAAGAGGACTAGAAGGGTTAGCCCCAAAACTTTTCCTTTTAAGAGGAATGTGGTAAGTATCCTCTTTTTCTGGTCAACGTTTAACTGGCAATTTTGCCTTGATGTGTCCAGTTTTGTAATGAATGACTAATTCTTTTTGTTTTGTGTCCGGATTGGAAGGCAGGACATCGAAATGATGCTCCATTGATAGAATAGGAGCTGTTTATTCATTTGGTGCCAATATTTTTAGAGTCAGTATTTTTGGTGCCGAAGTGTTCGGACCCGAAGATGATTTCGGTTTTGGCACCGAACGGATTGTAAGTATGGCTTGCTTTGGTTTCAGTGCCGAGTGTTTCGGCTCGGTGTCTGAATGGGAGCGACTCCATCCCGAGCAGGAAGGCTTTGGCATTTGTTTTGGTGCCAGGCCTGAAGGCGGGACATTCGAAACCTGTCCCGGTGCTGACCTTGGCCCGAAGGCAGCGGAGGGACTGGAGCCTTTTTCTTGGGCAGAGTTTGGGGCAGGGGAGCATCTGTACTCACGGTACACTGACCCTGCGGGATGTCTTCTTCCATGTCAGAGTCGCCTTCTGTCAAAGAAATGTATTTTTCCTCGGCTCTTTGAGCGTCGAAAACAATGTGGTCGAAATCTTCAACGAATAGATCCGGAGTGGAGCCGCTATGTTGTTGATGTATTTCGTGACGTCGAGCCAGATGGTCACGGAGCATCTTCTTGGAGCGGAAAGATCAGCACACGTCCCAGTGCTATTTGTCGTGTTCCGGAAGTAGACCCAGGTTGCACACTTCATGCGAGTCAGTGCGTGAATACTTGGAGCAGCACCGAGGACAGTAATTTTGATAAATCTTTTAATAGCTGTAGCATCAATCAGGCTATCTGTGCTACTTACCTGGTATGCATCTGTTCTTGGTATATAAAGCTGTATATTCATATGCGTTAGCATAGATCGCCACCTGGTGTTGGGTCCGGCTGTTTGCGCTTTGTTTTTCTTTGGAGAAGTCTTTATAGCCATGAGGAAGGTGACTACTCCCTTTGGTGATAGTCAATGCCCATGCGCACTCCATCCCCAGTTTGTTTTGCCGTGAGGGTTGATGATGGTGTTAGTAAGAGTAGAAAGAAATGTCCATATACAGTGTATCTAAGTTAGATAATACTGCAACAGATAAAAGGTACCCGGGGAAGTGGGTGGGTGCATATGAATCTACAGCTTTATATGCCAAGAGCAGATGCATACTGGGAAAGTAGCATTTTCCGTTCAAGGCATGAGCTGGTGATTATATGCGTTAGCATAGACTATATAACAGTTATGTTCCCAGCTGTGGCTAATCTGTATCTGTTGCAGTGGTTTGAAATAGTCTTCTTAAAACTGCCTGGCCCACACTAGCTTGTTGTATTGCAAACACATCTACACAAAAGTGCTTTGTGAATGAGTGTAGTTTAGACCATGTTTCAGCCTTGCAGATGTCATCTAAGGGTATGTTCCCTAAACATATCATAGAAGCCCAGAGTTTGTGTGTAGAGTGAGCTCCAAGGGGAATTGTTAAGGTGCGTTTAGCTTTGAGGTAGCATATTTGGATGCACTTAACTATCCACCGTGCAATACCTGCTTTTGAAATAGGATTGCCTTTACGTGCTGGGAAAAAAGCAACAAAGAGTTGTTTAGTTTTCCTAAAAGATTTGGTTCTCTCAATATAATAAAGTATTGCTCCTTTTACATCTAATGTGTGAAGAGCACGTTCTGCTACTGAGTCTGGTTGAGGAAAAAACCCTGGTAACTCAACAGACTGGTTGAGGTGAAAGGCCAAAACTACTTTGGGTAAAAATTTTGGGGTAAAAATGTTAGGGTAGTCCTAGGAACCACCTTATTGTGGTGAATTTGTAAAAATGGTTATTGTATGGTTATTGCCTGGAGCTCACCAACTCTTGGAAGAGATGTGATGGCTATAAGGAAGGCTACCTTCCAAGTTAGAAACTGTAGTTCACATTTGTGCAAAGGCTCAAATGGCGGGCCCATAAGTCTTGTAAGGACTATGTTAAGATTCCAAACGGGAGAAGGTAGAAGTCTAGGAGGAATGATTCTTTTGAGTCCTTCCAAAAAAGCTTTGATAGCGGGTACCCGAAACAAAAACAAGTGTTGTCTGTTTTGTAGGTAAGACGCTATTGCAGCAAGATGTAATCGTATAGATGTATATGCCAAGTTAGCACGTTGTAAATGTAACAGATAGGAAATTATGTTTCGAGTAGAAGCATCTAACAGACTGATTTTAATATTAGTTCAATAAATAACAAATAGTTTCCATTTTGCTGCATAACATGCTCTCGTGGTAGGGCGTCTAGCCTCTTTAATGAAGTCCATGCAGTCTGGTGGGAGATTAGGTAGCCAAACTCTATGATTTCAGGAGCATGGATTGAATGTAGAGGTTTAGCTGTCTGAGGTCCAGTATGGGCCTCAGAGAGCCGTCCTTCTTGGGAATTAGAAAGGATCAGGAGTATACTCCTGGTCCTTAGTGGTGCAAGGGGACTGGTTCTATTGCATGTTGGTGTAAGAGAGAGAGAACCTCCTGTTTTAAGAGGGTGAAATGTTCTATTGACATTGCCCACTCTCTTGGAAGGATTGTTGGTGGAGTGCTGGTAAGTTCCAGGCAAAAAACATTTTGGACAATTTTTTTTACCCACTTGTCTGAGGTGATTGAATTCCAGACAGGTAGGAACTGTGAGAGATGTCCCCCGACGGGAGTGGAATGGTCAGGGGGTAATTTTCTGACGAAATTGTTTTTGAGCCACCCCTGTAGAAGGAGCGACAAAAGGAGCCCCTGCTAGAAGGTAATTCTAGGGCTCCCATGGATTTTGCAGTGTCAGTCTCTTTCTTCGCTTTTTCTAAAGAAGTATACACTATTGGCCCGAAAAGATGTTCTTTATCGAAGGGCTGATTACGTATGGAGGATTGTACCTCCTTCTTGAATCCAGAGATTCGAAGACAAGCGCATCTCCTCAGGAGTATGGTAGTATTAATAGCACGCAAAGCTGTATCTGTAGCATCTAGGGTGCATTTTTTGGAAGTGTTTATGATGAGCTTTTCTTCCTGAATAAGGATGTTAGCTTTGGCCTTATGTTCTTCTGGCAAACGTTGTAGAAGTTTTTCGAATTCATCATAATGTGCCCTGTTGGAACGTGCCAATAGAGCTTGAACATTGGCAATACGCCACAAGTTGGCAGCCTGGGAAGCAACCCTTTTGCCTGATGCATCGATAAGTTTTGACTCCTTATCAGGAGGAAGAGCGTCACCAGTTGTTTGAGAGTTAGCTCTCTTGCATGTATTAGACACAACAAAAGAGACTAGTGGTTACTGACCTCTTATGTATACAGGGTCTGGAGGAGCGGCCTTGTATTTTTTATCTACCCGAAGTGTTAGTATTCGGGCTCTATCTGCATCCTTGAATACCTCGTTAGTATGTTTTAACATGCATGGGTAGAGTGTTAATAAACCTCTGGGAAAATATTATATGAAGATATTTCAATGATTAGAAAGTGGGAGGTTCCCTCTGGTCAATGAGCCAATATTTCCGAATGAAATGCACCATTGCGGCATGAGTGAGAAACAAAATGTCAGGTACGGAATGATTGCGTACCAACTCCTCGTATCAGGCATCAGGTGTCCATCCAGGAAGAACTCACCTACGGTCTCTATACCCAGTTGTGTCCACCCCCATATTCGAGCCATTGATATTATCCCTCGTCTAGTAGACAAACCACAGAGTGTGATATTCAGGGCGTATGGAAAGGGCAGCTTTGCTAATTTATGAGCTTGTTTCCAATAGTGTTGTGATATATGTAGGAGATAAGGAGGATCACACAATTTATCGCTCCTGGGCATAGCAGCAATTCAAGGGTTCCATATTTTAAGAAGCCAGGGGAAAGCCCAATTTCAAATACATTTTTGCCCGCCAACCAATATGCTAACCACTGTAGTTGCCAGACTATAATATGTTTTAAAATCAGGTGCTCCAAGCCCGCCTGCATTACTAGGTAGTTGCAACTTAGCCAATGCCAATCTAGGTCTACCCACCCCCTAAATCAAAGAGGACAGCAGGGTATCCAGTGCTTTAAAAATCCAGGCCAGGAGTATAACCGGGAGATTCACAAAATGGAAAAGGAGTCTGGGCAAAATAACCATTTCAGACACAGCCAAACGCCCCCTCACTATCAATGGTAACGTATTCCAGAAGGAAATCTCGGAACGTAATGAATTAATAGTCCGCACCACATTACCATCAATGGTAGCTACACTAGCTCTATAGACATGAATACCCAAATATTTAAAGGTGACAGGCTCTACTTTAAATTGCATCTGACCAAATTGCAAATAGTGAGAAGCATAGGTATCATAAAAGGAGTAGGCAACGGATTTGGAAGCGTTAAGACATAAGCCAGATATTTCCCCAAAATTTTAGAAAACAGCGGCTACCGTGTGTTTATTTTCATTTAAATCTCGGAAATATAACACATCATCGGCATATAATGATACCGAGTGGATCACACCCCGTAATGGAATACCGTAAGGGACCATGACCTGACACAGATATTGAGCCAGAGGTTCAAGAGCTAATACAAATAGCAAGGGGGATAAGGGGCAGCCTTGGCGCGTTCCCCGATAAACAGTATAAGAGGGACAGATGTTCGATCCAGTCTTAGCGCGAGCAGTAGGGTTAGTGTAGAGTAGTTTGATCCAATAACAATATGGCTGGGGCAGGCCAAATTTGGATAATACAGCTAACATATAGGGCCAGCTCAGGGTGTCAAAAGCTTGTCGCACGTCTAACGATAAACAGCCAGTGAGTGGTGCAGTTGCTAACACCGCATGTAGCAAGGCATGAAGCCGGCGAATAGTGAGGTGCTACATTGGGGTATATACCCACATTGGTCAGTATGGACCAATTGGGGAAGCAACAGATGAAGCCATAAGCCAAAACCTTACTGAGTATCTAGTATTCGGTGTTAAGAATCGCAAGTGGTCTATAGGACATTAGTAACCAATGCTTCTCTAGTAGTGGGAGGTAGGGTACCTTCTTCTAAGGAGGAGGTATAAAGTTGCAATAATCTAGGAATTAAAGTAGCTGCCAAAGAGGAGTAAAACTCAACAGGGAGGTCGTACGAGCACGGCATTTTATTACTGGATAATGCATTAATCACCATACGAATCTCCATGGTCGTAATTGGAGCAGCCAAGTCTTTGGCGGTCCAGTCCGAAATAATGGGAAGTTGGACCTTTGCCAAGAAGCCTATTGTAGCATCTGACATGTCTAAGAGGGGAGCGGTATATAAGCTTGTCTCGTATTCCTGAAATGCAGCATTTATTTCAGCCTGAGAAGTAATCAATGTGTTATGAACATTATGTATTGCCATTATGGGAGTGAGAGTTGCAGAAGGTTTAATCAAACACGTTAACAATGTGCCTGCTCTATCCGCATAGGAATGCGTGTGCAGCGTGTAGGCATTAAAGTCAATCATTCTCAAGTGTTCCAATAATTCAGCGATTAAATCCTAGCAGCCTGTAGAGGCTCTATGCCTTCATCGCTCTTCTGGGCAGCTACTACCATAGCTTGCAATTCTTTCTACAGGTCAGTTATATCCCAAATCGTTTCCCTCCGCGAACCCACCAAGGTACCCATGGAAACCCTATGAACGGTTAATTTGAAGGCTTCCCATTCAAAGGACCTGGATGAGGCAGTAGTCTTATTATCCCCAAAATATGTAGTGATAGCTGTAGACAAAGTGGCTCGGTATACCTGATCCTCTAATTATATAGGTTGCATTCTCCACGTCGGGATAGGAGCGGGGGAACGGCCCCAGTTCAGCATTAATTCAATGGGATTATGATCTGAAATGGCCTTGCACAGATAAGTACACTGCGCAACGGAAGGGGATAAGTCTGGGGAACAAAGGAAATAATCTAAACAAGTATGTTACTTATGTGGGTAAGAATAGAAGGAATATTCCTGTATATTAACATGTAGGGACCTCCACACATCCAATAAATTCCAGCCCTGTGCCCATCTTGTCACGGTATCAGCCTGTGAGCACGCTGTAGTATTAGATAAGGGAGGATGGAAGCGATGAAGATATACATCAAATACTGCATTTAAATCCCCTCCCAATAACCATGGGTAGTGTGACCAGTCTCAGAGCGTGCAAGACGCACGTGTTAAAAATGCTTCTTGATCTGTATTCGGAGCATAAAGGGAACCCAACACCACCTGTCTACCATCCAATGCTCCAAAAAGAAGGACAAACCGTCCCTGGTCATCAATTTAATCTCGCTAAGGTAAAGGAATTCCCGCCCGAATCCATATTGCAGTCCCTCTAGAAAAGGCAGAATACACAGTTGCATAAAATTGACCCCTCCACCGTTTTTGTAGTTTCATAGTTTTGGTGGGTAACAACTGAGTCTCCTATAAGTATACTACTTTACGGATGTGTAACTGTGCAGCTATTCTGTGCCGTTTAGTGATAGTTCCCATAGCCAGGACATTCCAAGAACTGAAAGTATAAGATTTGGCATTAGGCATCACCTGGAGATAATAACAAACCTCCCCGGTCCCCACCATCCAAACCCCCCGTCCCCCAATATCCACCCACCTCCCAATACTCCACTAATCCTAGACCATGCAGCAAAAATATAAATAATTCAGCATCGTCCCAATACTAGGTCCAACGACCAAATTTCGTTCAAACAAACTGTAAAAAAATAAATAAATACATACTTCACATTCAACAGTTACTAACGCCTGTCGGGGAAAGGTCGCTAACACTATTGGTAGCCAGACAAAAGCAATGAGCAACATATAAGATCTCCCAAAACGTGGGCCGGGCAGGGAACTTACTAAACCATCCCTACCTGTCTTTCAAGCATAGTAAGAACATTTTTCATAGCAAGGAAAAGAAAAGAGGCAAGCATGACTGTAACAATAGCACTTCAACCTGCACAAGTAGTTTGTAGTGTACAGCGAACACGTTCTGGAGCAATGTGTCAAATGATACAGAAACAGTTCATGCCAAAGGATCATTGCTAAGTTGCGAGACCACTGAGGGGAACAGTACCACGCTGCCGTGAGACTACGAGTCAGAATTGGCATCATCGGACGGGCTGGTGCTGATGGATGAGCGATAAGTACGGAAGGTAGAGGCAGAATGAACGGCCCCCTGCCTGCCCTCTAACACCTGCTGTTGAGGCGGTGGACCAGAACCCGTACTCTGGGTAAGAAGTCCTCTCTTACACCTCCGGGGGGGGTGCTGTGTCTTAGGTTGTGAGAAATCCATTCGCCTGGCAGGCTGGACATCGGGAAAGGTCCTGTCCAGCCAGTCCAAATCACTGTCTGGAATATCAAAAAATAATGAGCGCTGGTTATATATGATTTTCAGTTTTGCTGGGAATAGTAAAGCAAATGTAAAGCCCGCTGCTCGGACCCACACCTTTACATCCATAAATGAAAGCCTTTTACGCTGTACCGCCAGGGTATAATCGGGGAATATTGAGACCTTCACGTTGTCAATCTGAAGTGGACCATTATCCTTTTCCGCATGTAACAAGTGATCCCGGTCTCTATAATTCAAAATCCTGGCCAATATTGGGCGTGGGTTGGTACCAGGTATTGGCCTACGCGTAGGGACACGATGTGCTGGCTCAACTGTAAAGTGCGCCGATAGTCCGACAGGGGCCACACTCTTTTTCAGCCAGGTTTCTATGTACTCTGTTGGGTTTGAGCCATCCGTTCCTTCCGGCATTCCATCAATTCTGAGATTATTGCGTCGTGCCCAACCTTCGGCATCATCGGCACAGGCCTGGAGGGAATCAATCTGTTGGCGCATTTGACAGAGTTGTTCTTCATGGGCTTTCACTTGTGGTACCATGGTTTCCACTGTTTGTTCAGCAGATTTTACTTTATTGGCCAATTTCTTATGATCAGCTTTTAATAAATTGAGATTCACTGATATCATGCCCAATTACGCTTCTAGTGCAGAACGGGAATCTTGGATTTCTTGCAAAATCAGGTCTAGTTTATCCTCAGAAGCATTGGTATCGACACTTCCCTTTGTGTGATGCGACCGGCTAGATGAGTGTCCGAAGCCGGAGAGAGCGAACCTGCTTTCCTATTCCCATGGTAGGTGATGAGACTCAGCGGTACAAGGAGTACGCGGCAATGGGTGCAGGTATTGTGGAAACACTGAAAGAACAAGCACCCACAATCGAGGTACAGAGTGGCAAGAACGTGACACAGGTCAGGTAAGTAAATTACTGTGGGGCGTAAGGGGTGTGAGGGATAGTGAATTCAAGGGGATCCGAAATATTACAATAGAGCGTCCCCCACACCATCAAATATCAAAGCACCAGTCCAGTCACGACAACCATCGACAGGGATTGAGAAGTGTAGTAAGGTACGCGGTATGCAGGATCACAGAGCTGAAGTAGAGCCACAACCAGCATAGATGGTCCACTGAGCTGTCAGCGCTTCACTTAACCTCATTGCTCCCCAGCCACCAGGAGAAAATCAAGCCCCCAGCCTTGTTCAAGTTTACATTAACGTATGTGCCACCATGGAGCAAAAGGAAACAAGTGGTGTCGATGATATACGCTGCACCCCGACCTTATTCAGATTGCCCAAGTGCACACAACCACAGCAGGGGACCCACCACCGACAGGAGACAGTGGTACCTTCCACTCTGGGCTTGATGCAGATATCCTAGCCGGTGCCCAATTATCTCAATTCACAATAGTCCCTTCCAGCAGGTCACATATATATACAGAAAGCCAGGTACAGGTGGAAATCTAGCATAAACCAGCATACCTGTGTACCAGTCTGTACCCCCTCAGTGGAGTTTGACGGAGGGCCCTCATTGATCCAGAAACACAGGCTCAGTCTGCAGAAGTGATGAGGAATTAGGAGGCAGGGACTGCCACAACACCACCGCAAGCAATGACTCAGATCCCAGTCGGTTCCCCAGCTTCTTCTGAGGTCGTGCGAGCCTGTCCGGGCCGAGATCACCTCCAAACAATGCTCCGGTGCACCAGTAAACTACTGCTCTAAGCCCCATCCCCTAGGCTCCACATAGCCGCGATTCACTCACGGCCGATAACCAGAAGCAGCAGTCATCCCCGGTGGGAGGCGTCGGGGTCTCCAGCATTTCCCGCGGCACCGGCAAAGTCTGTCGACTCGGGGGTGTGCGCGATCTCACCAGGGGATGGCACCGACAACAGCTGCCCCTCCAGGAGGCGACACCGCCACCAACGAATGCAGCAATGCAGATCCATGGAGAGAGACAGCCACGCAGATGGCGGAGGAGCCGCCCACTCCGAACAGGTAGGGACTCTCCAGCAACGTATCCTGAGGGGTCAGGGGTGCCTCTGCTCACCACAGTAGAGACAGGGCACAGTTGAGCACTGGAAGTCTCTCTGCACTATGAGGGCAGGTATCGGGTGTGGGGCCTGAGCCTGGGTACTTGATTTGGTGTGCCAGCTGCACTCAGGTGCCCGCTCGGCTTAGTTTCAGGCGAGCCAGCAGCAGTTATGGCCCATTTTACAGTCCTGGCCACACACTCTAGATCTCCGGTCCACGGTCATCTCGGAGCATCCTAGTCACTTGTGCAGCATTCCAGTTCTGGCCAACTAGCTCCCTGTAATCTCGCCAACCTCCAAATGAAATAGGGAATGTCATATTTTGTCCAGATCTTTCACCCCGGCCCGGAGCACGTCGCTTAAGCAACCACCATCTTGGGCTGCAGACCACGCCCCCCCATGTCCTTATGTTTTGGAGCTGAAGATGTTAATTTGGCACCGGAATGGGAACTGCTCGAGTCCAAGCCGGAAGGCTTGGGTTTGTGTTTTGTAGCCGGGCCGGAGCAAACTTTTTAACGATGTTGACCGGAGCCCAAGGGCGATGGTGATAACGCAGCCTTTCCCTTAGGTTGAGTGGGCAAGTGTGGGTCTGTACTCACGGTCTGTTGAGCCGGAGTGACACTCAGGTCGTCTTCCATGTCGGAGTCAGAGTCGGACATGGAGACCAGTTCTTCTTCGGCTTCTGCGGCAGGGCTGTGTTGTGTTTCGTTGCCGGTGTTGTCCGGTACAGGGCCGCTGCCGCGTTGCATCTTGTGGTGTCGAGCCCGACGATCACGGATGGTCTTTTATGATCAGAATGATTGACACGCTTCGCAGGATAATTCTTCATGTTCCGGGGACAGGCACAGGTTGCAGACCTCGTGCAGGTCGGTGCGTGGAAATTTAGCACGACAACCGGGACATAGTTTGAACAGAGTCGGTTCCATCGACTGCTGGCATTGTCGGCACGGGTAGGTTCTACGGCCCGCCTGGTAGTTCCCGATCGAAGGTTTCAGTTTGGACGATACGTGACGAATTGGAAAGCGCGATCGAAGACAATACCGTTGAGGGTAGAGGATTGCGAGTTGAAGGGCTTCGAGAATGATACTGACCCGGAGCGCAGCAATACACACCTGAACCCGATGTCAGAAAAAAACAATCTGGGGATGGAGCCGATGCCCATGCGCACTATCACCAAAGAGAGGAGTCACCTACCTCGTGACTACAAAGACTTCTTCAAAGAAAAACAAAGTGCAAACATCCGGACCCAACACCAGATGGTCATCTATACTAACCCATATGATCTACAGCTCATATGCCTCAAACTATATATTTCTCTCTTCCAGTGTTCCAGCCTTCATGAAATTGGCTTCTGCATTCATTCCCTAGTCGCCGTGGATAAAGAGAAGAGTAATGCCAAAGAATGGTAGGTCTGAGATATCCGGTTGTAAGTCTAGCTCAAGCGTGCAAAGCACCGTCCCAATGATCTCCACCCCTGTAATACTGAAGAACTGATAAATTGGGTGTCACACAAACATGCCTTTTTTCCTGACTTCCAAAATTCTTGTGTTTATTTTAGCAAGGCATCAGCGAAACTTCTTTCTGTTTCCCAAAATTAGCAATCATATTATCCTTGTGAGTCAGAGGACCTTGAAGTTCTTAAGGCACTGAAAATGCCCCACATATGTTACAGTATAATAAGGTGGCTTGCTAATTCGCCCCAGACATAATCAGCCAAGTATTTCCAGTTAGTAGGTGATGACGAACCACACACAGAAAAAGGACTTGGAGAACAAGAAGGACATGTGGGCTGTTGCAACCAGAGAGGAGAATGGCAACCTGTACTGAAACCATCTTCGTGAGAAGGCTTAAATACTGTGCCCGCCCAAGTCACTGTGCCCTCCCAAGTCATCATTCACCCTGTACGTGGGGAGGGTTTTTAGGCCGTCCCATTAGTGGTGCCACTAACTGATGCCACTGCTATTGGGCTGCAGAAGTCAGTGGTGATTATGTGACGGAGTATACTTTAGTTAATGAAGAAATGAATTACCCCAAATGAAGGATCAAACTCCAGGAGATGGAGCTACAATTTCCGAAAGGCAGAAAAGAAAAAACCTACCTGTAACCCTAGTTCTCCTTCTGGGGCATCTCACAGAAATTATAAGCACTGTACAGTCTCGCCTATGTGATGAGCCTTGAGCCCTTTTCACAAAATATATAATAAGCCCTTTTCCTTAGAAAAGCCAATGTATAAAAAGAAAACAAATCGATTTTTAGCTATACTGGCAGAATTGTTTTTTAAATAGGATACCAAAATAGTTACTTACCAGTAGGAGTAGTTTTGCAACTTAAAGAATTTTCTGGATTCACATGCTGTGCATTATTCCACCATCTAGTGGTTAGGTCCGGAATTGTCTTTTTTTTTTCTTCTTTTGGTCACTGTCGACCACCATTTGGTGCCAGGTACATCTCCTGTGTCTTGTAAGATGTTATCCTGGAGGTCGACGTGCATGGTGGTCATCTTTCGATTCTTTTTTCTGTTCCTATTGTTCTTTTTTTAATCCTTGAGATGGTTATTGAATACCTGATGTAGTCCTTTGCTTCCCCACCTGTTTGTTTTCCTTATAGGGGAGGCCGGGTGGGTCGCATGTGAATCCAGAAAATTCTTCAAGCTGCAAAACTACTCCTACTGGTAAGTAACTGTAGAGTTCAGTGCATCTGCATGTCATCCTTACAATGTTAGCTATGTTGCTAGGATAGAATGTTAGCTTTTGATTATAGGACGACATGCTTGATGTAGTACATGATGTTAAAGGAGTTGAACATGCTTTTAGCAAGGAGGAATGAACAAATGCAATGTCAAATGATGAACTTTTACAACAAGTGATTACTTGCGTTTCTCATGGATGGCATAGACACATTATTGAACATGTAAGATTCAGAGGTTTCTACCATGTTGAGGCTGAACTGAGTGTAAGTGAAGGAAAACTATTGAGGAGATAGCAAGTCTGAGAGGGAAAATTATAAATATTGCTCACGAGGGACACTTAGGCAGGAATATGACTAAGAGAAGGGGACAATGGTATTGGTGGCCTTGAATGGATAAAGAGATTGAGGATGCAGTAAGAGAGTGTTACGTTTGTGCTCAAGCGGATAAAACAAATAGTTTCTTACCTGTCAGTGTAGTTTTGCAGCTTGAAGATCTTTCTGGATTCACTATGCTGTGCATATTCTGCCATCTTGTGGTTGGAGTGGGAAAGTGCTTTGTTTTTTTTTTGCTGTGGGAGGTTGCGAAATCTGATCCCTCTGGTGAGGCTACAACCCCCATCGTGTGTATGCAGGCTCTGTACTGCCTGCACAAAATGCTTTGTCGTGTATTTCTTGCGAAAGCTTTGCAGTGAATTATTATAGCCAGGTGCTTTAGTAACTGCTAAATGTTGCCCTATGATATGAGATATAGAGTACTCTTGGGCTTTGCAGAGAAAAACACCTTTACTGCAAATTTCCCTTTTTGGAAGGAAATGAAGCGCTTTAATTCATTTAGACTCTTACTGAGAACCTAAAACTCCCTTCCTGGACCAGTTTAGCCAGGCGGTTCAGGAATGCGCTTTTCCAGAGATAAGGCCCTGATTTATGAGGCTTTGGAGGCCGATGAAGGCCTCATGCAGTCTCCAGGAACGGGCAAGTTTTATGGCCCTTACAGTGGAATGCTGGAAGCCTCCTTAATGCTATGTGTATCAGGGAGGGGGGCAGGGGCTGTTTTGAGAATTGGGCTACGTGCAAACCAAAAGGTTTGGCTTTGCCGCTAGTTAAACTAGGGCCCTGGGTGCTTTTTATAAATATTTGTTATGCCCACTAGGTAGATAGTCGGGAATTAACCACCCTGCTTGCTGGCCACTGTTAAGAGGTTAAACTGTCTTTTAATGCAAGACTACACCCCTTACTGTATAGCTCTGAAAATGAAATAAAGGCTGGGATATAATCCCTTCCCATGACGCCTTTTGAATATTTGTGCTTTTGAACTGCAGTACCAAAATCCTGCATGCGTACCTGCACAGTGTTGTAAATACCGGCATGTTACACAGACTAGTATATATTCCGAATTTGTTTAAAAAAATCCGGCATACATTTTTAAAGCCCTGCGCTTGTGCGTGGAGCATTTTATCAGTCATGATGCTATCATACATTTAAGATGAAAATATTACCTCCTTTGTGGATGAAGTATTCGCTCAGTGCAGAAAATCCCCATACCATCTGGGGACAGTTTTGTGAAGGCAACCAAGTGTACTTGCCTTGCTGCATGAGGAATAATGTGAGTAGCGCCCAACAAGGTGCTTTGCTCAAGATTTCTCCCTCCAGCAACTCTGTTATTACCACCTATCTCCTTGGAGTTTCTGGTGGGCCTCTTCTGCCTGCTGCGTCTGTTGCTATCTTTTCACCGAAGTCTTCGGGGCACCTCCGATCTCCATGGCGGAAAAAATAATCTGAGAGCCTGCACACACACGATGGGGGTTGTAGCCTCACCAGAGGGATCAGGTTTCGCAACTTCCCACAGCAAAAAAAAAAAGCACTTTCCGACTCCAACCACAAGATGGCGGAATATGCACAGCATAGTGAATCCAGAAAGATTCACGCTGCAAAACTAAAGTTGTAAGGCAGCCTTCATTGGTGTCTACAACTTTTCCCAAACGTCCATGAGAAAGAGTCGCGATTGATTTTCTTGAGCCAATTGTCAAGCTTGGTACTCGTAGCAAGTTTTTGATGGTCATTGTTGACTACCATTCTAAATGGTTTGTGGTGAAAAACACAGAATTTATAAATACTCAAAGAGTTGTTGATTTTATGGAAAGGGTGTTTATGAATGAAGGGATACCGAAGACACTAGTGTCAGATAATGGTGTGCAATTGGTGTCAAAAGAAATGCAGGAAGTTCTTTCTAAATTTGGGATAAATCATGATGGGGTTGCTCTATTTAGGCCACAGGCTAATGGTTTAGTGGAACGAATTAACCGATTGATTATGGATAATATTCAGTTGTCTCTGTCCAATGGATTGTCTAGGCGTGAAGAATTAAAAAAAATTGGCGTGGTCTTACAGGATTACGCCGCATTCAATAACAGGGGTTTCTCCATTTATATCTTCAAAAGGACGTGAACCTGGTGTCAAAGAGGTTCCTGGTTGGTTGAAAGTGAAAGATTGTGTGTGGGTGGACAGAACTGCTGTGGAAGATAAAGTAGTTAAAAAGCAAGCTGAATCTACTAGATATTATAATGATTGAAAGAGTGTGAAAGATATTAAATTTGAGATTGGTGATTGGGTGACCATAAAACGTGGTGGTGTAACTACAAATGGTGATAGGAAATTTTCTGCACCGATTCAAGTGAAGTCTATAAAAAGAAATGTTGTTATCCTATCCGATGGATCAGCTTGGAGTACTGGAAACATATGCAAATGCTGTGCTCGAGTTCATATTTCTGAAGATAGATGTCTTTTGAATGTAAAAAATGGAAATGTATTATATTCCTTAAATATGATTTATATGAAAAAGAAAATGTATAATTTATTTAGTGTATGTTAAGTTGGGAGATGTGTAGAGTTGAGTGCATCTGCATGTCATCATTAGAATGTTAGCTATTGCTATGTTGCTAGGATAGAATGATAGCTTTTGATTATAGGAGTTGATCTTTGAGCTGTGAAGCTGTGCTGGAGGTATCTGCCTTGATTCTCAAATAAAGCTATTTGATCATCAAATTGACTGGAAATTGGATCTTTACAGTAACCATTTCATTTTGCAGCGAAAATCCTTTTCTGGATTCATATGCTGTGCATTAGATTATTTAGTGGTTTCTCCAGTGTCTTGGAGATTGTGTTGAAGGGAAGACCTTGCAAACAGGTGTTGACGCACCCGTTATCCAATCTGAGCTTCCTTATTCATTTGTATATCCACACAATAATGTTTTGTAAAAGTGTGTGGTGATGCCCATGTTGCGCAAATAGAGCCAATGGGTACACAGGCCATAAAGGCTAGCGTTGCTCCTTTCTTTCTAGTGGAGTGCCCTGTTGGTGAATTGTTAGTTCTTTCTTGGCATTGGTTTAACATAATTGGATGGCTTGTACTATCCATTTGCAATAGTTGCCTTTGTTACAGGTGAACCTGTGTTGGTATTTGAGTGGGCGAAAAACAATTGTTTTGTTTTCCTGATCTATTCTGTTTTTTGCAAATCATACAATAAAGCCCTCCTCACATCCAGGGTACGAAGGCTTCTATCTCCACTTTTGGCGAGAACTGTGGGTTAGATTTTAAAATTACTTTATCCCTGTGGATTTGTAAGTAGGGTTCTTGTATTGTAACTGCTTTCAGCTCACTTACTCTTCATAGTAATGTTATCAGAAAGCCTGTTTTAGAGTAATGTGCTTGAGGTCCTCTGTATCTATGGGCTCAAAGGACTTTGCCATTAGTTGAGAAAGTACTATACTTAAGCTACATGTGGGTACTGGAGCTGCTCTTGGTGGGGCAATTCTTTTTGCTGCTTCTAAAAACCTTTTGATTACTAGTCTTGGAAAAAACCTTTGCATGATTTTGCTCTTGTTTATGCTACTATGGCAGCAAGGTCACCTTTATGCTTGAGTAGTTGATGTTGTCTAAGAGGTAAGTAAGGTATGTAATAACCGTTTCTTGCGTGTTGATTGAACTGCTTTTCTTGTTCGCAGTGCACCATGTGGCATATTGTTTCTATTTTGCTGTATAGCATTTTCTTGTTGACTGTGTTCTTGCCTCTTTCTAGAATTTCCATGGTTCACAGAGGCAGATGGAGGTGCCCACATTCTATGTATTCGGGCGCCAAGCAGCTAGATGTAACATTGCTGGCTCTGGGTGACAGATCTGGCCCTGTTGCATTGTTAGCAGGTCCTTTTCTGCTTTGATCTTGATCATTTCTCCCCTGGATAAATCTAGGAGGGTTGAGTCGCATGTTTGCCTTGGCCATTGAGTGGCAATAAGAATCATATTTGTTCCTGGAATTTTTGCTTTTTGTAACTCTCTTTGCATCAGGGGTATTGGTGGAAAGGCGTAAGCAAAGGTCTATGGCCAGTTGAGTGAATGTGCATTTTCCTTTGATAGGTGGTGTGGACATTTTGAGGCAAAGGACTGACATTTTTTGTACTGCACTGTTGCAAACAGGTCTATCACTGGTGTGCCCCACATGTTGAACAGATAATGTACTGTTTTCTGCTTCAACTCCCATTCGTGGGAGCAGTTGTTCTGTCTGCTCAGCTCGTCCGCTGTAATGATGTCTACTCCTGGTAGATATACTGTTTGTAGATTGATTTTGTGAATTATTGCCCAGTGCCAGATTTCCTGTGCAAGTTTGCTCAGGAGAAAGGACCTTGCATTTGTTCGTTCAGATAGAACATTGTTGTTGTATTGTCTGTTTGGATTCTGATGGGGTTTCCTCTGAATGTGTTTCTGGAATGTCTTGAGTGCCAGAAAGACAGTTTTCATTTCCAAAAAGTTGAAGTGCTTTGTGGCATCCTGTTCCTTCCATTGACCATGAACTTTCAGCTGGTTGAGATGCGCTCCCCAACTGTTGAAGGATGCATCAGTGGTGACTGTCAAAGAAGGAGTTGGGTCCCTAAAAGGTCTCCCCTGTGCTATGTTGTTGGATGCCCACCATTGTATCTCTACTTGGACCCTTTGTGTAACAACCACTAGATCCTCCCAACTTCCTGTGGCTTGAGACCAGCTGTTGGTAAGCCATTCTTGGAAAGGGTGCATGTGTAAGCTGGTAGAGGGTTGTTTCTTGATGGATTGCTTGTATTCTGGTCTCTGTGTGGTATGCCCTTACTTTCGCTGTATTTAATACCATTGATGCTGGTGTTATTCTCCTCCAGTGCTGAATTTCATTGATTCCCATTATTCATGACGAGCTCAGCTCGTCATGAGTGTACGAGAGGTGTACCTCATGACGAGCTGAGCTCGTCATGAGCGTCGAAGGGGTTAACCTTGCTCCCAGGAAGTTTTTCTTCTCTTTCTGGTGTTGTTGAAGATTTTTTGTGGTTTATCGAGAAACCCAGTGTTTGTAGCGTTTGGATTGTTTTTCGAATATGATTGTGACATGTTTGTTTTGAATGTGCTCTTATGAGCCAGTCGTCTAAATAGGGGTAGACTTGGACTCTCTCTCTTCTCAGATGTGCCGCCACTGCAGCTAGACACTTTGTGAACACCTATGGAGCTGATTTTATTCTGAAAGGAAGTACCTTGAATTGGTAGTGTGTTCCGTTGTGCAGGAATCTTAGGTACTTTCTGTGTCTTTTGTTCAGGGGGATATGCAAGTAGGAGTCTTTGAGGTCTATTGTTGGCAAGTAATCCCCCTTTTGAATTTGTGGGATTATTTCTTGAAGCATTGTATTAGTATTAACTTGTTTATGAATCCAAAGTCCATGATTGGTCTTAGAGTTTGATCCTGTTTTGTTTGGGTTGTGGAAATATGGGGAGTAGTTTCCTGTGAACCATTCCTGTCTTGGTACTTTTTCTATTGCCTGTTTTAGGTTTAGTTCATTGATCTCTGCGTTTAGCAGTGTTCGTTCTGATATCCTCATTCTCCTTGCTTTTGGTGGGTTTGCAGGTGTTATGTTTTTTAGCTTTAGCTCTATCCAATACCCGTATTTTACCAAATTTAATATCCAATTGTCTGTTGTGATCCTTTCCCATTGTCTGTGGAAAAAGGATATTCTTACCCCCACTGGTGTCTTGTGTGGGTCCTTTGTGATTGAGTCAGTTTGACCCATTTCCTCTTCCTTTGCCATCTCCTCTTCCTTGACAGGGCTGCTTCTGTTGTTGTTGCCAACCTTGATAGCTTGACTGCTGACCCATTTGTTGACTTGGGTTCTGCCCTTGAGTTTGTTGTGACATCTGTTGTCCTTGACCAAAGGTGCCTCTACCCGTGGGCTTAGTGTTATTGAATCCCCCTCTTCTACTGGCACCTCTTTGCTGCAGGGCCCCCATTGCCCTTGCGGTTTCATTGTCCTTTATTTGTTGAAGGGATTCATCTACCGCTTTGCCAAATAGTGCTTCTCCATTGAATGGCCTATTAATGATGGCGGTTTGAACTTCCTGCTTAAAACCTGAGATTCTGAGAGAGGCATGTCTTCTCAGGATGGTTCCTGTACACAACTGCCTACCAACAGCATCTGCTGGATCCAAAGCTAAATTCAGACAGGTGTTTGCCACGTTTCTCCCCTCCTGTACAATAGCTTGTGCCCTTTCTTGTCCTCCTCAGGGAGTTTATTCAAAATCTCCTCAGGGCAACCTGACCTCTGGTCACTCACCACGCCGCACGGCTCCTCCTGGTGGCCTGTGACTGCCCCTCTGCTGCTGCTGCCAAGGGTTCGCCGCTGTGCTGTTGTTCTTCGGTTTGTTGCTCTGTTCTCCGCCATTTCTGGCTGCATAATTTGTGTTTTTTCTCCCCTCTGTTTGACGCTCGTTTTTGCCCTTGTGCTGTTTGGTTTGTTGGTCTGTTCTCCCCCATTCCTGGCAGCACATTTTGTGTTTTTCTTCCCTCTGTTTGCCGCTCGTTTTCGTCATTGCCTTCTGTGCCCCTCGCTTCCCGCCGCTGCTCCCCTGCGGCCCGCCCCCTTTTTGCCTTCTGTGCCCACTGCCCTCGCCCATTGGCCACCCCGCTCCCGCCTCCCAGCTGCTCCTCCCTCCCACTTCGCCTCTTATGGAGGGCGCCGCATTGAAGCGCAGCGGACGTGCGCAGCGGGCGCGCCGAAGGCACACCAAAGGCAAGCCCGTCTGAGCCCATCCGCGCCCAGCGCCAGAACCCCTGGACCCCGCGCTACCCGCAACACCAGACTACGCTACGACTTCAACACCCTCCACTCACTCAACACCGGACGAGACCACCCCATCTACCGAGCCACTCCGAAACACACCCAAGGGCCCTTCGCCTGCAGGAACTGCAGACTCACCAGCATCCAACCCACCAAACCAGCTACCAGAGAACCCAACCACCTCTGCTGTATCCTGCTCAACACTCGCTCCGCTCGCAAACACACCATCGAACTCTGGGACCACCTAGACTCCACCGACCCAGACGCCGCCTTCCTAACGGAGGCCTGGCTTAACACCACCTCAGCACCAGACATCACCATAGCCATCCCACAGGGCTACAAGATCTCCCGCAGAGACCGCACGAACGGAGTGGGAGGCGGAATCGCTATCGTCCACAAAGACTCAATCAGAATCTCAACCAACACCGACAACATCATCACCACCGCCGAGCACATGCACTTCCAGATTCACACAGACTCCAATACGACCCTCAGAGGAACACTCACCCCCCGGGCCACGACCACAGTTCAGCGACACCATCACCAACCTCATCAGCACCCATGCCCTCACCTCCACGGACTACATCCTCCTCGGGGACCTGAACTTCCACCTCGAGAACAACAATGACGCCAACTCCACCACCCTGATCGACAACCTAGCCAACCTCGGACTCAAACAGCTCGTGACAACACCCACCCACGCCGCTGGACACACACTTGACCCCATCTTCTCCGCAAGTCCCCACGTCTCCTTCAACTACACCTCTGAACCCCAATGGACCTTACCACAGATGCGTCCACTTCACCTTCAGGAAACCCACCACACACCAACGCACCCAACAGCTGCCGTGCCGCTGCTTGGGCAAGGTCACCGAGGACCAACTAACGACCACCCTCGACCGGAGACCACCCACCGACCCAGACACCGCCGCAACCAACCTCACACGGTGGATCAACGACTGCGCCAACACCCTCGCCCCTCTCAAGACCGCCACAACCAGCCATACCGACAAGAAAGCCACCTGGTTCACCGAAGACCTCCGGATCTCCAAGCACACCTGTCGGAAACTGGAGAAGAAATGGCTCCACGACCGAACACCAGACAGCCACACAGCTCTCAAAAGCGTCACCCGCAGGCACCACTAACTCATCAGGACCGCCAAGAGGACCGCCTAGACAAGAACGCGCACAACACCAAAGAGCTCTTCAACATAGTGAAAGAACTCTCCAACCCCAGCTCCAACCCCAACGACATCCCACCATCACAAGACCTATGCGACTCCCTGGCTACCTTCTTTCATCGCAATATCACCGACATCCACGACAGCCTCAACTCCGACTCCCCCGCACCCACCACCGAGTTCACCACCTCTGCAACCACCATCCGCACCAGCCGCCTGACCGCCTGGTCCAACGTCAGCGACGAAGACACCATCAAAACCATGAACTCCATCCACTCCGGATCCCCATCTGACCCCTGCCCTCACCACGTCTTCAACAAAGCCAGCACAACCATCGCTCCCCACCTGCGAAACACAATCAACAGCTCCTTCGAGACAGCAACATTCCCGGAAAGCTGGAAGCACGCCGAGATCAACGCCCTTCTGAAGAAGCCCAAGGCAGAACCCAAGGACCCCCAAGCACTTCAAGAACTTCCGGCCCATCTCCCTGCTCCCGTTCCCGGCAAAAGTGACAGAGAAGATTGTCAACAAACAGCTAACCTGCTACCTCGAAGACAACAACATCCTGGACCCCTCCAAATCCGGTTTTCGCTGCAACCACAGCACCGAGACCGCCCTTATCGCCGCCACTGACGATGTCAGGATCCTGATGGACAAAGGAGAAACAGCCGCCCTCATCCTCCTGGACCTATCAGCAGCCTTTGACACAGTCTGCCACCGCACCCTATCAGCACGCCTCCATGACGCCGGAATTCAAGAGAAGGCCCTGGCCTGGACCACATCCTTCCTCTCCGGCAGAACCCAGAGCGTCCGCCTCCCACCCTTCCGCTCGAAATCCACAGAGATCATTTGCGGCGTCCCACAGGGATCCTCCCTCAGCCCGACGCTGTTCAATATCTACATAGCATCACTCGCCCACGTCGAACGAAAACATTACCTCAACATCATCTCCTACGCCGACGACACCCAGCTGATCATATCCCTCACCGAAGACCCCCACACCGCTAAAGCAGGGCTCGAAAATTCCACTCGACCTCTCACACAGTCGAGCTAAATTTAACAAGGTCGAGCTGCTTTTAGGTCCTACTCGCCCTTTCTGGCGAGTAGGAAAACAAAACAACTTTTGTCCTCTGTCTGTGAAAACAGAGCAAATGTGACAAGATAACAAGATTTAAAGGCATTTTTATTGCTCACAAAGTTAATGAGCAATAAAGATGCCTTTAAATCTGGTTATCTTGTCACATTTGCTCCGCTTTCAGAGACGGAGGTCAAGTAGGTTGCAGTTAGGTCGAGGACATTTTTTTAAGGTACTAGTCGTGCAAGACTAGTACAATTTTTTGGATTTTACGAGCCCTGTAAAGCCAACCTCCACAGAGCCGACTGGATGAAGGACAGCAGATTGAAGCTGAATTTAGACAAAAAGGAGGTCCTCATCCTCGGACCCACCCCCTCAGCCTGGGACGACTCCTGGTGGCCCACATCACTAGGCGCAGCCCCCGAACCCACAGACCACGCATGCAACCTGGGGGTCATCCTCAACTCCACCCTCTCCATGACCAGGAAAGTCCACGCCGTCTCCGCATCCTGCTTCAACACCCTCCGAATGCTCCGCAGAATCTTCAAAATGGATCCCTACCGACACTAGAAAGACCGTCACTCAGGCCCTCATCACCAGCAGACTAGACTACGGGAACGCCCTCTACTCAGAAACTACAAACAAGCTCCTGAGACGACTACAACGAATCCAGAACGCCTCGGCTCGAATGATCCTCGACGTCCCCCGCCGCAGCCATATCACCCCCCACCTGAGAGACCTGCACTGGCTCCCCGTCAACAAGAGGATCACCTTCAAACTCCTCATCCACGCACACAAAGCACTACACAACACCGGACCCACCTACCTCAACAACCGACTCAGCTTCCACACCCCCACGCGAATCCTCCGCTCAGCCAACCTCGCCCTTGCCACAGTCGCTTGGATCCGGAAAACCACAGCCGGAGGAAGATCCTTCTCCTACCTCGCCGCCAAGACCTGGAACACTCTCCCAACCAATCTACGACAGACTCAGGACCTACTGGTCTTCAGAAGACTCCTCAAGACCTGGCTCTTCGACCAGTAGCGCCCCCCCTCTCCTCCCCTAGCGCCTTGAGACCCTCACGAGTATGTAGCGCACTCTAGAAATGTAATGATTGATTGATTGATTGATCCTCTATCTCATCCCACTTTTGGTGGCCATATCTATTTAGTAGGGCATTTGAGTTGGCAATACACCACGGTGTTGCTTCCTCCTTTTCCGTCCTTTTCCCCACCATATCCATCCTCTTACTTTCTTTTTCTGGTGGAAGCGTGGTGTTAGAGGCTGCATTTGCTCTCCTTCTGGCTGTGGTGACAATAATTGAGACAGGTACTGTACTTCCCTGAAAATATTTACGGTCCTTTGAGGAGGGTTTATACTTTGTCTCCATTTTGGGGGTTACCACCTTGTTTGAGGCAGGCTCCTTGAAGGCTTCTTTGCCTTGATCCAGAATACTGGGCAGCATAGGAAGATACTGTGTTCCTTTTGTAGCTGGTGCCAGTGTTTCTAGCAAGAAACATGTGTCCCATTGTTCTTCCTCTAAGGGTACACCAAATTGATTTGCTGACCTTTTTACAATGGCATTATAGAAAGCTAGGTCATCTGGAGGTGAAGCTTTCGAAGGGTAACAGCAAATTTCCTATCCTGGGCTCTCGGTGTCTAGGTCGTTCCACGTATCCTCAAACAGTTCAGAGTTTTCCTCTTCTTCAGGTATGTCTCCTTATTCCGCAGGTTCCTCGCCTTAAACAACATCAAAACACTCACCCCCAGTCACAGATCTGGGTTTAATCCATTGTTATTTTGCTCACCAAGCCACCCCAGTTCAGACATGGCCATATGCAAATCAGTCTTGACCCTGTGCCTTAGGGGAACAGTCCAGCCCGAACTGCCAAGCCATGTCTTCCCTGGACCGGATTCAAGCATCCTAGGACCGGTTTCTGGCTATCAGTCGTCTTCAGCCAGGATAGCTTGACTCCAGTGGCTTAGTGAGCACAGGACCCACGTCTGGGCATACCCTTCCCACATAGGGTGAAAAGCAAAACACACAAGATGATGGACGGAATGTTGCACAATGGCAAAACACTCACCCCCAGTCACAGATCTGGGTTTAATCCATCGTTATTTTGCTCACCAAGCCACCCCAGTTCAGACACGGCCATATGGAAATCAGTCTTGACCCTGTGCCTCATGGGAACAGTCCAGCCCAAACTGCCAAGCCATGTCTTCCCTGGACCGGAATCAAGCATCCTAGGACCTGTTTCTGGCTATCAGACGTCTTCAGCCAGGATAGCTTGACTCCAGTGGCTTAGTGAGCATATGGCTATGTCTGAACTGGGGTGGCGGAGTGAGCTAAAGAATGATGATGGATTAATCCCAGATCAGTTGACTGGGGGTGAGTGCTTGAAATGTTCAACACTCCGTTCATCATCCCCTTTGGTTTTGCTTTGTTTGCCCTAAGTTGGCAGGGTATGTCCAGACGTGGGTCCCTTGCTCACTTTGCCACTGGACTCAAGCTAGCCTGCCTGATGACGGCTGATTAGCCAGAAACCAGTTCCAGGATGCTTGTTTCTGGTCCAGGGAAGACATGGCTTGGCAGTTCACTGGACTGGACTGTTCCCATGAGGCACAGGGTCAGACTGATTTGCCAGTCACGAAGTCCCTCAAAATACCCCATGGCCATACACTATCCAATACTCCCTCTCCTACATTTCCTGGGGAAATCAACATCTCCATTTTTAAAACCGGAAACGTCCTCATCCAAGTGTCCGTTCCCCACCTTAACACCTTTGAATTATTCTTCAGATCACTGACAATCCAACTTCATAATTCCGCCAATAACCTACCCCCATCTCATCCTTCGCCCCCTCCCCTTAACCCCTCTCCCTCATCCTATACTCCCCTCCACAGATGCTCCCATGTCCAAAAATACCTTACAATTGCTGACCATCTAACTTCACAATTCCGCTAATAACCTTCCCCCCCTCTCATCTTTTGCCCTCCACTCTAACCCCTGTCCCTTATCCTATACTCCCCTCTGCTGACTTGCCCACGTCCAACAATGACTTACAATTGCTGACCATCCAACTTCACAATTCCCCCAATAACCTTCCCCCCCTCTCCCACTGCCCTCCACTTTAACCCCTCTCCCTTATCCTTTACTCCCCTCTGCAGACATGTCCATGCCCAACAATGCCTTACAACTGCTGACCATGTACACGTCCAACAATGCCTCACAATTGCTGACCTCCACCCACCCGCACACCCCGCCGGCCAGGCCTTTTCCCATGGTCCCTCCTCTTCCTCCCTACTTCCCGCATCTCCCAAGCCCCCGCACCCACAACCTGTCCTCGCTCTCCCCTCACGCCACACGTGCTATACCCCTCCCCTTACGGACTCTCCTTGCCCTTCCCCATCTCCTATAACCACACCCTATTCCTCCTCCCCAAACCCTTCCTCCTTCCCCCCGAAACTCATTGCACCCACCAACCCGAACCGTCTCTCACTCTATTCCAGAATTGCTCCTTCATCCCCCCCCCCCGACCATCCTCTCTCCCTTTGATAATCATGGCTCCCTCCATCCAGACCTGTCCCTCACCCTACTTCCGAACATTCCTGCCCCGCCATCTCCTCCTTCTTCACCCTCAAAGGCCATATACCCACCTTCCCCCTCCATACCCCTCCTCTTGCCCTACTACCACAGTCCTCCCATCTCCCTTTCTAAGAACCCCACTCTCCCTCCCAACAGCAAACCACCCCCTATGACGATCATCGCTCACCCTGTGCTGCTCCCTCCCCCTTCTCCAATATCCCACCTTAGTCTTATATCTAACTCTCTTTGCAACATTGAACGCAATCTCACCACTCTCACTAGAGATCTCGCTCATCTTAGATCTGACTTCTATTCCCGCGAAAACGGAGCCCTCCCACTTCGGATAAACTACGCTCGTACTAGACATATGAATCCCGCTACCCCCAACCAGTTTTGCATGACTCCTCTACACTGCCGCACACACAGACCTCACCGCACCTCCTGCCCCATCTCCCCTATGGTGATCCTTGACCTCTGCAAATCCTACCCTCACCGCTCACCCACCAATATCCAGCCTCCCCCGGCCTTCAGCATTCGTGTCATATTGGGGACTAGCCGAACTCCCCTCTCACCTTGCTGACCTAGGCCACCCCCCCAACTCACTGTCATCCACTCCCTTCCACTCCCCAAAACTCCCCCGAAACCTCTTTCCTGCATGCTTGTTAATTGTCGGTCTGCAGTGCGACATGCCACTGAAATCTCTGAAACTATCCTTAGTGAATCCATCGACATTGCGTTCCTAACGGAAACCTGGCTCAAAGACCACTCGACAAGCATCCTGGACCTCCTCGCACCTCCGGGCTACTCTATTCTCAGGAAAGACAGGCCCATCCGAATAGGCGGTGGTGTTGCCATCATCTTCAAAGAGGAAATACAAATTTCCCTTGACAATAATACAAATTACTCCGCCCTTGAATACCTTGAAGCTGAACTCAATATTCACGGCTCCCAACCCATTCGCCTTCACAACATATATAGCCATCCCGGCAATACTCATCCCTTCGTTGATGAGCTATCCAACCTTCTTTCACAATCGTCACTTTCCAACTCCCAAAACATTTTCCTGGGAGACCTCAACCTCCACTGGAATGAGCCCAACGACCCCTCTATCACCCTCCTTTCCAACCTTCTCGAGATCAATGACCTTGAGCCACTCTGTCACTCCCCGACCCACTCCAAAGAAGCTATCCTAGATGCCATAATTACAAGCAAATATCTAGCCCTCTTATCCAACATTGTTCCCATCGACTGGTCCGACCACCATCTCGTACTGTTCTCTATAGCGGTCTCTGCCACTCCTCCTCCCACGAAAATCACTAAACCCATGAAACTGTCCAGAAATTTGAATAATGTCCCCCGGGTTTACTGGAATCCAAACTCTATGCCCAACTTCTCGCCATCCCGCCCTCATTTAACGCGAGTGAGCTTACAGAACACTACAACAAATCAGTTGTGTACACCCTGGACCTCCTGGCCCCGCTTAAGTTCAAAAACCAAAGAACCATTCCTTCCAAATCATGGTTTAATACTGAGCTAAACAATGAAAGATGCTCACTTAGACAGACGGAAAGAACATGGAGACTGCACCCTACCCCCTTGCACCTAGCTCGCCTCAGACTTGCAAGATCTTCTTACAAAAACACACCTTTAAACAAAAAGCATCCTTTTTCCGAGCACAACTGGACAGAGCCAAAAACAGACCCAGAGAACTGTTCAACATTGTTCGCAATCACACCTCATCCGCTCCTCCTGTACTTATGGCCTCGACGACCAGATGCGAAGAAATAGCCCTCCTTTTTTTTCTGATTGCTAAAATAGAGCAATCCTTCCTGCCGACTCTGACCCCTACCTCCATGTTGCACATCTCCCCTATCGCACCTGCTTCCCGCCCACACCCCCGCCCCCTCCATGACCCTCCTTAACACTGATCTCACGCCCCCTCCTTTCCCTCCACCCTCCATGATTCTAATCCCCTAACACTCCCCTTAAAAATAACGCTGCTTGGCATAATTTCCAGCCAGTCACTGAAAGAGATGTCTTTGACATCATTGCAAAACTTAAACCCTCCTCCCACACTAAAGAAACCCTCCCTTCTAAACTCGTCCAAAACCTCAAACATATCATTACCCCTACCTGGACCTCGATCATTAACACTTCCCTAGCCACCGGCTTTGTCCTCACCTCCCTACAACTGGGCCAAATCACCCCCATTCTTAAAAACCCTACTCAACTGCCCCTTGTCTCTAGCCACCTCATTCAAATACTTGGGCATCTCCCTTGACAACCGCCTAACTCTCAACATACACATCAAAAACTCTGCCAAAGGACCCCTCTTTCCCCTCCGTAACCTTAAGAAAATTAAGCCCTTCAACCCAATTGATGACTCTGAACTGGCAGTCCAATCTCTTGTTCTATCGCGCATCGATTATGACAATGCCATCCTCACCGGAATTCTTAAAACCCACCTGGTACCTCTAAAATTAGTGCTCAACCTTGCGGCTAGGCTTATCAAGGACTGCAAACGATTTGACCACATCTCTCCCGCCCTCAAAACCCTCAAATGGCTCCCCATTGAAGGCAAATCCACATATAAAACCGCCTGCATTACGCACAAAATCCTCCACCAAAAAACACCGACATACCTCTCAAATAAACTGACCAAAGCAGGCTGCACGCGATCTCTGAGAAGCTCCAACACCCTCCTTAGTACCCCCCCCCCTCTAGAAAAAGAATTCCACTCAGTCACGCTCCTTTTCAGGTAATGCCCCACTTATTTGGAATGCCCTCCCAAAAGACCTCCGTTGTAACCAGTCCTTCCCCAGCTTCAAAAAAGAACTCAAACTTCTTCTCCTTAATAAATACTGGGGCTTCTAATCCCTCCCTGGTGGCCTCGCCCCTCTGCATCACCCCACCTAGCTGCTCCGCCTATGGCTAGTGACCACTCGCCTGCACCCCCTCTCCTTCAATCTTACCTCTTTTTGACCCTCAGTTTTCTTGCATGTTTTTGTCTCTCCTGCTCCTTGGTATACTTAGGTGAAGCTTCCCACCAAACTGTGACTGCTATATTGTAGATCTCATAGTGTCTAGCAATTGTTTTTACTTTTTTATCTAGTTGACATGTATTCTATGTGGACTTGCTCTTTTATTAATCCTTTGTCTGTGCTTATACACACTGTACCTGTATTGGTACACCTTGTAAAGCTCTCTGGTACTCCTGGGTCCAGCCAGCACTATATAAAACCTCTAAAATAAATAAAAATAAAATAAATATGGCCATGTCTGAACTGGGGTGGCGGAGTGAGCTAAAGAATGATGATGGATTAAACCCAGATCAGTTGACTGGGGGTGGCTTGGCAGTTCGAGCTGGACTGTTCCCATGAGGCACAGGGTCAGGCTGATTTGCACATTGCCATGTCTGAACTGGGGTGGCGGAGTGAGCTAAAGAATGATGATGGATTAAACCCAGATCAGTTGACTGGGGGTGAGTGCTTGCAATGTTCAACACTCCGTCCATCATCCCCTTTGGTTTTGCTTTAGACTTTGAATGAGGCAGAACTTATGTCAGTCTGCTTCATAGGGCTAGTTAGCCATTTGTAGTCTTTTGCTTGTGATTTGATTATGCTAACTTTGTTGAATGATTAACTCATCTTTTTGGTTTCTGCAATTATATTGATTATTGAATAAATTAACAGAACTGGGATAATTGTCTCAAGACTTTTCTTAATGTTTTTGGATGAATATATGATACCATGATTTCTCCCTTTCTCACACTTGGCCCCAGTAAAATAATTTAATTATAACATTTGTATAGTGCTTCTGAACCAATATGTGAAAGGGCGTTTTAAATAAAACAACATTTAAGCCTTCATCTGAATAAGAAGCAAAGAGAACAAGAAATCACATAAGAACAAAGAAAGAACATAGTAATATAGTATTCCTCTGGCTACCTAGTTTATTTGATTTTAAAGCGATATTAAAATAATAGCTTTTGGAAACATCACTAAAGATAGTTAAAGGTGTCCCTGAAAAATGTGCTTGCAAAAGAAGGTATGTTCCATAATGAAAAAAAGATGATATAATGCAGGTGTACTAATGACAACGTTATGCAGTGCATTGGTACAAATTGGATGGGAAGCACAGGGAATAAACTACCCAACCTCTTAGGCTAGTATATTTATTGGCCTCCCGATTGAACACTTACCGAGCTACTAACAATCTTCTCTTGATAAGGATGCCAGCTTACGTCGCGAACACAGGCACGATGACTGGTCAGTCTCTTCACAAGTTTACCTGTCAGGAGGTCGTATACTTTTACAAGAGAGAACAAAAAAAAGTAATTACTTTACGCACACAGCTGCGGAATGGCATTAAAAGAAAACTCACTACTAGGAACATGCAGCTCTTCTTCATACGGTACCAAAATATTATCACTTACACCATAATTTCAGTCGGCCCTAAAAAGGGTGCAATTTTGATTGCAACTTATATATTTTTACACTGCAGGGATCAGAATTTATTCTGTATGATTAATAGCACCCAGTTAAAATTATTGTCTGAAAAACAAAGCATAAAGTGAGAACCACATCCAGGTTCTGTAATTAATCCGTGTGGTGCTTATCACACAAATCGTAATCGCAATATGTGCTGTAAGAAGAGAAACTATCGGATATGAATTAGTGTAACTGTGTTCTGGGCCTGAATCCTTTTGACACAGATGTGCTCTACTCAACAAAACCTGGAAATTATAAGCACCTTCTTTCATACATTTAGGTGCTGTGCATGACTCTCATAAAGTATTTCAGAAATCTGACTGTTTTCATATATCCCAGACTCTTGTTGCCCACAATCCGGTCCTGGCTGGGTCACTGGCCTCTTCTATGACCTCTGAGAAGGTGGGATAACCTATCCATGCTGTCTTAGTAGAAAGAGTGAGTTGGGAGAGATCAGCTTCATGCAAGAAAGTTAACACCTACAAGCACTCGTTTGGTGGTTAATCTGTATTTGAGTCACCCAGTTTTCATGCAGTTCAAGTACTGGTTTCAATGCTGCCAGAATGCAGACATAAATGCAAATCCAGAAACAGCCTCATGTTTATTCTCAAGCTACAGAGGACTAGAAGGTAAGGTACACATTATTGTAGCCCTAAACGTCCCATTATGAGTCAGATGCAATATCTCTACAAGTCATGTAATGGAAGTTGTTCGCTTCACCATCGAAGAAGGGTTTGAATAGTTGTCAATGTCTAATCTGAGTGGTATGTTTAACACAGCAGCTGAAAGTTACCTAGCTATTAAGAGTTTTCAGCATCTGTGTTTTACAATAGTATATTGATTTATATGCTCTGATGAACTGCTCAGTCATCGAGTAAATCTGTTGTATAAACGTCTGTTAACTTTAGCAAGCGTTGGTAAAGCCAAAAGGTCTTGCCTTTGAGATATAGTGTCTTTTTGTGGGCATGGAAATCAAAACCAAATTTAAAAAAGTATCACAAAATCACTTTTTTTCCTTTAAGGTAGAGAGGAGGGTAGCAATTTGCTACCTGCTCCAATACCAAATGAAATAAAAAATGAATATTTTGAAAAACAATCTTGGGAGTGGGGGCAACGGAGGGGCAGAAGGAAAAAAGAAGCACAGTAGACGCAACACAGGATGAGAAAAAGGGAGTTTGTGTGAGGGAAAAGCACACAAGACAGAGGTTGCAAAACGAGGGAGACCGCAACACGGAACTTGGGAGAATGTTTTTTTTGTGAATGGGTGAGAAGCACACGAGGTAGAGAGCCGA
The DNA here is from genome assembly GCF_964263255.1 of Lissotriton vulgaris. Lineage (NCBI taxonomy): Eukaryota > Metazoa > Chordata > Amphibia > Caudata > Salamandridae > Lissotriton > Lissotriton vulgaris. The sequence goes on from NW_028246705.1 coordinate 669,489, forward strand.
AAAACGTGAGCAGACAATCTGAGGGATGGTAAGGAAGAACAACAGTTACTTACCTGTAATCTGTGGTTCTCCAGTATTGGTGTCTTTCATAGATTCACATGCCTGAATCATTCCCCGTCGTCGGAGTGGGAGTCCCACGGTACATAAAAAAGCAATAAAATGCCATAATAACATTGAAAACCTTGGTAATAACCAACCAGGAAGTAAAGTAGCCCAAGCTACAGGAGAAAAAACTTCCACACTCATGACTATCCTAGTAATTTTGTACAGCCCAAACTGCAGCCAATCAGGCGTCAGCACCCACCAGAAGGTTCTCCCCAGAGGCTCAGGCTCGAAGATTTTCTCGCACAGGAGTGATGGTAAACAAAGTAGCCTATGAGCCTCTGCGGGAAGGTGGGCGGGTTGCATGTGAATCTATGAAAGACACCAATACTGGAGAACTACAGATTACAGGTAAGTAACTATTGTTCTTCTCCAGGATTGGGGTGTCTTTCATAGATTCACATGCCTGCCTGAATCAGAGTAGATAGCAGTACATATCCGTGCTTGGAAGACGCTATTTGTAGCATAAGCACATATATATATATATACACACACATATATATGTATACACATATATATACATATATATATACACACACATATATATACACATACATATATATACACATACATATATATACACATACATATACATACACATACATATACATATATATATATACACACACACACATATATATATATATTACCTACTGGCTATCGCCAGTAGGTATATATAGTTAGGATTTTTTCCCTATGGCATTTTTGAAAATTCTATGTCTAATAACTTTGGGGTTTGTGGACGGAATCGGCTGAAATTTTCAGGAAAATGGCACATTTTGTTTCTGAGCAGCCCTTGAAAATTTGGGGGGGTTTTGTCGAGGGGGGGCCGAGAAAAAAGGGGGGTCCCAAAACACGTTTTTCCCATGTTAATTTCCATAGGGCGGTTGGACTCACTTTTAGCTCGAACGGCTGAATGGATTTGCACGAAACTTGGCAAAATTGTAGGGACTGTTAGCCCGATGTGCCTTTGCTAGGTCTCAATATATGTGCTCCAGTAGTTTTTGAGAAATTAACGTTTAAAACAAGATATATATCTGTAACAGCGCTCCAGGCTGCGCTCCGGTTTGCTTACTTTTCGCGAAACGGAACTTTGAGCGGAGAAAGCTGATTGGCTCTCCGGTGTCTGTCAACATTCTAAACAGTCCGGAGCGGCCGCCATCTTATCTCTCGGTAGGATCGAGAGAGAAGAAGAGGTGAAAAACGAAGGGGGAATTTAATGAAAGGGGGCAAGGTATACCCCTCTTGACCCCCTAGGAATGTTGTTGGGGTTATTAAAGGGTCCCGTGGGGAAAATAAAAAAAAAAATGATTTTTCACGGTAGAAGCGCTTCACGGGCCGCGAACTGGGCCGCGAACTGGGCCGCAAACTGGTAGCGAAACGGGAATTCGCCATTTTGTGCTTCGTTAATTAAATTACTAGGTATAAGGGGGTGCGGGAGACGTATCCTAATCCCCTATGTTTCCTGAGGGTGGCTGAGGAGGCTCATATATGTTGATACATCTCTTCCAGCGGCTGTGCGTGAGCTTTTTTTTTTTTTGCTGCGTGACAGTCCGGAGCGGCCGCCATCTTATCTCTCGGTAGGATCGAGAGAGAAGAAGAGGTGAAAAACGAAGGGGGAATTTAATGAAAGGGGGCAAGGTATACCCCTCTTGACCCCCTAGGAATGTTGTTGGGGTTATTAAAGGGTCCCGTGGGGAAAATAAAAAAAAATGATTTTTCACGGTAAAAGCGCTTCACGGGCCACGAACTGGGCCGCAAACTGGTAGCGAAACGGGAATTCGCCATTTTGTGCTTCGTTTTAATTAAATTACTAGGTATAAGGGGGTGCGGGAGACGTATCCTAATCCCCTATGTTTCATGAGGGTGGCTGAGGAGGCTCATATATGTTGATACATCTCTTCCAGCGGCTGTGCGTGAGCTTTTTATTTTTTTTGCTGCGTGACAGTCCGGAGCGGCCGCCATCTTATCTCTCGGTAGGATCGAGAGAGAAGAAGAGGTGAAAAACGAAGGGGGAATTTAATGAAAGGGGGCAAGGTATACCCCTCTTGACCTCCTAGGAATGTTGTTGGGGTTATTAAAGGGTCCCGTGGGGAAAATAAAAAAAAAAATGATTTTTCACGGTAGAAGCGCTTCACGGGCCGCGAACTGGGCCGCAAACTGGTAGCGAAACGGGAATTCGCCATTTTGTGCTTCGTTTTAATTAAATTACTAGGTATAATGGGGTGCGGGAGACGTATCCTAATCCCCTATGTTTCATGAGGGTGGCTGAGGAGGCTCATATATGTTGATACATCTCTTCCAGCGGCTGTGCGTGAGCTTTTTATTTTTTTTGCTGCGTGACAGTCCGGAGCGGCCGCCATCTTATCTCTCGGTAGGATCGAGAGAGAAGAAGAGGTGAAAAACGAAGGGGGAATTTAATGAAAGGGGGCAAGGTATACCCCTCTTGACCTCCTAGGAATGTTGTTGGGGTTATTAAAGGGTCCCGTGGGGAAAATAAAAAAAAAAATGATTTTTCACGGTAGAAGCGCTTCACGGGCCGCGAACTGGGCCGTAAACTGGTAGCGAAACGGGAATTCGCCATTTTGTGCTTCGTTTTAATGAAATTACTAGGTATAAGGGGGTGCGGGAGACGTATCCTAATCCCCTATGTTTCATGAGGGTGGCTGAGGAGGCTCATATATGTTGATACATCTTTTCCAGCGGCTGTGCGTGAGCTTTTTTTTTTTTTTGCTGCGTGACGTCTGTTAACGTTCGATTCGATGGAAATCAGGAAGTGTTGACCGCCAATTTGTCACTGCGATAAAATATTTTGTTATAAATGAATCCTTATTGATAAACATTGTCTGCGCCATCTTGCCTTTTTTCCAATGCCACAATTTTGTCGTGCACGGCAGCCATTTTAGATGCCAGGCTGGTCCCAGGCTATCACCTACCCCTGCGGATGTAGTTTATGGCCCCAGCTAAAGAGAATCCAGACATGCCAACCCTCCCGATTCAGGCGTGAGACTACTGATTTCAGTGCTAGTCTCCCGCCTCCCGATTTCTGCAAGCAAAAACCCGGGGGCATATTACGAACAACTAGCGATAATTTTTGTCTCTAACTTGTTTAGAGACAAAAATTTTCGCCGCACATCGGCGATTTTTATCGCAGATAAACCTTGCTATTATCGCAGAAAAGTCAGCGATATTCATGTATTATCGAGCAAATGCTCTTAGCCATGTTATCCACCTCCCATTGGATAACATGGCTAAGAACTGCTCAGGGCAGGTGTTAGCTTTTGGAGATATTCGCGTTTAGCGCGAATATCTCCAAAAGTTGGTAATAGGAGATAGCGATGTTAGGGACTGTTTCCAGTCGCTAACATCTTGGCACGCCCACTTTGCATGTCATTAGTGATAAGTATCACTGACATGCAAAGCGGGGCCCAAGATGGTCGCTATCTCCTTTTAGCTGTCACTAACTGGTGTTAGCGACAGCTTGGTAATAGGGAGATAATTTTATCTCCGCTTTCATGGCTTTTAAAGCCAAAAAAGCGGAGATAAACCCCCTTGATAATATGCCCCACGATTCCTCGGGGGTTTCAGCTGACAGGGCTTGGTATTGTGTTACGTGGTAATTTTTCCAGGAAACGTCAGAGGGTCGATGCAGGTGTTCTAGAAGAGGTGATAAACCATTTAAGCCTCATGAACAAGCGCATGGTCTTTTAAAGATTTGTGAAGTACTCGGGCGGCGGTGTGTGTGTGCCCTCTTTCAGGAGCGGGCGGGGGGGCACTGCCAGCAACTTGCCAGGTCAGGTAGTGTTCAACACGTGCATCACCCTTTCTCTGCCTGCTATTGCGCTCCATGCTTCGGAAAGGTAAGAAAAAGAACGTGCATTTGAGTTTGAAATGTCCGATCCTGTAGCAGTACACTTGCAAAGCCCACACATGACAATAACCCGATTCAAGGCCCCATTCACCCGTTTTTAAAAAAAATTATAACACTCCAACAAAGTAACATTATAAAACTTTATTAACTTTTAAATATAATGAACGGAACAAAAACTGTAAAAACATTTAAACATTTTTCACCCAAAAAAGCAACAATGGTCAGAAGCTGTCTTTTGTGCGAATAGTCCCAAGGCAGCACAACGTGCAGAGTTCTGGACGGCACCCAGGTGATGTCGCCTGGGTGCCGCACTGGTTTTGGGATCCTACAATGCTGCTCCGAAAATTGGCGTGGGGCGTCCCGGGTGGTGCGGGGGGAGGCCTCGTCAGTAGCGGTCTGTTGTGCGAATAGTCCCAAGGCAGCAGAACGCGCTGAGATGTTGATGGCACCCAGGTGATGTCCAGTAAACTGCCGCACTGGTTTTGGTATCCTACAATGCTGCTCCGAAAATTGGCGTGGGGCGGCCCGGGGGGGGTGGGGGGGGGGGCGTGGGGGAGGCGGCGTGAACGGGCCTCCCCAGGTGGCGGCCATCCAGCTGAGTTGCGCCCGCTCTTGCGGCTACAGCGTCTCGCTCACCATGTTGTTGAGTTGCTCCCACTCTTGCAGTGCAGCGATAGGCGGCTGCCACATGACTCTTAAAATGGCGGACGGCTCTTCGGTTTTGGGCCTGGTCCACTGAAATGGCCCTGGGACACCTTGGAACTCGGACGCTTGCCTGCTAGGGCTTGGGCTCCATTCTCGAAAAGCGTCCCCTCAGCCGTGAAGATTCTACAAAAGTCTTGGGGGCCCCCGACTCCCGCAGGCTTCCGGTGGGGAGCGGCTGCCATGATTGCTCGCGGAATGACCACGACGGAGCCACGAGATGGTGGTGCTCTCATGCTGACGCCAGCTTCAGTCTGAATGATCCAGAAACAAGGTGGGGCTTTCATCGTTTGGGAAAAAAAAATGTTCTAAACCAATGAAAAGTGTTATTTTTAGGTCATATGACCAAGCCTTCCATCTTTAGGAAACCAAAAGTAAAATGAACCAATGAAAAGTTTTATAAACAAGTCACATGACCTGTTATGCGGCATAGGGCTACAAAAAGCGTAGAAAATCCGTTGGCACGTGAGGCGGCGTCAGTAGCGGACCGATGTGCGAATAGGCCGAAGGCAGCACAACGCGTCGAGATCCGGATGGCACCAAGGTGGTGTCCAGCAAATTGCCGCACTGGTGTGGCCATCCTACAATGCTGCGCCGAAAGACGGCGTGTCCAGCTGAGTTGCGGTCACTCTTGCGGTACAGTGAATCGAACGCGCCGAGATCCGGATGGCACCGAGGTGGTGTCCAGCAAGTTGCCGCACTGGTGTGGCCATCCTACAATGCTGCGCCGAAAGACGGCGTGTCCAGCTGAGTTCCGGTCAGTTTTGCGGTACAGTGACTCTAACGCGCCGAGATCCGGATGGCACCGAGGTGGTGTCCAGCAAGTTGCCGCACTGGTGTGGCCATCCTACAATGCTGCGCCGAAAGTCGGCGTGGGGTGCCCCGTTGGCTTATGAGGTGATGTCAGTAGTGGACCGATGTGTGAATAGGTCGGAACCAGCACAAGGCGCCAAGATCCGAATGGCAAGTCCTGGATGTTGAGTGCCTCAGTTGAGAGTTCTGAGCAGTGCTTGTAAGACTGTCTGAAGCTTATTTGCACCTGCTGCAGCTTCACTATTGCCCTGGTGTGGCCAAAGGTCGCACATGACATAGGCGGCCGGCTCCCGAGGTCCGGCGGAACTTTTTTCCTTTTCCTTTCTGCTTCTTTTCCTACAATCCGTTTCATCTGAAGACACGACCAGGTCCCTGAATGTGTGCAGGGGGACGCTATTGATTGAATGAAAATGGCGGCTTGACACAAAGCTGACTCAAGCGTTGCTGTTGATGCTATACAGACAAAAATTGGTTTTCAGTTTGTACATTCTTCAGGATTTTTTTTTCCATCCAAGGCTGATTGAGAGTTTGTAGAAAAATGGCTTTAGATTTTCCACATACTACTCTTCAACATTCTTCCTAAATGTAACAATGTGAAACTCACTAGGAGAACGGCTGTTTCTGTTTCCTTTCAAAATGCTGCCAACAATATTTTCTGAATGGAAGACACCATCTTGTAGCATAAAGGGCCGAAAGGGGTTCTGGTCTGGCCGATGGTTGGTGGAGACATTTTGACTATATCTTGGACCTGCCCGGCCTCGCCCAAAATGGCGCCGGTATAAATGGGACTCGTAACTCCTTGCCCGCAAATGTATATCTAGAAAATTTTATTGTAAGTGGCCCTGTCTTATTTTAATTACAAAATGTACGTCCACCGATTCCGCAACTGTTAGACACCTTAGTTCTTCCAACCTAATGGCCCGCTCGTTACGTTCCTCTACAGTGTAAATGTCTCCTCATCATATACGATTTCAGTTTGCTCCGTGGCCGGCCCACGTGGTTATAGGCCCGTATTTGTATACTGACATTTTCACAATAAAGGTTTTTAAAACAAAACACGGTAGTAGTATTTACATTGGTAAAGTTTTTACTTTTAGTCACTGTTTTCGAATCAGTAAAAGGCAAGTGAAATAAAGCAGTCCAATTACATGACGGATAAAAGGTATAATATGTAGGAACGCAGTAAAGATAAATGGTCAAGGGCAGTTGTGTTTTTCATTTCTGCAACATAAAGTGATCGATAAGAATCTGATAATCAGGCGTATCGGCGACTAAGACAGCAGGCCGAATCTCTTTTACTCAACGGCTCCGTCATGGAACGAAGAAACGCCCTTTTTCTCGAAAAAGGAATATATTTTACTTGCAGGACAGTTGTAAATTTTCCGGGAAAGTACATTAGCCTGGAATATTATAACATATGTTTAAAAAAAAATAATGTTCGAAAACAATAAAAAGCGTAATTTTGAGGTCATATGACCAAGCTTTTCATCATTAAAATAACAAAAGTAAAATGAACCAATGAAAAGTTTTATTAACAAGTCACATGACCTGTTATGCTTACGTTACGCGCTGCGCGCCGCGCCTCGGATCACTTCCGGGTGCGCCAACGCGGCGTGTCATATAACGCATTACGCGACAACGTAGGTCAAGAATATAGTCAAAATGTCTCCACCAACCAGCGTTCGGAACACAACCCCTTTCAGCAGTCCAAAAAGTTCTGTTAAATGACAACAGAGGGGACAGGCAACAAGAACCATCAGTCAAAGAGGGGAGGGCAAGTTCTTCTCTTCCGGGTCATGTTGGGGCGCTACCGGAACTGATCGAATTGGTAGTCTACAGTGTTTCTGGATGTTTCAGACTAAAGCTGGCGGCAGCATGAGAGCACTACCATCTCATAGCTCCGTCGTGGCCATTTCACGAGCAGACATGGCAGCCGCTCCCCACCAGAAGCCTGCGGGAGTCGGGGGCCCCCAAGACTTTTGTAGAATCTTCACGGCTGAGGGGACGTTTTCGAGAATGGGACCCAAGCCCTATCAGGGAAGCGTCCGAGTTCCAAGGAGTCCCAGGGCCATTTTAGTGGACCAGGCCCAAATCCGAAGAGCCGGCCGCCATTTTGAGAGTCCTGTGGCAGCCGCCTATCGCTGCACCGCAAGAGCGGGAGCAACTCAACTACATGGTGAGCGAGACGCTGTAGTCGCAAGAGCGGGCGGTAAACAGCTGAATGGCGGAAGAGGCACAGTGTAGCAAAAGCGGGCGGAATGGCAACTGAAACGGTAAAGGGGCGCCCCACTACAGCGTGTCTTCAGGTCAAACGGATTGTGGGACAAGGTCCAGAATAGAAGAGTCATCAAAAGGCAAAAAGTTCCGCCGGACCCCGAGAGCCGGCCGCCTATGTCGGGGGCGATCTCAGGCTACACCGGTGCTATAAGACTTGGGGAGGGGGTCGGAGCCAAGTGTCTTCTCCGAGTCCATGGCCATCACACCGCCCCTCGGGGGCCTCCGTCAAGCTGTTTAGGAAGGTTTCATATCACATTGTTTTCTAATGCAGTCAGGTCCACAAATGACACTCACTTACTTTGAGAATAGTGAAGCTGCAGTAGGTGGAAATAAGCTTCAGACAGTGTTACAAGCGCTGCTCAGAACTCTGAACTATGGCACCCAACATCCAGAACTTATGCCATTTGAGAATGGCAGTGACATTGAAGCAACTCAGGGACCAAAACCATTAACGTACTTTCACGTATGAAAATCTTACTTGGGGAGGGGGCAGGAGCGAAACGCCCCCTCCCAGTCCGCGCCACCACACCGTATGTTGTAAATCTGAAGCCATCGTTCTACAAAGTCAACCAACCTTGGATTGAAAAATCTAGAAAAATGTACAAACTGAAAACCAGTTTTGGTCTGCATAGCATCAGTAGCAACGCTTGCTATCAGAGTGCATGAGTTTCATGCTCGATCGATTGAGCTAGCCGGATCGGGCAATAAAAAGTATAAAATAGTTATGTAAATAGTTATTTAATAAAATGTTTTACTCTGTTTCTTTGCTGGTGTGTTGTCTATATTTTTAATATTTGCATAGGGTTTGTCGTTATTTTGGGCGGGGTGGGTGACGGAGTCGAGCTGTCTTGCAGCCCTCATGGTGTGGAGCTAAGTTCATCTCACTATTTTCGTATTTCTCATGAAGGGTTGTTCCTAATATTTCTATTTTAGCGAAGTCAAAAAGAGATCCAATTAGTGGCCTACTGATTTTGCTCGATTACTTTTATTTTTTTACACGATTTTTCACTATCTGCAAAGACTAAACAGAGTATTGCGACTTTGTGCTTGTTTGTAAATAGAGAATGAACTAAAGAGAATCAATTGTAAAACAGTAAATGCTTGGATAACAATCAATCAAATGGAGAGACAAGCAGGTACGACGGATTACAACGGGGGTAAAGGTCTGCGTTAACTACCGTTCACTATCTGCAAAGAGAGAGTACTAATAAGAGAAAAGAGGGGAGGGGGGGGTGCAGCGTTCAAAGCACATCAGCGTGCATAAATACGAAAATGTTTTTATCTATCACGTACTTGACATTTTAAAGCTTTTCATATTTGCTATTAAAAAACCATTGAAATTCACTGAAAAAAACCATAGGTTATAGTCGATATATAGATAGGGATTTGCATTTACAAAACCTTGAAAATTCAATGAAAAAACCATTGGTTTTAGGCCATATATAGTTAGGGATTTGCATTTACAAAACCTTATTTTACTCGCATAAAACCATTGAAATTCCATATATAGTTAGATGCGCTAACTATATATCGCGCACCCGCAATCCACTGCTGATGATGTCACATATTACATCATTCATGACATGGTCAGTGACATCACTGATGACATCACTGATGACAACTCAAATGACATCACTGATGACATCTCAAATGACATCACTGGTGACATCACTGATGACAACTCAAATGACATCACTGACAACATCACAGATGACATCATTCATGTGTTAATACGATGAACCTCTACAGACTCTGATATATCCTTAGATACACTCAGTGAAAACAGACACTCACAGACTGTCACTCATCCATGGAGTTACTCATACACCTAGACAGTCATGCAAAGAATCAAACACACCTCCAATTCCTCAACTATACAGTTATACACACCTTACTTATTGAAACATATTCTAATACATATTTACTCTCTTATACAATCCTTGATACATGTTCACAATGATCCATACAGCCACTCACACATTCACTGGCTGTTATGCACAGTTATTTATATATGTTAACTCTCACATGTACTGTGTTTTACATATGTACTTACTTTGACATGTAGCACTGAGATATCCATTCACTCACCAATACACTCATGCACACAGTCAACCGCCCATATAGCTGTTTCCACATGCACTCTTGAACTCATACACCTAGTGAATCAACTGCTTACACATCTATGCACAGAATCACACACCTCCCAGCCACCCACACACATACTCAGTCTCCCATACAAATACTTGAGCAACCAATCAATAACCCATATAGTTATTTATATAGCTACTGATCAACACATGCAGCAGTTTACAGAACAACAGATATAATGATACACAAATTAATACAGTTTAATCACTAACCTATGCACTCAGTGAGACACATTTAATCACTCCCTCATACAGTCAGTCATGCACCTACTAAATCCTTCATCCAGACATTTATACATCCACTCATTCTTCAATATGTAAGACATATTTTAACTTTACAGAAACTTCCAGTCACTGGATGTTGTCATCAGTGATGTCATTTGAGTTGTCATCAGTGATGTCATCAGTGATGTCACTGACCATGTCATGAATGATGTAATATGTGACATCATCAGCAGTGGATTGCGGGTGCGCGATATATAGTTAGCGCATCTAACTATATATGGAATTTCAATGGTTTTATGCGAGTAAAATAAGGTTTTGTAAATGCAAATCCCTAACTATATATGGCCTAAAACCAATGGTTTTTTCATTGAATATATATATATATATATATATATATATATATATATATATATATATATATATATATATATATATATATATATCTCTACCAATCGGCAAAAAAACTGAGCCGCTATGGGCTTTTCTTTCAGTCCAAATTATGCCTGTACAGCGATGGGGTGGTGGGAAGAAACAACGGCATGGAATGAGAAATACCAATCTTTCACAAAACATATCATTACCTGGAAAAGGTTCATTGACGATTTGTTCATAGTATGGGATGGAGGAGAAGAAAAATTCTTGGAATACTTCACCATACTAAATAACAGCACATCATGCATAAAATTCACCCATTCCATAAATCACACCAGAGCTGTGTTTCTTGACACGGAAGTTTATGTAAACAACAACCACTTGGAAACCACTCTCCATCGGAAGTGTACAGCGACAAATGCAACACTTGAAGCAACCAGCTTCCACCAGCAGTCTTTGATATCGAGCATCCCTTATGGGGAATTTCTACGATTAAGGAGAACTTGCAGTGAAGACACAGAGTGGCAAAATCAAAGCACTAACTGCATAAAGCGTTTCCAGAAGAGGAAATACAACAAAAAGATTGTACAAAGATGCTGGGAGAGGGCGAACAGCTCAACAAGAACGGACTGCTTAAAAAAGAAACAGGATAAAACCACCAAGGAGGAGGAACCGATCAGACTAATTCTGGATTATAGTTTGGAGGCCATGCAAATAAGCCAAATACTGAGAAAAAATTGGAAAATTTTACAACTTGACCAAACCATAGGCCGCAAAATGGTCAATCACCCAGTGATCACTTATAGAAGTGCAAAAAACCTTCAGGATCAGTTGGTCCACAGCCACTTCCAAAAGTCAAACAAAAAGAAACAATGGTTGCAAACTAGAGGCTTCATCAAGTGCTATAATTGCAAGGTATGTGACATTGCAAAACCCACTACTGAATTAACAATGCCAAACAAAAAAACTTGGAAAATCAGGGAATGCATAACTTGCAACAGCAAATATACAGTATATATGATTGAATGTCCATGCAATCTGAGATACATCGGCAGCACCATCTGTGAATTAAAAAAGCGCATTTTGGAGCATGTGCGGGCAACGATCCACAAGGACAGAAGCAACGCAGTTGCTAAGCAAATGGAGGCCAATCATGATGGAGACTGGAAGCAATTACGTTTCTGGGGACTGGAAACTATGGCTCTTTCTGACAGGGGGGGCCACAATGAAAAACTCCTACGACGCAAAGAGTCCAGGCACATACTGGCTTTCAGAACAATGACTCCGTTGGGCCTCAACCAATCGGAAGAACTTTACATACATCTTTAGGGGACTCTAATATACATTGAAATGTAAATATTGTTCATTTCCGGACAGACATCTCGCTTATCCTGTAATTCATCGTTTTAAATATTATTTTTGTAATCCCCTTTCACTTCACTTGTCCTCACCTTTGGATAATTTATACTCACACAACAGATATGCCTCAAAATAGAGATCAGCCCACTGGAGGGCAGTATTTCAGTTTAAAAATGTGGCAAGAAAAACATCAGCGATTCTTGCCTAGCCATACATAAACAGGATTATGTGATTTGTATACCATGATTGAAAATTTGAAAAATGTGTAAAAACGTTTGAAATGGTTGATATTACTGATTGAGAATTTTGATTTAACTACAAGTCCCATAATTCCACCTATACAATAGGAACACACACCCCAAAGGGGCGTGGCTTATGGTTTCAGGAAATGTTTTACAACTTGTGAGTATGCATGCACAAACTGACCGTGATCAAGACAGCGGACGCCGTCTAAACGCGTTGGTTATTTTGTTTTGGCCCCATGGATTAATAAATCACTTGTAGAAGAAACTTCGTAGCGCGGTGCTGGACTTTGTTTTTGAATTGCGACTCCATTGCTTCCCTCGAGGTGGGGAATCTTGATGGAATATATATATATATATATATATATATATATATATATATATACACATAATGGCGGCGGCAGGCTTGCTGGAGCAGAATAAACACCTCAATTGAGCACAAAATCTGGGTCTGTTCCTTCGTCATTTAACTTGAGAGCTGGGGCGGCTGCTTCAGCTGGTGTGGCGAATTTACATACACATACACATATATATATACATATATACATACATACACATATATATATACATATATACATACATACACATATATATATACATATATACATACATACACATATATATATACATATATACATACATACACATATATATATACATATATACATACATACACATATATATATACATATATACATACATACACATATATATATACATATATACATACATACACATATATATATACATATATACATACATACACATATATATACATATATACATACATACACATATATATATATACATACATACACATATATATACATATATACATACATACACATATATATATATATATATACACACATATATATATATATACACACATATATATATATATACACACATATATATATATATATATATATATACAAATCCCTCATCAAGTATCTGGAGGAGGGGCGGGTGCCCCGTGGTCTTCGTATCCTCTTAGCTCCAAGGTATGAAAATCCCAATCCGGACATGCTGAGAGAATGGGGACAAACCAATCTCGAGTTCTCCAGTAAGTTAATACAAGTACTTGTGAAATACGCTGTGATTGACAGAGAAGTCATAATGAAGGAAATAGAGAGTATAAACGAACTGCTCTGCACATTTGAGCCCCACAAATTAATTGGGAAGCTACGGAAAGAGATTGACGACCGGCTGAAACAACAAGAGGAAAAAATAAAAAATCGCAAAATATATAAATTCGCCCGTGACAAGGAGGACTACGCCCAAGGGCGAATTTTTACATTTGCCAAGAATTATGAAAATGCAAAGAAGACAAGATTGGCACAACAGGCTTCAAAGAAACCTGCTTCCTCCACGGAGACCCCAGTGGCTGCCTCCACCTCAGCAGGCATTGGTGTGGTTTCCGAGAGCAGCGGCAATGAATCCCTTACAAGTAACTCATCATGGGAAAGCAGAGGCGAAAAATCATTGGATACACAAACAGCGATTTTAAATCTTGGGGAAGAGGTGGATTTTTTACGCTCGGATCGGCTGCAAACATTGAGACCCAGAAATCAGAAACAGCAGCCGCAAAGCAAGCAAAACGAGCAAGGGCAAACCAACGCCGAAGAGAATGCCGCAAAAAGCAAAAAATCACCAAAAAAACCAAAGAGGCAATACTGGCGAAAAAGGAAGTAACGGACAACGCAATCATCAATTTATCCACCATTGTACTTACAGAAGCAGAAAAACAGCTTCTAAGTTTGGGGCTTACTTATTGTCCTGTGTCCGACTTCAGCTACACCAAAACACGTGTAGATATCTTTCTTTATATTCGCAAGTTAAAGCTCATGAAGTTCTTTAACATCAAAGAGGGCAACAAAAACAATCCTCCAAAGCAACCTGAAATTACATCAACTTCGAGCTCGCTTGATGTCCCGGCTGGAGACACCAGAGCTTATTTGACAATACACCAATTGGCAATGAATGATGCGCCAGTTGCCGAGGATGTGTCAACACAGGATGAACTGCGTACAGCACAAATATCCCAGGTAGGAATTAATTTAAGTCCATTCAAACCGAAATCAAGTTTCATCCCAATTATACCCCGTGATTCAATAGATACATTTCACGACATGGTCATTGAAGATTTGAAACAACTTTACCATAAAGTGAAACATAGAAAGAGATATAGAAGTAGTAGAGAACAGGCTTACACAACTTTGGTCAATAAGTTAAGCAAGGACCAAAGCATTATAGTCACCATGGCAGACAAAGGCGGCAACATTGTGATTTGGCCACAAAAAGACTATTTGGATGAAGCAATGTTGCAATTAAACAATGGGACCTGCTACATGAGAACTACTATGAGATCGTACAACGAATCAAAAGAGGCCCTTAAAAAACTTTTGTTTAAATGGAAAAGAGAAAACATGTTGTCCAAACAAGAATTTGACTTCTTAAATGTTGAAAATCCAGTACTACCTAAACTATACCTATTACCGAAGGTGCATAAGATGGTGAGTCCCACCCCTGGCAGGCCCATCATTTCTGCTATCTCCAGTGTGGCTGAGCATATTGGGGAATACATTGATTACTTCCTTCAAAGTTTGGTGCAAGCATTGCCAACCTATATTAAAGACACTGGCCATTTCCTTAACAAGATCAAAAATGCTCCCTGGAGTGATGATCTATTATCAATCACCCTAGATATAGAATCACTCTATAGCAGTATTAATCATCAAACTGGGCTTAGAGCACTTGAACATTTTCTAGGAACTAGACCTATCAGTTGCTACAAACATAATAAGATGCTAATAGAATTAACAAATTGGTGCTTGCATCACAATTATTTTATGTTTGGCAAGGAATTGTACCTGCAACAAAGAGGGGTGGCGATGGGTGCCTGCTTCTCCCCCAGCTACGCGTGTTTACACGTGGGCTGGTGGGAGGAGCAGGTACTCAACATCACTTACAGTGATATTATGACGAACAATGTACTGCACTGGATGCGATTCATTGATGATGTCTTTTTGGTGTGGAGGGAGGATCAGACTAGTGCAGAAAACTTTATTAAATCACTAAATGTCAATGATGAAAACCTACATTTTACATCTCACATTAATCAAGCAGAGGCAGATTTTCTTGATGTTAAGATATTTGTGAAAAATGGTAAATTATGCACTAAATTACATCGCAAGAGTACTGCTGGCAACAGTACACTCCATGCCAGCAGCTCCCACCCCCGTCACACCATTGACAATATTCCCTTCGGTGAGCTATTGAGGCTCAAACGAATCTGCAGCACTGATGAAGATTATGAACTTTGTGCCGCAGAAGCCCTGAATAGATTTCGAGGGAGGGGATATAAGGAATCTGTTTTGAAGCAGTCTATTGAAAAAGCTA